>NC_086455.1:22200428-22800428 GCF_028390025.1 Pseudophryne corroboree
CGGTCACGTACCGCTGAGCCTCCTCCGCTGCAGACGTCCGACTACTCCTAGCCGGAACCTGTGTAGCTGCAGTGTAATAGGAAGGTATAACTTGGCTTCTAGTTTTGGCGGCGTGCCGCTGGACTTTTAACCTGCTGGGGCCGTACCGCTTCTCACCTCTGGAGCTCGGACAGACAGTGTTGGTGAATATCAGAAATAGCCAGTCCCTGTGGAACCTGTGGACTTAGGAGAAATTCCGTTATCGGTAAGTTCTTACCATAACGTATATTTCTCTGGCAGGGTCCACAGGTTATCCACAGGATAACAATGGGATTTCCCAAAGCAATTTAGAGGTCGGGACACTCCTGATTGGACAGGAGAACCTTACGCCCAAATTCAGCATCATGAGAGGCAAAACTATCCAAGGCATAATGTCTAATGAATGTGTTAATGGAAGACCATGTGGCTGCCTTACATATTTGTTCTGCTGAAGCACCATGTTGTGCTGCCCATGAAGGACCTACCTTACGAGTAGAGTGTGCAGAGACATTAGCCGGAACAGGGAGATCAGCTTGAGAATAAGCTTCTGAAATGGTCATTCGAAGCCATCTTGCCAGCGTCTGTTTAGTAGCAGGCCATCCTCTTGTGAAATTTGTAGAGAATGAAGAGAATCTGTCTTCCTGATGGCACGGTTACGATCCACGTAGATCCTTAATGCCCGGACTACGTCCAGCGACGCATCTCCCGCAGAAAGTCCCGATACCTGAAATGCCAGGACTACAATTTCTTCTTTATGGTGGAATTTAGACACCTTCGGAAGATACCCAGACCTAGTTCTGAAAACTGCTTTATCTGGATAAAAAATAATCAGAAATGGGGAACATGACAGCGCTCCTAAATCTGATACTCTTCTAGCTGATGCCATAGTTGGTAGAAAGAGTACTTTTGCTGTAAACCATTTAAGATTCACCTTGTTTAGTGGTTCAAATGGGGCAACTTGAAGGGCTCTCAGGACTAAACATAAGTCCCTCGGTACTGTAGGCGGAACAAAGGGAGGTTGAATGCGCAGCATTCCCCGGAAAAAGGTACGCACATCCTGTAAATTGGCAATTTTCTTTTGGAAAAAGTCAAAGCTGATACCTGCACTCTCAAGGAAGCCACCTTCAAACCTTTATCCATTCCTGCCTGAAGGAATGCTAGGACCCTGGAAACTCTAAAAGATTTCGGGTCCATACCACCTTCACTGCACCAATGAATATAGGCCTGCCATATTCGGTGATAAATACGAGCTGAGGTGGGTTTCCTTGCTCTGCGCATTGTTTGAATTACCGGTTTAGAAAATCCTCTTGACTTTAAGATAGAGGTTTCAAGAGCCACGCCGTCAGACAGTCGATCCAGATGTCTGTGATAACAGGGACCCTGCATCAGTAGATCTGGACGTTGAGGGAGCAGAAGTGGAGCATCCATCGACATTCTCTGCAGATCCAATGCCTTCTGGGCCAAGCCGGAGCTATTCGAATCACAGCACCATTTGCTTGCTTTATTTTCTTCACCACCCTGGGGTAACAGGGTGATCGGAGGAAACAGGTAAGCCAGATGAAAGTCCAATCTCACCGACAAAGCATCCACAAAGATCGCACCGGGATCCTTTGTTCTTGACCCGTATGCGGGCATTTTGTTGTTCAGATGGGATGCCATGAGATCTCTCTGGCAACCCCCATTTGTCTACTAGAGTCTGAAAGACCTCCGGGTGTAGAACCCATTCGCTTGCTTGAATGGTGTGTCGACTGAGAAAGTCAGCTTCCCAGTTTAGGACTCCCGGAACAAATACTGCGACAATGCTAAAAGATGGAGTTCTTCCCACTTTAGTATGTGACTTACTGCCTACATTGCTTTTTGGCTGCGAGTTCCTCCCTGATGGTTGAGGTAACACTACTGCCGTTGGATTGTCCGAGTGGATCTGGACTGGTTTTCCTTGAAGAATGTCCTTTGCCTGACTCAGTGCCATGTTTATGGCCCGAAGTTCTAACAGGTTTATTGGCAGGCAACTTTCTTCTCTGGTCCATTGTTCCTGGAACCATAATTTCCCGGACACTGCTCCCCAGCCCTGGCGACTGGCATCTGTCAGGATCTCCCAATCTGATATCCAAAAGGGTCTCCCCTTGTCTAGATGGGATGTCTGTAGCCACCAGGCTAATGACTTTCTTACCTTTACTGGAAGCATCATAGTCTGTTTCTTTATTGTCTGATGTACTCCATTCCGTCTGGTCAGAATCAGATGCTGCAGGAGTCTTGAGTGGAATTGTGCATACTCCACCATGTCGAATGTTGACACCATTAAACCCATCACTCGCATTGCTACATGAATGGATACCTTTTGAATGTGTAACAAGTCCTGAATCTTTGACTGTACCTAGGATATCTTGTTCCGAGGTAAAAATACTTTCTGCAGACCTGAATCCAGTACAGACCCCAAGTGAGTCATCCGTTGTGACGGTAGCAGAGATATTGCCCAATTTATGAGCCACCCATGTCTCTGCAGACATGTTATTGTCTGTTGGAGATGGCACAGGAGCAATTCCTGTGATTGTGCCAGGATTAAAAGGTCATCGAGATATGGAAAAATTCTTATCCCCTGCTTGCGGAGATAAGTAGCCATAACCACTATAATCTTGGTAAATACTCTGGTGGCTGTGGCTAACCCAAAGGGTAGGGCCTGGAACTGAAAATGCTGCTGGATGATGGCGAACATGAGAACACTGATGGAACAGTGCTATAGGAACATGTAGGTAAGCATCCTGAATATCCAGGGATACCATATAATCCCCTGGTTCCATGGTGAAAACTATGGAGCGTAACATCTCAATGTGGAACCGCTGTACCCAAATATATTTGTTTAGCGTTTAGAGATTGAGAATGGGCTGAAATGACCCATTTGGCTTCTGAACCAAAAACAGGTTGGAGTAAAAACCCTGTCCTCGTTGTGCAGGGGGTACTGGAATGACTACTCCTGACTGAAGCAATTTCTAAATTGCTTCTTGCAAAGCCCTGGCCTTCGTCTCTACCCGAGACAGGCTGGTGCAGAAGAACCTTCGAGGAGGATGCTTCTTGAAGGGAAAAACAACCTAGAGATACCGCTTCTTGCACCCAGGCATCTGTTGTAGACTGTCACCAGATCTGTGCAAACTGAACAAGTCGGCCCCCTACCCTCGGATCCCCCAGGAGGAGGCTCGCACCATCAGGCTGATGGCTTATCTTCTGGTTTAGAAGCTGGCCCTCTGGTAGCCCAATGCTTTTTTGACTTACCAAACTTACTGTATTGGGGCTGCTTATGATCACTTTTTCCCTTTGCTTT
Source organism: Pseudophryne corroboree (assembly GCF_028390025.1). NCBI lineage: Eukaryota > Metazoa > Chordata > Amphibia > Anura > Myobatrachidae > Pseudophryne > Pseudophryne corroboree. The sequence goes on from NC_086455.1 coordinate 22,203,763, forward strand.
TCCTTGAGACCGAAAAAGCCAGAAAACTGGACCCCTAGGGTTTGGGGTTATATGTGGAAGGAAACTTTACCTTCTTGGAGTCTGCTTCTGACTCTAGAATATCTGTCAATTCTTTACCAAACAGAATATTTCCAGCAAAGGGCAAAGATTCCAAAACCTCCTTGGATTCTGAATCAGCTTTCCACGTACGTAACCAAACTGCTCTGCAAGCAGCAATTGTTGAGGCTGATGCCCTAGAAGCAATAGTACCCATATCTAGTGCAGCTTCTTCCAAGAATACTGCAGTCTGTTTAATATGAGCTACATAGGATCTTTGCTCTCTAGAAACTGTTGAAAACTCACCTTCCATTGCATCAGCCCAGGCAGCCACTGCCTTTGCTATCCAAGCTGAAGCCATGGCTGGCCTTATGACTGCTCCAGACAGGGAAAATATGGTTTTTAGAAAACCATCCACTCTCCTATCCATGACATAATTTAATGATGTTGATGGCAAAGGCAATATAGATTTTCGCACTAATCGAATCACATGCGTATCTACTTTTTAAACAGCCCCCGGCTGGAAAAGAATAAATGGAATCCCATTTTTTGGGAATTCTATATTTTTTATTGGGTGTTGCTCAAGCCTCTTCCATGATTTCCGTCAGCTGGTCTGACCCTGGAAACTCAGTCTTAACTGTTTTGGGACGTTTAAACACAGGTGCCTTGGTTTTTAACACAGGCTTTGCTGAATCTTCTAAGGATAGAATAGCCTTCATTGCTCTAATTAACTCAGCTATATCCACTGAGCGAAGACCTTCTTTCTCCTCTTCGTATGTCGAAGTAGAGTAAACTGAGCTTTCATCTTCCGATGAATCATCATGTGTAGCCTGTGAAGGTGAAGATTTACTTACCATCGTTTTATCAGCTTGTCTCATTTGAGAAGCTGCTGGAGGAAATTATATACCGTAGGTAGGGAGCTGCATGTATGGGTACCCCATTACTGGTACCAAAGCTGTAGGAATGATCTGTTCAGCTATACTGGACAGTCTGTGCAAACATAGCCCAAGGTGGATCCATCTGTACCTGACGTTGTACAGGGATCTGCCTTGTATTCTGCTGAAAAGCAAAACAATTTGCACATAAACCACCCTGAACCAGATCCTGAGTGAATAATACAGTTTTGCAAGACAAATATGATATGAGTGTTGGTATTACTGTAAGTGTACCTTTGTCACCTTTGCCGCTCTTCTTAGACATGATAATCAGCACTTTCACAGTGTACTACACAATTTGTGACTGTAATCACTTTAACCTTCTAAAGCGATATCAATCTGACCCTACCCATGCACCAGCATTGAGGATCAGAAGAAACTACTAACATTTAAAATCAGCAATCACACTAGCAGTCAGTCACGTTATATATTAGTCATATGAGCACATCAACTACAGACACTTTTTTAAAGTATGTAGGCGAACATTTACTGAATCATGTATAAATAGATCTAACGTATTCAGATGCAATGTGAAGAAAACCACAGTAAATGTACACAGACTCATATGCAATAGGCACTAATCTTAACTATTCATACTGAAAAAGTAGATAGAATTTTAGTGCTGTATAGCCCTCGCTTCCAAGATTGATCGATACGTTAGCGAACGCTGAGTGGATCCAGACGCTACTAGTGTACACTGCCGCTCCTGCCTATAGTGAACACAAATGCACTGGTCACACAGCCGCCTATGCTGCGACCGGGTCTGCTCACGGTAGCATTCAGTGAACACAGACGCAGCGATTACACAGCAGCCTAAGCTGCGACCGGGTCTCTCATGGTAGCACTCAGTAAACACTGATGCAGGGGCCTGCTGCGACCAAGTCCCCTCGTGGTACAGTCTGAAACGGAAGTGAGGAAACAGTTCATGGCGGGACACTCGGCGGTAACTGGTCATGAACCGGGGGGAGGAGCGACCAGGAGAGCGTCCGACTCTCCACTGTTGACATCAACCCTAGGGATCGCGGCCTCATGCTATTCCTGGTGCCTAAGATCCCTAAGGCCTAGCGCTGGAGCATCCGTGGTGGCGGCGCGTCAGCTACTGTTTGGTAGTCTCCTCCCAATACAGTGCGGCTGTGTCCGTATTCCATCATGCTACACGGAACAGATGCCTTACCTTCTCTCCGTGCTCCGGCCACAGCCTGGTAATGTCTGATGGACTGGCTAGTTTATCCGACACAGACACCCGCCGAAAAGCACTGTATTTGTGGGTAAGCGTTGTCGCGACCCGGCGGAGAGTTGTTGGAGCGACTCTTTCCAATATGCATACAAGACTGTTTAGGAAGATCACTCAAAAAATAGTAAGACTATAAAAATAAAAGAAAGCTTGGGGCTGCTAAAGAAACAGCAGCCCTCTGACCATGGTCCGGCTCCTGCCACACCAAACAAAAAATTGATTTGCCTGAGCCAGTGGTTGGGATATATGGATGGGCCCGTTGCATCCTGGGAGGCCAGAAAGCTTTTGATCGTTTGTTGCCAATCCGCTGTCGCTCCATCATATCCCATTGTTATCCTGTGGATAACCTGTGGACCCTGCCCGAGAAAATTAACTTTTTGTACCAAACATAGGGGGTGATTTTTCACTGTGTGCAGTCTCTGCACAGCCCAGGACTTCCCTCCAGTGCCATAGAATCAGGCTGATCGGGGCCGGAGCTAACGTCAGACACCCTCCCTGAAAACGCTTGGGAATGCCTGCGTTTTCCCTGACACTCCCAGTAGACGGCCTCTCCCTGTCAATCACCTTGCAAACACCCGTGCAATTGAAATTTTTCGAACCAGCCTGTCGCTGTCCGGCGATGCCTGTTTGCTGACACGCGTGCGCATTGCGATGCATATGCATGCAGTCTATTGCTGATCGCCCGCACAGCAGCGATCAGATCTGAATCACCCCCATATTTATCTCGCATAAATAACATAAGTAGTCAGGAAAGGGTTAAACACAATACATACCCATACATAGTATAACCAGGAGACAGAACTGAGCTTTGAGTGCACTTTAATAAATAAATGTAAAACTGACCTGAATCATCATTTATTTCTACTGCTGTTTTAAATTCAGCAAAGTATGGTTGCAAACCTGCAGTTTAGGATATATACACTTCTTAGAGTTGGCTGGGACATGCTGGAATTTGCCCAGATGTAATGCTCGCACAATATTGGTGGCGTTGTCAGATATCACAAATCCCCAGGAGAGTCTAAGTGGGGTAAGCCATTGTGCGATGATGTCCCTCAATTTCTGTAAGAGGTTCTCAGTAGTGTACATCTTACAGAAACCGGTGATACCCAGCGTAGCCTGCCTAGGAACAAGTTGGTGTTTGTGAGATTCTGCTGCTGGTGACGCTGCTGCGGAAGGCAATACATCTACCCAGTGGGCTGTCACAGTCATGTAGTCCTTAGTTTGCCCTGTTTCACTTGTCCACATGTACGTGGTTAAGTGGACACTTTTCTTAATGTCCCTGTACAGTCCGGGAATCGCTTTCCTAGTGAAGTGGAATCTAGACGGGATTTGGTATCGGGGACACAGTACGTCCATCAACTGTCTAAATCCCACTGCACTAATGGTGGATACTGGACGCATATCTAACACCAGCATAGTTGTTATGGCCTCAGTTATCCGCTTTGCAACAGGTTGACTGCTGTCATATTTCATCTACCTCGCAAAGGACTGTTGCACAGTTAATTGCTTAGCTGAAGAAGTACAAGTGGTCTTCAGACTTCCTCTCTGGGATGAAGATAGACTTCCAGCAGCAACAAAAGCAGGGGCAGCAGTAGGCGTAGCACTCAATAATCCTTCAGAAGAACCCCAGGTAGGAGAGGACTCGTCCATCATGCCAGTGACATGGGGGGTCATTCAGACCTGATCGCAGCATGCTTTCGTTCGCCGGGCAACAACGCTGGCTACGAAGAAAGCGGTCGCAGCGGCGTTCTGGGGCGGCAACTCACCATTTGGAACCATTTTCAGGGACTGGCAAGGAAAATGCAGGCGTGTCCAGGCGAACGGAGGGCGGATGTCTGACGTCAAAGCCGTGCCCATCATCGCTGGATCTGTTGCACAGGGTAAGTATATCCAGGGCTAGTCTTGTTTTGCAGGAAACTTTAGTATAGCAGGGCTGCACAAGCGATCGCAGCCCTGCTATGCTAAAATACACTCACCCATTGGCGGAGATTAGTTGATCGCACCAGCAGCAAAAAGTTGCTTGGTGCGATCAACTCAGAATGAGGGCCATGGCCTGCAGGACTACTTATATTCCTGACTGAGGAGGAAATGGACGTTGAGGGAGTTGGTGGTGTGGTTTGCAGGAGCTAGGCCTTAGCCTTTCCTTGCCACTTCGTGTTGTGAATGGCATATTGCCAATTTTATGTTTCTCATCAGATAATATATATTTTTTTCTGATTATTAATTTTTGCTTCTTGGATTTTACATGCCCTCGATGACATTGGGCATCGGCCTTAGCAGACAACGTTGATGGAATTGCATTGTCAATGTCATGACTGGTGGCAGTAGCAGCTTCAGCACTAGTACTAGGAACTGGAAGTGGTTCCTGATCTTCCACTATTTTTTCCTCCAAATTTTTGTTCTCCATTTCACAGGACAGCACCCCTTTATTATTACAGCACACAGAACAGTGCCCCTTTATTTTAACAGCACCCCTAAATTTTTACAGCATACAGGGCCAGTGTGCTTTTATTTTAACAGCACTCCTGTATTTTTACAGCATACAATACAGGGCCAGTGTACATTTGTTCTAACAGCACCCCTGAATTTTGACAGCATACAAGACAGGGCCAGTGTACATTTATTTTAACACCAGCACCCCTGAATTTTTTACAGCATACAAGACAGGGCCAGTGTACTTTTATTTTAACACCAGCACCCCTGAATTTTTACAGCATACAAGACAGGGCCAGTGTACTTTTATTTAACAGCACCCCTGAATTTTGACAGCATACAAGACAGGGCTAGCACCCCTGTATTTTCACTGCATACAGGAGTACAGTGCCCCTGCCCCCTGTACAACACAGTGACAGCCAGGACAGCAACACCCATGTACAGCTGCAGCACCCCTAACAGCACATGAAACACCAGTGACGGCTAGGACAGCACCCCTAACATTACAGGGACCACAGTGACAGGAACAGCACCCCTACAGAGCACACGCTGACTCCACCGAACGCCACCACCCACAGAGAGAGACAGAGGTCTGCCTCCCTCACTCTCCAAGTCCGGAGTGAAAATGGCGGCGACGCGCGGCTGTTTATATGGAATCCAAAACCTGCGAGAATCCGACCGCAGGATGACGTTTTGCCTCGTTCTGGTTTCAGAGTCTGGCGGGAAGTCCCGAGCCGAGCTCGGAGCATGATGTTCAATTCTCAGAACCGAACCCGCTCATCTCTACTTCTAACCAATGCCGGGAAATGGCACTGATGATTCCATTTGAATGTGTATATTAAAGCTACTTTACTGGCATGGTCAGATCACATGCGACCGCGCTACCCCACTGGTCCCCCAGTTTTTGATGAGGAGATCCATTTTGCAGATGTGCATAATTATAATATTTAAAAAAAAAAAAAAACTTTTTAAACAATATTAAATAAAAATATATATAAAAAACAATGTTATGAACAGTTTTGAAGGAAAAAATCGTCAGTTAAGTGGTTAACAGGGGAGAGGTGGAATCGGGGAGATTGCTAGACTTTTCAGGGAGTGAGGGAGATTGCTGCTATTTCAGGGGGTCTCCCTGGTATTCATGGAGTGTTGGTAAGTATGACCCTGCATGAAAATCTACTTGCGCCCCTTACATAGCAACATGGTTTGCCCCAGTTCCACCATTTTTGTTTTGCTTTGTTCCTAACTCAGAACCAGCCTCTCAATGTTTTACAAATATAATGTTTGATGACTTTTATACAAGTTTTATTGCTTCCTAATTCAGTTTGTTATTTTCAACTATAGCCAAGAGACTCGTGCATCCCTTGAATAAATAGAAGGCCTCGCTTGGGCTACGGCCTATAACTATGGGAGGAGTTTAGTCTGCAATCCAGTGGAGGCCAGCAGCCTGCAGGAGGTTATTTTCTGGTGCCTGGAGAGCAGGCAGAAAGCAGCGTGTGGATACAGATATGGAAGCCAGAACACAAAAACACACACATTACACAATAGCGATGCGACGGAACAGGCCAAAAGGAAGCATCATAGTTGTAAAACGACATATCAGAGGCCGCTGTTTACATTACGATAGATCTGCAGATTATACTGTAGTTTAGCCTTTGCTACACAGCTGAAGTTGCAATCCAGAGAAAATAATAAAACATGAGACTCACATAACAGATGCAACATTTGACTTGTGGAACAGGATTAGACACGCTATCATAACAAATATTTTACTCACCAGTAACAATGTGTGAAATCAATTCGAAGAGCGTAAAAAGTCTAAAAATCTGTGTGGTTCCCATGGCTGAATCACAGTCTGACCACACACCGTCCTGCAGCAGACGACGACTGACGTACTTCCTGCTTCCGCACTCACGTCACGCCTTCCAAATACCAATACTGGAGTCTCTGTTAAAGCTACAGTTCTCTACAGATGTGAAGCAATATATTATTGAGGAATCCTTTAACAAATACATATATACAGCAGCGTACTGTATATCACAGCCTCACACAAGCGAGGTGCAGAGACTTTCCTGTGCAGGCCAGGAGCTGAGGGTGTGCTACTGTATGGTGTCATCCAGGAAGCTGTCATCACACCTGAGACCCACCTCAGCTCTGCCCCTATGCAATAATGACAGCACAAGGCACAATAACGGAACGCTCCGCAACAGTGTATTGCTTAATATTCTCATCTACTGGGACTTAAAAAAAAAAAAAAATTCACTTAAAAGGCTCAATTGCAATAAACGACGTACTTTTGGGCTTAATACAGAGATGTACTGAAACCTGATGTCTACGTACAGCTCCAATGTTTTTAGGATATGCAATGTCGCTCACAGCGCCGCAAACTAACTAACCTAATTGACATGCTGCTGGAATTTGGGGTGGCGGCAGGTGGCGTCCCAGAAAATGGGGGCATATCGGCCCTATTTTCTGTGTGCTGTAGCCAGTGGCTGCGTTCCGGTCATCCTAAGTAACCTTTGGGTTATGGAGATGACCAATGCTCACTCAGATGTTCTGCTGTTACATCTTCAGACACTGCAGTGGATCACAAACGCCTTCAGTGGTTCTTTCTATTAGACGCCTCCTGTTGCTTTCTACATATTTTAGCACAGTCGCAAAGACGCATCAGTTTTGGTATATTGTGCGTCCCTGAATCAGGCCTTTGTGTGGTGTCTACATCAGTCACAACACAACAATGATGTGCAGTGATGGGATGTAGTTATGTGACCGGGGGTCAGGAGACAGCCAGTCACAATGCCTCCCCCTGCATCCTACCACGAGATTCCCTACAGTCAGCATGCAGACTTGCAGGACTATTCCCACTTGTGGGTGTCCACGACACCCATAGAGTGGGAATAGAATCTGTGGCAATCACAGGTCACCACCAAGCCAGCAGCGTGGTGAGCGCAGCGAGTCTGCAGGGGGCTAGTTGCACTGCCCTCCCCTCCTACATCCCACTGCCAAGATCCCGGCAGAGGTATGCTGAGTGGCAGTCTCCTGACCGCTGCAAACACATCCAACCCGGAAGAACTGACCCTAGAAAATAGACCCAAAGAGTGTTAATAGATCCCGGTCACCACCGAGCCCGCAAGGGACATGTTGCGCTCACACACACACACATCTCCCCTCCTCTCTCTCCCCCCCCCCCGGTCTGCATTTTGCTGCCCGGATCCCAGAGATATACTGACCAAGCATTCCACACCCGTAGAGATTTAGAGTTGGATGAAAATTAATTTGCGCTTTTAATAATTAGTGTGCATCTCACACTGGAATGACCTCCCAACATTTAGACAACAAATCAGGACTAATCAAGTTCCCGACCTGATCCACCCCAAACCAGCCAAGCTCTGGCCAGGAAATTCACAAATTTAGTGGAGAATCCCCCACTTGTAGGAGCAGTGGCGTAATTTCATCCTAGTAGCCCGGAGGCAAGATAGAGTCTGATGCCCCCCCCCCCCCCGGTAGTTGGGGAGAGGTGCCATATGGTGGGTGGCCCTGGTGGTGCCTGCTGGGGCCATTGTTACTGCCCTATACAGACACAAAGACCCCCCACACACACACACACACACACCCGTCCACACACAGCTAACCCTTACACATAATATAGCTCTCCCCACACACACACATCCCCCCCCCACAGTCCCCCTTACACCACTCTCCCCACATACTTAGATCCCACCACATAGCCCCCCCCCCCATCAGATTTCTACCTCCCTTGCTCAGACAACCCTCACTTACAGCTCCCACCACTAACTCAGCTACCCTCTTACACACTGATTCCCACGGACCCCACCTCCTCACACACGCAGCACACACAGACAACTCTCGCTAAGTAGGTCTCTCTCCTCTATAGCACAGCTGTCCCCACAAAAAAATACATACACTGTGCTGCAGACACGCAGACTAGGCCCCCTTCCCCTCCCAGCCCTGTGCTTTCCTCTAAGCGGTCCCCACTAATCACCGATCTCCTGCTGACAGTTATGCACAGAGTGATCAGTGCTTAGACGCTCCGTCAACGGTCTACACCGCGCTCCTTCCCACCGGACAGCCGAATAGGGCCCCTGACATACAGGTTATCCAGACTCAGTGTCGGCACTGAATGGTGATACTGGAGCAATGGAGGAGGTGCCTTGTCAGGGCTCGGAGCCCGGCGGCAACCGACTCAACTGTCGGCCGTACTTCCGCCACTGTACAGGAGAAAATCCGCCACTTCCCTAGTCTACAAATCGGGACTCACCCATCAAAATCAGGCAGACGCAAAATACGTTGCACTGTGCAGTGGAAGTACGTGTCCCACTTGCACCAATCTCTTTAGTCAGACATATTTAACACTTGTGGCCCCTTCTTGAGAGGTGTCCACGTGTAGTTGGAGTCTGAGAGCAGTAATACCCCTTTTACACGGACAATTTTATCCCGGGATTTTGCACGTGAACGCGCAACATCCCGGGATTTTTTGTCAGTGTGAATGGGTACAGGGACAATTTCCCGGGACGAGCATCCAGGGATTTCAACCCAGGTCTTGACCTGGGTTGAATCCGGGACCGTCCCGGGAAGCTGGCAGCCGGGTATACCGGGTCAAGGCAACCCGGCACCTGTTCTCTGCATAGGAGGCGGTGCTTGGAGAAGATTATCTCCAATCACCACCTCCGGTAGAGTCAGCAGTGACGTCACCGACCCGGCAATATGCCGGGTCAGGCTGCTAATGTTAAAGGGTTATTCCCGGGAATGTCCCGGTAAATATACCGAGACACATTCCCGGGAATGACCCGAGGCTGCGAGTGTAAAAGGGGTATAAATGAACGTAGATGGACTTCGGCTATGGCCCTCTCAGCAGCACGGTGTTCTGGTTTCCACACAAAGTTTTATAAACATTACTTACACAGTATAAACTATGGCCTAGCTGCAAACATAGCTGGGCCAACCACTAGAAACCAAGCCTCCTGTCTAGGGCCCGGTGTTCACCAAGGTCTAGTGTACCATAATAACCCATTATTTAAAATTATATATCCAGAGAAAGAAAGCAGCAGCACGCCAAGACTCATGCAAATAAATTAGGCTGCATTGATATACTGAGCACCAATTATTATTATCCTTTATTTATATGGCGCCACAAGGGTTCCGCAGCTCCCAATTACAGAGTACATAAATAATCAAACAGGAAAACAGCAACTTACAGTTGATGACAGTATAGGACAAGTACAGGGTAAATAAACATAGTTACATCAGCAGATGACACTGGAATAAGTATCAGGTGGCAGAAGACTGATGGAATTGGTGCAGTTGAAGATTATTAAAGTAAGAAAGGATAAGCACATGAGGGAAGAGGGCCCTGCTCGTGAGAGCTTACATTCTAAAAGGGGAGGGGTTGACAGACAGGGGTGACACAGTTGGGGTACATAGAGAGCGTAGAACAGAGGGTTAGGATGAGATTTGGCTAGGTTTGGTGAAGAAGTGGGTCTTGAGAGCTCGTTTGAAGTTTTGTAGAGAGGTGGAGAGTCTGAGGGGGAGAGGTAAGGAATTCCAAAGAAGTGGTGCAGCACGTGAAAAATCTTGGAGGTAGGAGTGGGAGGACGTAATCCGTAGGCAGGAGAGTCGGCGTGCATTAGCAGAGCAAAGAGGACGGGTGGGAGTGTAAAGGGAGAGAAGGTCAGATGTAGATGGGAGAGGAGTGGGTGAGGGCTTTGTAAGCGAGTGTGAGAAGCTTGAAATGGATTTTGAAAGGGAAGGGGAGCCAGTGAAGGTCTAGTAAGAGAGGAGAGGTGGACGTAGTACGTTTGGTGAGGAAGATGAGCCAGGCAGCAGCATTTAGGATAGATTGCTGTGGAGAGGGGTATTTGTCAGGAATGCCAGTCAGGAGCAGATTACAGTAGTCCAGTCTGGAGATGACCAGTGAGTGGATAAGAGTCTTAGTAGCATCCTGGGTCAGAAAGGGTCTGATCCTGGAAATATTTTTTAGATGAAAATGGCAGGTTTGTGAGAGGTGCTGAATGTGTGGTTTGAAGGAGAGGGAGGAGTCAAGGATTACTCCAAGACAGCGCACTTGGGGGCTAAAGGAGATAGTAGTGCCATCAATAGATAATGAGATTGTAGGAGGTGAGGTTGTAGGAGGTGAGGTTATGCGGGAGGGAGGGAAGATGATCAGCTCGGTCTTAGACATGTTAAGTTTAAGAAAGCGCTGGGACATCCAGGAAGAGGTGGCAGAGAGAGTTGGAGATACGAGTGAGGAGAGCAGGGGAGAGGTCTGGAGAGGAAAGATAGATTTGGGTGTCATCAGCGTAGAGATATTGGAAACCAAAAGAACTGATGAGCTTACCTAGTGAGGACGTATAGAGAGAGAAGAGAAGAGGACCAAGGACAGAACCTTGGGGTACCCCTACAGTTAGTGGAAGTGAGGGGGAGGTGGAGTCATGAGAGGATACAGAGAAAGAACGGTCAGAAAGGTAGGAGGACAGCCAAGAGAGGGCAGTGTCACGTAGACCAATGGAGTGAAGAATTTGCAGTAGGAGAGGATGGTCCACAGTGTCAAAAGCAGCAGAGAGATCAAGTGGAATAAGTATAGAGTAGTGTCCCTTAGATTTAGCAGCATGGAGGTCATTGCATACTTTTGTAAGGGCAGTTTCAGTGGAGTGGAGAGGACGGAAGCCAGACTGGAATGTGTCAAGCAGTAAGTGTGAGGAAAGAAAGGAAGTAAGACGGTTGTAGACAATACGCTCAAGGAGTTTGGAGGCAAAAGGGAGGAGAGAGATGGGTCGGTAGTTGGAGAGAGTGTTTGGATCAAGTGTAGGTTTTTTAAGAATAGGAGAGATGAGTGCATGCTTGAAGGCAGAGGGGACAGTGCCTGATGAGAGGGATAGGTTGAGAAGGTGGGAAAGATGGAAACAAGCAGAAGGAGAGAGGTAGCGGAGGAGGCGGGAGGGGATAGGGTCAAGTGGGGAGGTGGTGAGGGGACAGGAATGAATGAGGGCCATGACTTCCTCTCCAGATGCATGGGAGAAAGATGACAGTAGGTGCGAGGGATGGGGAGGGTTGGTAAGGGATATGACCAATGTTTCACAGCCCACCTGTTTTTACAGCCTAATTGCTTTGTTAAGTCTTGGAGTCCAGCTGTTTTTTTCCTCTGTATATCAAACAAGTTACTATTAAAAATTTCCATGCTAACCGTGTTCTTTATACTGTATATACATACACATATATATGTGACAGGCAGACACCAGACACCAATGTTCACACACGGCTGCTGCTGCCTGCCCACCAGCACCTCCCACCTGACAGTGTGGGTCCTGGTGGTAGCGGCTGTCCAGCCAGAGGGATCCGGTCTGAAGATCAACAGTGTCTAGGTCGACCGGGTCAGAAGGTCGACATGAGTTTTCTTTTTTACTTTTTCATACTTTCACGTGGACTACGATTGGAACAGTAATCTGTACCTTGCCCGAAGCATAGCGAGCGAAGCGAGCCGTGCGAGGGGACACGGTGCACTAATTGGGGTTCCCGGTCACTCTACGAAGAAAACGACACCAAAAAAACTCATATCGACCTAGAACATGTCGACCTTCTGACCCTGTCAACCTAATATTCCACACCCCAGCCAGGAGACCAGGTACTGGGAGATAGCACCAGCTCGTGGTGTGGCGCACATTGGGGGTGGGGGGTGGGGGGGGGGGGTGGCCAGTGACTAGAGGGGGTACTGTATACATGTGCTGTATTACTTGTAAGTGTGGGGTGTATACAGATGCAGCCATGCTCATCTTACTGTGATGCAGCATGTTGCATCACAGCACGCTGCATGGCATGCCAGGATGAGACTATTTGCAGCGGGCATCCCTTCATTAATGCAGCATCACAGCAAAGATGAGACTGGCTACATCTGTAGATGCTGCACGGGGCGCCCACCGCTGCACTTTTCCCTGTTCTAGACTGCTCCCCTTCCTCCCTGTCATAGCACTCCGCTCAGGAGGTGGAGTTTGGCAGAATGACGCATTTGCGTAGTGACCTGACGCAACGCATCATCTTGCAAAACTCCGTCCCCCGAGTGGAGTACTATGCGGGAAGGAAGGAGAGCTGTGAGACTGCAGGATGCATGCAGCACCCTGTCCAATGTGAGACTGGGAGGGGAGGAAGGCTGCAGAGATTTAGCAGAGAGTGAGCCCTGGGAGGAGCTGCCTGCACGGTACACGTGTCCTCACCTGGTGTCCCACTTCCTATAATAAGCCACATAGAGACCAGCAATACCTCAGAAAGCTCTACACCCCCCCCCCGGCAACAAGCATTACATCCGCCCCCCCTCCTCCCACCCCAGCAACAGGCATTGCACACCCCTGGTAAAAAGCAAGACACCTAGCCCATGAAACCCCTGGCAATGAGCATGACACCCAGTGCATATACCCCTGGCAACAAGTACGACACCCAGCACTTGAAACCCTCAGCAATGAGTAGGTAATTTAAAAGTAATTAGAAGCTTTACTGTAGGGCATAATGTATCACGGGCATTACTGTGTGTGGCATAATATGGTGTAATTTTTTTTTTAACCCCTGTGCTGGCGTCAGAGTTCTGTTGGTGCGGGGTCAAAAACTGGGGTGTAAGGTAGTGTCTTCCCACAAGGCCACACCCATTTTAGGGAGACCATGCCCCCCATCAAAATGGACATGCCTTCATGCCCCCCTAGGCTGACAATGGCAACAAAGAAATCAAGGTAATCCTGAAACACTGCCCTGTTAAATTTGTGTCTTTATGTGAATTAAATTAAGAAACACTGGTCGTAATTGACACTTAATGGAAGTTGGTTAATCAGGGTGAACCTGACACACTGTCCTGCATTATATATATCTCCAAAAATAGAGAATACTCACCAGTCTTCAAGTATAAATTCACCAAACTTTAATTACCACAGATAGAAACATTGCTATCAACATTTCAGAACTCACAAGGACTTTTGTCAAGACCACCAGCTCCAAACAGGAGAGATGCAAACCCCACTGTGTGCCTATACTGACCTATAAGTACCTAATGCATACCTGAAGCTCATTACATGTCTCCACCCCAAACACTTGACATCATCAGTGTGAGACACTCATTATGTCTCCATAGGCTCACAGATGTGCCCAATCACAGACGTGATAGAGCATAACAGTTACCACTGGCTGCAGCATTCACCATTAACTCCTCGTTCACCAATAATGTCTCATAACAGAGACGACTAACAAACTGCGATCACACACTTCCGGTATGCGCTCCACGAATAACACTGGAAGTGCGTCGCACCACGTCCCGGCCAGTCGGTGCGTTATCATAGTGACTGCTACGGCTGATCACAACAGGTGCTATCCATACTCAAACACACGCCACTACCAGTTTCTATCTGGAAGTAGGGTGACTGGCTCTCGCCGTTCATTAATGAATAGCATGAACCATTAATATCCCAATCGGTTATCATACTTTGGTGACATAGTCATCTATTAATAGGTAAAGGCAGCGGTTAACGTGCAATAGACCTTCAGGCAGTGCATCAGGGTAATAGGTAACAATACATCAGCATAAAAATAACATATATACAAAACAATTTAAACCCACCAAAAACAAACACATTATTAATTGTACTAAAAGCCAGATCATCAGACATAGAAAGGGTTAATCACTCAACCAAATGGAGGTCAGCTAAGTCCATTTCATGCCAGTACAACAGTAGAATAATACCCCTTTGACATCGCAGCTATAACCTGGTAAATTGCTGTTTTTTAAGCCTTCCAAAATGGTTCTAGCTGCGGTGAGAAAGGGCCACATTGAATTTACCGGTTACAGATTACTGGTATTTTAAAATGGTTAAAAAGCAGGGTCCAGTTCAGAGTTCAGACCCGTTTCATTGTGCAATGTGAAAGGCTCTGAAACCGTATTTCCAAGCCACAGAAGGTGATAGGCTGTCTCCATGCGTGATGTCACCAGGCAGAAGCAGGAAATACACTGGAGGAAACACATGAGAGTGAAGAAGCATTTTATTATACAGAATACAGTTTAAAATGGCAAATTGGAGGGATGAGGAGGTTAGGGAGCTGCTTAGGATCAGAGGGGATGAAGAAATTGCTAGACAAAATCACTGGGACAGTGAAGGATGCAGTAATCTACAAAAACATGATAAAGATGATTGAAGCTGCTGGGTTCCATCGTACGACTAGCCAAATTATTAATAATTAATTAATTAATAATTATTAATAATGTTTGGGCCAGAAAAGTCCATTTATAATGACAACCACTGTTTTCTATGGGTGAAACGGGTTCAGTGTGAAAGGTACCAAAACGGTAATGAAACGGTAATATACTGGTTACAACATGCGATGTGAAGGGGGTTTAACTGCTCAGACACGTTTTAAGAAACGTTTTAAAAGCAGGGTTTGCGATGTGAAAGCGGTATTACTAGCATAATTACCATATACAGCAGGCAATTATAATAAACATCTATATACAGGAATCCAACAGTAATAGAAGATGTCTTGTTAAATAAACATATGTAGAGAATTTGTTTCATTTAGGCCCTTGGGGGCCACTGTTTCCAATTGATGGATCCAAACTGGTAGTGGCGTGTTTAATTATGTATAGCACCGTCTGTTGTGATCAGCCATAGCGGTCACTATGGTGACGCACCGGCTGGCCAGGACGTGGGTGCGGCTATGGTGCGACGCATTTCTGGTGGTGTTTGTGGAGCGCATACCGGAAGTGTGTGATCGCAGTTTGTTAGTCGTCTCTGTTATAAGACATTATTGGTGAACGAGGAGTTAATGGTGAATGCTGCAGCAGCCAGGGGTAACTGTTATCCTCTATCACGTCTGTGATTGGGCACATCTGTGAGCCTATAATGAGTGTCTCACACTGATGATGTCAAGTGTTTGGTGGTGGAGATATGTAATGAGCTTCAGGCGTGCATTAGGTACTTATAGGCCAGTATGGGCACACAGTGGGGTTTGCATCTCTCCTGTCTGGTTCTGACAAATGTTCCTGTGAGGTCTGATATGTTAAAAGCAATGTTTCTATCTGTGGTGTGGTAATTAGAGTTTGGTGAGTTTATACTTGAAGACTGGTGAGTGCTCTCTATTAGATATAGACTGTGACTTCAATGCTATTGGATGGCTTCTGGGTTATATAAGCACCCCAGCAATCAACTACATTGAATTGTGTGTGCAGCTTCAACTACTGTACATGGTGTATGTGTCTAGTCTAGATGTATATCTTTCTATGCAACCCTGGCTATAGGCCTAGGGCTATAAAAATGAATGTTTGTTTTTCTCTACATGGAAGTATAAAATGGAGACAATGTTTTATGCATAGTAGCTGCTAGAATCGTGATACATTTTGGAAGTAGCAGAAGGGATCGGTATGAAATACTTACAATCAAAATCCTGACTGTTAAAATCCCAACAGCACTGGACCGATGGTCAAAATCCCAACAAGGTCAAAATCCCGACATGGACAAAATTTCGACATTTAAAATACAGACAAGGTCAAAATACCGACATGTAAAATGCTGACAGGTCAAAATGCTGATGTGTTTTTCTTAGTTTTTTTGTGTATTTTGTCGTAAGTTGACATGGACACCATATAAGTGTACCGCAGGGCTTGCTGCTCTTGGCACACTATTATATTTACCATCCCAGTGCACCTGGAGGGGAAAGTGTGAACAAGTTGGTTTCAATGAAAAACTTGTGCCAGCATTTTGACTGTCTGGATTTTGATTGTCTGTAAATTGACTACATGCTTTCCAAAATTACTGTGCAGCATTTAGGATAATGTGTATCAGCAATGTATCAACAAAGTTTGAAACAAATGTTTCTGGTAACTGTACTGTGAAAAGGACCCCATACTGTACACTGGATAAAGTACAAGCTGTTTCCTTGTCTCGCTCAGGTGGACAGCTGCATGTTCTGAGGTTGCAGCAACTTGTTCATAGCTCTTTGGAAAGTTGCTTGAGTTCCATGCAAATCAAACGGTAGCATTTTGTACTGAAATAAGGGGGTAATTCAGGCCTGCTCGCAGCAGCAAATTTGTTAGCTAATGGGCAAAACCATGTTCACTGCAGTGGGGGCAGATGTAACATGTGCAGAGTTAGATTTGGGTGGGGTGTGTTCAAACAAATCTATATTGCAGTGTAAAAATAAAGCAGCCAGTATTTACCCTGCACAGAAACAAAACACACCCAAATCTAACTCTCTGCAAATGGTATGTCAGCCCCCCCCCCCCCCCCCCCCCCTCTGAAGTGCACAAGTCTTTGTCCATTAGCTAACAAATTTGCTGCTGCGATCAGGTCTGAATTAGGTCCTAAGCCTGCTGGGGTAGAGAGCTTTTTTTCTTTTTTTTCTTTTCTTAGCAGCCTCAGTCAAAGGAATCTGCCAATACCCTTTTGCCAAATCCAGAGTGGTGAGATAATGGCTGTTTTCTAGGTTCTCCACCAGCTTGTCCACCCGGGGCATAGGGTAGGTATCAAACTGAGAAACTTTATTTAACTTGCGAAAATCATTGCAGAATCTTATTGCACCCTAAGGCTTAGGCACTAAAACAATGGTATTATTCCATTCGCTGTTTGATTCTTCTATGACCCCTAGGTGCAGCATCTCCTGTACTTCCTGTTTTACCACTGCTCATTTTGCCTAAGGTATATAGTATGGCCTCTGTTTTATTAACACCCCAGGAGGAGTAACAATGTCATGCTGGATGATTTGGTTTTCCCTGGAATGGCAGAGAATACATCCTAGTACTGTGCCACTAAGTTCACCACTTCCAATTTCTATATAGGATTGAGGTCACTTTCAATGGGGACCTGACATTCTGGGGTTTTCTTGGCCACCAAAGAGTGCTGGACAGCACTCTTTCCAAGGTTTTAATAGTATTACATGGTAGGTGTTGTACCTCCTTCCTTCTACCCTCCTGTCAAACCCTGTAATTAGCAGGTCCCATTGCCTCTGACTTCATAAGGGCCTCGCCATTGAGCATACAACTTGCTTTCACTGGTGGGCACAAGAACCAATACCGTGTCTCCCAGTTTAAAAGAACGGTTGACTGCGGTCACATCGTAAATACATTTTAGACACTGTTAGGCTTTATCAATGTGCTTGTTCAAGAGTGGCGCAATCTGTCTTAAACGGCCATACAATTGGGACACAAACTGAACGATGTTGGGTTCTGGCATGACTGTTGTTCCCATCTTCTTTAAACAGATCTAAAATACCTCCAGGTTGCTTTCCATGGAGGAGTTCGAAAAGACTAAACCACGTAGAGAATCAACACCTCTTGAACTGCAAACATTAACTAGTGTAGGAGTAAGGCCCAGTCTCACTTTTTTCTTCAGACACTGCCCTTTTAATTATCTGTTTAAGGGTCTGGTTAAAGTGTTCTGCCAGGCCATCTGTTTGCGGGTGGTAAACTGAGGTAATAATCCTATCCACCTTTAACAGTCTGCACAAATCCTTTATTAGGTTAGACAAAAGGAGTACTGTACCTTTTGGTATTCCCAGGTGGGTGTAGTGTCAGTAATTCTGGTATGTGCTCTGTGTATCTGGTCGCATAATCCACTACAACTAGTATGTATTGATGCCCTCAAGCAGATTTCTCCACTGGCATTATTGGGTCCATACCAATTCTCTAAAAATGCACAAATGACAGGGAGGGGGACCAGGGGCACCCTAAATCGTGGCAGGTGTGTTTTGACACTGGGCATTCCTGACAATACCGTTTTACTGCGGCTTGAATGCCAGGCCAGAAGAACTTTAACTGTATGCGCTGGAGAGTTCTCTCCTTCCCTAAATGGCCACCTCACAGATGTGTGTGCGCCACTACCAATACCAACTGCTCATGTTTCCGGGGCACTATTAACTGAACTATCCTTTTACCCTGCAGAGGTTACACGATACAACAAATCATTTTTCAAAATAAAATACGGTACACTTTCTGGTGGTAAAGCAACAATGACTTTACCATTACTTGCTACCTCATTTTCAAAGGCATTAATCAGATCTATATTGCCCTGTTAGTATTGGCCAAAATCTCCGAAAGATACTTGCTCACCAACAGGGTACCCTGGGCCTCAGTCTGTTTCCTCCTGCGGTTCACTGGCCAAAGAAGCCTTCACGGTCACCATGCTCTGGTAACCCATGGTCCCTGGCTCTTGCGATACCTCCGCTGCTGACCGTTTTCTGCAGTCATGCCATGTAACCACCTCCTGCAGCAATGGAAAATCGGTGGATAAAGTGGTCTGGAGGTCACTACAGCTACCACTTTCACTGATCGGCCTTTTACCGGCCAGTGAAAGTGCACACATGGGCACTCCTCTGCATCCCCATGTATACACAGCACCTTGACAAGGGGTAAAACCTGGTCAGCCCCCAGAGGAACCACATTAGCAGAGATAAGTTCAATGCCAGTATCAATTAACACCCACATCACCCGGCCATCTAGCTGTACCAAGGTACGGAACAGGTTGGTCTCTGCAAGGAGAAATTGCCATGCTGATCACAGGTCAAGTTGCTCTCCCCAAGCTGCAGTCCATTGGTTCACCCTGTTTCAGACAGTCCTGATGCATATGACCAGGCTTGCTGAAGTCAAAACACACCATAGGAGGTTGGGTTTTTGCCATAGCAACAGGAACATGGGTTCTGGGCTTCAGTACTGGCTGCCACCATTGCTTAGCTTCGGTTAATTTTCCAAGAGTAAGGTACCACTCAATCACTACTGCCAACTCCTTGAATGTTTGGGGGTCAGCCTGCAGGGCCCACTGCTGCACCATTTGGTCTACGACTTGCATGGCTTGGTCCCGAGCAGCCATCTCTACTATTTGCTGAGCAAAGTTTTTATCTGGCCGCAACTGTGCTTCATTCAGCCTGGCTAATTTGACCAGCTGATCCCGTGGAGGCTCATTTGAGTCTAGCTGCCATTAGTGAAACTTTTGGGCTTTGCTGGCCCCTGTCACCCCTACTCTGAGGAGTATATCCTCAAGGGCAGGGTAAGAGTCGGCCTCAAAAGCAGCCAAATCAACATCAGCTTTCTGTGGCTCACAAGGAGCTAGTCTGGCAGCTCACTCCTGCTCTGAACGCACTGCTACATGGCTGAAATAGACAAAGGTGCATAGGAAATAGGAATGCCTCAATATCATCAGCTGGAGTTTCTGCAATCCCTCATGCTCTTGCCCACCCTTCCTGATCTCAGACTACTCGGCATGTAACAATTGTATTTGAGTCTGACCCGGAATCAAATCCTGCTCCTGTGCTAGCTGGCTGACAGCTAGACCAGACAGGGCTTTCAATGTTTCCTCCATGCTATGCACATATTTTGGAGACTTAGGGGGGACATTTACTAAGCAGTGATAAGAGTGGAGAAGTTGCCCCATCAACCAATCAGCAGCTCTGTATAATTTTATAGTAGGCAAATTATAGATGTTAGTTCAGTGCTGATTGGTTGCCATGGGCAACGTCTCCACTGGCTCACTTCTCCGCTCTTATCACTGCTTAGTAAATGTCCCCCTTAATTAGTTGTGCCAGTGTTAACACAAACAAAACACCAACTGTGTATATTAACAAACAGTTAACAATCCTTCTGGCTTCCAAGCCGGATGCACTACAACCACCTTACACAAGCTGTGAAAGGAGAAATATAAAAACGTCTCTATTACTTATCTGCATACTTCAGGTTACTTTTGCCGTTTAGTAGCTTCCAGCAGTGTAAGTCCATGTTCGGGTGCCACATGTGAAAAGGACCCCATACACTGGATAAAGTACAAGCTGTTTTCCTTACTTTCTCGCTGAGGTGGACAGCATCAGGTAAACTTCCAATGGCATGGGTTTCACAGCATGGCAGTTCACAGGTTATAGCAAAACCTGGACTGGATCCTTCAGTCCTGCTGTGCCAAACCTGGGAAATCCTGATTTTCCACATTAACCTCATGTGGAACTGTTGTCCCTGCCACAGTACTAATTTGGAACTATGTACTACACATTATCTCTATCCTCTCTTGTAGTAGCAGTTCATATGCTGCACAAATACAAGCCCTATACTGCCTGTATTTTATTATCTCACTGGGACAATCCATAGCCTCAGTTAATAGCAGGTTTAATTAAAATATATTGTTGCTGTGACTATTTGTGAAATAAATTGGTTATTTCTTTGCTTAGAAGAAAGAGGAGCTGATAAAAAAAAATAGTATAACCCCAAACCAAATTCTATGTTTATATGGGACTACAACTCCCAATGAAATTGTATAACCCATGCTGTCTTGAACAGAAATACTGCATACCTCCCACCATGACCCTCTCCAGGAGGAACAGAATGCTCTGCTCCTGGACTTCCCTCTGTTCCCATCTGCCGATTCCACAGGGTTACTTAATTACAGTCGTTCCCACTCAATAAGACATTACAAAAGGACTAATTATACTGTAGCCTAAAGACTCTCACATGGGACGGTTGGGAACCTCACAGAAAGAAAACACTGCATGGTCTCTAATATCCTCTGTCATCTCTTTTTACACATTACACCAATATTAGAGGAGGGATCTATGGCCTCTATGCCTGTTGCATACCTCCCAACATGACCCTCTCCAGGAGGGACAGAATGCTCTGCTCCTGGACTTCCCTCTTAATGTATGATTGCCATCACCTGTGCTGAAACACCTTTCTTATCCAGTAACTTGTTCAACACAGGTGCCGGCAATCATACATTAAGATAAAAGTCCAGGAGCAGAGCATTGTGCCCATCCTGGAGAGGGTCATGTTGGGAGGTATGCTACTGTATATGTTGTGAAAGACTGAGGTTATTAATCCTATATTCATTGCACTAAACACATAAAAGCTTTCTTGTTCTTGGGTCAGCTAATATATGCAATCCTAGCATATTTAATATAGCAAACAAAATCGCCAGAAACCAATGTTTGTACTTCTGCTAGCCAACATCAAATATGCCAATTAGTTAACCTTTTTAGGATACTTTATAAGGTTTTGTTGATTCGCTCTACTAACCCATCCTTTTAGGGATGATAAAATGAGGTTCTCGGGTGAGTAACTTTTAAGAATTTGCATAATTCCTTCAGAATTCTAGACATAAAAGGGGTACCTTGGTCAGTCAAAATTTATTTTAGTATTCCTACCCTACTAAAAACATGCACAAGCTCTCCAGCTATTGTCTTGGATGCACATTATGCAAAGGAGTTGCCTCAGGATATCAAGTAGCATAATCCACTATTACAAAAATATAATGAAGGGCCCAACCAGATCCATGACTATCCTGCCAAATTGGATCTCTATAACAGGCATGGGCACTAGTGGGCTTTTGAAATGGGGTCTGGGAACATGATACTGGCACTCGCGGCAGGAAGAACAATATTCAGACATATCTTTATACCCCTCGAGCCAAAAGATCCATTGCAAAATCCTCTCGGTGGCCTTTTCAGCACCTAAATTTCCTACTGTAATAAGACCATGAGCTAAATCCAACATAGTTCTCCTTTACGGCTGGGTAACCAGGACTTGTTCTACCACATCCTCACCCCTTTATGTCACTTGGTACAAGAGCTCATTGTTGAGGGCTATGTGTGGGCACGTAAGCCTGTTATCCGGGTCTACTGGTTCCCCATTGATAACTTTCACATTTTCTCTGGCTCTTATCAAGGTGGGGTCCCATAACAGTTATGATGCAAACAGATCCATTCTCTCCAAGATGAGGCATACTTTCAACATCTACAGCTTCTCCTTCCCCTGGATGAGATACCTCACTTTGGTCCTCATTGTCTACTACTTCCCCAGTCATACTAGCAAAAGGACATGTGTCTTAGGGTTTAGAGGCCACACCTGTGGCCAGCATATTATCAGGATGGCCTATTGGCTCTATACCATTTACACCTGTGACTATACCTTGTGATGAAACTGCCATTGGTGGACAACAAGAACCACATTAAGGACACCCGTTGGACTTTTCTTACCATGGAACTGTTGCTTATTGCACTATTTATGGACTATAGTGTTCTCCCTTCCATCCGCGCTCAATGCAGATCGGAGCACTGCTGCTGCTAATACCGGATACCCCAGCAGGGAGAAGATCCTTTCCGGTGGCTCATACAGATTGCAGCATGACTTTTTATATTTGTACCAGTCGTGATTTATTGGAATTATTTTCATTTTTATACAATATCCTTTGTGCTGTCTTCTATAACATTTGAGTTGTTATATAATTTGTTTGTGTAGGTAACCTACCAGGTTACCACAAGGAAGCTGCATAGGATATTGCACTGATCAGTGAAATTATATACTTGTGTGCTGATACATACGTATAATTCTTGCACCCGAATTAGCTACTTTTTTTTTTTTAAAGCATTTACCAACCCATCTTTCACTAGGACAATTAAGCTTCCAGAGTTCAACAATGCCTCTACATGGATAACTTCCATAAAAATTTCACACATTTGTTTTCCGGTCATAGCTGAAGGTACAACTGTACAGGCTAACCTGCCAAAGTGAGACATTCTGCGACATTCAAAGACAGCATCACATTGCATGGGTTCTTGGACAACTGGGCAATTCGCAACATGTCCTGCATACCACACCTAAAACATTTATTCACATGACTGTCAATTCTTTTAGGTGGCTGAGATCCTTGTGGCCCCACTGGTCTGTCTTTGGACTGAGCACTCAGTCTCTTAATTTTTGAGTTCTCTTAATTGCCCAGGATCCTGTCCCCACAGAACAGTCTTACCAGACAGCACATTTTCAGTGTGACTTTGATGTGATAGCAGTTGCCAGGTTCTTAAAGGTCCAGTTGATGGAGTAGGACTTGCAGTGAGATGGAGTACCTTGATGTTGGGCTGCAAGCTTAAATACATTGATCAATCCATGAACCAAAACTCCATCATTTATTTTATGTATCAAGGTGAGTGCTGGGGTCTCTGGCATAAAAAAAAAAAAAATATATATATATATATATATATATATATATATATATAATGTATATATATGGGATGTAGTTATGTGACCGGCGGTCGGTCACAATACCGACCCCTACATCCCGCCCGCTCAAAATCCAGACAGTCGGCATGCCGACTAATAGGGACTATTCCCCATAGAGTGGGAATAGAACCTGTGGTGAGCACAGCTCGCCACGGAGCCCGCAAGGGGCTATGTTGTGCTCGCGCCCCCCCTGCCAGCCAGCCAGCATTCTGCACTCGGGATCCCAGCGTTGGGATTCTGACCACCGGGATCCCGCCCGCAACACCCTGACCTATAAGCATATATACATACACTTAGTATATTATATTATATGCATCTGCTCATTTATAAGGTGAGTGATGTGAAGCCTGCATGCAGATGTAAATAAGGCTGTATTAGGCTAGTCACTATTCGGTTAAAGCAACTCATCAGTAATCAGGTCACAGGATCGAATCCCACTCGGTATTAAGTATGGTGGGGATGGAGAGGGAGCGAGGAGGACAGTCAGTAAGAGTAACTCTAGGGAGGCTCTAGTAAACCATGATAGGATACCTTTAAAAAAAACAAAAAACAAGCATATAAGAAAAACACTAAACTAAAATGCATGCTTGCAAATGCAAGAAGTCTAGCAAGTAAAATGGGAGACTTTTTGATTGCCCTGTCCCTTTTCAGGTGGGACAGGGCAAGCAAAAGCGGAGGAGGTGTAATTCTTTGTTAAACCATACTTAAAGGAGGTTATTTATGAGGGAACTGGGGATAATGTGGAGTCACTATGGGTTGAAATCTCAAGTGGGGGTATTGATGCAAAAAAACTAGTTATAGGCACGTGCTACAAACAGCTGGATATTAGCATGCATGAGGAAGAACAACTCTTGCAGCAAATCGAAAGGACTGCGGGATTGGGAGACATCATAGTGATTGGGGATTTTAACTATCCTGATATTAACATAGAATTTGACGGCAGATAATAACCACTTGGCTCATTTAGTCTGCCCCTTTTACTTTTTATCCTTTAGGTAATCTCAACCCTTTTTGAACCTTAATTCTTTGTAAGGATATTCATATGCCTATCCCAAGCATGTTTAAATTGCTCTACAGTCCTAGCCTCTACCACCTCTGATGGGAGGCTATTCCACTTATCCACTACCCTTTCTGTGAATTAATTTTTCCTTAAATTTCCCCTGAACCTCCCCCCCTCCAGTCTCAGTGTATGTCCTCGAGTTCTAATACTTCTCTTCCTTTGAAGAATGTTTCCCTCCTGAACTTTAAGACCCTTGGTATATGTGAAAGTTTCTATCATGTCTCCCCATTCCCTTCTCTCCTCCAAACTATACATGTTAAGATCTTTTAGCCTTTCCGGGTAAGTTTTGTGATGTAGGCCATGCACCATTTTAGTCGCCCTTCTTTGTACACTCTCTAATGTATTTATATTCTTCTGGAGATATGGTCTCCAGAACTGGAGAATTGGAGTAACGATTCATGTGTTAAAGCTAGGGGCAACAGCTTCTTAAATATATTAAAGGATCATTACTTGTCTCAATTAGTCGAGGACCCAACTAGGGGTAAAACTACTCTGGATCTAGTAATTACTAATAATGTGGACATCATCTCGAATACTAAAGTTGGGGAGACTTTGGGTAACAGTGATCACTATATGATCACATTTGACATCAGTTTCAGGAAACATAGCTATAAGGGAACAACAAAAACATTTAACTTTAGGAAGGCTAACTTCAGTATGCTGAGATGTGTACTAAACGACATTGAGTGAGTTTTATTCCATGGTAAGAACACTTTGGAAATGTGGGATGCTTTAAACGGGTTGCTAGATAGCAATATTTACAAATTTATTAGTCTTCAAGCTGGGCCCCAGTAGTCAGCGGAATACCACAGGGGTCCGTACTCGGGCCACTACAGTTCAACATATTTATCAATGACCTAGAAATAGGCCTGGAAAGCAGAGTGTCAATCTTCGCAGATGATACTAAACTGTGTAGTGTAATTAATTCAGAAATAGATGTAGAGCCTCTGCAGAATGACTTTTCTAAACTTGAAATCTGGGCATCTAAATAGAGAATTTATTTACCATTTATTTATATAGCGCACACATATTCTGCAGCGCTTTACAGAGAATATTTAGCCATTCACATCAGTCCCTGCCCCAGTGGAGCTTACAATCTATATTCCCTATCACATGTTCACACAGACATTCACAATAGGTTAATTTGCTCCCAACAAAATTAACCCTATCAGTATATTTTTGGATTGTGGGAGGAAACCCACGCATGTACGGGGAGAATATACAAACTCCACACAGTTAGGGCCATGGTGGGAATCAAACCCATGACCTCAGTGCTGTGAGGCAGTAATGCTAACCATTACACCATCCGTACTTAGAAAAATACAAGGTTATGCATTTCAGGACTAAAAACAAATTTGCATCCTACATATTAAATGGGGAAAGTCTAGGAGTAACCGTTTTGGAAAAAGATTTAGGGATACTCATTGATAATAGGCTTAATAACCATATATAATGTTAAAGTGCAGTAAAGAAGGCAAGTAAGGTGCTAGCGTGCATAAAACGGGGAATTGAGACAAGGGACTCGGATGTAATCATGCCGCTTTACAAATCACTGGTACATCCGCACCTGGAATATTGTGGTCAGTTTTGGGCACCACTGCATAAAAAGATATGGGTGAACTCAAAAGGGTTCAAAGGCGATTTACTAAATTGATTAAAGGATTAGAGGGACTGGATTAGGAGGAAAGGCTTACTAGGTTGAACATGTATACACTGGAAAAAAGGCGTCTAAGAGGAGACATTAATAATGTCTTCAAATATGTAAAGGGGTGCACTACAAGGAGTAATCAGAGGAATTATTAAAAGAACTCTGTTTAGGACACGTGGGCACTCGTTGAGGCTGGAGGGAAAAAAATTATGTACGCAACGGAGGAAAGGGTTCTTTACTGTTGGGGCAAAAAGGATTTTGAATTCCTTGCCAGGTAAAGTGGTAATGGTGTACTCTATAAACGCATTTAAAAAAGGATTGGATGAATTTGATTGAAAAGGATATCCAAGGTTATAACATTTCAAATATTGACGTCGTTAATCCAGGTGTAACTGATTTATAGTTAACTAGTCGTAAAACATTCTTCAGCAGGTACAGTAAAATCAACTCAACGTGATCCAGAATACAGGTTGAATACGATGGGCATTTTGCCTCTTTTCAACCTTAATTACTGTTACTATTACTGCCTCACAACACTGAGCTAATGGGTTTGAATTCCAGCACGGTCATAACTGTGTGGAGTTTGTATATTCTCCCCGTACTTGTGTGGGTTTCCTGTAACAATCCCAAAAAACTGACCGGTTAATTAGCTCCAGAAACAAAAGTGTTTGTATACAGTACATGGGTAGACTAGATGGGCCAAGTGGTTCTTATTTGCCGTCAAATTCTATCAGCAAAGTCTAATACCACCTGAGTTTGCTGGAGGTGCGGGATTCCAGCTGAACTCAGGTTTTTTTTTTTTAAGGTGGAAGTCATTTACATGCAAAACCATGGAGTGATCAAACCCGCCAATCGGGTGAAACGTGTCTCCACGGCAACCAGTAACAGGAAGCATACGGCGCCTCCAGACCCACGCAGCGACATCCCTCACAGTCCGTGGTAGCTGCCCGTCCCGTCCTCCACGAGCTACATTTGGGTACATATATACGAGATCCGCAATATTTGCCTGCTGCAATTGGGTCTATATTTTATAACACAATAGCCTCATGTGAAGGACACAAAAGGGCATCATGTATATTGTTTTATGTATACACATTTTCTAGCTGCTTGACCAACAAATGTTTTATCCCGGCTGCCCAAAACTTTTCTTAAACATTTTGTTCTTGAATAATTCAACAATACAGCAGCCTCTGTAATAGGACAGATAAAAGTTTTTTTTTCTCTATTCTCAGCCATTGGACCAAATATTGATCCTACTCTGACTGCTTTGAACAATATTCTACTATATTCAAAACATGCATTGTTTAACCCTTTTTTTCTAATCTGTTATACGTGAACAATTTAGTTCAGAACAACGAAATACAGCAGCCCCTGGGTCAGGGAATACAAAGGTTTTTTTTCTCTCTATCTGACCTTACAACTGCTCTGGCTGCTTTGAACCTTTATAAATAATAAATATCTTACTGTATTTTAATATACACTACCTACTTTTGCATAATAAGATATACCATTCAAATATATCTACTAGCATGGGAAAGTACACGCTGTAATTTATACTGTGTGCTCTACATGTATTTTTCCTCTTTTTTTTTTTTTTCCTGGTTATTCAGGACTCTCATTGGTGATTCAGCACAACAATACCATTCCCTGGGGCAGTTTTTCAACTGACAGGAATAGCTGTCTAATGCCCGATATTCACTTTGCTCCCCGGATCCCAGCACCACCGATTTTAACTAATTTTTATTGCGATATGGACTGTGTGCTTACGATTTTGGCTTATGTGAGATGTAATTGACATGTGAGATAAACTAGATAGTACACCGATCTAGCAAGGATTGACTTGCCTGCACAGTCTCTTTTCTTGTGATACCGACCTATCAGGATGGAATCGGGATCACAAGTGGCATAACACCTTTTGACTATATAGTCAAAATCGAAAGAAAAATCTCACCGTGTGTACACACCATAACACCAACAGCAGATCCATCTTACTATCCCTGTATCTATAGTTCTTGCAATACTCTCTCAATCATTTACTCTATATTTGTGAACTCTCCAACTATTCCGGAGGGGATACAAAATATAATTTACTACCAAACCACACTTAAACTGCCCAATCTCGTCTGATCTTGGAAGCGATAGTGTTGGGCCGGGCAAGTATCAGGAGGGAGACCACCAGAGAATACCTGGTGTAGTAAGTTCTGGATCCTAATCCAGTCTAATGCTGAAAGCAGATTCTCACATTTAATTTCTGCTATCCCTAACCTGCTTCCCCAAATTCTAGTTGTCTCCAAAAATCTTTAATAAAAAATTCTATTTGACATATCACTTTGGTTTAATTTTTCACGATAAGTCCACTGTGATTGAGGAGGTAATATAGATAACCGCTATAATAGAGGGCGCCGTATACATAGTCCAATATAGGACTTGAGAATTATTCCTGTTGCATATTAGGCACATAGCCTAAATATAATTACAAAAATCTTATTTGTTATAGATTTATTACACATGATTTAAACAATTTTCACTCCCCACATACTGTATTTTCAGGGGGTATTGTATCTTAAGATATTTATAATAAAAGTTACATTTTAATATATACAATAATCCTTCCAACAATTTTTTCATGTAATGAGTGTGCCAGACAAGGGTCTTTTTCTTTGTCTAAGCAATACCAGTAGGATACTACTGAAACCCTTTTGGCGCACCGCGAACAAGTTTTGTAATTTAAACAATATAGTGAATAGAATTTATAAATGTTGGTTTTGATGAATATACTCTCAAAATTTCTATCTTCTCAACCATGCTTTTTTGTTTTCATAGAAACAGAATTTGACAGCAGGCACCACTTGGTCCATTTAGTCGGGATGCCAGCAGTTATGTGACAGACGCCGGAATCCCGACACCGCTCAGAAGACCAGCAACAGACAGCGCAAGGGTAAGTATCGCTGTGTGTATTAGAGTTAGTGCCGGGGAAGGGTTAGGTATTAGGGGTGGTTAAGGCACTTACCCCCCAAATGTGTTGGGCTTCTTGGTTTCGGGATGCCGTGGTTGGTCATGTGGGAAGCAGCTAGCTTCCCAACGTACTGGATCCTGGCAGTCATTCTACTGATGCTGGGATCCCAAAGGAGGACGTAAGCCTGGCGTCTACATACAGATGCCGCTTGGTAAACCGGCATCACAATACCGACAGCTGGCATCCCGATCATCCTGACAGCGGGATGCGCTGGCGTCCAGCCGTGGGTGAGGGGGGAAGGGGGGCGGTTAAGATGCAGGGTTGGGAAGGTTAGGCACTGGGAAGGGGAGGGTTAGGCACAAAGAGGGGGAAGTTTGGGTTAGGCACCTAGCGGGGGGGGGTTTAATGGGGGGGGGGGGGGTTTAATGGGGGGGGGGGGGGGGGCGGGCGGGCGCTGTCAGGATTCTGGATGGGACGCCCTGTCGGCATACTGACCACCGGCATCCGTCTATCGGGAACTCATACTGAACCCGGTCATGTGACTGCCAGTATCCCAAACGCTGGGGTATATCATACTACCCCATCTAGTATGCCCTAAACACATGTACATGCGCACACTGAAACACTAGAGTTATTTTTTTTTGTCAGGAGACACTTAACTTACCAGTATATTTTTGGATTGTGGAAGAAAACCCACTAAAGTACAGGGAGAATATACAAACAGCTCACAGTTAGGGTCCATGACCTCAGATCGAACCCATGACCTCAGTTGCTGTGAGGCAGTATTGCTAACCATTACACCAGCCGTACTGATGATAAAGGAATCAGTCTAGTACACCTCAAATACTTCCGGATATCACAAATGTGTCCCAGTGCAGGGTAATAAAGCAATGAAGGGCCCGGATTTATTTCAATACCAATTAAAATGAGACCTAAAAATCAGAAATTTTTACACTATTTATTATTAAGATTTATAGGGGAAAGCAGGAGAAATATATACAGCAATATATATATGTATATAAAATAAATACATGTACAATAAAAATACATTAAAATGTACTTTTTTTTAAATAATTATAATTTAAAAGAATAAAAACTTGTATATGAAAACATAGTGCATACATTAAACACATAGGTGTATATTTACTAAGGTGTGAAGTTTTTAGAAGTGGAGATGTTGACCCAAGCAACCAATCAGATTCTAGCTATTATCTTCTAGAAGCAGGTAGATAAAGGTCAAGTGGAATCTGATTGGACACAAACTCACACCTTAGTAAATATACCCCCTGGAATGATAAGTCAATCACATACAAGGGATCTGAGATGGAACATCCAATAGGCTTCACGTCAACAGAGAACTTTAAACCTATCTCCTCCCCTATTTGTTATTTTGGCTTGTTCAATGGCTGTAACTAACACATTTCTCAGTAAACCTCTTTAATAACTTGCAATACAGTATATTTTTATAAGGAGCGGGTTTTTACTCCTTACAAGATGTTTTTTTCTGTGGTCCACAATTTCGCTGTCATCCAGGGGTGGTTTAAAAGAGGATCGGGCTGGTGTACAGCCACTTACGACAGCGCAGTATACTTGGCTTTGTGCAGGTCTCCAGGAAAATGGCGCCCGCACTATGTTCCTGGAGACTTCTCTACTGCACATGCACTAATCTCTGGGAAAATGACCACCACATCATTTTCCTGGGGTTTTCTGTATGCAGAGCTGATTTCCTTTTGTTTTTTTCTCTCACTTCATTCTCTGTGCCTGAGGAATGGAAGAAATAAACAACTTAGAGAGATACAGATATGGGGGTCTATTTAGTAAGCATTGGAGAGAGATAAAGTGGATGCAGATAAAGTACCAACCAATTAGCTCCCAACTGCTATGATACAGGTTGTGTTTGAAAAGTGACAGTTAGGTGCTGGTTGGTTGGTACTTTATCTCTGTCCACTCCATCTCTCTGAAAGGCTTAGTAAATAGACCCCCCAAAAAATATACCTACAGTAGGTAGGGAAAGGTCAAAACAGAACTGTAAAGGGCTGCAAAGAAGGTTGGCCTCAAAACCCTTCCCACTGTAGATCCTGCAAATCACCATACGCTGCAATCCCCCTTACCCACTGAAGGTCCTGGGTATCGTCACATCCTGCAACTCGGAACCCACGAAAGTCCAATGAATCTGCACCATTCCCCACCGGAGAACCTGCAAATCAACACCTCTGCCCTCTGGCGGGCCCTCAATTTGGCACCTGCTGCCTTTATTTTCACCTGATCATACTCCTAAAAGCATTTATTTCATAGCGCAGGGCATGTTTGTGGTGACACTAGCAGTCCCTTGCATAGTTTGCAGGCGGGTCAAAAATAAGTTTCGACTGTACTTGTTTGAAAATGGATGTGATGGTCATCATATAACTTACCAGTAATAAACAATCTGTCTCCCCTGGTAGATCATCCTCTTCACACTTCTGAGAGAGATCTACCCTTATCTGCAAACAGTATTAAAATGTTTTCAATGCATTTCACTCCTGTTGGTTAGTCTGTAATACATTTGCATGCCAGTACTTGATTGACAATAGGGTTATGTAAGAGGTTCCGAGATTACAAAACCAGTAGATTTCAGCGAGTTCGTTACTAAATGTAAAGCGGTAATCGGCTATAAGGCTGGCTATGCATTACAACTGACTGCTGCTCTATATAAATTTTGCTGGTTCTGTCATCTCAAAATGTATTACATGACCTCCAATATCTATAAAATGTTTGTCAGGGATTAAACCATAGTTATTACTCAAATATAAACGGTGAGCACATTCGCATCAAGCAATAAATACATAAAAATGTAAATAAATTATAACATACAAACTTCCCGTCCTGGCTGATACTGTGAATATTGATGAATTCAGCTAAATCATAGTTTCTATTCACTGCAGGTTTCTTGTTCACTGTTGAATAGTATGTGTCTGTAAGACAGCAAAATACATTAAGCTTAGTAACGGACTAACGGTTTCCTAGTTGGTTTCTAGAACACCTGATACCAATATTCTGCAAATATATCATTTGAAACCTAAAACTGTCTAACAGTAAATATTTGATTTCTTTCCACCATTCAGGCTGACAGTCAGGTCTGTTTCGTAACTCATGTCACTCCCACCCACTGAGATCTGATCCATTACTAAGTCCCACCCACTCCGATTGTCTCCATTACACAAGTCACTCCCACCCAATGAGATCTGTTCCATTGCTAAAGTCACGCCCACCCACTGAGATCTGATCCATTACTGAAGTCAGATCCACTAACTGAGATCCGATCCATTACTAAAGTCACACCCACCTACTCTGATCATCTCCATTATGGAAGTCGTACCCACCCACTGAGATCTGATCCATTACTAAGTCCCACCCACCCACTCTGATTGTCTTCATTACGCAAGTCACTCCCATCCACTAAGATCTGTTACATTGCCAAAGTCACGCCCACCCACTGAGAACTGATCCATTATGGAAGTTACACTAACCATTGAGATCTGTTCATCGCTAGAATCACACCCACCTACTGACATTTACTAATCACTAAACCACACCCACCGAGATCTGCTCCATCACTTGTCATAACCACCCACTGAGATCTGCTCATTACTAAAAGCACGCCCACTCAATGAGATCTGCTCCATTACTGAAGCCGCACCCACCGAAGTCAGCTCCATTACTAAAGTCACACCCATTTAATTGATATGTTCCATTTCAAAATGAAAAAAACCTACCCACGGAGATCTTCTACAACTATTGTCCCACTCACCCATGGACCATTTCTAAAGACACAATATCTGCTCCCTCAATTAAGACTGTACTTATCTGAGAACTCCTAAATAATTACACACCGAAATCTGCTACTGTGTAAAGCCATATACATGTGACTTTAACTCTACAATCCCAACAAAAACCTGCTCTTTTGCCAAACTGTAGTGTTGTTAGTATACCATAATGTTCAATTAATCAGTGGGCTTTAGTGGACTTCACCGAGGACGCTCGGTGTTTATAGCCCTAGGACAGATAATTATATATTATCAATAATTTACATTTATTTACTGTCGGGACTTCTGTTTCCACCAGCTAGAGTGTGCATGTTGCCTCTGCACCTGTAGCAAGATCTGCCACTAAGTTAAACTTTTTAAGCGATACAATCTTAATAAGCATGTAAGAATAATGGGGGTAATTCCAAGTTAATCGCAGCAGGATATTTTTTAGCAGTTGGGCAAAACCATGTGCACTGCAGGTGTGGAAGATATAACATTTGCAGATAGAGTTAGATTTAGGGGGGAGTTATTTTATTTCTGTGCAGGGTAAATACTGGCTGCTTTATTTTTACACTGCAAATTAGATTGCAGATTGAACACCACACCCAAATCTAACTCTCTCTGCACATGTTATATCTGCCTCCCCTGCAGTGCACATGGTTTTGCCCAATTGCTAACAGAATTCCTGCTGCGATCAACTTGGAATTACCCCCAATGATACATTTTTTAAACAGTGTTACAAATCTATATCTTCACTGAGCTAATATTCCATACATTGCTTTAATTATTTCAATTGTGGATACCGTTCACTAGATATATCTACGGTTTTTCAGAGTATAAACAAGTTTACAAGTCTTTTATATATTGTGCAATAGTTTTTTATTGGTGTGTTATTATTATTATTTTAATAAATATATTTTATATACTTTGGTTGTCAGCTCTCCACATTATGGTATACTAACAACACTATAGGCGCAGCCAATCCTTTTTTCCTTTTGTGCATAAATTACCAAAGGCACATACACAGTGCCTTTTTGGCAGCGCCCCACTGTTGTTTGAACCATTTATTAATATTTTTAGGCGCTTTAAGCAGATTTGTTTTTGTCTTTGGTTTTTTCTTTTGCCAAACTGCACCACTGCTGTTCACCAACTCTTATTGTATGTCAACCATCCCGACATAGGTGATTGTCTATTTATGTACCCTTTATAACTACAGTATACTATTTCTGTAAGGGCTATAAATATCTTACTTTTTGAAAATTCCAAAAATGTAAATTGACACCAGAATCACCAAAAATGTAAATATCCTTTAAGCATAATAGCCCACCTTTAGACTCATACTTCTCATTAGAGACATTGCTCATATACAGATGGGTCCACAGTTATCTTGACTAGTTTTCTGCACCTAGGCACAACGTGACTTATTAGCATAAACCCTTCATCTATTGTTCTCAGCTGCAATACAATACAGAGAACAATCTGTAACTCATCTGTACCTCTCGCATACCTAGGGATTTTATTGTTTTTATTAAAGAGTATAGCCCTGGTTTAGTTTGTGTAATGGAAAATTAGAGGGGAAAAAATCATCATCGGGCCACTTCCTTTATCATTAGAATGTGATAAGGTCATTTGGGCCCCGTAGTGTCCATGCAGCCTAAGATCCTGATCCTACCTGTTTCCTGAATAGGGTATTTCAAGTTTTCATAATCATTTTGTCTCATGCTCTCAGTTATCTGTAAATTCTTCTTGTAAACTGTAAAGAAGAACAAATTTTAACAATTAAGATCGTATACAGTATGTCCTTAGTAAACACCCCTGATGGCAGAAACTTTTATTCACAACAAGATTTAAATAACTCTGATCAAAGAAAGACGAGGAGACTTGTGTGTGACAAAAATAAACTTCATTCATTCAAAAATGTTTTATTTAACTTGAATATTAAACAATAAAAAAAGGCGTAATTCAGATCTGATAGCAGCAGCAAATTTGTTAGCTAATGGCAAAACCATGTGCACTGTGGGGGGATGTCAGATATAACATGTGCAGAGAGAGTTAAATTTGGGTGGATTATTTTGTTTCTGTGCAGGGTAAATACAGCTGCTTTATTTTTACACTGCAACTTACATTTCAGTTTGAACACACCCCACCTAAATCTAACTCTCCTTGCACATGTTACATTTGCCCCACCTGCAGTGCACATGGTTTTGCCCATTAGCTAACAAATTTTCTGCTGCAGTCAGATCTGAATTAGGCCCTAAAGCACAAGCAAACAGACTAAGGCCCATTATAGGATTCTACTAAACACTATGTGCCAATCAGGAGGTGTATACCACTCACCCACGTGCAAGATTGTCTCCAAAGAGGCCCTTCTCCATAACATTATATTTAGATGATATTACCAAGATCTTTTAAAATGTAGTTAACCAAATATGAATGATAGAGGCCACTGTTGTTCTTAGGAGCTCCATTGGTTTATTCCTAATTAACCATTTAAAACCGTCTAATAACTTAAACCGAAATGAACCATAACTTACTGTATCTAAATGAAATAGCGACACAGACCCAAAAAACAGCTTGGCTAAAAGGTCACATCTTTTTATTTAATTATTAATTAACCTGAGAGGAAAGGTGGCCAGCAGGTGCTGCAAACTCAATTCTAGACTTACCCGATGTAAAAATCTTAGAGGGTGACTACAACATCCTTACTGATGCACTTACACTGTGGAGACTCGCCTCCCCTCACGGGCACAGTCCAAACGTCCCCCACTCTAATTGCCCAGGTCCCCTGCAACGAGCAGGACAAACTCGCCAAATAAAATAGAGGTTACATGCCACCGAGATGCAGCCGGAGCCGGATTAACAATGGGGCGGATGGAGCTGCAGCTTCAGGCACCCCCTAAGGAAATAGACCAACAGGATCCCACGCAGTGCAGTATTGACAGGAAAATAAACTTTTTTCTTGTCACCATCAACATCATTTACCAGTCACCAGAAGCATCAGCCATTCCCCCACCTCAGTCACCGAAGTACCACCTACCCCAAGGTTTAGCTGAAGCTCCACCCCATGACCTCCATAAGCACCGCCTCCATGTCATCCAAAACAGCGATCTGGCTCCTGCCGTAGCAGTAGTGTCATGCATTCGAGGCAGGAACCCAGGGCCTTGTGGGTTCTGAGGAGCCTGCCCGTCAATCACCAGCAGAGGTACCTAATGCAGACAGCACAGGGCAGTGTACACACATAGTGCTGTGAGTGACATGAACCAGAATGATAGCTCCTGTCTTAGGGATCAGCAGTGGCAGTGCCTAGTAGCCTGCTATAGAACAATTGATGTTACAGACACAGCTGCAGAGTGCGTGCCAAGGCATCTGTATCCTGGACAACCTCTGCAGACTTCTCCTGACTCACCTTGCAGAACAACAGCTGCCATGTGGGGGCTTCAAGCTAGCCGAGGATTTAGGAATGTGGATTTCCAGAACCCCTATGAGATTGACATGAAAGTCACTGGCCTGGTTGGGCAAATTAGCATGAACCAACCAATGGAAAGCGCAAGAGGTGACCAGGAAGGTATGAGGCTGTAAAGAAAATCGGGAAAACAGAAAGATCTGCATGCGCAGGAAGTGTAAACCAATGCCCCCGCCCTAATTGATCCATTTCGGAAGACCACAGTTTACAAGGAACTGCCGAATCAAAACTAAAACATCACAGAAAATCAAACCCAAAGAAACAGTTGCTCAACTGGAAGCAACTGCTGTTGCTCAGTGACCCAAAAAGCACAGAAAAAAGCAGCCAAAAAAGCCAATCAAAAAAAGAGCAGCTTCGAAAGCATCAGAAGCCACATTCAAAAGCACACCAACCAAACCCTGCAACAGCAACAAATCAAGAGGCCTGCATGAATCTACATGGGCAGGGAGCTCCTTAGCTGCCCCAATGGCCAGAGAAAGAACAAAAGACTTAGCCAGATCTGAGCTACAACTAGAAAAATAACCCAGAATCAAAAGCATCAAGCAAACCATACTCACCGGCTCCAGACGCACCCACAATGATGGACTCTGCTGCCACTTCATGTGAACAGGCCGTGCCTACAGCTGGAGGGGCCACCTCAACACACGCTGGAACCTCCGCATCACCAACACCAGAAGCACTGACCAAAGAAGGAACAGCCCCTGAAACTAAAGGAACAAGGTCAGTAGACATAGTAACTGGAGTAACAGGGAGGACAGCAGGGAAAGGGGGAGGAGTTGCAGAGCCTCCACAGGAAGTGGTGGTTGCACATGGAGAGGATGGGGTGCAGGAAGTGGAAAGGTGGAAGGATCGGGT
This sequence comes from Pseudophryne corroboree, assembly GCF_028390025.1. Classification (NCBI taxonomy): domain Eukaryota; kingdom Metazoa; phylum Chordata; class Amphibia; order Anura; family Myobatrachidae; genus Pseudophryne; species Pseudophryne corroboree. The sequence goes on from NC_086455.1 coordinate 22,241,171, forward strand.
GAGAAGCGAGAAACTCCACAAATTTGTGTCGATTTTTTTTGCGAACACTCTGGCGCAAACTTTGCAGCACCGCCATGCTAGCACAGTGCACCATGTCAGTGCCCCATGCTAAGCCAGCAGGGTCAGACTTCTTCATCGGAACCGCTAAAGTGCCAGATTTATTAGTCAGCCACGGCACAATCAGCCTAGCCAGATTGCACAGACACCCCTGGGAACCTGACGACCATGAGCCGGAGCTAGAAAAAGACCCAGAATCAAAAGCATTAAATAAACCATACTTACCGGCTCCTGAAGCACCCGGAACAACGGACTCCGCTACTTCACAAAAACGGGTAGCACCTCCAGCTATCTCAATGCACACAGGATCCTGAGAAGCACCTGCCTCGCCAACACCAGGAGCACCGACCAAAGAAGGAACAGCCCCTGAAACTAAAGGAACAAGGCCAGTACACATAGCAACTGGAGTACCAGGAAGGACAGTAGAGGGAGGGGGGAAGAGGGAGGGGTTGCACAGCCTCCACAGGATGCAGGGTTGCACACGGAGAGGATGGGGTGCAGGAAGCAGATGGGGTGCGAGGAGTGAAAAATCTGCAAACTTGTCTTTGTGGATTTTTTTGTGAACAGTCTTGCGCAACCCTCGTAGTAGCACAGTGCATCGCATCGGTGAGACCTACTAACCCAGCAGGGTTGGCCTCCACCACCTCCACCGCTTTAGCTCCAGATTTATTAGACGCTGCCAAGCAGCCTAGCGAGCCTGCGCGGATGCCCCTGGGAACACAACGAACACGAGCCAGCGCAAGAACTAGATCTAAAAAAAGACCCAGAATCAAAAGCATCATTTAAACCATACTCTCAGACTCCAAATGCACCTGTAACAACGGAATCTGCCACTTCATGTGAAGGGGCCACCACAAGGTGCACAGGTACACCAGGAGTACCGACCAAAGAAGGCACAGCCCCTGATAATAAAGGAACATGGTCAGTAGACACAACAACTGGAGTACCAGGGAGAACATCAGGGGAAGGGGGAGGAGGGGCCGCAGAGCCTCTGCAGGAAGTGGGGCTTGAGCAAAGAGAGGAGGGGGTGCAGGAAGTGGAAGGGGTGCAGTGAGAGGGAGAGGAGCCAGGGATTGACCAGGACTCCTGCAAGCTCACCAGGGCCAAGTTGGCAGAGGACAGAGCATAATACAAAGTGTTGGTCACAGGCAACTGGGAAAAAAAACTTTCCAAGGGCGGGGAAGGTAAAGGATACCAAGGGGAGGGACCAGAAAAAGCAGAGGACCAATAAGGAAACGAATAAGTTGCAGAGGTTGGGCAGGGCAAAGAATGCACTAAGGAAGGCAGGGGGGGAGGGGAGGGCACAGAGGCATAGCATGCTGATCCAAACAAATTGGGGAGGGGGCCTTAGCTAGGGTCAGCTCAGGTGTCTCCCTTATCCGCAGGCCTGGTCCCAGAGCCACACCAACAGTTCTTGCAGAAGCATCAGGAGTGGCAAAAATGACACCCCATCCCCCCAACTGCAACGGGACTTATTAAAAGCAAAACATTTCCGTTTTACCACTCCCGACCCAGCCACCCGGGAAGGAAGGGGAGCCTAACATGACTGCATCATTTCAGCGGTGGACCTGTGCTGCTGGGAAACCTTAAGCCACACCTCCACATCCTTTGCCCCAAAGGGCATAACTGACTTCCTATCGTGTTTCCGACAGAACTGTGCATCATACTGTACTCCTTCCACACCTACCCCTTAGACCACATAAACATGTCATGTACCAAATAAATGTATTTGATGACATTCATGTGTTCAGCAGCCCACAACTCAGTATAACAAGCGGCAAAAAACTGATCAGAGAGCGAGAAAAAAATCCACAAATTTGCGTTTGAGTTTCTTTTTGAAAATGCGCTTGTGTAAATCTTGCAGCGTCGTCATGCTAGCACAGTGCACCACATCAGTGACACCTGCTAACCCAGCAAGGTTGGACTCCTCTGCCAGAACCGCTTTAGTGCCAGATTTCTTAGTCAGCCTAGCCAGCTTGCGCAGACACCCCTGGGAACCTGACGACCACGAGCCAGAGCTAGAAAAAGACTCAGAATCGAAAGCATCAAACAAACCATACTCACCAGCTCCTGAACCACCCAGAACAACGGACTCCACTATTTCATGCAAAGGGGTAGCACCTACAGCTGGAGGGGCCACCTCAATGCACACAGGATCCTGAGAAGTACCCGCCTCGCCAACACCAGAAGCACCAACCAATGAAGGAACAGCCCCTGAAACTAAAGAACAAGGGCAGTACATATAGCAACTGGAGTACCAGGGAGGACAGAAGGGGAAAAGGGAGGGGTCGCCGACGCCCCATGGAACCTGACAAACTCGAGTTAGAACTAGAAAAGAAAACAGAATCATAAGCATCCCATACTCACCGTCTCCAGAAGCACCCAGAACTACGGACTCCGCAACTTCATGCAAAGGGGCCATGTCTACAGCTGCAGGGACCACTTCGATGTGCACAGGTGCCTCAGACACACCCACCACGCCAACACCAGGAGCACTGACCAAAGAAGCAATAGTCCCTGAAATCAAAGGAACAAGGTCAGTAGACACAGCAACTGGAGTACCAGGCAGAACAGCAGGGGGAAGGGGGAAGAGGGGGTGCAGAGCCTCTGCAGGAAGTGGGGCTTGAGCAAAGAGAAGAGGGGGTGCAAGAAGTGGAAGGGGTGCAGTGAGAGGGAGAGGAGCTAGGGATTGACCAGGACCCCTGCAAGGTCACTGGGGCCAAGTCGGCAGAGGACAGAGCATAATACAAAGTGGCGGTCACAGGCAACTGGGAAAAAAACTTTCCTAGATCAATGAAGGGAAAGGATACGAAGGGGAGGGACCAGAAAAAGCAGAGGACCAATAAGGAAACGAATAAGTTGCAGAGGAGGGCGGCACTAAGGGAGACAGGGGGGGGGGGGGGATTTTTTGGGCACAGAGGCAGAGTGAGCTGATCCAAACAAATTGGGGAGGGGCCTTAGCTAGGGTCAGCTCAGGAGTCTCCCATATCCGCAGGCCTGGTCCCGGAGCCACACCAACAGTTCTTGCAGATGCAGGAGTGGCAAAAATGACACCCCATCCCCCCAACTGCAATGGGAGTCATTAAAAGCAAAACATTTCTCTTTTGCCACTTCCAACCCAGCCACCCGGGAAGGAAGGGGAGCCTAACGTGACTGCATCATTTCAGCGGTGGACCTGTGCTGCTGGGAAACCTCAAGCCACATCTCCACATCCTTTGCCCCAAAGGGCATAACTGACTTCCTATTATTGTGTTTCCACCAGAACTGCGCATCATACTGTACTCCTTCCACACCTACCCCTTAGACCAAATTTATTATTATTACCAGTTATTTATATAGTGCACACATATTCCGCAGCGCTTTACAGAGAATATTTGTCCATTCACATCAGTCCCTGCCCCAGTGGAGCTTACAATCTATATTCCCTATCACATGTACACACAGACACATTCATGCTAGGGTTCATTTTTGTTGGGAGCCAATTAACCTACCGGTATATTTTTGGATTGTGGGAGGAAACCGGAGAACCCGGAGGAAACCCACGCAAGTACGGGGAAAATACACAAACTCCACACAGTTAGAGCCATGGTGGGAATCGAACCCATGACCTGAGTGCTGTGAGGCAGTAATGCTAACCATTACACCATCCGTACTGCCATGCCAAATGTTTTTGATGACATTCATGTGTTCAGCAGCCCGCAATTCAGTATAACAAGCGGCAAAATACAGCACTCTCATTAACAACAAATTCGAACAATAAGAAACCTCCCTGATGTCACCTGGTTTCCTGACCTTGGCCAAACCACATTTCATCTGATCAGAGAGCGCGAAACAAATCCACAAATTTGTTGGGGATTCGTTTGAGGTTCTTTTTGAAAACGCGCTTGTGTAAATCTTGCAGCGTCATCATGCTAGCACATTTCACCACATCAGTGACACCTGCTAACCCAGCAAGGTTGGACTCCTCTGCCAGAACCACTTTTGTGCCAGATTTTAGTCAGCTTAGCCAGCTTGCGCAGACACCCCTGGGAACCTGACGACCACGAGCCAGAGCTAGAAAAAGACCCAGAATCAAAAGCATCAAACAAACCATACTCACTGGCTCCTGAAGCACCCAGAAGAACGCACTCCACTACTTCATGCAAAGGGGTAGCACCTACAACACACACAGGATCCTGAGAAGTACCCGCCTCGCCAACACCAGAAGCACCGACCAAAGAAGGCACAGCCCCTGAAACTAAAGAAACAAGGCCAGTACATATTAGAGATGTGCACTTGAAATTTTTCGGGTTTTGTGTTTTGGTTTTGGGTTCGGTTCCGCGGCCGTGTTTTGGGTTCGACCGCGTTTTGGCAAAACCTCACCGAATTTTTTTTGTCGGATTCGGGTGTGTTTTGGATTCGGGTGTTTTTTTCAAAAAACACTAAAAAACAGCTTAAATCATAGAATTTGGGGGTCATTTTGATCCCAAAGTATTATTAACCTCAAAAACCATAATTTCCACTCATTTTCAGTCTATTCTGAATACCTCACACCTCACAATATTATTTTTAGTCCTAAAATTTGCACCGAGGTCGCTGGATGACTAAGCTAAGCTACCCTAGTGGCCGACACAAACACCTGGCCCATCTAGGAGTGTCACTGCAGTGTCACGCAGGATGTCCCTTCCAAAAAACCCTCCCCAAACACCACATGACGCAAAGAAAAAAAGAGGCGCAATGAGGTAGCTGTGTGAGTAAGATAAGCGACCCTAGTGGCCGACACAAACACCTGGCCCATCTAGGAGTGGCACTGCAGTGTCACGCAGGATGGCCCTACCAAAAAACCCTCCCCAAACAGCACATGACGCAAAGAAAAAAAGAGGCGCAATGAGGTAGCTGTGTAAGATAAGCGACCCTAGTGGCCGACACAAACACCTGGCCCATCTAGGAGTGGCACTGCAGTGTCACGCAGGATGGCCCTTCCAAAAAATACTCCCCAAACAGCACATGACGCAAAGAAAAAAAGAGGCGCAATGAGGTAGCTGTGTGAGTAAGATAAGCGACCCTAGTGGCCGACACAAACACCTGGCCCATCTAGGAGTGGCACTGCAGTGTCACGCAGGATGGCCCTTCCAAAAAACCCTCCCCAAACACCACATGACGCAAAGAAAAAAAGAGGCGCAATGAGGTAGCTGTGTGAGTAAGATAAGCGACCCTAGTGGCCGACACAAACACCGGGCCCATCTAGGAGTGGCACTGCAGTGTCACGCAGGATGTCCCTTCCAAAAAACCCTCCCCAAACAGCACATGACGCAAAGAAAAAAAGAGGCGCAATGAGGTAGCTGTGTGAGTAAGATAAGCGACCCTAGTGGCCGACACAAACACCTGGCCCATCTAGGAGTGGCACTGCAGTGTCACGCAGGATGGCCCTTCCAAAAAACCCTCCCCAAACAGCACATGACGCAAAGAAAAAAAGAGGCGCAATGAGGTAGCTGTGTGAGTAAGATAAGCGACCCTAGTGGCCGACACAAACACCGGGCCCATCTAGGAGTGGCACTGCAGTGTCACGCAGGATGGCCCTTCCAAAAAATACTCCCCAAACAGCACATGACGCAAAGAAAAATTAAAGAATAAAGAGGTGCAAGATGGAATTGTCCTTGGGCCCTCCCACCCACCCTTATGTTGTATAAACAGGACATGCACATTTTAACCAACCCATCATTTCAGTGACAGGGTCTGCCACACGACTGTGACTGAAATGACGGGTTGGTTTGGACCCCCACCAAAAAAGAAGCAATTAATCTCTCCTTGCACAAACTGGCTCTACAGAGGCAAGATGTCCACCTCATCATCATCCTCCGATATATCACCGTGTACATCCCCCTCCTCACAGATTATCAATTCGTCCCCACTGGAATCCACCATCTCAGCTCCCTGTGTACTTTGTGGAGGCAATTGCTGCTGGTCAATGTCTCCACGGAGGAATTGATTATAATTCATTTTAATGAACATCATCTTCTCCACATTTTCTGGATGTAACCTCATACGCCGATTGCGGACAAGGTGAGCGGCGGCACTAAACACTCTTTCGGAGTACACACTTGTGGGAGGGCAACTTAGGTAGAATAAAGCCAGTTTGTGCAAGGGCCTCCAAATTGCCTCTTTTTCCTGCCAGTATAAGTACGGACTGTGTGACGTGCCTACTTGGATGCGGTCACTCATATAATCCTCCACCATTCTTTCAATGGTGAGAGAATCATATGCAGTGACAGTAGACGACATGTCCGTAATCGTTGTCAGGTCCTTCAGTCCGGACCAGATGTCAGCATCAGCAGTCGCTCCAGACTGCCCTGCATCACCGCCAGCGTGTGGGCTCGGAATTCTGAGCCTTTTCCTCACACCCCCAGTTGCGGGAGAATGTGAAGGAGGAGATGTTGACAGGTCGCGTTCCGCTTGACTTGACAATTTTCTCACCAGCAGGTCTTTGAACCCCAGCAGACTTGTGTCTGCCGGAAAGAGAGATCCAAGGTAGGCTTTAAATATAGGATCGAGCATGGTGGCCAAAATGTAGTGCTCTGATTTCAACAGATTGACCACCCGTGAATCCTTGTTAAGCGAATTAAGGGCTCCATCCACAAGTCCCACATGCCTAGCGGAATCGCTCCGTGTTAGCTCCTCCTTCAATGTCTCCAGCTTCTTCTGCAAAAGCCTGATGAGGGGAATGACCTGACTCAGGCTGGCAGTGTCTGAACTGACTTCACGTGTGGCAAGTTCAAAGGGCATCAGAACCTTGCACAATGTTGAAATCATTCTCCACTGCGCTTGAGACAGGTGCATTCCACCTCCTATATCGTGCTCAATTGTATAGGCTTGAATGGCCTTTTGCTGCTCCTCCAACCTCTGAAGCATATAGAGGGTTGAATTCCACCTCGTTACCACTTCTTGCTTCAGATGATGGCAGGGCAGGTTCAGTTGTTTTTGGTGGTGCTCCAGTCTTCTGTACGTGGTGCCTGTACGCCGAAAGTGTCCCGCAATTCTTCTGGCCACCGACAGCATCTCTTGCACGCCCCTGTCGTTTTTAAAAAAATTCTGCACCACCAAATTCAAGGTATGTGCAAAACATGGGACGTGCTGGAATTTGCCCAGATTTAATGCACACACAATATTGCTGGCGTTGTCCGATGCCACAAATCCACAGGAGAGTCCAATTGGGGTAAGCCATTCCGCGATGATCTTCCTCAGTTGCCGTAAGAGGTTTTCAGCTGTGTGCGTATTCTGGAAAGCGGTGATACAAAGCGTAGCCTGCCTAGGAAAGAGTTGGCGTTTGCGAGATGCTGCTACTGGTGCCGCCGCTGCTGTTCTTGCGGCGGGAGTCCATACATCTACCCAGTGGGCTGTCACAGTCATATAGTCCTGACCCTGCCCTGCTCCACTTGTCCACATGTCCGTGGTTAAGTGGACATTGGGTACAACTGCATTTTTTAGGACACTGGTGAGTCTTTTTCTGACGTCCGTGTACATTCTCGGTATCGCCTGCCTAGAGAAGTGGAACCTAGATGGTATTTGGTAACGGGGGCACACTACCTCAAGAAATTGTCTAGTTCCCTGTGAACTAACGGCGGATACCGGACGCACGTCTAACACCAACATAGTTGTCAAGGCCTCAGTTATCCGCTTTGCAGCAGGATGACTGCTGTGATATTTCATCTTCCTCGCAAAGGACTGTTGGACAGTCAATTGCTTACTGGAAGTAGTACAAGTGGTCTTCCGACTTCCCCTCTGGGATGACGATCGACTCCCAGCAGCAACAACAGCAGCGCCAGCAGCAGTAGGCATTACACTCAAGGATGCATCGGAGGAATCCCAGGCAGGAGAGGACTCGTCAGAATTGCCAGTGACATGGCCTGCAGGACTATTGGCATTCCTGGGTAAGGAGGAAATTGACACTGAGGGAGTTGGTGGGGTGGTTTGCGTGAGCTTGGTTACAAGAGGAAGGGATTTACTGGTCAGTGGACTGCTTCCGCTGTCATCCAAAGTTTTTGAACTTGTCACTGACTTATTATGAATGCGCTGCAGGTGACGTATAAGGGAGGATGTTCCGAGGTGGTTAACGTCCTTACCCCTACTTATTACAGCTTGACAAAGGCAACACACGGCTTGACACCTGTTGTCCGCATTTCTGTTGAAATACTTCCACACCGAAGAGCTGATTTTTTGGGTATTTTCACCAGGCATGTCAATGGCCATATTCCTCCCACGGACAACAGGTGTCTAGCCCCGGGTGCCTGACTTAAACAAACCACCTCACCATCAGAATCCTCCTGGTCAATTTCCTCCCCAGCGCCAGCAACACCCATATCCTCCTCATCCTGGTGTACTTCAACACTGACATCTTCAATCTGACTATCAGGAACTGGACTGCGGGTGCTCCTTCCAGCACTTGCAGGGGGCGTGCAAATGGTGGAAGGCGCATGCTCTTCACGTCCAGTGTTGGGAAGGTCAGGCATCGCAACCGACACAATTGGAGTCGGACTCTCCTTGTGGATTTGGGATTTCGAAGAACGCACAGTTCTTTGCGGTGCTACTGCTTTTGCCATCTTGAGTCTTTTCATTTTTCTAGCGAGAGGCTGAGTGCTTCCATCCTCATGTGAAGCTGAACCACTAGCCATGAACATAGGCCAGGGCCTCAGCCGTTCCTTGCCACTCCGTGTGGTAAATGGCATATTGGCAAGTTTACGCTTCTCCTCCGACAATTTTATTTTAGGTTTTGGAGTCCTTTTTTTACTGATATTTGGTGTTTTGGATTTTACATGCTCTGTACTATGACATTGGGCATCGGCCTTGGCAGACGACGTTGCTGGCATTTCATCGTCTCGGCCATGACTAGTGGCAGCAGCTTCAGCACGAGGTGGAAGTGGATCTTGATCTTTCCCTAATTTTGGAACCTCAACATTTTTGTTCTCCATATTTTAATAGGCACAACTAAAAGGCACCTCAGGTAAACAATGGAGATGGATGGATACTAGTATACTTATGGATGGACTGCCGAGTGCCGACACAGAGGTAGCTACAGCCGTGGACTACCGTACTGTGTCTGCTGCTAATATAGACTGGATGATAATGAGATGAAATCAATATATATGTATATATAATATCACTAGTACTGCAGCCGGACAGGTATATATATTTATTATGTAATGACTGATGACGGACCTGCTGGACACTGTCAGCTCAGCAGCACCGCAGACTGCTACAGTAAGCTACTATAGTAGTATGTATAAAGAAGAAAGAAAAAAAAAACCACGGGTAGGTGGTATACAATTATGGATGGACTGCCGAGTGCCGACACAGAGGTAGCTACAGCCGTGGACTACCGTACTGTGTCTGCTGATAATATAGACTGGATGATAATGAGATGAAATCAATATATATGTATATATAATATCACTAGTACTGCAGCCGGACAGGTATATATATTTATTATGTAATGACTGATGACGGACCTGCTGGACACTGTCAGCTCAGCAGCACCGCAGACTGCTACAGTAAGCTACTATAGTAGTATGTATAAAGAAGAAAGAAAAAAAAACCACGGGTAGGTGGTATACAATTATGGATGGACTGCCGAGTGCCGACACAGAGGTAGCTACAGCCGTGGACTACCGTACTGTGTCTGCTGATAATATATAGACTGGATGATAATGAGATGAAATCAATATATATGTATATATAATATCACTAGTACTGCAGCCGGACAGGTATATATATTTATTATGTAATGACTGATGACGGACCTGCTGGACACTGTCAGCTCAGCAGCACTGCAGACTGCTACAGTAAGCTACTATAGTAGTATGTATAAAGAAGAAAGAAAAAAAAAAAACCACGGGTAGGTGGTATACAATTATGGATGGACTGCCGAGTGCCGACACAGAGGTAGCTACAGCCGTGGACTAACGTACTGTGTCTGCTGATAATATAGACTGGATGATAATGAGATTAAATCTATATATATATATATATATATATATATATATATATATATATATATATAATTATATAATATCACTAGTACTGCAGCCGGACAGGTATATATATTTATTATGTAATGACTGATGACGGACCTGCTGGACACTGTCAGCTCAGCAGCACCGCAGACTGCTACAGTAAGCTACTATAGTAGTATGTATAAAGAAGAAAGAAAAGAAAAAAAAACACGGGTAGGTGCTAGGTGGTATACAATATTATATATATTATATACAATTATTATATATATATATTAAACTCATAAACTGGTGGTGATTATTAAACTGGTGGTCAGGTTACTGACCAGGTCACTGGTCACACTATCAGCAACTTGCAAGTAGTACTCCTAAGCAGACAATCACAATATATATTATACTGGTGGTCAGTGTGGTCACAAACAATGGCAGTGTGGCACTCTGGCAGCAAAAGTGTGCACTGTACGTTATATGTACTCCTGAGTCCTGAGTCCTGCTCTCAGACTCTAACTGCTCCCCACTGTCAGTGTCTCCCCCACAAGTCAGATAATACAGTCACACTATCCATCACTTCAGCAAGTACTAGTAGTAGTAGTACTCCTCCTAATGCTCCCCAAAATTACTACTGTGTCTCACTCTCTTCTCGAATCTCTATAAACGGAGAGGACGCCAGCCACGTCCTCTCCCTATGAATCTCAATGCACGTGTGAAAATGGCGGCGACGCGCGGCTCCTTATATAGAATCCGAGTCTCGCGAGAATCCGACAGCGTGATGATGACGTTCGGGCGCGCTCGGGTTAACCGAGCAAGGCGGGAAGATCCGAGTCGCTCGGACCCGTGTAAAAAAAACTGAAGTTCGGGCGGGTTCGGATTCCGAGGAACCGGACCCGCTCATCTCTAGTACATATAGCAACTGGAGTACCAGGGAGGATAGAAGGGAGAGGAGGGAGGGGTCGCCAGCCTGCGTGGATGCCTCTGGGAACCTGACAAACACAATATAGAACTAGTAAAGAAAACAGAATCCTAAGCATCCCATATTCACCATCTCCAGAAGCACCCAGAACGACGGACTCCGACCCTTCATGCAAAGGGGCCATGCCTACAGCTGCAGGATCCACTTTGATGTGCACAGGTGCCTCAGACACACCATCCACGCCAACACCAGGAGCACTGACCAAAGAAGGAATAGCGCCTGAAATCAAAGGAACAAGGTCAGTAGACATAGAAACTGGAGCACCAGATAGGACAGCAGGGGAAGGGGGTGGAGGAAGGTGTTGCAGAGCCTCCGCAGGGAGTGGAGGTTATGCAAGAAGAGAATGGGGTGCAGGTAGTGGGGGAGGAGCCAGGGAAGGACCAGGACCTAACAAGCTTCCTGGGACCAAAAACGCAGATCCCTGTGGCCCCAAGAGAAGGGAAGGGATAATTCCAAGGTGAGGGATTGGAAAAAGCAGAAGACCAATAAGGAAAAGGATAAGCTGCTGGGGAGGGAGGGGCAAAGGATGCACTCAGGCAGGTAGGGTTGCCACAGAGTCAAAGGTGATAATGAAGGGAGTATGCCCAAAGCACAAAGATGTCTGCGGCCAGGTGGTAAAAGCAGGCGCGGGGAAAGTAGGAGGGTACAGTGACAGGGCCGCAGGAGAACCTACCCCTTGTAAAGCACCACCTGATAGGGGGCCTGTAGCATTCACTGCAGCAAAGGGGGATGGAGGAGGGCAACAGCCAGGGAACAGAGGGGCTGGCAGCCAGGTAGACAGTAGCAGATCCAACCACAGTAATAGTCCCCAAAACGACCACTGACCTAAAAAAGGCCGCCGGGCCTGCTGCACTAATGGGCACCGGCGCTCCTGCTCAGAGGGCCCACAGGAGACCAGAAGCAATGGGCGGCATTATGAAGGAGCTGCCTGCTGCCAGCACACAGCAGGACAGAGGGAGGTGGCACATCAGGGCATCAGTGGGAATAATAGAATAGCAAAGATATATGTGAATGGACTCACATGTTGGAGCTCGCATAACTTTTCCCAGAATATATATATAGTGGTAATAGTCACATCAACTACGATTAGCTACAACAAATTACCACAAAATGAATACATATATTTATTAATTTTATATTATATATATATATATATATATATATATATATATATATATATATATATATACACATACATACATACACACATATACACACATATATATACACATATATATATACACACACACACACACACACACACACACACACACACACAATAATAATACAATTAATTTTTCTATTACCTCATTCACACAGTTGTATCTTCCAGTGAATGAGTCCACTCCACAAGACATACAGGTATACAGGCGCAGGTACAACTTAGTATGCTGAGCTGCGCCATAGTACACCGTCCATGTATTCATATGGGTGTGCGTACTTAGGCGTGTGCATCCTAATCACACTTAACACGCCTGGCTTGCCACAAATACACAAGCTGCAGGTTAGATGAGCGTGGCTACATCTGTAAATATAAACTTTTAGGTAAATGTAATAGGTTCCGAGTTTGCCGGAGGCGCAGAATTTCGGCTAAAAATGCGCTTATTTTTAAAGCGGCAATCATTTACAAAGCAAAAACAGGCTTGTCTTGATTTGTAAATGATTACTGCTTTAAAAATATGCGCATTTTTCAGCCAAAACCCCTCACCACCACCCTCACCACCAGCAAACCCGGACCCTATTACATTTACCCATTTGTCTCTACTTTAGGATACAGTTCAGTAATTGAGAAGCATATTAAACTGGATGTCTGGTGCAGTCGGTGTTCCGTGTAGGCAATTGTTAACAGCTAATACTCCAGATGGGAGTAGGCAGTAACAAGTAGGAACTTTAATGGGAGTGTGCAGTACAGCTTTCATGTGCCTGCACTATGCCCCACCCTGTTAATCACTGAAAGTCTCCAGAATACTGCATAAGTATTTTGATCAGAACCAAGGGAGGGCGCAGAGCTGAAAAGCTGCGGCACTTGCCGTTTGGTCCGGCCTCGCAAGTTCCATATGGATACAATATCAATGAACAGTTCACAGTGGAGTGCAGTACATAATACTCTTCAGCCTGCTTAAATTGTGTTCCCGTGCAGACCATGTCAGAACTCAGAAGGGATGGCACCAGCTATTGATGAACTGTGTGTTGATGCTATGCTCAACTTTGTCAGTCACACTCATTTTCACCCCCAGGCACTCAGCAGATAATGTAAAGAAGGTTGTTCAAGGGGAGAATACTTAGTGCTGGCACTCACGGCCAGCACTGAGGACAACATCTGGAAAAAAGTCACCCAGCTGACTGGGTGAGTGGGGAAGGGGAGAGGGGGTATAAGCAGAACAGCAGGGGGGATGGGGGGGCATACTGAAGAGGAGTGCGGGGGGAGAAAGGAATCTTCAGGAGGAAAAGAAAAAGAAAGCAAAAAGGGCAAAAACAAGAGGAAAAACAAGAAAGAATGCAAAGCAGTAAAAACAGAGAGAAAAGACAGAAACAGGGCCACGGATCCTCAGCACAGGCAGGGAAAACCAAGAGCAAAGCCTCACTAAGAGGCTTTCTGCAAGAACAGCTCCCACTTACATACTCTGAATAACAAATCACACCCCTGTAATCAATACATGATTGACACCACAAACCAGGACGCAATCAGAAAAAAAAACCAGCCACCACAGCCAAGAGTGTCTCCTAGAACTTCAGCCCACCACCAGTATCAGTAGCATCAAGCAAACCATACTCACCTATACCAGTTACAGCTGAAACGATGGGCACTACCACATCACATGGAGGAGCTACACCTCCAGCCTGAGGTGCTGCCTCAAAACGCCCAGAAGACTCAGAGGCATCCCCTACACCAGCACCATCAAAAACAGCAGCAGCTGAAATGAAAGGAACAAGGTCAGTAGACTTAGCAACTGGAGTGCCAGGGAGGACAGTGAGGGAAGGGGTGGAGGGTGGCATTGCAGACCCTCCACAGGAAGTGGGGTTTATGCAAGGAGAGGAGAGGGTGCAGGAAGGGGTGCAGGGAGTGGGGGAGGAGCCAGGGAAGGACCAGGACCAAGCAAGTTCACTGAGGTCAAGAGGGTAGAAGACGGGTTATAAGACAGGGCAGTCACAGGTAACTGGGAAAAAACTGCAGGCCCCTGTGGCACCAAGTGCGGGGAAGGGAAAGGATAACACCAAGGGAGGGAACATAAAAAGCAGAGAACCAATAAGAAAATGGATATGTTGCAGAGTAGGGCAGGGCAAAGTACGCACTCAGGGAGGCAGGGGGAGCACAGTCACAGTGGATAATGAAGGGGGTATGCCCAGAGCTATAAGAATTCTGAAGCGGGGGGGTAAAAGTAGGTGCTGAGAAAGCTGGAGGGCGCGGTGACAGGGCTGCAAGAAAACCTACCCCTTGGAAAGTACCACCTGAGAAGCGAGCATGGGGGGCAAGAAACTTGCTGCAGCACTCACTGCAGCAAAAGGGAGGGAGAAAGTCAACAGCCAGGGAGACAGTACCAGGTCCTACCAAAGTACTGGTCCCCAAAATGGCCTTTGACACCAAATGACCACCGGGCCTGCTGCACTAACGTGCGACAGTGCTCCTGCACCAGGGCCCTCAGGAGACCTCAAACTAGTAGCAAGAGGCAGCAATACTAACTAGATGCCCGCTGCCTACACACAGCATGGCATGGCAATGGGAGAAGGCACATAAAAGGCTCCAGTAAGAGCAGCAGCCAAGGGCATCCCATCTGAGGGGGGTTGGCAAGAGAGCCCACAGCTGATGTAACAGTGGTAAGGGGAAACACAGGCAGCCATTTCGGGACTCATGTGCTAGAACTGGGGGCAACAGATGTGAGAAGTCAGCCAGTGAGAGTGTGTGTGTGTGTGTGTGGGGGGGGGGAATATGGCATACTGAAAAGGAGAGTGGGTGACTGGAGACAGCAGGAACCAATAGGAGGAACAGAAAAAAGTAAGCAATAAGCGGGGGGAAAGGAAAACAAGGCAAAATGTAAAGCAGAGAAAACAAAGAGAAAATGTCAGAAACAAGGGCAGGGATACACGGCATGGCAGGGGGGTCCATTGCAAATCACCAAGAGGTGTCCGCAAGAATAGCCCCCACTTAAATACCCTGTAACAAATCACACCCATTGAGACCATAATTGCCTCAAATTAATGATTGACATCACAAATCGGAACTAATCTGCCAAGTAACAAAGGCTAAAAAAACAGGATTCTAATTTATCCTCAATCCTAGATAGCTTTCATCTACCCTTACCACCACAGCCAAGAGCAGGAGTGGATTGGCCATAGTGCTCACCAGGAAGATTCCTGGTAGGCAGACGTTTCTGTGGGGCCTGTGTTGTGAGGTGGCCCCACCCCCCACATGACAGGCAGCCCACCGCACTCCGTAATATGCATTGCCCCCGTTCATGTTGTTATTCCATCTTTGCAGTACACTAACTCTGCCATCCAGTGATGCTGCCATGGCTACACGGTATATTATACCTCTAGTGCTGCCCATGTCAGTCCACTTCTACAAAATTTTACAGGGCCACTTTTAGTTCCCAATCTGCCTCAGGTCTGCAGCAAAAAATGTAAGGAAGGCTGCAATTGTGTCAGTCCTTATGAGGAGGGATCCCGCCCCCTCAACAGACTCCACCCCCTCATCAGACTGCACTCCCATTAGGACTGCTTTCATAAATTTCCCGTGCTGGTTTTCCATCCCAATCCGCCCCTGGCCAAGAGTGTCTCTTAGAACTTTAGTCTGCCACAAGAAATGAATAAACTCCTAAAATCTTCCTAAACAATTGTTTAATAAAAAGGAGAACACCTTTTTTAGATACATAAACACAATATACACCATTGAATCGCTATGGTAGCACAGCAAGTAATTCTGCACCCTCGTATCACCAAGACCACCAAACTTAGTGACCAAAATCTACATAAAACTTATTCTGTATCTTATAGAGCTGAACCAAACTCTCCTGGCTATAATATCTGATATTAGTTCAACATACACACCCCCCCCCATCATGCCCCACTCACCCCTGTCACGCCGAAATGTGAGGGGAGGAGAGCACAGCATCTCTCCCTCACCGCCGCTGCCAGCAGCGCTTCTGTATCTGGTCTCCGGCGGCGTTAGCCAATCAGAGCTTGCGGATCGGCTCCTGATTGGCTAGCGAACCGGCGCCAGACAGCCGCCGGAGACCTGGAGCAGTGAGGGGAAGGAGAGGTGCTGCGCTGCGCTCTCCTCCCCTCACATAGATATCAACAAGCGGTGAGTGACCGGCAGGGGGGGGGGGGCGGTACAGTGGGGCATGTATCTGGCACTGAGTGGGGCAATGTATCTGGCACTGTGGGGCAATGTATCTGGCACTGTGGGGCAATGTATCTGGCACTGTGGGGCAATGTAACTCGCACTGTGGGGCAATGTATCTGGCACTGTGGGGCAATGTAACTGGCATTGTGGGCCATTTTCAGTGGTCACACCCCTTCTGGTGCATGGCCACACGCCTTCTGGTGTGTGGCCACACCCATTTTTTCACCGCGCACACATGCTTCTTTTGTTGTTGTCTTTTTTTTTTGGGGGGGGGGGGCATTTTCCATCTTGCCCTGGGCTCCGAAAACCCTAGCTACGCCTCTGTATCTGCGCCCCTATAGATTCAATCATTAAAGTCAGTGCCACAATAGATTCGGACTCCTCAGGAGACTGCCGGTCACAATACAGGTGGCTACATCCCACCCCCTCTAAATCCCAACAGTCGGCATGCTGACTAACTGGGACTATTCCCATTTGTGGGTGTCCACAACACCCATAGAGTGGGAATAGAACTTGTTTCGAGTGCAGCAAGCCCGCAAGGGGCTTCATTTCGCTTGCCCCCCGGGCATTCTACCCCTCGGGATTCCGGCGTCAGTATGGTTACCAGCAGGATCCCAAGCACCGGTCACCCATATCCAACTCTAAAAACCCCGCATATCTACTTTAGGCCTCCTAAGGCAGAGATTGAGGTTACCATTTTCCTAGTCACTTCTGGATTTCTTATTTTCTATCTCATATTATTTAATTTTCTGCATTTAGTATCGTCTTGTCCTTATTTTAATACTTAGATCTTAATTGCAGTTATTTTGTGCTTTAAGAATTACGTCTCTTCACCTTTGAATAAATAGTATTTTTTTTTATATATGGTCCTATTGGGAGGACAATCCATAATTACTTTTCTCTAATAACACCCTAGCACACTACATTATTTAAGTCGTTATAGCTCTCTGGCTTTAATCCATATTTTGTCCGATTCACCTTAAGTGACAGTAGACACTGTGTTGTTTGTTTTTGTAACCCTGAGTATGAGGAACACCTATCAGAAGGTATAAAAGTCACAAGTGCAATCTGCAATCACTGGCTGGTTACGGTGCATAATTACTCAATGCTCCATTACATTCAAGAATCAGTGGGCATGTATTATGGTGGTCATTTCGAGTTGATCGCTAGCTGCATTCGTTCGCTGTGCAGTGATAAGGCAAAAAAAATGGCACTTCTGCGCATGCGTATGCGTGGCGTACTATTACAACAAACGATGTAGTTTTACACAGGGTCTAGCGATGCTTTTCAGTCACAGAGGCAGCCGCAGAGTGATTGATAGGAAGAGGGCATTTCTGGGTGTCAACTGACCATTTTCAGGGAGTGATTGGAAAAACGCAGGCGTGGCTGGGCGAACGCAGGGCGTGTTCGTGACGTCAAATAAGGAACTGAATGGTCTGAAGTGATCGCAAGCGCTGAGTAGGTCTGAAGCTACTCTAAAACTGCACAAAAATGTTTTATAGCCGCTCTGTGATCTTTTCGTTCGCACTTCTGCTAAGCTAAAATACACTCCCAGTGGGAGGCGGCATAGCGTTTGCACGGCTGCTAAAAACGGCTAGCGAGTGAACAACTTGGAATGACCACCTATATTCAGTGTATGTTTTCGGCTCACATAGTGTACACTATATTTGTTATTTTTTACTGTTTTTTTTGGGTAAAACAGCACACACATCCTGAGATTATAGGTTAGAGAGTAAATGAGAACATTTATCACCAGAATGTGACCATAACAGTTTGGGATCCCTGCTTAAAAGCTGACATGTTCCTCACCCACCTACTTCCACCTCACTACCAGAGTCATGAAATTCTCAGCATATACAGTATGACCCAATTTTTAGGCCACTAGATCTATATATTACTTAGAAAATGAATAACTTACACTATATAGACTGGCAGAGTGACTAAGAGGTCCAGTAGAGATTGGAACAATGTTTTCCTGTGCTGAGCACCAAAGCAGATTTCTTGTTGGGATTGGGACATAATGAACAAAGGTGGTCATTCCGAGTTGATCGCTCGCTAGCTGTTTTTAGCAGCCGTGCAAATGCTATTCCGCCTCCCACTGGGAGTGTATTTTAGCTTAGCAAAAGTGCGAACGAAAGGATCGCAGAGCGGCTACAAAATTATTTTGTGCAGTTTCAGAGTAGCTTCAGACCTACTCAGCGCTTGTGATCACTTCAGACTGTTCCGTTCCTGTTTTGACGTCACAAACACGCCCTGCGCTCGCCAGCCATGCCTCCTTTTTTCCTGGCACGCCTGCATTTTTCCGAACACTCCCTGAAAACGGTCAGTTGACACCCAGAAACGCCCTCTTCCTGTCAATCACTCTGCGGCCAGCAGTGCAACTGAAAAGCTTCGCTTGACCTTGTGTGAAACTACATAGGCCGTTGTGAAAGTACGTTGCACGTGCGCATTGCGCCGCATACGCAGAAGTGCCTTTTTTTGCATCATCACTGCGCAGCAAACATTTTCAGCTAGCGATCAACTCGGAATGACCCCCAAAAGTGTAAGTTTTTGGGGCAGATTCAATTAGATTCAGTAGGCCCATTCTGTTCGCACATCCATAGGGTGTGAGGAAACGCTGTTTTCAGAAGTTAATGTGAAAGCCTATCACAATGACTCAGCCTATCAGTGTTCCCTTTCATCAGTAATATGCAGGCAGTAAATATATACAATGAAAATGGGGATGTTGTTGTACATTACAAAGTAGTAAAAAGAATACCTTTTCCATATTTTTTCCAAAGTATCGGTGCACATATTGGTACTAGGATTATGATGGGTAGTAGTAAGAGCCACAAATAATTGAGATCTTGATTCTCAGCCTTATTATCTGTAATTAGCAGAGAACACAGTATTTAATTCCTATTATAAACATCTATTAATATCATATATATTAACATCAAGATTCCAATATGCCTTGAAGCATTTCCCAAGTGCCTTTAGTATTTGCTGTATACATAGATTTGTGACAAAGTGTTAGGTTACAGAGGAACATAGTGATCCCTGGAGAAGCAGCGATAACGCCATCCAATGTGAGGAGCTTGCATAGAGAGAGGATATTACTTCCAAAACAGGGAACAGACATGCACAGTTTTTTGGACCATGTGACATTTTTGCAATGAGATAATGCCATGGTGTGGAGATGGCAGCATTTTAATTGTTGCTACTTGCTGTGCGTAGGACGCACTGTCATTTCTACTCTGAGAAAGGAATTCATAAGGACTTCTATATGCTTTCTGTCATGTAGATTTGCTAGACGATACCTCCATTTCACCTTTTTAAACAGACAATTGTTATGGGACTATAACCTACCAAGGACAAAATAGATTGGAGATCACCAAAATGAGCGTTAGGGCAATTTTATAATAAACTTGCATGTGCTTTCTTTTTTTTTAAAAAAACAGGGAATCTCTACTCTCAATTTTGGGGGCACACATATACGCCAGTGTACTGCAAGTGTGTGTCTAGTTTTTCCTTTGATTTATTAAATATGAATGCATTTCTTTTAATTTTGGGTGCTATTAATTTAATGTAAGGCCAGTTTGTGTGAGGGAGGCATAGAGTCAGGGGCATAGCAATTCGTAATGGGGCCCAATAGCAAACCTTCTAGGGCCCCCCTCGCACCGCAGCTCTATCCCTATCACCCCTCACCCCCCACCCCCACACACACCCACACAGCTTACTGCTGTGCGGCACTCCCCTCCTCTGCCCGGGGTCTCTCCTCTAGCAGTGCACTGCTGTACCTCCGCTGTCAGTGTCCTGGCCGGCTCCGTGACTCCATCTCCAATGATGCTGGGAGGAGCCAGGCTAAACAATGCCATGCCTCCTGCCAGCACCAGTGTGAACAGAGAAACAGAGCCAGCACTAAAGGCCAGTACTCACGGCCCGATTTCGGAGAGATGTGTGCCGAGCGTGCTGGGGGGAAGACAGGGGGGGGGGGGGCTGCTCAGTTCACCCAGCGGGTGAAATGAGCAGCCTGCTAGATTGGCCTGCACCTACTGTTCCTACACCTATGCATAGAGTGTTCAGTCATTGATATTCTAAAATAAATTTTTCTAATGTTTTAAGTGCTAAAATAAAAAAAATATGGGAGCCATATATTCATGTAATCCAAAACTGCAGATGACTTTGAATTAACTTAGGCTGGGTACACACTTGATGATATGCACTCTATACATCGTCCAAGCTGGTGGATCAGACGATATATCGCTCACATCGTCCAGTGTGTATACACTATATCGTTAATGATGCGCGCTCCCACGGGTCGTTAACAAAGATGAATATCTTTAGTTCCAGACTTGAAATCCAAAGATATTGGACAAGACTGCATGCACCTGGATGTGGGTAGATGCAGTCACTGACAATATCGGTGATGATATCATTTCCTTGACGATGTTGCATCTTAGGCGCATCGTCAACTGTGTACCCAGCCTTACTGTGCTTGTCCGTGTTGTAATATCTGTCCCATTCCCACATGCACCCCAGTCACTCTAAAAACACTTTGACATATGCTTTATGGAATGAAAACGGATTGCTAGACATTATGAGACAGATTTGCATATACCTATTTATTTATGACTTTTATTGTATTACCACATCCCACCTGGATCTGCACAGACATGGAGAGAGACGTTCTTCTGATCTGCTGGGTTGTGTACTACACACAGGAGCTCCATGCCCCAGGACTCCGGCCGCAGTGACACCTGGGTGGTGTCACCATTATTATACACCTGATACTTAGTGTCTCTGAGTCTGTACATCCAGGTATAGGACAGCAAGACTGATGTGTTTGTTGGGACAGAACAATGGAGAGTCATGTTACACCAGTCACGGGTCCTCTTCTTCCATCCAATCCTTATAGCTGGTTGAGGAACACGTTCTGTCATCAGAAAAAATTAAAAATTATGTTGAAAGCTATATTAGGGTATTTGAATTTCTCCGATACATTTTCTCTATATTTTACATACTCAAGTAGCTATAGAAGAAGAACAGCCTCTGTCCTTGTTAAATAGGCTTTCAACCGAGTCATCTGGTGCTCAGCAGATGCCAGAAATATACGTTATGGTAAGAACTTACCGTTGATAACGTGATTTCTCTTATGTCCACAGGTATCCACAGGATAACATTGGGATATTGTCAAGCGACAGCGAAAATGGCACCAACACGATCACGAGCTTTCTGGCCTCCAAGGATGCATTGGGGCCTTCACCATATAGTCCCACCCCCTGACTCAGTCAGATGAGTTTTTTCCTTGGTGTGGCAGAAAGCCGCATGGTCACAGGGCTGCTGTGAGAGCAGCCTCAAGCTTTTTAGGTATTGGGACTATCTGCGGGAGAAGCGTCGCTGGACGTAGTCCGGGCTTTAAGAATCTACATAGATCGTACTAGTGCCATCAGGAAAACAGATTCTCTCTTCATCCTATACGGATTCCATAGAAGAGGATGGCCTGCTAGTAAACAGACGCTGGCGAGATGGCTCCGAATGGTAATATCAGAAGCTTATTCTCATGCAGATCTCCCTATTCCGGCTAATGTCTCTGCTCACTCTACACGTCAGATCAGTTCTTTCCACAGCGATTTTAGGCAGGAACATTAGGTAGAGACCTGTTTAGGCGATAAGAACACACATGCACACCCTTCCATACACGAAGGAAGAGGTTTTAGTGATTGTCTGGATCCTCAAATCAGATGCGTCAGGGTGGGATCCCTGTGGATACCTGTGGACATAAGAGAAATCACGTTATCAACGGTAAGTTCTTACCATAACGTTTATTTCTCTGGCTGGGTCCACAGGATTATCCACAGGATAACATTGGGATTCCCAAAGCCATTTTAGTGGTGGGGACGCTCCTGATTGCACAGGAGGTCCTTTCACCCGAAGTCTGCGTCATGAGAGGCAAAAGTATCCAAAGCATAATGTCTAATGAATGTGTTTATGGAAGACCATGTGGCTGCCTTACATATCTGTTCTGCTGAAGCACCCTGTTGTGCTGCCCAAGAAGGACCTACCTTACGTGTAGTGTGCGCAGAGACATTAGCCGGAATAGGGAGATCTGCATGAGAATAAGCTTCTGATATTACCATTCGGAGCCATCTCGCCAGCGTCTGTTTACTAGCAGGCCAACCTCTCCTATGGAATCCGTAGAGGATGAAGAGAGAATCTGTTTTCCTGATGGCACTAGTATGATCTATGTAGATTCTTAAAGCCCGGACCACATTCAGCGACGCTTCTCCCGCAGATAATCCCGATATCTGAAAAGCTTGAGGCTGCTCTCACAGCAGCCCTGTGACCATGCGGCTTCCTGCCGCACTAAGTAAAAAACTCATCTGACTGAGTCAGGGGGCGGGACTATATGGTGAAGGCCCCAATGCATCCTGGGAGGCCAGAAAGCTTGTGACCGTGTTGGTGCCATTTTCGCTGTCGCTCAACAATATCCCAATGTTATCCTGTGGATAATCCTGTGGACCCAGCCAGAGAAAATAGCCTCACTGTCCCCTTCTCTCACAAGCATGCACATACAGCAGTAAAGCTGCAACAATGCAGCGTACTGTAGTATGGATAGACATTGGAAGCTTGGCACTGAAGGATTGACTTGCTTCTGACTTCAAATCATGTGGTGCATTGGCTTAGCCATCTTATGTGAATCAGTTGATGGTATAACCATTGATGGTTATTATGTTTGCATACACATGAGCATTCAGAGATTTGCGCAACTACGCTGAGCTGCTGATACAGCCAATCAGCTCCTAACTGACATTTTTCAAACAGCTTGTAACATGACAGTTAGGAGCTGATTGGCTGCTACTTTATCTCTCTCCACTTTATAATTTTTCAAGGCTTAGGGGGACATTTACTAAGCAGTGATAAGAGTGGAGAAGTGAGCCAGTGGAGAAGTTGCCCATGGCAACCAATCAGCACTGAAGTAACATCTATAATTTGCATACTATTAAATTATACAGAGCTGCTGATTGGTTGATGGAGCAACTTCTCCACTGGCTCACTTCTCCGCTCTGATCACTGCTTAGTAAATGTCCCCCTTAGTACGTCTCCCCATGACAGTACTAGGTCAAAGTTCCATGCAATGTCATCTAATTACTATTGTGTGGAACAGAGGCGGAGGACAAATATATATGGGAAAAACACAGAATGGAGGATACAGGCGAGAATGTGTACATCTTTATAACCGTGTGGCAACTAATGCTTTTCCCTAAGGTTTAGGGGAGTCTTTAGGACAGCTAAATATGGTACATTTCTGTACCGTGCATATTTCAAATATTCAGCCATTTTAGAATGTTTCTCTCATTAAATATACATACCAACATGAACACGTACCATATACTGTGAGGTTGAAATTTATCCTGACTATTGAATAGCCTGAATGAGTAATTCTAGCAGTGTAGAGCCCGCTGTCCTCTTTCTTCAGACCGTGGATAATTAAAGTTCCATTTTGCAGTATCAGTATATGCCCATCATATTCTTTCTTCGGGATTAGAAATGTTCCATTTTTGGTTACATTAAACCAGTCAACATCATCAAAAGGGAGTGACAGATACAATTGTATAGACTGGTTTAGAAGACCAATCACATGATGCGGATCATTTTTCTTTCCTGCAACAAACATATCATCATCATTTTTATCTCTTTTTATCTATATGTAGCCCTGTTTAATAACTTATATATATATATATATATATATATATATATAAAAATGAGATCTACTATACAAGTTATAATTGTATACTGTTATATATATTAATTTCTGAGAGGAAAAATGTTTATTTAATAAATGACAACAAGTTATTTAATATAGTAATACTAAAAGGTGGTGTTAATTTATTTGTATGTGAAGGCATTATAATTTGTATTGAAGTGGCCTTGAAGGGGTATAAATAAAGTGTGCTATGTGTAGCACTGTAGGGAGACAGGTGAAGCCTCTACAGCAGTGGTTCTCAAACTCAGTCCTCTGGAACCCACACGGTTCACGTTTTCCATGTCACCCAGCAGCTACTCTGTGTATCACCAACTGCCACATTTTAAAAATCTACAAGTGACCTGCAAAACATGAACCGTGTGGGGTCCTGAGGACAGAGTTTGGGAACCTGTGTTCTAGAGTGTTCCCGCTGCCAGCCAGAAAAGCTCACGTGCTGAGAGTGGGAAAAGTAGGGGGTCGTGTGCCACTGTAGGGGAGCGTATATAAGGCACTTTCCGCCAGCAGTGAGACAGACTGCAGATTAGGGATGGCCATCATTAGCTATCCATCTTGATGGTACCATTGATGGCTAACATCAATGGTATGGCATTATCTGCTAGGGAACCATTGATGGTTTCACCCACCAATGGTCATCCCTTCTTTATTATGGAGTGGGCTGTCAGACAATTAGTGACTGGGGGCGGGGCTGTGTTTTGAGGGGGGGGGGGGGAATGATCTGGTTTCTTTCATATGGTTCTCCACCGCCAATGGCTAAAGTATTTGACATCAGCCATAGACCATCCATGATTTTGCTTCATCGATGATCATCCCCACTGCAGATATCCCTGGTAGCGCTCACACCTAAGCCTCTAGTGCCGCTGAGGGACAGCTGGGCTATAAACATTACAGCGGTGGCTGGAGCTTAGGAAAGTGTCAGGGCAGGTGTTAGGAACAGCATGCAGAGAGGATGAAGCAGAGAAGCCCTTAGCGCTGAACAGATACCTGTATGTTTCTGTGGTGCGGCAGGTGGTTGAGACAGCTCCAGGCAGGGACGGCTCCCTAGGAAGTGGCTTCTTAGCAATGCAGCCTGTGGCCTGTGTACTTCCTGGTGGAGGCAGAGTTGAAGCACTGCTGTGTCTAGGAGCAGAATATAGAGAGTTAAGGTCCATACACACGGAGCAATGTGGCTGAGCGATTTTCACTATATAGTCAAAATCGCTCAGAAAGTTAGTGCATGTCGCTCCATGTGTACACAGCCTGCGATAGTGATGCGCATCCCCACCAGGTCGCTATCGCTGCTAAAAATAGACTGTGCAGGCAAGTCAATTTTGACTAGGTCACTAGAAAAGTGAAAACATCCCACTATTTAAATGAGTTAGCCAAAATTGGCCATAGCCAAAATCGCTTGCACACTTAGTCAAAATCTCCTGCTGCCAGTTCAAGAGAAATCGCTCAGTCAAAATTTCTCTTTGTGTATACATTTAGCATGTCACTTCTAAGGGAGGAGTTGGGGGGAGCACCTAACAGACAGTGAGTCTGCATCAGTTAACAAGAGTGTAAATTGGCTAATATACACTAAATCAGCCACACTCCTGTAGTCAACACAGTAGTCAATGTACATCTAATCTAGTATCCATCAGGGGTTAAATTGCTCACCAGCAGGTCCGCAGCTGTCTGCTTGAATCATAAACTGAAGCAGTAGTGCAGCCTAGAGACATCTGGCATGTTTTATGCTGCCGGAAGAGCTTCATTAACTTTGGTTTCACACGTAAGGAATAATTATCCAGCTGACAAAACAAGCAGCTTAAAAAGGACCATTGGGGCAGATGTATTAACCTGGAGAAGGCATAAGGAAGTGATAAACCAGTCATAAGTGCAAGGTGATAAAAGCACCAGCCAATCAGCCCCAATATGTAAATTAACAGTTAGGAGCTGATTGGCTGGTGCGTTTATCACCTTGCACTTATCACTAGTTTATCACTACCTTGTGCCGTTTCCAGGCTTAATACATCTGCCTCATTGTTACTTATAGCTTGGCTTCCCAATCTAACACTAGTATTCACAGTCACCCAGATTTATCAAGCCTTGGAGAGTGATACATTTCACGGTGATAAAGGACCAACCAATCAGCTTCTAACTGCCATGTTACAGGCTCTCTTTTAAAAAATGACAGTTAGGAGCCAATTAGTTGGTACTTTATCACCGTGCTGTTTATCACTCTCAAAGGCTTGATAAATCTGGGCCTCACTATTTTATTCTAGGAAAGTCAATGTAAAATTCCATTGCTTTATACTAATAGAACCAGGAGTATACGGTAGCAGGAGAGAAGACATTTGCTAACAGTTTTGCAATTAATGGAATTATAATCAACTAGAGGCTGGCAACCTTATTTTATCTTAAATCCTGTAACAAAAGAGGAGGTATTCTACCAGCTTTTATATACTGTAGTTGTGAAATATACAAAGTACCAGGGTTTAAAGTGGTCCTGGAGAGGTGGGGGAACTCATCTTCCCCCAACCACAACCCCCACAGTACGCGCAGAAGGTGCGCGGCACAGAATGGGGTGTGGCCTTACAATGAAGGGGCATGGCCACACAAATACAGCCAGATGGACAGGCAGAGGCAATCGATGGGTGGGAGGGGGCAAAATGGCGGCGTTTGGCCACCGTTTCATAGTCGCAGTCCGGCCAACACAGGCATGGCTGGACCGAACAGGGGGCGAGCAGCAGCGACTGCGTGACATCATACGCAGCCGCTGCGGGCCAGGGAGCGAGGAGTAGCTCCCGGCCAGCTCGCTAAAGCTGCGCTGGCCGGGAGTTACTCCTGAAGTGCAAAGGCATCGCCACTGTGCAATGCCTTTGCACTTCTGTGAGGGGGACCGGACTGACATGCGGGGCGGACTAGCTCCGTGCTGGGTATCCCCCCGCATGTCAGGAAAGTTGATCGTAGCTGTGCTAAATTTTGCACAGCTACGATCAACTCGGAATGACCCCCATAATGCCCTCAGCATTGCCCCCCCCATTTTAGATATGGCATACAGTATAGCAGGATGTGGAACACCCTTTGCTCACCTCTCTTATGTCTTCCATGTGTCCCTTCTGCTTGTTGCGTTTCCTTTGTCTGTCACTGTCATGTGTCCATATCTTCATTCTTTGTGTCTGATCACCTGAACCTCTCCTTCACTTACCCCTTACACCTCTCACTCCCTGCTATCTCTTCAGCCTCCTCTTGTCTCACCCGCCTGCACCGCTCACTCCCCATCTAACCCCCTGAGCCACTCACTCTCCCATCTCACCCCCTGCTTCTCTCACCCCATCTCACCCCTGCTCCTCTCACTCCCCATATCACCCCCTGCTCATCTTACCCTCTGCTTCTCTTACCCCATCTCACCCCCTGCTCCCCTCACCCCATCTCACCCCCTGCTTCTCTCACCCCATCTCACCCCCTGCTCCTCTCACTCCCCATCTCACCCCCTGCTCCTCTCACCCCATCTCACCCCCTGCTTCTCTCACCCCATCTCACCCCTGCTCCTCTCACTCCCCATATCACCCCCTGCTCATCTTACCCTCTGCTTCTCTTACCCCCTGCTCCCCTCACCCCATCTCACCCCCTGCTTCTCTCACCCTATCTCACCCCCTGCTCCTCTCACTCCCCATCTCACCCTCTGCTTCTCTCACCCCATCTCACCCCCTGCTTCTCTCACCCCATCTCAACCTCTACTTCTCTCACCCCCCATCTCACCCCTGCTCCTCTCACTCCCCATCTCACCCCCTGCTCATCTTACCCTCTGCTTCTCTCACCCCATCTCACTTCCCATCTCACCCCTTGCTCCTCTCACTTCCCATCTCACCCCTTGCTCATCTCACCCTCTGCTTCTCTCACCCCATCTCACCCCTTGCTCCTCTCACTTCCCATCTCACCCCTTGCTCATCTCACCCTCTGCTTCTCTCACCCCATCTCACCCTCTGCTTCTCTCACCCCATCTCACCCTCTGCTTCTCTCACCCCATCTCACCCTCTGCTTCTCTCACCCCATCTCACCCTCTGCTTCTCTCACCCCATCTCACCCTCTGCTTCTCTCACCCCATCTCACCCTCTGCTTCTCTCACCCCATCTCACCCTCTGCTTCTCTCACCCCATCTCACCCTCTGCTTCTCTCACCCCATCTCAACCTCTGCTTCTCTCACCGCATCTCAACCTCTGCTTCTCTCACCCCATCTCATCCCTGCTCCTCTCACCCCCATCTCACCCCTGCTCCTCTCACCCCCCATCTCACCCCCTGCTCCTCTCACCCCCCATCTCACCCCCTGCTTCTCTCACTCCCCATCTCACCCCCTGCTTCTCTCACTCCCCATCTCACCCCCCTGCTTCTCTCACCCCCTGCTTCTCTCACTCCCCATCTCACCCCCTGCTTCTCTCACCCCATCTCACCCTCTGCTTCTCTCACCCTGTTCATCTCACCCCCTGCTTCTCTCACTCCATCTCATCTTCTGCTTCTCTCACCCCATCTCGCCCTTTGCTTCTCTCACCTCCTGCTTCTCTCACTCCCTGCTTTTCTCATTCCATCTCATCCCAGCTTCTTTTACATCCCCCACCCCCATCTTACCCCCTGGTCCTCTCACTCCATATCACCCATTGCTTCTTTTACACCCTCCCTCCAGTGGCGGATTTAGGGGGGGGGCACCAAGGCACGTGCCCCCCCTGTCATTTTTTTTTTTACTGTGCAGTCAAATAATGTCCGCACACCCGCCCGAATCAATGATCAGGCTGCTGGATGTCAGTCACAGTCAGCCGCTGTAATTCTTCCCCTGTCAGCTGCTCCACCTTCCTGCATGTTTGGAGGTGGAGCTTCCAGATTCAATCCCACCGCAGCGCCGCTGCCGCTAAGGGACAGCTCACCGCCAGCCCACCCACACACAGCGCAGCGCACTGCCGCCGGGGGTCTGGGACAGCACGCCGCCGCCGCTGAGGGACAGCGGAACGCAAGCCCGCCCACCCACACACAGCGCACTGCCGCCGGGGGTTCGGGACAGCAAACAGTCGCCACCGCCGCTGAGGGACAGCGGAACGCCAGCCCACCCACACACAGCGCACTGTCGCCGGGGGTTCGGGACAGCGCACCGCCAGCCCCTGGAATTACAGTACACCGCCATCCGCCGCTGAGGGTCCCAGCCAGGGCAGACACCAAAAGTAGATGTAAAAAAACAAGATCTTTCCCCAGCGCACAGTACAGGGTATACCATAAGAAAAAATAAACCAAATTGGTTTCAATTCCTTAAATTTCTTTTTTATTCGATAATTCAAGAGAGGTTTAATATTCAGTTAAAAATACATATCAATGAAAAAGGTGACTGCCTATTACCGGTAAACATACATATAACAATCACAAACACAGAAAAAACATATAGATGGGGATTTTTTAAAATAAATATTCACTATACCCCACGATGGTATAGTGGTCTCCAGTGCAAAAAATGAAATGCAACCAATTCTCATAGGTTGGATGCGCTGCTCTGCGGCTTACTCCTTCTATGTTAATAGGTAATGACCACAGAATTCCTCTTAAAGTCACAGTCCTTCTTTAAGGGGGGGGGGGGGCACACTCCCAGTTATACAACTGCACTTGTAGAGGTAGATGATTTTTCCAAACAGGTTGTGCACATCCCTACAGGTATTCTGTGGTCATTACCTATTAACATAGAAGGAGTAAGCCGCAGAGCAGCGCATCCAACCTATGAGAATTGGTTGCATTTCATTTTTTGCACTGGAGACCAGTGGGGTATAGTGAATATTTATTTTTAAAAATCCCCATCTATATGTTTTTTCTGTGTTTGTGATTGTTATATGTATGTTTACTGGTAATAGGCAGTCACCTTTTTCATTGATATGTATTTTTAACTGAATATTAAACCTCTCTTGAATTATCGAATAAAAAAGAAATTTAAGGAATTGAAACAAATTTGGTTTATTTTTCCTTATGGTATACCCTGTACTGTGCGCTGGGGAAAGATCTTGTTTTTTTGTGTTCATAAGTTAGTGGAGCTAGGTAGTAGCCCCACTCCTTGCAGCAGCACTTTACAGTTTAACCTATTTTCTCTCTTTAGCGCAGTGCCAAAACTGTTTTTTGTGTGTGCAAAAGTAGATGTACGCTGCGCAGGTGCTGCGGACTGGACGCCCAGGCCAAGAAGAATCCTGGCCCTGCATTCTGCACTGGTTGTGAGTGTGTGTCTGGCAGGTACGTGCAGTCAGGGGAGGCAGTGCCACCCCTGCCATTTATGAGCCATTAATGATTAAAATAATATAAAGAAAATACTTATGACACATTTTCTGTGTCATACGTAATCTCTTTATATTATACTATGCATTTTAAAACTTTTAATCACTATTAGCAGTGGGGGGGGTGGGGCGGCAGCGGCAGGACCCGGCGGGACCCGGCGCTACAGTAGAGCCACAACTACAGGAGCGCGGCGTGTGGGCAGCGGCGGTGGGACCCGTTGTTAGAGCTGCCTACAGCAGTGGCAGCTCCAGAGATAACGGGAGCACCAGAGCTGGGGTCAGCACGCTGACCACCCAGGCGAGGGGGCGGAGGTGGGGGGGGGCAGTTGTGGGGTGGGAAGGGTCTGGCCAGCTCACCCCCAGATCACTTGGACTGCAGTTCTCCCCCAGATGATCTGGGGGTGAGCTGCAGTCCAAGTGATCTGGGGGTGAGCTGCAGTCCAAGTGATCTGGGGGTGAGCTGCAGTCCAAGTGATCTGGGCAACATCACTTGGACTGCAGCTCACCCTCAGATCACTTGGACTGCAGGGACAGGGAAAAATAAAAAAAATAAATGTAAACAAAAAGATATATTTGTATCACAGCTGCCCGCCGCTCACTGCCGCAAGCTGCACCGCCACTGAAAGCTGACCAGCGCAGACAACAACTGGCGGTGGTCAGAGGGGCATCAACGCCGCAGCAACAAAGGACAGCTTAGTACTGCCGCATTCCCCGCAGATCATGGGCTCATCTGCCACCGACAACCACAGTCCCTTCCGCACCTCCGCTGCACATATCAGGTAATGTTCCCCTGCTTCCCTATGTCCCTGCTGTCACTCTCTCAGTCCCTGCTGTCACTCTCTCCCTGTCCCTGAATTGTGGGTTATACCGTATGCTATAATGTGAATTTCGGGTCATACCGTGTGCTGTAATGTGAATTTCGGGTCATACCGTGTGCTGTAATGTGAATTTTGGCTTATACCGTGTGCTGTAATGTAATGTGAATTTCGGCTCATACTGTGTGGTAAAATATGAATTTCAGCTCAAATGGTGTGCTGTAATGTGAATTTCGGCTCATACCATGTGCTGTAATGTGAATTTTGGTTCATACCGTGTGGTAAAATATGAATTTCGGCTCATACCGTGTGCTGTATTGTGAATTTCGGCTCATACCGTGTGGTATCAGGTGAAAGGGGCGCCAGTACTAGATAGTATAAGGGGTCCTACTACACTGAAGGACACACCCCTGTTTGAGTGGCCACACACCCTTTTCCGGAGGTGCGCGCATAATTGCAACCTTCACTTCTCCATACCCCCACTTAAAAATTTCCACTTCGACCACTGTGTGTGTGTGTGTGTGTATATATATATATATATATATATAAAAAACCTCAGTGCCTCCCCAGCCAGGGACCTCACCGCACGTCACTGGTGTCTGGTGAGTGTCGCTGTGTTTTACTGGGTGACTACATAAGCTCCTTCTCGGGTTCACTGAATGAAACCCGTATTTATCTTTGTGGGCAGAAGTATAACTGAACCTCAAAATAACGTAGCTAGCAATAGGCCCTGATTTTGTCGCAATTGATACAGTTTAGTGTTTATTGCAAATTATGTAATCTGGGTAGAGGACCTTGCTGTGTATAATCCATAATTAGTCAGGAGCACACATTAGAGAATGATGAGCATTTGTTGGGTGGTATTCTACAGTTGCATGGCTACTTTTGGGACTCTTGTTTACTGCCTGCCCAGACCTTGGTTTTGGATATGTGACAATGTTTTGAGACCCTGATTTATTGCATTATTGCCTGCGTGTTCCTGACCTCTGCTTTGGACTTGACACTCCTTATGTTTTTTGATTTACGCTACCTCTGTGTAAAGGGCCCCACACACTACTGTGACATGTCCCTCGCGATCACCCCGGCAGACTCCTGGTAGGGGAAGGAAGGGGGGGTGCAGGATCGGCCAAAATACATCGCATGCTGTCCTTTTGCATACGATGTATCTTGGGCGATCCTGGCCGATCCCAGCCACGCCTGTGGGGTCGGACCAGATTGAATGTGCAGCACATTCAATCTGGAGGATCCGATCTGATGCTCACGGGAACGCGCATCAGATCGGATTGGAAACGCCTCCAAAATGCCCGATTTCATCCGATATATTGGGCCGAATGCCCGAAATCGGTTGAAATCGGGTTCCCATTGTCCTAGTGTATGGGGCCCTTTAGACTTTGCTGTACACATGGATAGTGACTGTGTCTTTGCTGTTACCCGTCACACAATTGGACACACCCACTGAAACTTGGTCACACCTACTCCACCCCTCCTTGATAGCCCAACCCCTTATGGTGCCCCCCCTGTAATTTTTTTCTGGATCCGCCACTGCTCCCTTCCTTCTCCATCTCACCCCCTGCATCCTGAGAGCCTGGAGCATATGGTCCTGGCTGCAGTTTAAAGCTGGCAGTGGCCACCAGACAGGACTCATAGACCGGCTGCTATTCATAAGAAGGGGCTACCCAGCTGAACTCTGAAACTGCCGCCGACTGAGCATAAATCACGGCTCGTGGACCACCAGTCAATGAGAAGCTGCCGTGATTGATTCAAGTCACATTTTGAAATAGCCGCAGCTTCTTTTCATTGGCACTGCAGCCAGTCCACAAGCCGGGATTGGCTGGTGGTCACTGCCAACTACAGTATACAATGCAGCTGGGACCTGATGCTTAGCTGGTGGCCAGGCGAAGGTGGAACTGGTTCCTCCTGCAATTAGAGGTGATGGAACGCATGTCTGCCCCATTCCGGACCACTTTAAACACTGCAAAATACTGTTGCAGTCCATCCAGAAAGTATTCACAGCGCTTCATTCTTTCCACATTTTATTATGTTACAGCCTTATTCCAAAATGGAATAAACTAATTTTTTCCTCAAAATTCTACACACAATAACCCATAATGACAACGTGATTTTTTTTTAGATTTTTGCAAATTTATTAAACATAAAAAACTAAGATATCACATGTACATCACATATCTTGACTGATCACAAAAAGTGTTCATTTATATTGTCACTGTTACAGAGTAGCTCCATTGTATCCATTTTAGGGACATATACTATTATACAAGGAATGAATTGATAATATTGGCTTCTGTAACCTGAAGCCTAATTAACATCCCAACACTGTAGTCTTGGCAAGCTAGCATCTGAATAGACAATCCCAGCACAGGGCCAGCTCAGCTCACTGGTAAAGCTAGCCCACATGCTGTGAAAGACACACCCACAGGTTGAATATACCTGAACACTTGAAATCAGAGCCCACTCTCTCTCCCAAAACCACCGAGGCAGATGTACAGTAGCGGCACACAGCTACAAAGCCTCCAGAAGAATGAATTGCTCATCAGGACTGATCTCCTTACTAAGGCTAAGTATTGTATACACATGGCTTAATGGCATAGAATAGTTAAATATGTGTTTGTGGTAAAGTAGTTGTGAAACGATTGGCATAGAATAGTTAATTTGGAAATACATTTGACTTTGAGGTTAACGGTACTTGTATAATTATATGATTGTGATAATACTCTATAAAATCTGTAATGAATTGGAACAGTAGACAATCTGTAGCATAGCATTTCTGATATACATTTGTGGATGGTGATTTATAACAGATTGTAGTGGTTTTATATAGTGCATCTTGCTGAAATATAGCATGTGCTTGTAGCAATGCATGCTGATATTTGTGGTTACTTGGTGATCTGATATTGGAAGGCTGAAAAGTTAGCATAATGTAGGATGCATTTATTCCAAAGGTACAGACCGGGATTGGCATATAATTACAGGCTACATTATATAGCATAGCCAGCGTACAATATACTCTGGTTATTGAGATACAGTGTTGGCTTGGAATTGTGAAAGGTGATTAGATGGCTTGGAATTGTAAAATAAGCACATATGCATTATGTTGAAGCTTATACAGTTTGGAATATAGTGGAGTCTTATGGCTTCTGCTATGTGACTATGGCCTAGCAAAGAATGCCATGTGTTTGAACTTGCAAACTTAAAATGGCTGCTGGCATTCCCTTTTGAACCATATGTTATAGACTTTGGAATCATGGGAGTTTTCCCAAAATGGAGTCTAGCTTCTGTCCCATGTGGTCTGTGGACACTGCAGCCACATGCTGCCCCTCCCCCACCCATCCACACAAACACACACACACACACCAAAACCAATCCCCTAAGATATTTCTCTAAGATACATATCTGTCCAATATATATCAATAAATCTAGGATTTAGCCGAGTGCTTTGAGAGATATCTCCCCAGTAATGAATACATATATACACACATTATCACACTTATTTCATCCTGTTTCTTATATAGTTTGAACCTGTGAAACTATTATATAGTGACTTGCATTGTATTTGACCAATACTGTTTAATGATAAAAGTGAATTCTATGAGTAGCAATTGTTTGTTGAAATACATCCTTATGATTTACATTCTATATGACTGGCGTGCATTCTTCCATGAACAGAATATTCCTAATAATTTAAAGATATACATGTCTAGATGCAACCTCTGCAGGTTTGTTAATAAAAGGTACACAATTAGTGATGAATTATTATAAATCACTAAAGGGTTAAAATTATACATTTGCTTCAAAGATATGAAATATAGTAATATAATACAAGCAATAGAATCAGACAGAGAAAAGGAGGGGAATAGAAAAGGAAAAAAGTATACCCCTTTTCATTACCCCTTATCAGTCACAGTTGCGTAACTTTGAGACTAACTGAGCCAACTATGAAACATTAATTTGTATCCAGTACATCATCCCATCCTTACATGAGAGGAATGCAACAAAGTTATATTTAAGAGTTTAGAGACAAAATCATAGTTGCAAGGGATGTACAGCAGACCAATTTCAGGTAAATACAAAGCAAAGTTTATTGGCTCAGGAGTGACACAGATTTAACAAGGATAACTTCAACCTAAGGAAAAGCAGAATTTTTACTTAAAAATAGAACGTTTAAGGATATTAGATCCTTGAAGGGCGAGGATCTACAACTAGGAGACATTATTAACCAGAGAGACTATCCTTACTCTGGATTACTTCTAACCTTCCAAGGGCCCCAACGTTTGCATTAAACTGCAGTTAACAGAGTACTTATGCGTGACTCTTGTCATCCATATTGTAGGTTGTTTAAAAAATTAAGCCCCATACACACTAGATGAGAAAGTGAAAGACCTCGCTCAGAAGGTTCTGAACACGTACAGACGAGGGAGGTCCTCGTTAACGACAGCCATGCTGCAGATGCGTCATGGCTGTCATTCCCCCCGCCGCCCACACACCGTCGCTGCCTTCCCCACCGGCTTGCCGATGCCGGCACCCCACCGGGTCCTCGCCGCCAATAGGTGTGTGAATTCTGCTATATCACCTCTCTCTCACAGTAATAGCGCAGAGGTAATGTAGTTTTCTTCGTTTTATGGGTCCCCGCAGCTGCCAAGATCGGCTAGTGTGTACTGGCCTTTACCATCCAACAAAAGGTTTAGAGAATTAATGTCATGTACAAAGTGACTATGTGATAGTTTCATTCCATCAGCTATTCGTATGTTAAACCATATCACTGTCTTGCTTAAATATGCTTTAGAAATTGTTCCATTGGTGTTTCTATAATGGGTGCGGGGCACGCGGGCTCTTAGTCCAGGGGGGGACCACACCGTACACATTGCACCCATTTTAACACTTACCTTTCCGGAGTCCAGCGCCAGGACCTGCAATTGCGGCAAAAATCACCAACAAAATGGCCACAGCGCATGTGCGGTAGCCAAATTGGTCTCCTGATCATGGCGGGCACCATGTTTCTGGAGACCTGCGCATGCGCAGTAGACTCCGGCACAATGCTGGAGTCTACAGCGCCGTACAGAGGAAGGGGCCCACCCGGAGGTGCACACGGGCCCCCTCCTCTGTAAAAGCGCCTCTGAATTGTTCAGTACATTCTTCAACCTGTTGTCCATTCTCAACACTATAGTGTTGTACTTGTAATTTTGTTTAACAATTAATTTCTTGTTTTGTTTGATGACAATAAATTGTATTATTATTATTAAATACCCGGATATTCAAGCGTTAAAAGGATTCAGTAAGGATATTTTATTGGAGAATATTTTTTTGTGCTGCATGCACATTTTGGGGGTAATTCTGAGTTGATCGCAGCAGCAAGTTTGTTAGCAATTGGGCAAAACCATGTGCACTGCAGGAGGGGCAGATGTAACATGTGCAGAGAGAATTAGATTTGGGTGTGGTGTATTCAAAGTGAAATCTAAATTGCAGTGTAAAAATAAAGCAGCCAGTATTTACCCTGCAAAGAAATAAAATAACCCACCCCAAATCTAACCCTCTCTGCACATGTTACATCTGCCAACAAAAATCCTGCTGCAATCAACTCAGAATTACCCCCTTTATTGTATAGAAATATGCTTTAGAGGGATTATAGTTGGGATTCACATATTTCTATGTTTGTTTGAATGTTTATTACAAGTATGAATCGCCACCTCTAAAACACCCAGTGCGAGCGGTTGCAAAAGGGGCATGGCTTTGTGGGATGGAGGCATGGCTTCACAAGATGGGGCATGGTTTTGTGGGATGGGGCGTGGCTAAGCATCCCAACACATGTTTCTGTCACCTCGGGGGTCTGGGAGATGCAGCCTGGCCCCGGAGACTGGCGTTTCTTCAGTGCCGGCTTCTACATGATGGCAGGAGCCAGGTTATTGCACATAAAGTGCAGCACCCGGCTCCTGTAACTGAGCAGGACCCGGCACTTTGGTGTCACCCCTCGGCTGGTGACACCTGGGTATGGGCCGCACCCTCATTGTGATGCCACTGATGATACGGTTGTGAACCTACAAATTAAAGTGATTATACTTACTATCCACATTGTCGTCTGGAAGTTGGTCCACAGGGGCTGGAAAGGAAGACAGGTTATGAGTATATGAATGTGTTAACATAGAGGGTATCACACTTATACACACAGCCAATAAGAGGCTTTAAATAAATTCCAATGGAATTACAAAGTGCAAATAGCATAAAATCACAAATGTGCAAAATAGCAAGAAAAAATATATCTGGAATCCACCACAGATTGGCAGACCAGCGTACCAGAGATTGTGGGGTGTCAAGTTGCCCACCCATGATCGCATAAGATGTCACTTCCCGGGATTTTCAGCAACAGTCAGCAGATATGGGTTCTCGGCTGCTTGAATCCCCCTGGCAGTGGAAGGTTTCTCCAATCAGTCACCAACGCGTTTCAGCCCTTTATGAGCCTTTCTCAAGGTGTGAATCCCCTCTGGCCTTGAGAAAGGCTCATAAAGGGCTGAAACGCGTTGTGACTGATTGTAGGGACCTTCCACTGCCAGAGGGGATTCAAGCAGCAGAGAACCCATATCTGCCGACTGTTGCTGAAAATCCCGGGAACTGACATCTTATGCGATCTTGGGTGGGCAATTTGACACCCCACAATCTCTGGTACGTTGTTCTGCCAATCTGTGGTGGATTCCAGATATATATTTTTTCTTGCTATTTTGCACATTTGTGATTTTATGCTATTTGCACTTTGTAATTCCATTGGAATTTATTAAAATTGTACCTCACTATATGCACTTTTCTCATTATATTTTGGGGATTCTCCATTCGTTGGAGTGGTGAAGCGTTTCTGAACAGAAGATTTACGGACCCTTTACCCATTTGAAATAGTGGTTGTGGACATTTCTTCATTGGACTGAGAATACAGTCCCTAAAACCCAGGGAGCGCACCACAGCAAATACTAGAACATTAACTGAACTACATAGGGATACAGCATACTTGCCTAGCTGACCCTCTCCATGAGGGAGAAAATGCTCTGTTCCTGGACTTTCCTGGTAATGTATGATTGCCATCACCTGTGGTGAGCTAGGTAATTAATAAGAAAGGTGTTTCACCACAGGTGATGGCAATCATACATTACCAGGAAAGTCCAGGAACAGAGCATTTTGTACCTCGTGGAGAGTGTCAGGTAGGCAAGTATGGGATACAGGTGACCACCTTGTCTGGTGGATTGCAGCACCTTTTGAAGTGAAGCGCTGTCTTTACATTTTTGTCTTTTCGATATGTTACATTATACTTCACAATAATTTGGTTTATTATATATTTTACCAGGGGGCACAGAACATGTACTCTGTAATGGTTAGCCAAATCTCTGTGGTGGCTGGCCACGCCCCCACTGGAACCTGGCTACATCTTTAAGCATGGGCCCCTATAGCAGCATTCCCCCGGTGGGTCCTTCATGCTCCAGTCTGACACTGGGTACAGTACACCCCTGGCCAGAATGATCCAATAAAGTATTCTGAATTCTGAGCACCAGTTCTTAGTGATGTAGTTGTGCACAAGCACGATGATCTCATCATACTGCTTCCCCTCCCCCCCATCAGGAAAGAAAGTATCCTACACCTCCAGTAAAAGAATTTAAACTCTTTCTGGCTATTAATTAATTGTGCCCCTTGCCAGAATTCACTGTGCCCCCATAGGATAACATTCACAAATAATATGGGCATATTCCTAATTCAAATGTTATTGCCCTGATCATGTATAATATTGTAGAATGGTGGTTTAATAATAGTTATCTAAAATCATATAGTTTCTTGATACAAAGTATTCCATATGAAGATTAAAAAAAAGCTCTATGAATGAAACAGACTGTTCACAAGAAGCCCCCCATGAACAATAAAGTTAATTTTGTTAAGACCACCTACAGTACTTAAGAGATGGGGAGCCACAGCGCCATATTCCTGGTGATTTCTGTATGCAGTGCCAGCTGATGTGGGACCCCGACAAAGTGCTATAAGTATAATTAAATGGACGCGTGGTGTGCAATGGACCTAGGGGCCATTTTGCATCACACACCCTACACCCGTTATAGATATGCAAAATAAAAATATTTGACAAGTTTCATTATTTACTAACACAGATGATGTTATTTTCCCATGTAGCCGTGAGACTCGTGTATCCCTTGAATCGATAGGAGGGGATGTGGTCAAGATCCCGCCGGACAGAATACCGGCGGTCGAAATACCGACACCGGAATCCCGACCGGCACAATCCAGAAAAATTCTCCCTCCGTGGGTGTCCACGACATTACGCGAGGCACCGTACCAGCAGTGTGGCAAGCGCAGCAAGGGGCTGCGTTCCGCTCGCCACCCCTGCCGGGATTGTGCTGGTTGGGATTCCGGTGTCTGTATTTTGACTGCCAGGATCCCATCCAGCGGGATTTTGTACTGATCCCGATAGGAGGTATCTCTTGGGTTACAGCCTATAACTATGGGGGATGATGGCAGCATGATGGGGGCATGGCCACACCTCTTTGGGGCATGTCTAGCACATAAGAAGCACCCACTCACAGGAGCATGGCATGCCTCCCAACCAGGGTAGTAGAAATCCTGGCTGGGCCCAGGTACCTTTCAGGGGGCATGGCCTAATCACAGGAGGAATAGTTATGCACCCTTAGAAATTTTTATTTTTTTAATTTTAAAAACACTTCCCTAGCCACACTGCAGCCCAGCATACAGAAACGTGTGCTAGGCTGTGAAGAGAAGCTGCAGCTGCTGCATCCTGGTAAGGGGAGGGGGGAGGGGGGGGGGCGGGCCCCCACTGGGCCCCTCTATCAGACCTGGGCTCTGGTAATTTGTACCCTCTCCCCCCCTCTCTCGGCGCCACTGCGTAGGCCTCAGTCTCTATAGCCTCCAAACCAGTGGAGGCCAGCAGCCTGCGGGAGGTTACTTCCTAGTCCCCGGAGAACAAGCAGCCTGAGGCAGGATACAGGTGAGGAAACAGTAGAGAGTGACTAGAGACAGGACGGTAACAGGCTGAATACTCTGAGGAAAAGGAAGTGTCGTAGTTGTAAAACTACAGTATATCGGAGACCACTGTTTACATTACTACAGATATGCAGGACATATAGGAGCTTAACCTTTGCAACGCTGCAAGACAGCAAAAAAAAAAAAAAAAAAAAGAGGCTGAAATAAACTAAACATTCGACTTACGGGACGAAACAACCTGTTTCAAGATATAAAATGAGACTTGTCATGGTAACGTAACTATTTACTCACCAGTAACAATTTGTGTAATCGCTGCTAACAGAGTTAAACAGCCAGGAATCTGCATGGTGCATATGAATGAAAGGCACAGCTTGTATACATGTCGTCTCGCAGCAGACTTCTAGAGTACTACAGTACAGTACTTCCTGCCTCTGTACCTAACTGCACGCGTCACACCACGCCTTCCAATGACTGGAGTTTGCCGAGAAGCTGCAGTTCTCTACAGAATAATAGTGGAATTTATTTCGCAAATACAGGAGTCTACATTATCACAGCTCGAGTCCTTAAACAAGTGAGGAGCTGGGACTTTCCTGCACATGGAGCAGTGGGTGTGTTACTGCACGGTATCCAGGCAGCTCGCCAACGCTCTATGTATAAAAGGCTGAACTGGAACTTGTGATGAAATCCTCATGTGAGCGGGATCGAAACGGCACCTTTGAGCTTGTGCAGCCTGCCAAAAATCGCTCAGTTGTGTGGAACATTGGCATTATGTGCAATGTACTGTATATCTCTAAATCAGGACAATTGTGTGGTTTCTTCATCAGTCGCACAACACAACACTGGTAAGCATATGTGCAGTGATTTAGAGTTGGATCCGAATTAATTTGCACTAATTAGTGGGTCTCTCATACAAGAATGACCTCCCAACATTTAGTCAAGAAAATCAGGACAATGCAAGTGGCCGAGCTGATACGCCCCAAACCAGCCCTGATCTTGCCAGAAAACTCACATTTGTGGAGGAGACTAATGAGAAAACCCACCACTTCCGCACTCTACAAATCAGGACTCACCCACCAAAATCAGGGCAGATGGGAGTCAGGCGCAAAGTACATTGGACTGTGCATGGGAAGAACTTGCCCCACTTGCACCAGTTTTGTTAGTCAGACAAATTTAGCACTCGTGGCCCCTTCTTGAGAGGCCTTCAA
This sequence comes from Pseudophryne corroboree, assembly GCF_028390025.1. NCBI lineage: Eukaryota > Metazoa > Chordata > Amphibia > Anura > Myobatrachidae > Pseudophryne > Pseudophryne corroboree. Next base: position 22,282,543 of record NC_086455.1, read on the forward strand.
GTGTAGTTGGAAACTAGTACATGCGTGGAGATGGACTATGCCAATTTACCTGCGTTATTTTTTGATTTCCACAAAAAGCATCCTGCCTAGGGCCCAGTGTTCACAAAGCGTCCAGTGTACAATAACCAGAGCTGCCATTAGGGGGGGACTGGCGGGACTGTGGTCCTGGGCCCTGACAGCTGAGGGTGCCCGCCCACCAGCAGAGTTTACCATTCCACTTACACAGCACAGTGCAACCTGCTAATGCTGGCCAGGGGAGTGATATGAATAACTGACTCCTCACACAGCTAAGCGGTGTGAGGAGTCATTCATTTATTAGCAAGTCAACCATCTGCACAGGGATCTTCTCCTGTTGCTGTAAATCATCAGGAACAAATTATGTCTCCATTGGTGGGACAATGAATTGTGAATTATAGCAGAAGATTCTAAAGGAAAATGTCAAGAAATATGTCCATAAGAGACATCTCAAGAGAACGTGGGTCATTCAGCAAGACAATTTGACCAAAGAATGGTTAAAGAAGAATACATTTAAAGTTTTGGAATGGCCAAGTCCTGACCTTAATCCAATTGAAATGTTGTGGAAGGACCTGAAACGAGCAGTTTGTGGGAGGAAACCCACCATCATAACAGAGTTGAAGCTGTTTTGTACGGAAAAATGGGGTAAAATTCCTCCAAGCCGATGTTCAGGACTAAACAACAATGACTGAAAACGTTTACACGCATTTATTGCTGCACATGGAGGTCTTACAGGATAATGAAAGCAAAAGTTCACCTACTTTTCCCATCCACAGATATGTGATATTGGATAATTTTCCTGAATACAAAAATCATCATGTCTAAAAAAATTTAATCTCATTTGCTTGATTGGGTTCTCTTTATCTACTTTTGAAAATCTGAGGCAGTTTGAGGCCAAATTTCAGCAGAAATATAGAAAATTCTGAAGGTTTCACAAACTTTCAAGCACCACTGTATAAATAAATTTCAGTAAGTCCCATCAGTGCCTGCCCCAGTTGAGCTTACACTATGTTCCCTATCATACGGACCCACATACACACTAGCCTTGGTTTCCAAACTCTGTCCTCAAGGTTCCCTAACAGTCCAGGTTTTCAGAATATCTATGCTAGAGCACAGGTGGCTTCATTTGATTTAACGATCTGTGCTTCGGCTATCCTTAAAACATGGATTGTCAGAGTGCCTCGAGGACAGAGTTTGGGAACTACTGTACATTAGGGTTATTTTTTTTGTCAGAAGCCAATTTATCTATCCGTATATTTATAGTGTGGGAGGAGACCACAATACCCTGAAGAAACCTACACAACCACAAGAAGAACGGAAAAACTCCACACATATCATGATCAGGTATTGAAATCATTACCTCAGTACTCAAAAGACATTAATGCTAACCACTACGCCGTCCATGCTGCCCTTACTCTCAGCAGTAGGTGAGGAAGGAAAGGTGAGGAAGGAAGGGGGAGGGGGGTGGGCAACAGGGGGAGGTGTGGCTAGACCCCTCCGTAGAATATATACATTTAAAAAAATTTAGGTTATAGCATGTGAGCCGTGAAGCAGGCGTATGCCGGTGTCAGGTTGGGTGGGCAACGGCAGAGAACAGCAGAGGTCATCGCTCCAGGTGGGGAGAGAGATGACTGCTTCTGCAGCTTCCTCTCTCTCCAGCCAAGCAGCGTGTGCCGTGTGCTGGGGAGAAAAGCTGCTGCAGCAGCCGTCAATCCTCTCTCTCCCTGCTGAATTGTATACAATGGGGGAGGGGGAGCAGCAGAATATGGGCCACTCCAACAGGCCTAGGCCAGGGTAAAGAGTACCCACTCCCCCCCCCCCCCCCCCTTCCCCCCCCCCACCCCCCTTCTAGGTACCACTGGTGGCCATAACCTCAGACTTTTGAAATCTGGACCACCCCCCAATTCTATCATCTCTGAGACACAAGACAGGAAACTGTAAGCAAGTAAAATACAGCACAGAAACCACAGGTAAGGCAAAAGATCCTGTTTTGTTTCTACACATACACATCACTGTCACTGGAGGTCTTACTGTCCTCATTTTTAGAAAGGAGGAAGTTCCAGTAATGATCAGCCCCCACTGGTATTGGAAAACAGTGGGGCCCCCACCATCAGCCACCTACATCTCCTCTCTGGGCTTTTCCTGTAGGTGCTGTAAGTACTGTATATCAGCAGGTCATGAGCAGTTTTATTGAACAAACAAGTAACTACTGTACCTCTTCTACCCCAAAATAGTACTTTAAGATTGTTTTGTTTAGTTAAAACTAGAGATGAGCAGGATTACTTGGAATCCGAGCCGATCCTCAGGTGTTTCCACTAGACTCTGATTCCAGATCGAGGCAAAACATCATCTTCCTGGATTTGGATTCCCGTGGGTTTTGGATTCGATATTAGGAGGCAGCGGAGGTGACTTTGTGCCTTTTAACTTCAATCCAGGCAAGCTGCTGTATGCTGCGCTCTGCTCATTTAAGTGGCTATGTGGTGTCCAGACAAAGTGACTAATACTCTGCAAGCTCTGCCCACTGCTTTCACATAAGCAGTGGGTTAAAGAAGTAAAACAAAATTTAAAAAAAAGTTACACAAATTGTATAACTTGTCTGTACTGTTCTGCGCACTGTACCCCAGTATACCCTGTACCCCAATGTGCATTCGTAAAAGTGGTGTGACTCCACACAGTATTAGCCCCTATATATATATATATATATATATATATATATATACATACATACATACATACACACACACATACATACATACATACATACATACACATATACAGTATATGTATCATTTGTTTGTACTGTTCTGCACACTGCACCCCAGTATGTTGCGTACCCCAGTGGGCATTCTGTGAGCCAGGCTGCCAATTAAAAAAAAAAAAAAAGGAGAAAAAAAATATATTGTATAATTTGTTTGTACTGTTCTGTGTACTGCACGCCAGTACACTGTACCCCAGTGCAACTTTGAGCAAGGACAATTTCACTTTCACCACTTTTCATTTCACCACTGTTGTGTGGCAGTGTTTCTTAAATGAGCTATAAACTGCTGTGTGTTTGTGCCGCTGCTTTGTCACTTAGTAACCAACCAGCTCACTGCAGCCTTTGGCCTAATGCAGATGAAAACATTATCGAGAGCTGTGAGGTGGTCAAAATTGACTGTAAAAGAATGGAAATTAATGTTATTGAGGTTAATAATACTGTGGGGGGGAAAAAAGGCCTAAATTATGTGATTTTTGCTTTTTTTTAATACATTTTTTTGGAGAGAAAAAACAAAACCATTAATGGCTCACATCCAAAACCAGTTGACGAATTAGAACCAAAACCAGCAAAAAATGGTCAGGCGCACATCTCTAGTTAAAAACCCACACATTTAAATTTGAATAGAGGAGGGGGGGGGGGGAGGAGTTTGCAAACTGACAGATGTTTTGCAATCAAACTCGCAAAATAATTTGGTTGCAACTCTATTCATAACCATATAAGTAACAAGTGGATGGTATAGACCAGGTGTAGCCAATTCTAGTACTCAAGAGCTACTAACAGTTCACGTTTTCCAGAACACCTAGCTGGTGCACAGGGCTACAGTATTCGTTACTCACTGACACATTTTAAAAGATCCACAGGTGCCAATTACTTGTGATTCTGTGAGGAGACCTGGAAAACGTTAACTGTTGGTAGCTCTCGAGGACTGGAGTTGTCTACCTTGGTATACACCATTTAACACTCTATTTGCCCTGCCTCTTTGAAAGGGATCTGGTCAAAAAAAATAGCAGTCGCTCACAGTGGGATCCCAACGACCAGAATCCCGACACATCCTGGACGGAGGTACTGTGGTTGGGGTTAATCACTAGGGGGAGATTTAGGGCTAGGCTGCAAGGGGTGTGGGGAGGTTGGAGTTAGGCTGCGGGGAGGTTACTGTTAGGCTACAGGGGGGTGGGGTAGGTTTGGGGTTAGGTACAGGAGTAGGGTAAAAATACTTACCAGGATGTGTCAGGATTCTGGTCATTGGGATCCCGCTGTTAGTTTTCTGACTGTCGGGATCTCGAATGCCAGTATTTCATACTCAACCTCACAATAACTGCTACGCTTGTGTTAAACATCCCGAGGATAGCGCAGGAGGACAATGGAGGTTTAGTGGAGAATTGAGCTCATCTGATGAACAGCAGGTCTGGAAAAGGGACCATCAGGGCCGGAGCTTCCACTAGGCAGCTTTAGGCAGCTGCCTAGGGGCGCCGGGACCTGAGGGGGCGGCCTGCTACAGCTGCCTGAAAAAGGTAGCATAGTCCTACCTTTCACAGCCACTGCAATCCCCCAGAATGCGTATCTTACAGTAGCCGTGACTGCTAAGCTCCCGTATTGCAGCCTCCAGCTCCACCTCCAACCGGCACAGGCAGTAACTTTGACAGCTCCTGGAGTCCTGACTGGGGGTGACATGGAACACTGCTCTTCATTCCAGGCTCTTTCACAGACTACTCAGTTCCAACTCTGCACTGCAGACTGCAGGTAAGGTGGCTGCACAGTGCATTCTCTGCATTGATAAAGAAAGAGGGCGAGAGCAGCAGTGTGGGGAGGGGGGAGATGAGGAGCAGGCATGCACACAGTCTGGGGGGATGAGCAGCAGCATGCACGCAGATTTTGGGAGGGGGGGGGTAAAACAGCAGACATTTAACAGAGTAGGGGGGAGGGGGTTAGAGCAGCATGCCTTTCATCTGAAGGGTGGGTAGGGGGAAGGGGCAGAAGGCAGAAGTTTTGCCTAGGGTGCCGAGAAACCTTGCACCGGCCCTGGGGACCATACTGTAGCAGAAAGATATTGTATGTGTTATTTTAACTTCACTGAAATATACAGTTACCGTGGGAACTAGTTTCGATGAGATGTACCTGTATATTGTTCACACAGGCATAAAAAGGGTGTTGAAAATGAAACTATGGCTGATAACGTCCACTATGCAGCATGTGGCTTAAGCAGTGGGCATGACTGTGATGTTTCCTATAACCTGAGAGGAAGTTCCCCTGCACTGTGCGAGCTCTTACTGTGCTGAGAAGATGCTGGACAGGACCCCAGAGCTGATCTTTATGACGCTGTCAGCCTGTCTCCTGGCTTCAGGTGAGCGACGCTAAAGTGTAAATATTCTGTGCATTTTGTAGTGTATGATTAGAACTGTGATGGGATCACTGGATCATATATACAATAGGTACTTAGATCACAACTGATCCTAATTGCAGCCGTCTTGTGACACTCTGGAAATACCCTATATGTCAGTACTGACCACCTGCACAATAACCTCCCCCAGTTTGTGCGTATTAGATGCAATTGTTACATCTAATTTTATTCTGGACGTGTTTTAAAGGTAATATTCATTGTAATGAAACATTTAAAATGTAAAATAGAAAATAAGTTACTGTTACATTCAATAAACATGATGGTGACTGCCTCAGTAGTTAAGGGTTCCTGAAAATGATTTTACATTGTTTGCCAATATGATTTAAGGCATTTATAACAGCTTGTCAATATAAAGTACTCTCAGAAAGCTGCCTGCCTTGTCCTTTAATGCAAAAATACTGTTGGCACCTGGATTTTATCCCATCACAATTTATCACACCTGAATCATTAAAATGTTTTAAGCACCAAGTAAAGGTTGTTTTTTTAATTTGGAAATTAGGCACCTGACAATGTTATGTGTAATTGGAGGTCTTTCTGGGTGCCAGTTGTTAAAATCTGCAGCTATGACACGGAAACTTTGTTATCCAGACATCAAAATGACCTAAATTCTGTGCTCTTTTGTCAAAGCCATCTTCAGTGACCTGCAACAAAAAAAGGTGTTGTAACTTTTTAACCATAAATGCTATTTCAAATCGGTTTGCAGCAATACACTTGTTGGACAATTCTGATGTTGTTTGACATGTTACAAAACCCCCTTTACATTTGAAAAAAAATGACTTAGATTCAAGATGGCCGATTTGAAGATTGTGCCTATGTTCGGTACATACTCTGTAAGATAGCCCACCTCGCCCACACCTTACTGGAGTATTCAGTTTTCCCATTTCCTGCACAGTTTTTGAAACAAAAGGGAATACTGCGACTTTTGACTCACCCTGTACACACACTATATATATATATATATATATATATATATATATATATATATATAAAAATTTATCATACATACTGTATAGGGTGTAATAATATATATATATATATATATATATATATATATATATATATATATATATATATATATATATATATAGCAATAGGCGGCACTCCCAGGACTACAGTTATAACAATAACAGAGGAGACAAGCAGACTACTCCATAGATCATCGTTGATCTATGGAGTAGTCTGCTTGTCTCCTCTGTTATTGTTATAACTGTAGTCCTGGGAGTACCGCCTATTGCCGTATAAAGACTGTTTAGACCTGCATTGGGTTTTGTTTGGAGGGCACTCAGGCATATTCTGTGACTCAGCTGAGTGCCGGTGTGCACTGAAGGTGTGTGTGTGTGTATATTATTATATATATATATATATATATATATATATATATATATATATATATATATATATATATACACACATACATATATACACATATACATACATACACACACATACATACATACACATACATACATACACACACACACACATACATACATACATACATACATACCACACGCATACTGTGCATTTAAACAAACAAATATAGTGAATATATAGTGCATTGCCCACATACCCAGAGGGGAGACACTGCCAGCTACGGCACAGTGAGGACATATGGAGTTTCTGCGCATGCGCAGCAGCTCCCACTTACCACCGGACACTGTAGGCAGAGAGCTTTGCCAGCAGGAGCTAACTGCAGTGGTCGCTGCGATCGCGATAACGGCTTTCCTTGAGATGGAGACACAGCTGTCTCAATCTCTAAAAAAAGAAGGAATTCAGATCATTATGGGGTGGGGGTTGTCAGGGGTTCACAGACGTATAACGAGACTGGGATTTGTGTGCTTTCAAAAATAATCCATACTGTGCAAGTTAAAAGGGAGTGAGGGAACATTGACCTTGGACTATCCTATAACGATTTTTAAAGTTTCAGCCCTCTCGCCCAGATAGTTTGCGGTCTCACAGTGTCAGAAGATGTGTTTCCCGTGCATTGGAAAATTGCTTACAGTAGTTCAAAAGTAGAGCAACGTGTTAATTTTTTTTTTTTTTTATTAAATGAAACAAAAACACCCACTGAATCTTTCCATATTCTAACCGAGGCTTGCAGAGTAGATTGTATGTCATGTGCATGTGTGCTTGAGTGGCACAAAAGATTTAGTGATGGTCAGTCGTGAGGATGTTGAAGATGAACGTCCTGGAAGGCCTTGAACATCAGAAACAAATGAAAATGAGGAAAAAATTTAGAAAATTGTTCAATTTGACCCTTGACTCAGCACCCGAGGGATAGCAGAAATGGTAAACATCAACAAAGAAACGGTTAGGCAAGTTTTGCATGAAGTTCTAACATGACAAACGTTTGTGCAAAGATGGCTCCAAGGCTTCTCACTGCCGAGAAGAAAGAAAATCAATAGCAAATTTGTACAGATGTTTTGGAAGAAATTCAAGGGGATTCACATTTTTTAGATAAAGTTATTACCTGTGATGAAACACCGGTCTTCCAGTAGGATCCCGAGATGAAACGCCAGTCCATTCACTGGATAATACCATCATAACAAAGAATGAAGAAAGCACGTCGAAGCCATGTTAATTGTTTTCTTTTATATTAATGGTGTTATTTTGGTAGATTGGGTATCAGAAGGTGCAATAGTGAATCAACCTTACTACAAAAATGTTCTAGAAGCTTTGTGGGAAAGAATAAAAAAAAAGAAGAGGTCAGAGTTGTGGAAAATGGTTTCATCCTCTATCAGGACAAAGCACCAGGCCCCACACAACTCTATCTGTGAAGCACTTCTTGGCCGAGAAACAGATTGCAGTGCTAGAACACCCTACATACTTGCCAGGTCTAACACCATGGGCGGGATGTACTAATGTACATCACCGCCCATCGCCGCCCTGCGCCACGATGCTGATCGCATATGTACTAACATATGCGATCAGCAATGCGGAGGACAGCTCTACCGATAAGAGCTGTCCTCCGCGATGCGCAGCGGCAGCCTGACTTCCGGGATTCGGCCCCAGAAGTCAGTCTGCGCATGCGCGGGGTGACAGGGGCGGCCGCAGGGCATGCTGGGAGGGATCCGTTCGGATCCCTCACACAGCGCCGCGGAGAGAAGTCCATAGGCTTCTATGGAGTATCGCCAGCTAAAGCTGGCGTACCCCACCGCAGCGCTGACCTACCGGCCGGGGGTTAGTACATCAGGAAAATGCGTTAAACAGGGAGTTTACCGCATTTTCCGCTTAGTACATCCCGCCCCATGTGACTTATTTATACGGGGCATCAGTTACTGGAGGTAAAGAAGAACATGACAGAGCTGTTGAGACAGCTGACAGACACTGAGCTACAGCACGGCTTTGACCAATGGAAAATAAGAATGCAGGGGTGTGTTGATGCAGAAGGGGAGTACATAGAAGGGGAAAGGAGTTCAAATGTACTTAATATAATTTAATGTAGATGATAGCATCAATCACATTATTTAATAGCCACACCTCGCACTGTGACACCATTCATCGTCTGCAGATCCGCTTTGTCGGTCCCCCCATTGGTTACCTGTATTCTACCGTATTCAATATAAAATACATTTACTCAAATACAAAGCCATTAACCAAACTACACCTATGTACACGCTTATCTCAAAATATCTCCCAACCAGACCTCTTCGCTCTTCACAAGATCTGTTTCTCTCATCCACACTCATCATTCTCTCCCATTCGCGATTGCAGGACTTTCTTCGGGCTGCACCCACTCTCTGCAAAGCCCTCCCACGCACAATAAGGCTCTCCTCTAGTCTCCAAACCTTCAAGCGTTCCCTGAAAACTCACCTCTTCAAGCTAGCTTATCACATTCCAGAACCGCCCACTCAACCTTCATAAGCTTTCCTATCCAATTATATCCCCACTGTACGGTCCACACACATCCTCCACATATTTTCTCTTTCTTCACTTTCCCTTCCTCCTGACCCAGGTTCATCATTGATGTGTGGCCATATCATGCAGCCCACCAAGAACCTTTGCAATCGGGGGGACAATTATGTAATAAGTAACACCTATCCTTCTGTATCAGTGCCCTTTTCCCTATAGATTGTTAGCTTGCGAGCAGGGCCTTCCTACCTCTATGACTGTCTGTTATTACCCAGTCTTATCATTGTTGTTTCCAATTGTAAAGCGCAACGGAATATGATGCGCTATATAAGAAACTGTTAATAATAATATTTGGCTGGCTGCGTGACCCAAGAAGTCGCCCAAACTGGCTGCTGCAGGTCTATGCAATAGGCCAGGAATTCTTCATCCCGGACCCTCCCACCCCGCAACACTGGTGACATGCCTCGGTTTTCAGAAATGGAGGCTTTTGCTGCCCTCTCCCCACCCCCAAACAGCATCAGACTATCAATCACTAACAGTCTATTGCCATACTGCATCCGTCATCACAGACCCGTACTGCACATGTACAGTACTAGTCTGGCGCATGTACAAAAGTACCGAACATTGGTACTTTGATGCACATGCCGCAAGTACGTTGGGACCTGAATCAGGCACAGCATCTTCCGCCAGTAATCAGTACGCATAAAAGAGATCACGTGATACGGAAACCACCTGTTTGTTGCATGAAGAGGACAGATTATTCCTATACAGAGGCTCAACCAGATAATGAATGATGGGGGTCATTCCGAGTTGATCGTAGCTGTGCTAAATTTAGCACAGCTACGATCATCTTCCCAGACATGCGGGGGGAGGCTCAGCACAGGGCTAGCCCGCCCCGCATGTCTGTCCAGCACCCCCTTCCGCCCAAGTACAAAAGCATCACACAGCAGCGATGTTTTTGTACTTGTTGAGTAACTCCTGACCAGCGCAGATCCTGCGGCTGGCCGGGAGTTGATCGTCGTTGCCCCAGGTCGCAGCGGCTGCGTGTGAAGTCACGCAGCTGCTGCGGCCCACCCCCTGCCCGGTCCAGCCCTGCCTGCATTGGCCGGACCGCGCCCCCATAACGGTGGTGAAACACTGCCGTTCCGCCCCCTCCCGCCCATCGACCGCCTCTTCCTGTCAATCATGCAGAGGTGACCGCTAGGAACGACAGTCTTCGGCCGTCCGGCATGTGCCGGTGCACTGCGGTGCCGGCGCATGCGCAATTCCGACCCGATCGCTGTGCTGCAATAAACTTCAGCGAGCAATCGGGTCAGAATGACCCCCAATATTAGCTGTTATGAGGCCGGTGAAAATGTGAACTTCTCCATCAACCATCCTGGACAAACGCCATCCTCCTACATCCCCACAGTGCCCCCTGCATTTCTCCAACACCATCCCCCCAATAGGTACAGTATTCAGCACCAACCTTCTGCATCTATACAGCACTGCCCTCCTCCATCTCTCCAGCGCCAACTTCCTGCATCTCTCCAGCTCAGACTAAAGTCATTCTTGTCCACCCCCCGCATCTGTCCAGCTCATGCCTGCTGCGTCTCTCCAGCACCATCCCCCATGCTTCTATCTAGCAACATCCACCTGCACCTGTCCAGCACCATCTCTCCAGCTCAGAACCCTGGGCCTCTGCAGCACTATCCTTCTGCATTTCTCCAACTCAGCCCCATGTCTCTCCTGCCCCACTTCTTTATCCCCAGCTCAGTCCCCTTTATCCCTCTTGTTCACCCCCTGCACCTCTCTTGCACATGTTCCACATTTCTGTCCACTCTTACTTCCTTGTCTTCTCCACAGAGCTTGGAGGCCCTTGCTCCACTTTGCGGCAGCGGAGTAATATGAAGTCATCTGTACCATGCCGAAAACAAAATAATAGGATGGGGAGGTGGCCGCAGCCAGACAGAATCTGGCTCAGGCACTCACTATGCAGGCCTGCAGTGTGGAGAAAAGTGGCGGTATGTTATACCATCCCACTTGGCACACTGTGTATATAGATGTGTCCTTGTACACCTTTCCCTTTTTGCTTAATCTGGCACAAAATGCTTAGCAAGGCTTCAGACACTTCACCATGAGTAGTGATTTAATGGATTCCCAATTAGTTTTTTGCTGCAAAAGAATTTGTATAAATTAGCAGATTAAAGTAGCATTTTTTAAGTAAAATCACAAGGCGTGGCTATGTTGCAGATTCCATTGCATGGCTAATTTGGCTTAAATGGGGAAAGGTGTATGTACAGATAGATACTGTAGATACATAGATAGATATAGGCCCTCATTCCGAGTTGATCGCACGTAGCAACTTTTTGCTGCTCATGCGATCAACTAGACGCCGCCTATGGGGGAGTGTATTTTAGCATAGCAGGGCTGCGATCGCTTGTGCAGCGCTGCTATGCTAAAAAAGTTTCCTGCAAAACAAGACCAGGGTCAGACCTACTTACCCTGTGCGACGGATTCAGCGATGAAGGTCCCGGGATTGACATCAGACATCCGCCCTCCAAACGCCTGCGTTCAGATCTCCATGCCCAGAAAACGGTCAGTATCCGCCCCGGAACAGCTCCCCACCGTCAATCTTCTTGCGATCACGCTAGCGATCACTTTCTTCTCTCTTCTGGTCATTGCCCGGCGACGGCTGTCGCTGGGCAACGATGCGCGTGTGCATTGTGGGCGCTGCACATGCGCAGTTCCAACCCGTTTGCACTGCAGCGAAGAACCGCTGCGTGCGACTGCGAACAGGTCGGAATGACCCCCATAGTGAGAGGCAGAGAGAGATACAAATATAGTGCTTGAAGTGGGACGGTATGACATAGTGCAACTTCATTCCCGCTGCCCACTTAGAACACAGTGGCACAGGCAGTCAGAGCTGGAATAAGGGGTTCCAGCACCGACAGAGCAGCAACAGCACCAGAGATGTGCCCCACTGGGGATACATCTCTATTCAGGTAGTATAAACTTGGCCAATCAAATGAAGCACTGCTGACAGTGTGAATCTCAGACCTTGCACATTTGTATGCACTGGTTGTATACCCCTCTGTTTTATCCCCCTACTGCCCTTCGGTAATCTCACATTAATTAGAAAGCCAGTCACTTGGCTGATCCTGTGCTTACAAACTATGGGAATAGAGAGTTGTAATTTACAGATGTGTCATGACTGTAAAGATGTGCGTGTCACAACTGAGGGCCTGAGCTGACGGGAGGCAGCCTCAGTTGTAGGGGCTGAGATGTACCGGAACCTGGGAGGTTGTATCAGACCCCTGGACATGTAAGTAACATGAATAATAACTGCCCGCAGGCGTGACCACGACAACTTAGATAAAAGTCAATGATGTTTATTATGACAACTCCGCATCACAGCAGCAATAAAAGAAAACGTAAAAGTCAGCAAAGAATAAATACAGTTCCTGAGTACTACAGCATGGCAGGAGCCACAGGGCACTGGTAGTGTGAGATAGTTCTTATGATCTTCTAGATGGAAAGTCCTTACCAGGCCCGGCTGTAGCAATGGAGATAACCCAGGATTGTACCAGCTGGTGTTCCAGGAAGAGCTGGGTTGCTGAAGGTAAAACAGCTGCTGTGGATACTGGCTGGAACCAGACTGTTGTTAGCACGGAGTGGATACTGGCTGGAACCAGTTAAATAATAAATGAACTTTGGGAGCGATGAAATGTGAACTGAAATGTAGAACTTGAGAGCGGAGAAATAATAATTCCGGTGGAGAGTGGTAAAGTGTAGAAAGGACACCGGCCCTTTAAGGGAAGCTGTATTCTGCTGGAAGCTGAGGCTGGAAGCAGGTAGTGTTGTAGCTGGAAACAGATGAATCCACAATGGATTGGAGAGTCAGGCTACACCGCAGGTGGAATGCTGGTGCGGGTCTCTATGGTGGAAGTCTTGAGACAGGAGCTGGAACCTGGAAGACAATCATAGAAGAGAGACAAACAGGAACTAGGTTTGACAACCAAAGCACTGACGTCTTCCTTGCTCAGGCACAGCTTACTTATACCTGCAGCAAGGAAGGGGTTGGCTAGGCAATTATGCAAATCAACAATACAAACAGCAGATTGGTGGAAATGATCAGATGACAGAATCCAAGATGGCTGCGCCCATGCAGACACTTGGAGGGAAGTTTGGTTTGTAATCCATGTGGTCTGGGAAACAGTAATGGCGGCGCCGGCCACCGGAGACAGGAGACGCCAGGCTGATAGATGCACATTTAACCACGCGGGCACAGCGGAGGCCGCGGCTGATGAAAACACCACTCTGACACTCTGCATGTGGAAACTCAGGAACAGCGGAATCTGGTCCTGGAACGCTGAGCCCGCCTTAGGAGGCATCTGAAGGGTAAGTAATGGCGTCCAGATACCCGGATCGTGACAGTGCGGCGGGCACTTTTTGTGTTTTGGTTCTGGATCTCGGCTTGTGTTTTGGATCTGGATTGGTTTTGGCAAAACCACCCTTTCGGGTTTTGGATCTGGATGATTTTTGGAAAAAAAAAATGTAAGCTCTCACGAGCAGGGCCCTCTTCCCTCATGTGCTTACCCTTTTCTTACTTTAACAATCTTCAGATGCACCAAATCCAGCAGTCTTCTGCCACCTGATACTTATTCCAGTGTCATCTGCTGATGTAGCTATGTTTATTTACCCTGTACTTGTCCTATATTGTCATCAACTGTAAGTGTCTGTTTTCCTGTTTGATTATTTGTTTATGTACTCTGTAATTGGGCGCTGCGGAACCCTTGTGGCGCCATATAAATAAAGGATAATAATAATAATAAAAATAATAATTAAAAAAAAACTAAAAACAGCTAAAATCAGAGATTTTGGAGGTAATTTTGATCCTACAGTATTATTAACCTAAAAACATTCATTTCCACTCATTTCCAGTCTATTCTGAACACCTCACAATATTGTTTTTAGGACAAAAGGGTGCACGAGGTCGCTGGATGACTAAGCGAAGCGACACAAGTTGGCGGCACAAACACCTGGCCCATCCAAGAGTGGCACTGCAGTGGCAGACAGGATGGCAGTTTTATTAAAGTAGGTCCTAAACAGCACATCATGCAAAGAAGAAAAAGAGGTGCACCAAGGTTGCTGAATGACTAAAATAAGCGACACAAGTGAGCGGCACAAACACCTGGCCCATCTAGGAGTGGCACTGCAGTGGCAGACAGGATAGCACTGTTAAGAACTAGGCCCCAAACAGCACATAATGCAAAGAAGAAAAAGAGGTGCAATGAGTGGCATGCAGTGGCTGTATGTCGAAAGTGGCCCACAATTTTTCGGGCCACCGACAGCATCTCCTGCACGCTTCTGTAATTTTTCAAAAAATTTTGCACCTCCAAATTAATTGTATGTGCAAAACATGGGACGTGATGGAATTTGCCCATATGTAATGTACGCACAGTATTGGTGGACTCATACGGCAGTAGCCCCCTGGACTCATACGGCAGTAGTCCCCTGGACTGGGCTTATACAGCAGCACCACTGGACTGGATTTATATGGCAGCACCAATGGACTAGACTTATATGGCAGTACCCCTGGAATATATTGCTGCACCACTGGACTGGATTTATACAGCAGTACCTTTGGACTTATACGGCAGCACCCCTGGACTGAACCTATATGGCAGCACCACTGGACTTGACCTATGTGGCAGTACCACGGGACTGGCCTTATACGGCAGTAACCCTGGACTTACAGTAGTACCGCTGGACTAATACAGCAGAACCACTGGACTAGACTAATACGGGAGAACCACTGGACTGGACTTGTATGGCACCACCACTGGACTGGACTTATACGATAGCAGCACCACTGGACTTATACGGCAGCAGCACCACTGGACTGGACCTATACAGCAGTACCCCTTGACTTATACAGCAGTACCGCTGGAGACTGGACTTATACGGGACCACCACTGGACTGGACTGGACCTATATGGCAACACCACTGGACTGGACCTAAACAGCAGTACCCCTGGACTTATATGGCAGTACCGCTGGACTTATACGGCAGCACCACTGGACTGGACCTATACGGTAGCACCACTGGAATGGACCTATATGGCAGCACCACTGGACCTATATGGTAGCACCACTGGACTGGACTTATACGGCTGTACCTCTGGACTGGACTTATATGGCAGCTCCACTGGACTGGACCTATACGGCAACACCCCTAGACTGGACCTATACAGCAGCACCACTGTACTGGACCTATACGGCAGCACCACATATGGCAGCACAGGACACCACCACTGGACTGATGCAGCACAACACAGCACCACTGGACTGGACTTATACGGCAGCAGCACCACTGGACTGGACTTATACGGCAGCAGCACCACTGGACTGGACCTATACAGCATTACCTCTTGACTTATACGGCAGTACCGCTGGACTAATACGGCAGTACCACTGGAGACTGGACTTATACGGGAGCACCATTGGACTGGACTGGACCTATATGGCAACACCACTGAACTGGATCTATACAGCAGTACCCCTGGACTAATACGGCAGCACCACTGGACTGGACCTATATGGCAGAACAGGACACCACCACTGAACTGAGGCAGCACAACACAGCACCACTGGACTGGACTTAAACAGCAGCACTGCTGGACTTATGGCAGCACAGGAAACCACCACTGGACTGATGCAGCACAAGACAGCACCACTGGACTACACTTATACAGCAGCACTGGACTTATGGCAGCACAGGACACCACCACTGTGACTGGACTGATGCAGCACACGACAACACCACTGGACTGATGCAGCACAAGACAGCATCACTGGATTGATACAGAGGAGCAGATCGCCACCCCACACGCCACTTTCCCGCACAGACACTGAGGAGACACGTCCTCTCGCTACACTCTCCAGGAATGGAGTGAAAATGACGGCGACGTGCGGCTCCTTATATGGAATCCAAAACCAGCAAGAATCTGACAGTGGGATGATGACGTTTTGCCTCGTTCTGGTTTCAGAGTCTGATGGGAAAACCCGAGCCGGACTCCGATCCTGGCACGGTAACCGAACCTGCTCATCCCTAGTCATTAGTACAGGAACAGAACACACCTGCAGTAGTTATAGTACCACCTTGTGTGATCCAGAAAAGGGTATCGGCCATGCAGTCCCGATAAACAGTGTACATAAACAAAGGTTAATAGCTGGTTCAGAAATAAAATCTGATTTGGCCAGGAAGTAAGATGACTCATATCTGAATTTACAGTAGGTTTCACTTCTATCTGAATCAAAGGACAAACCAGGCCTCCGAGTATAGTTTGGGAAGTAATTTAAGCACACGGAGGCTTAAAGCCAACAAGGTTGCAGTATGCAGTCATTTAGAAACAAAACATGGTAAAAAAAAATCAAAACCTTATTTATGGAGAAATAAAAAGGATTTTTATATGTGATGATAGGTGTCACTTCAGTCACACTTACAGATATTTCCATTGCCCCACTGATAGAACACTGGGGTTGGGTATGCGTGACCGGCAGTCAGCAAACCTCCACCAGGATCTCAGCAGCAAAATGCCGGAGAGGGGGGTTTAGGCGAGTGCATCAAGCCCCTTGCAGGGGGAGTGGTTTCTGCTAGTTGGCATGCCGACTGTCAGGATTCTCAGGTGGTGAGGTGTTGGGGGAGGTGTTGTGACCGGCGGTCTCCTAAGTGCCGGTCACATAACTACATCCCGACAACTGGCAGGACGTATGAGGGATGAGTTGTCAAGTGTGTGCCAAGCACTTTAAAATTGTTGCATCAACTGTCAGACCACACTGTTACACCTGCCCATACACCTAGAGCTTTATTGTCAGATCTGGCTGGATGAAATGAAAACCTGGTAATGGATGAGAGCAAATGACAACTGCTGACAACTGTAGAAAATCTTATTCTCTAAGAGGTGAGAGACATGGGGTACAGTAAGGGGAGTGACAGATAAGGAGACAGTGAGGGATGAGGAGTGCCAGGTGAGAGACATGGGGAACAGTATGGGAAATGACAGATAAGGAGACAGTGAGGGATGAGGAGTGCCTGGTGAGAGAAATGGGTACAGTAAAGGGAGTGACATAAGGAGACAGCAAGGGATGAGGAGTGCCAAGTGAGAGACATGGGGAACAGTATGGGAAGTGACAGATAAGGAGACAGTGAGGGATGAGGGGTGCCAGGCAGGGGTGTATCTAGGGGCCTAAGCGCCCCTGGCAAAGTAAGGGGCTGGCGCCCCCCGCCACCCTCCCCTTACACACATTTGAAATAAGGTGTGAGTATTGGAAATGGGGCATGGTCTTGTGGGGGAAGGGCGTGGACACAATGGTACTTCCAAATCAAGTTATGCCACAGTAGTGTCCCTTTTTCACTCTTTCTGGGTGTCAACTGTCCGTTTTCAGGGAGTGTTCGAAAAAATGCAGGAGTGCCAGGAACAACGCAGGCGTGTCTGGGCGAACGCAAGCCATGTGTGTGTCGTCAAAACAGGAACTGAACAGTCTGAAGTGATCGCAAGCGCTGAATAGGTTTGAAGCTACTCAGAAACTGTACAAAAATATTTTGTAGCCGCTGAGCGATCCTTTCGTTCGCACTTCTGCTAAGTTAAAATACACGCCCAGTGGGAGGCGGCATTGCGTTTGCACGGCTGTTAAACACTGCTAGCGAGCAATCAACTCAGAATGACCACCAATAGCCCTAAGAGTAGTAAGGGATCTGTGCAATATTGGTGTTTAATACAGAATTTGCTACACCTAGGTTTGTTCTGCGTACAGTACAGTAAATTACTGGTTTTAAAAGTAAATTAAACTACCTGAATTCAAATATTCTGTATCAGATGTTTTTGGTGTTATGGAAATTATGTTTCACTAATGTGAAACGCGTCAGTCTGTCGGACTGAAAGAATATCATAGGCCATTTGACATACTGAGATGTTTTGTCCTGTTTCCTGCAGCCAGAGATGATGATGCTGTGCAAGTTTCCGGCCTTATAAACCAGTCTGTCCAGCTGTCCAACTACCGGGATCTCAGGCTTCCTATAGAAGAGATAATGTGGCGATTTTCAACCAATGGAAGAACTGTTAAAGTGGCAGAGATCAAAAACAATATTTGGACGACGTATTATCCTCAATTTTCCAACCGGCTTCAGAGACTTAATAATGGAGAAACATTAGTTATCACACATCTAAGCACGATGGACAGCGGAGATTATGCTGCGGAGATTACACTTACCAATAAACAGTTATACATAGCAGCTTTTATTCTCAACGTGTACGGTATGTAAGAAGGGGTGTGGATCATTAGATCGACAGTGTCTAGGTTGACAATGTTTAGGTCGACCACTATAGGTTAACAGTCACTAGGTCGACCGGGTTGGAAGTTTGACAGGGTTTCTAGGTCGACATGTGCTAGGTCAACAGGTCAAAAGGTCGACATGAGTTGTTGGGGTTTTTTGTGTCATTTTCTTCGTAGGAGTGACCGGGAAAACCAATTAGTGCACCGTGTCCCCTCGCTTCTCTCGGCACAGATTACCGTTCCAATCATAGTCCACGTGGATCGTTAAGTATGAAAAAGTTCAACAAAAAAAAAAAAGAGAGAGAGAGAGAGAGAGAGAGAAGTTGACTATGACAAAAAGCATTACATATATATATAATATATGGGTTGGTTATGATTTACCAGCAGCTAGGATCCCGGCGGGGGAAACCGAGCGCAAAGAAGCCCCTTGCATGCTCGATGGCTCGCCACAGGTTCTATGTCAACTCCATGAATAACGTGGACATCCACGAGTGGGAATAGACAGTTAGTCATCACGCAGTCTTTCAGCATTTTTAGCGGTAGGGATTCCGGGATCGTAATACTGATCGTCAGGATCCTGACCACCGGTGATGTGATTACATCGCATATTATATGTATATATTAGAGATGTGCGGTGGACACTTTTCGGGTTTTGTGTTTTGGATCTGGATCTCTGCTCGTGTTTTGGATTGGATTGGTTTTGCCAAAACCACCCTTTCGGGTTTTGGTTCTGGATGATTTAAAAAAACAAAAAACAAAAACCAAACATAAAAACAGCTAAAATCAAAGAATTTGGGGGTAATTTTGATCCTACGGTATTAAATAACATTAATTTCCACTCTATTCTGAACACCTCACAATATTGTTTTTAGTCCAAAAGGTCACTGGATGACCAAGGTAAGCAACACAAGTGGGCGGCACATACACCTGTCCCATCTAGGAGTGGCACTGCAGTGGCAGACAGGATGGCAGTTTTAAAAACTAGGCCCCAAAGAGCCCATCATGCAAAGGGAAAAAAAAAAAGGAGATGCTCGATGGAATGGTCTTGGGCCCTCACTCCCACCCTTATGTTGTTTAAACAGGACATGAACAGTTTAATAAACCCATAAGTTCAGCAACAGGTGGTCCCCAAGGAAGCTCGTCAAGTTCTCTGAATCATAGCTAGCTACAAATATACCACCTCCTTCTTTGATGACTTTTCACATTATGAGAAGAGGCAAGAGGAAGAGGACAGTGTCAAGAAAGTGATTAAAAATTAGAGAGGCACACGCAATCAGGAACAACACACAGGCCTTCACCTCCACTCCTATATTGGTGTGGAATCAGTGGCGTAACTAGAAATTTTTCTCCCCCAAGCCAAGAAATTCTTCGGCGGCGCCCCCCCCCCCCCCCCCCTCCCCATGCCCTATAATTGGGAGCAAGAAAGGGATAAATATGCGCGCGCAGCAAAAAAGGGGTGTGGTTTTGTTGGAATGGGCGTGGTTTCGCATAAAGGGGCGTGGCATTGCAGCAAAAGACTACCTTATACCCCAGTTTTGCAACCTGCACGCCCAGACGTTAGCCATTACAGGAAAGAAAAATAATCCTGATTCATGCCCCTTACATAATTTGTCATTTTTCCTCCTTATAGTAATGCCCAGTATACATTATGCCACATACTGCAATGGCCCTTAGACATTATGCCGCACACAACAATGCACATGACACAATATGCACACACTGTAATGCCCCCGACACATTATGCCACACACCGTAATGCCTGTGACACATTATGCCACACCGTAATGCCTGTGACACATTATGACAGGAATCACAATGCCCGTTATACATTATGCTACACACTGCAATGCCCCTGATACATTATAGCACATACAATGTCTGTGACACATTATGACACACACCGCAATGTCCGTAATACATTATGCCACACACTGCAATGCCCGATACATTATAGCACATACAATGCCTGTGACACATTATGCCACACACTGCAATGACCTTGAGACATTATACCACAATGCCCGTGATATAGTATACCACACACCGTAATCCCTGACACATTATGACACACCGCAATGCCCTGCCCGTTATACCCTATGCCACACACCACAATGCCCGTTATGTATTATGCCACACTGCAATGACCCTGAGACATTATACCACATACCACAATGCCCGTGATATAGTATACCACACACCGTAATCCCTGACACATTATGACACACCGCAATGCCCTGCCCGTTATACCCTATGCCACACACCACAATGCCCGTTATGTATTATGCCACACTGCAATGACCCTGAGACATTATACCACATACCACAATGCCCGTGATATAGTATACCACACACCGTAATGCCTGACACATTATGACACACACCGCAATGTCCGTGATACATTATGCCACACACTGCAATGACCCTGAGACATTATACCACATATCACAATGCCCGTGATATAGTATACCATACACCGTAATGCCTGTTACACATTAGGACACACACCACAATGTCCGTGATACATTATGCCACACACCGTAATGCCCATTACACATTAAGTCCTACAGTAAGGCTTCTAATTACTTTTCAATTACCTGCTCGTTGTCAGGGGTTTCATGCACTGGGTGTCATGCTCGTTGCCAGGGGTGTCATGCTCTTGGTTCCATGCACGGTGCCAGGGGTTTTCATGCTCAGGGTGTCATGCTCGTTGCCAGGGGTTGTATGCACTGGGTGTCATGCTCGTTGCCAGGTGTTTCATGCACTGGGTGTCATGCTCGTTGCCAGGTGTTTCATGCACTGGGTGTCATGCTCGTTGCCAGGGGTTTCATGCACTGGGTGTCATGCTCATTGCTAGGAGCTAGTCCTTGTTGCTAGGGCTGTGCTCCCAGTGCCACATATGTACCCAGTACCAGATATTCCCCCACGGTGCCAGGTACTCGCATGCCCCCAGTGCCAAATATAGCCCCCCCCCCATGTGCCAGGTACACATATACCCCCCAAGTGCCACATATGCCCCCAGTGCCACATATGCCCCCAGTGCCAGATATTCCCCCCCAGTGCCAGATATTCCCCGCCAGTGCCAGATATGCCCCCAGTGCCATATATTCCCCCCCCAGTGCCAAATATGCCCCCAGTGCCAGATATGCCCCCAGTGCCACATATGCTCCCAGTGCCGGATATTCCCCCCCCAGTGCCACATATGCACCCAGTGCCAGATATTCCCCCCCAGTGCCAGATATGCCCCCAGTGCCACATATGCCCCCCAGTGCCAGATATTCCGCCCCCATGCCATATATGCCCCCAGTGCCATATATGCCCCCAGTGCCAGATATTCCACCCAGTGCCATATATGCCCCCAGTGCCATATATGCCCCCAGTGCCATATATGTCCCCAGTGCCAGATATTCTCCCCCAGTGCCATATATGCCCCAGTGCCAGATACCCCCCCAGTGCCATATATGCCCCCAGTGCCAGATATTCCTTCCCCCATCTCCCTTCATCCAAGCAAATATATAATTACCACATTACTGGGCAAACTGAAAAACTAGGGGCCAAAGCCTCTAAATTAATCAGGAATACCAGATACCCCCCCAGTGCCATATATGTCCCCAGTGCCAGATATTCTCCCCCAGTGCCATATATGCCCCAGTGCCAGATACCCCCCCAGTGCCATATATGCCCCCAGTGCCAGATATTCCGCCCCAGTGCCAGATATTCCCCCCAGTGCCAGATATCCCCCCCCCCCAGTGCCATATATGCCCCCAGTGCCAGATATTCCCCCCAGTGCCAGATATTCCTTCCCCCATCTCCCTTCATCCAAGCAAATATATAATTACCACATTACTGGGCAAACTGAAAAACTAGGGGCCAAAGCCTCTAAATTAATCAGGAATCAAGATAATCTCTGATTTAATGTTGGGATGCAAATAAACTGGTGTATACCACAGGATCAAAATTGGATATTTTCCCCTCCACAGAGTCTGGAGATTTATTTTGTGAAAATATTGTGGGTTTCTTTTTCTTTTTCTTTAAATTGTATTTTTATTTACATATTTTGTGGCAGATGCCTTATTTTTGTTTTTCATAACTTGCAGTTACACGCATGTGAGCATACCTGTGTGTCCCAGTTCCATGCATGTGAGCATACCTGTGTGTCTTGTTTATTTTTTTATATTTAATTTTTAAATAAAGCAGCCCCTTAGATGTTTTAGCAGCCCCTCCTGAGCTCCCACAGCAGCCCCGTATGGGGCAAGTTGAGTTTGGGTAGGTTCGGTACAGTACTAAGCAGGACTGTGCAGTGAATTTTTTGTTATTGAGCCCCTGCCCTAGTGGAGCTTACCACTCTACAGTCCATACTCATTTCATACTATAAGTAGGACTGTGGGAGGATGCAATGCTAACCTCTGTGCCCACAGCATGCCTCATCCTGGCAAGCCAGAAATTTTCCTGGCTGTAAACCACCACGAGACTCCATACTGGGCCTTATTCAGTAACTGTTTGTGCCTCACAGGAGCTCCTGGCCCATCTAGTGCTGTAGTGCAATGGAAAGCTGATGCAATGCAAGATCACTGAAACTCTGTTCTTCTAACACTGCAAGGTCTTGCAATAATACTACGCAGCCCTTAGGAAAAGAACCCTGTACAACAAATGTGCATCTTCTAAATCACAGGTTCTCAAACTCAATCCTCAGTACCCCACATAGTGCATGTTTTCCAGGTCTCCTCACAGAATCACAAGTGAAATAATTGGCTCCACCTGTGAACCTTTTAAAATGTGTCAGCTGGGTTACCTGCAAAACATGCACTGTGTGGGGTTCTGAGGACAGAGTTTGAGAACCTAGGTTCTAAATAAATAATCCCAAAATGTGCACAGCAATAATAAAATAAACTTAAGGTTGACTAATTGGAGCCATTCATTTAAATGAGTCCTTACATGAAATAATTGAAAATAACCGCTCTCTAATGCTCCGGCAGAAAATCTCACTTTTACCTCTCCAGCAGTTGTGCTGGATTATGATTCAGTCTCTTCCGAGTCACACTAACTTTGGCCACAAATGTGGTCTCTCCCGACTTTATAAAAAAAAACACTGTTAAAATAGCAATTTCCATTTCCAACTTTTTCGGCTATGTTTTCACAAAGTTGTTTGGATGTTGAAGCTTGTTTCATATATGCTCTAGGCTTTCATTTAAACCTAGGATCAAGTACAGCACACCCCTGGAGGATTACACAGCACAGCAGACAGTGAACAGCACCACTGGACTTAAACGGCAGTGGGGCAGCACCTCTGGAATGATGTGGCAAAGAAAAGAGGTGCAAGATGGAATGGTCCTTGGGCCCTCTCATCCACCCTTATGTTGTATAAACAGGACATGCACACTTTAACAAACTAATCATTTCAGCGTCAGGGTCTGCCACATGACTGTGGCTGAAATGATTAGTTTGTTTGAGCCCCCACCAAAAAAGAAGCAATTAATCTCTCCTTGCACAAACGACTATAAAGAAACCATTGCATCATAAAGATCCCTCCACCTTCCCTAGGGAAGTAGGAGATATGCAGGAGGGTTCTCCAGTCTCCGGGAGGAGGAGGACGACTTCCGGACATACACAAGCCTACATGAGAGTAGGCATGTGTTACTGGCAGGAAATCTTCTCTTGATGGGTAAATAACTCTGCCCACAAACACAACTCTTATAAGAGACATTTTTAAGTTTCTGAATAACTTTTATATAAATGTTGCCAGATTTTTCAGAAGTCCATTTATATTAGTCACCCTCTGTCACCCCCTTGGTCACCACTGAAGACATCGGAATTCCACCAAAGTGGATCCAGTGCTGCCCACAGCACAATTCATGTCACTTTGTATTGCAAGTCCTTAATCTTGAAGTCTGTGTCCATATGGACATGTTTTCATTTTTATATAATACATCTTAGGGAGATACAGAAGATGACCATTAGCCGTTTACCCATCCATGGATGGTTGGGAAACTTTCCCAGAACCCCAGGAAAATAGGCCAGCCTACCAGGTCCTACCCAATTACCCAGTGATGACACGATGCCCCAAAGTGCCCTAATATATCTATGGCTACAGCCGCCATTCTGCAGGGGAGGGTGGGGTGGCGCTATAAAGATTCGGTTTGCAGCTCCTTGATCCTTGAACCATCAGTTCCCTTGATCTTGATGAGGTTAAGTACGCCATTGACAGCTTCCTTTCTGATTACAGAGCCTGTTCCTCACCCAGCTATAAGGATTGGATGGGAGATGAGGTCCAGTGACTGGTGTAATATGAGTCTCCATTGTTCTGACCCAACAAACACATCAGCATTGTCCTACACCTGGAAATACAGACACAGGGACTCTGATTATCACCTGTATAATAATGGTGGCTTCATCCAGGTGTCACTGCAGCCAGAGTCCTGGGACCTGGAGCTCCTGTGTGTAGTACACAACCCAGTGGACCAGAAGAACATCTCTCTCCATGTCTGCGCGTCTCCAGGTGAGATGTGAATAATATACAGTAATAAAGACAGTCATATGCATTTTTAACTTATGCCAGCAAAAAAATGCATGGCACTATAAGTCTCAGCTAGTGCTATTAACTTTACAACTGTGAGTGTATCCTTTTGGCCATCGGTATGCTGGCACTTGTGGTACTTTAAGTGCTGTGGGACACAGACATAAGACTATATTCAAAAGCTTTTTTGCAGTAAGCCCCACTGACCCCAGTGGCTGTTGTAACACATATAAGTGTATATTTACTAAGGAGTGAGGTTTGTTTTTAGAAGTGACATTACCCATAGCAACCAGATTTTAGCCATTATCTTCTAGAAGCAGCTAGATACATGTTAAGAGGGATCTGGTTGGTTGCTATGGGCTACATCTCCACTTCTAAAAAAGACTCACCTCAGTAAATAAACCCCAGAGTCAGCCACATGTGGTCAGGACAAGATCAGGTGTTCCGAATGTGCTGGACCCCTTTTAGAATTGGATGCAAACCCAAGCTGCTGCTGCTCTTTTTTTGTTGCAACTAATCTTGCACTAGAAAAAAAAAATGATGGAAGAGATATGTAGTCATGGCCCATGACTAAAGTACAGCAAGGGTATGTTGTCGGCACGTTAACCTGAATAGTGGCCAAGCTGGCCAGTGAAAAGTTGCATATGCCTGTTTGGAGGGGACTGCACGTTAAGCATGCATAACGCCAGCTAGCACTTACCCACCTATTGCTACCAGCTTCTCCTCTTCTACAGTTCTTGTGGTTTAGTAATACTTTAGTAGCTGGATTACGTAGTGCAAGTGCTGGGCTACCTGGGTGATGCAGTCTGGTGGCGTCAGGTGATTGTGCGTAATTGTTATTAATGGTCTATAGACAGAAATGCTCTAGGGTGAATATCCTGTTCATTTATTCACCTCTCTTTATATAAAGCCTAGACTCTATGGGCCTGATTTAGAGTCTAACGCAATGCCAATAGTCACATAGTTGAGCAATTTTTTGGGCATATGTGGCTAAGTGGCACAGTCCGTGGGGTAATTTGGGTATAGGTGTATGTGGCTAAGTGGCACAGTCCGTGGGGTAATTTGGGTATAGGTGTATGTGGCTAAGTGGCACAGTCCGTGGGGTAATTTGGGGATAGGTGTATGTGGACACATCTGTAACAGGGATTCAGTAATATATCCCGATGGACGCGATCCCGGCGGTCAGAATCCCAACAACGGCATCCCAGCCATCAGAATCCCACCAGCCCCTCCAAAAGTACCGTAACCCTCCCCTTCCCCATGGGTGCCTAACCCTCCTTTCCCCACTGCCTAAATCTAACCCTCCCCGCTTGGTGCCTAACCCTAACCTCCCCCTTCCAGGTGCCTAGCCCTAACCCCCTCTCCAGTACGTAACCATACCCTTACCGTACCCTAACCTCCCATCTAATGCCTAACCCCCCCTCCCCTCCCCAATTAAGCTGTAGCAACATCTCAAGGATGATCATTTTGAGCTTCATGGCAAAGGCTGTGAATACTTATCTACACGTGATTTCTTAGTTTTTAATTTTTTTAATACATCTTCAAAAATCTCCAAAAAAACTTTTTTCACGTAGTCACTATGAGGTGTTGTGTGTAGAATTTTGAGGGAGAAAAGTGAAGCGCTGTGAATACTTTCCGGATGCAGAGAGTGAGTGAGTATATATATATATATATATATATATATATATATATATATATATATATATATATATATATATATATATATATATATATATATATATATACATATATATATATATATATATATATATATATATGTGGTGGGCAACGATTAAAATTTCTAATCGCGATTAAGCGCATGATTTCTCAGATTAATCTTGATTAATCGCATGGTTATGCGCAAGTTTCAATAATGAATTCAAAAGTAGTGTATTTTGCTCCTGATTGGCTGCCAGTCCTTGAGTTCCGATTGGCCCACTGGTGGCCTGCAATACACTTGAAATGGCACCAGCGCTGTCACGGTCTCCATGGTTGCCCGCAGCTAACTACTGTATGCACCAACAGCTGGGAGGATGAAGAGAGTTGATTACAACTGCACAGTGCTGGGGGGGGGGGGGGGGGAGGTGATCGCCACAATCACCCTCCACCAGGGCTGCCATCAGAAATGATGAAGGGGCCCGGGACTGGCAAATGAGGCAGGGCCCCCCTGCCCCATTCCTCCCCCCTGCAGTCTACAAAACTTACAATTTGAGGGGACCGGGGAGGCAGCAGCAAAGATCGGGACAGGGCCAGCTGCCTGCGAACCGCCAGGCAGCTACGGCATGGAGGAACAGAGCTGTAACGCTATTATTAGTACAGAGCCTGCCGAGAGCCAATCAGGAGCTGCCAAATGGCAGCTGCTGATTGGCTGCCGGACCGTGACCTCCGATTGGCCCACGGACGACATTGTAGTTAGAACAGCGCAGCGGCTTAGCCTCTGTCCTTCCAAGGCAGCTGCCGGTGCGCAGCGTTAAAATAATTGTCGTCGTTAATTAGTTAATGTATTAACTTGCCCAGCCTTATATATATATATATATATATATATATATATACATATATGAGAGAGAGAGAGAGAGAGAGAGAGAGAGAGAGAGAGAGAGAGAGAGAGAGAGAGAGAGAGAGAGAGAGAGAGAGAGAGAGAGAACACTAGGGCTGTCTGTATTACTTTTTTTTTTGTTAACATTGGTACATCGTGTACCTAGAAGGCAGTGATGTGTCTGTAATGAGTGCAGTGTGTATGGTGCAATACTTACTTCTCTGGTGTACCGTGTCGGCTGCAGTAGCACTGTGCGAATCACCAGGCAAATGGTGCGCTGGCCATTTTCCCAGCATTTTGCGCAGGCATTTTAGTAAAATCCCTGCCAAAATGGCAGCCATGCCATTTTCCCAGAGACCTGCGCATACACAGTAGACTCTGTGCTCTTAGGGATTAGAGTCAATCTACTGCAGGCCTGGCCAACCTGTGGCTCTCCAGATGTTGTGAAACTACACATCCCAGCATGCCCTGCCATAGTTTTAGCATTCCCTAATAGCA
This sequence comes from Pseudophryne corroboree, assembly GCF_028390025.1. Lineage (NCBI taxonomy): Eukaryota > Metazoa > Chordata > Amphibia > Anura > Myobatrachidae > Pseudophryne > Pseudophryne corroboree. Next base: position 22,310,429 of record NC_086455.1, read on the forward strand.
AAACTGTGGCAAGGCATGATGGGACTTGTAGTTGTACAACAGCTGGAGAGCCACAGGTTGGCCAGGCCTGATCTACTGCCTGCTAGAGAGTAGGGGGCCCAGACGAGACGTCCCCTCCCCTCTTAATATGCCCCTGATAGCTGGATCTGATAACAGTTGACCTTCTAACACTGGTTATGATCTTTTAGCTGGCCGATAAATGCCATTAGGACCCGCAATACACAGGGAGTTCCTAGTGACATCACCATAATGGTACCGGCTGCCCAGGATTCCTCTGCCAATGAATATAGTAGAACATTGTAGTGAGAGCAGGGTCACAACCAGAATTATTATCTAACCATAACCTGTCAATATCTTTGTTATGTACAGTAGTATATAGTTTATTTTGTAGTACATGTTTTCTACTTGCATTGTATAGTCACATATTCAGGTCTGTTGGCGCTATCTTGATATTTTGGCTTCTTGTATTGACTACTGACAGCAAATATTTCTAATTTATGGCTAATTCTCTCCAATATCAAACTTTCCATTCCCTGCTTCACAGCTACGTACTTGAAAAGGAATTATTGTTAATTGAGGTATTGATTTGATTACATGGCGATTACATTCTTATCGACATCCACTAGTGTTCTGATTTTCCAACAGCGTAGCTGTTTAGTTGCCTATTATGTACATAATGGATATCATTTCATAATAAAGGTCTCTACATTTTTATACTGTTGTATTTTTGGTTATGTATGTTCCTTTTATTATTGATACATATCGTTTATTTACAAGATACACTGGAATAGATTTTCCTTATTTACTGTTTATGGATTTTTCCTCTTTCCCTATTTCTTTTAATGTCTTCTCTTATGAAGGTAATTTATACCTTATTTACTTTCTTTCTTTTTTTGATTGTGGTATTTATGGTCCATCATATACTAGAACGCAGTCTTTTCTCATCTATTACAGTATATAGTCAACCTGTAATGTATAGGTCCTGACTTATTATTATTATTATTATTATTATTATTATTAATAAATACTGTACGTCTCTTGGTTGTCTCTAGGATGTTCTATCTTCGTGAGATCAGCCCTGACTGCAACTTACCTGCTTCTTAGCATCTTTTTTATACATCTGTCTCACTGTTATTAACAGGTAACGTGAAAGATTGTGATCACCTAGTTTTGTGTATTATTTGCGTGAAGGACCATAACACCTGTAATAAGAGTACCCAGACATTGGCCCTCATTCCGAGTCATTCGCTCGGTAAATTTCATCGCATCGCAGCGATTTTCCGCTTATTGCGCATGCGCAAAGTCCGCACTGCGACTGCGCCAAGTAAATTTGCTATGCTGTTAGGATTTTTACTCACGGCTTTTTCATCGTTCTGGCGATCGTAATGTGATTGACAGGAAATGGGTGTTACTGGGCGGAAACAGGCTGTTTTATGGGCGTGTGGGGAAAAACGCTACCGTTTCCGGAAAAAACGCAGGAGTGGCTGGAGAAACGGGGGAGTGTCTGGGCGAACGCTGGGAGTGTTTGTGACGTCAAACCAGGAACGACAAGCACTGAACTGATTGCAGTTGCCGAGTAAGTCTGAAGCTACTCTGAAACTGCTAAGAAGTTTGTAATCGCAATATTGAGAATACATCGTTTGCAATTTTAAGAAGCTAAGATTCACTCCCAGTAGGCGGCGGCTTAGCGTGAGCAACTCTGCTAAAATCGCCTTGCGAGCGAACAACTCGGAATGAGGGCCATTATTTAATTACAGATGTGTCCTTATATATTTTTGCTGCAGTCGTGCCAAACAGCCCCCATCGGTGCTCCAGTTCCCTTGAGACTTTGCAAGTGTTGTGCGTCTTTTTACCCAAAAAGTGTGAATCAGCTAGGATAAACCAGGAGACTGTGCTAATTAATGCGATATATGGCACTTTTATATCTGTGTGCGACTGAGTCTCTGAATCTGTATATGAAGTGGTACAATGTAACAGCCGCAGCTTTTTTCCCAATACAAGTTCCATTGTGCTCCATATACAGACTGATGCACACAGATATACAAGTGCAGCATATCAATGTAATTAGCACAGTCTCCTGGTGCATGAAAATCACATTGCATTATGACTAAGGTGCATTTTTGGCATAATAGACACCAGACGAGTCACTCGGGACCTGGTGCCTCAATTATGCCAGGCGTATCGTACCACATAGCATATTGATGCTAGATGTATGCAGACACTGTGCTAAGTAGGAAATGTGTGTGTTTATTACTGTTTCTATATAAGCAGATCCGGCTTGCTAATCTTCAAGCGCAAGATGTATCCAGAAGTCTGATTGGCCAGAGCATACACACCTCAGCAGCAACATAATTATCTGATGATAAACTTGACGTGACTGCCCCAAAGGAACACACCCTGCAAAGCGTATTGGCTGGAAGGAGGGAATTTTGCTATTTAAATATGAGGCATTGTGGTGAAAAGCATTGGAATACTGGCCGAGCATACCCTTATTTATTGAGTGGAGCCTACAGGGACTCATCCTCCTAGACCTGCACTTTCACAGCACCTAGACTGTCTGGATACAGTGTATTGTGCAGTTCCTCTGCCACTGATCTGTTGTACTTTGTTTGTTTGTTTGTTTGTTTGTTTGTTTGTTTGAAACGGTTTTTAATAAAGTTATTTTTACCATGAATTAAATGAACAATTTTACATAAAATTCCGTATTTAACAGGAATGCTAAAAGAATGGACTTTGCTTTTTTTGTTCTTAAGCTAGTGGGTGTGACCAGGGTGTGTGGCCTAGCAGGTGTGAGAACATGGACACGCCCTGACATTGATACCAGGCAGGGCCGGTGCTAGGGTGTTCGGCACCCCCTGCAAACTATAAATTTACGCCCTCCCATACTTTACAAAGGAACAGCGCACATAATGCTTTTACACACACAACGCCCCCTGTACCCGTGACGCTTGCACACGCAACACCCCCTGTACCAGTGATGCTTACACACGCAATGCCCCCTGTACCAGTGACGCTTACACACGCAATGCCCCCTGTACCAGTGACGCTTATACATGTAATGCCTCTGTACCAGTGACGCTTGCACACGTAACACCCTCTATACCAGTGACGCTTGCATACGTAACGCCCCCTGTACCAATGATGCTTATACACGCAACGCCCCCTGTACCAGTGACGCATACACACGTAATGCCCCCTGTAGCAGTGATGCTTACACACATATCGCCCCTGTACCAGTGATGCTTATACACGCAACGTCCCATGTATCAGTGATGCTTATACACGCAACGTCCCCTGTACCAGTGACGCTTACACACGTAACGCCCCCTATACCAGTGACGCTTGCACGTACCGAGCCCTGTAGCAGTGACGCTTACACATGTAACGCCCCCTGTACCAGTGACGCTTGCACGTACCGACCCCTGTAGCAGTGACGCTTACACACATTATGCTGCACAGTCACACATATACATACACACACACTGTACATACATTACACACATACAGTACAAATACACACTCTCACTCACTCTCCCTCAACTCACCATCTGCCTGGTCAACTCTGTATTCTGCTTTCTGTCTTCCTCTGCAGCATGGCCATTGTCCCATGTAGCTCCACCCCTCAGCGCCGATAAGCCCCACCCCTTTTTTAGGCTGGACACACACACACACACACACACACACACACTGTGTGTGGGGAGTAGGGGGAAGCTTTATGCTGCCGGTGCTGCTGCCTGTCAAATAGTGCGACAGGCACAGCAGCTGACAAAGCAGGGAGAGCGCCTCTGCAACCCTAGTGCCTACCTGCAATGCATCCCTTTGCTGAGCGGGTAGTGCCGGGCCTGATACCAGGCCACCTCTTCTTATGTAACTGGAGGGGGTGTGGCAGTGCATCTCTGGCAGGCCAGACTCTCCCCGAGTATGACACACGCAGGCCTGCTGGCCCTCTCCCTTTGTAGATCAAAACGGGTATTTTGTCTGTGTAAAAGGGTCAACCTGGGTCAAAAGTTCTGGGTCTCCACCCCTGGTAAATTCTTGGGTCAAAGTCCTGTGAATTTCAACCAGAGTTGTCCCTTTCACACAGAAAAAAGGACCAGTGTTTATTGGCAAATTACAGCGTAGATCTTCTTTACCCGAGAATTTGTCTGTCTGAAAAGGGTATAAGTGTGTAAACCACTAGTGTAGGTTTGAATAACTTTATATATAATCTAGTTTCTAAAAATTAGACATTTAATTTAAAACACAGCTGCTGAAATCCAATGTTGGATCAGGGATCAGGGCAAGTTGAATCCACTTTAAGGGACGAAAGAAATTTAGAAGGTGTGTGTGTGTGTGTGTGTGTGTGTGTGTGTGTGTGTGTGTATATATATATATATATATATATATATATATATATATATATATACATACACACACACACACACATACATATACATACATACACACACACACACACACACACACACACACACCTAAGGATCAGCGCTGTCAAGCTTAATACCAATATGACTAAATTATTTAGAGACTCAGCAAACGAAGATATCTATATAATATTTAATTTTTCAATAAAAAAGACAAAAATTATTGTAATTAAAAACATACAGTATGATGTATTACACAAATATACGTCTTTAGAACTGTAATAATTATCGTATCCACTCCAGTTCTTAATTAGCGCCCATGCAGAGCTGATATTTTTCTTTAATATTAGTGGGACTACATGTCCCATAATAGAATTCACAACTCACTAAAGAGAAGTTTATATCATATGCCACTGCAGTGTAATTTAGAAGGATTTGTGTAGAGAGTGATTGATACAATACTGGCCACTTACTGTATGCGGCTGAGTCCTTTTAGGCACACTCTAATCAAGTAGCCGCTGATGCAGTAGCATATAAAAGTAAATTTTTAGCGAGTTGTGAATTCAATACAAAAGGAAAATAGAAGCTCTGCATGAGAGCTAATTCATTATCAGATCCACTCCAGTTCTTACAGTTCTCTAAAGACGTATATTTATGTAATGCATCATATATTTTTAATTGCAAAAAAACAAAAAATGTATGTAGATTTAAAAATTAAATCTTATACTGATATCTTCATTTGCGGAGTCTAAAAATGATTCAGTCATATTGGTATTATGCTTAACAGCGCTGATGTGTGTGTGTGTGTGTGTGTGTGTGTGTGTGTGTGTGTGTGTGTGTGTGTGTGTGTGTGTGTGTGTGTGTGTGTGTGTGTGTGTGTGTATAATTGTATACAAACACGCACATGTATATCTTTTAGCTTTGAATTTCCATCAGATTTGAAGGATGGCTATGCAGAGGATCTCACAGTAGAAGAGACATCTCCTGCATGTAACTGCGTTCCTTCCCAGCACTGCAACCAACATTGGAAGCTGGGATCCAAAATCGCGGCCATCGGTACCACGTAGACGGCCAGCTAAATAAACTTCTGCTTGCCCAACTGGAAGCCGGGGCTCCCCTGTCCCTAGCTCTGCCCTCCCAGAAAATCGGGGCAACACGCTGTCCTTCCCCCACCCTCTCAACACCACTGCCTCTAAGTCAGGCAGCAACAGATGAGGAACTCCATGCTCCAGCACAAGGCTGATCCTGAGCTTGTGTAGAACAGACCATCAGACCATGCACAGCTGCAGAATTCTGATAATCATACCTTCATCCAACTCTGAATCAGGCCCGTCGTCCCCATACATGTCTACACATTTGTTCCAATGGTACACCAAGACATCTGTCCCAGCATAGAAGAAATCAGAAATCAGCACCTGAAGCCAGGACATGATGGCTTGCACGAGAGATAATCCCATCGTATTAGTTTTGTGGACTTCTGTGAGTTGCCTCGGTACCCACCGTGAACACTTTTTCCTGTACCTCAGTTGCTCATGAGGAATGCTGTGCACAGCACCCACTGATGTGTATAGTTCGTCAGCAATATCATTAACTCGAATGAGTCAGTGCTCCTGAATCAGACCCAAGCTGTCATCAGGCACAAGCTGTCATCTGTGGTGGCCGTGCTTGGCCGGCTGGGCCAATGTCCTGTCATCAAATTCAGTGCACCAAACCTGTTTCCATGACATGATCTCAGTAGAGAGACCATCAGCTACAGCATTAGCGTAATTTACAGTGTGTGTGTGTGTGTGTGTGTGTGTGTGTGTGTGTGTGTGTGTGTGTGTGTGTGTGTGTGTGTGTGTGTGTGCGCATGCCTCACTCTGTGTACATTTGTGCCTCACTGTGTGTGCATGTGCATGCCTCAATACATGTGCCTCTCAAATGGGATACACTGACTGAACGACACCTTGGTTCCTCAATGCAGCTTCCAATACCACCAGCTTTGGGTCAGGTAAATCACTGCCACCCCCTGGTCAGATGCGGAATCTGCTGTATCTCCTGAGAGATCTAGGGCCTAGTTCAGCATGGGTTGTAGTTGTGTGAAAAAAACGCATAACTACAACCCTTCTCTCTAACATGGGGGAGGACACCCAGTACAGGGCAAGCCCGGCCCGCATGCCGTGTCCTGCCTCCCCCCGCGCTAACATGCGAGCGCATCACTATACAGTGATGAGCTCGCATGATTAGAGTTGCCCCCTACCTGCATTTGGGTCACAGAGGCTGCGTGTGATGTCACACAGCTGCAGCGGCCTGCCCTGTGAATAGTCTGAACATGCCTGCATTGTATGGACCGTGCACCCAAATGGGGCGTTAGCGCCCACAAAATGCGTCAGACACTCTGCCCCCACTGGCTGTTAAACTGCGATTGCGTGCAAACACTTTAAGACCTCACACATTTGCGTGCTGCCGTGAGGACATGCGCAGAAACCGGCAAATATAAATCACTGACTGGCAATGAAATAGGGAAACTGCTAACTGAAGCTGTCAGCTGTATTTTGTTAAATGCCAAAATGATTTTATTTTGCAGAAATAGAGAAACATGGGATTAGAACTATAAACATCTGGTACAATAATATATTAAACAGCAATAGAGTTTTCATAGATTATTATAGTAGAATAACTACATATACACTAAAATAAGAATTTACTTACCGATAATTCTATTTCTCGGAGTCCGTAGTGGATGCTGGGGTTCCTGAAAGGACCATGGGGAATAGCGGCTCCGCAGGAGACAGGGCACAAAAAAGTAAAGCTTTTACCAGATCAGGTGGTGTGCACTGGCTCCTCCCCCTATGACCCTCCTCCAGACTCCAGTTAGGTACTGTGCCCGGACGAGCGTACACAATAAGGGAGGCAATTTGAATCCCGGGTAAGACTCATACCAGCCACACCAATCACACCGTACAACTTGTGATCTAAACCCAGTTAACAGTATGATAACAGAAAGAGCCTCTTAAAGATGGCTCCTTAACAATATAACCCGAATTTGTTAACAATAACTATGTACAGTATTGCAGATAATCCGCACTTGGGATGGGCGCCCAGCATCCACTACGGACTCCGAGAAATAGAATTATCGGTAAGTAAATTCTTATTTTCTCTATCGTCCTAAGTGGATGCTGGGGTTCCTGAAAGGACCATGGGGATTATACCAAAGCTCCCAAACGGGCGGGAGAGTGCGGATGACTCTGCAGCACCGAATGAGAGAATTCCAAGTCCTCTTTTGCCAGGGTATCAAATTTGTAGAATTTTACAAACGTGTTTTCCCCCGACCACGTAGCTGCTCGGCAGAATTGTAATGCCGAGACCCCTCGGGCAGCCGCCCAAGATGAGCCCACCTTCCTTGTGGAATGGGCCTTAACAGATTTAGGCTGTGGCAGGCCTGCCACAGAATGAGCAAGTTGAATTGTGTTACAAATCCAACGAGCAATCGTCTGCTTAGAAGCAGGGGCACCCAACTTGTTGGGTGCATATAGTATCAACAGCGAGTCAGATTTTCTGACTTCAGCCGTCCTTGAAATGTATATTTTTAAGGCTCTGACAACGTCCAACAACTTGGAGTCCTCCAAGTCGCCAGTGGCCGCAGGCACCACAATAGGTTGGTTCAGGTGAAACGCTGATACCACCTTAGGGAGAAAATGCGGACGAGTCCTCAGTTCTGCCCTATCCGAATGGAAGATTAGATAAGGGCTTTTATAAGATAAAGCCGCCAATTCAGATACTCTCCTGGCGGAAGCCAGGGCCAGTAACATAGTCACTTTCCATGTGAGATATTTAAAATCCACCTTTTTCAATGGTTCAAACCAATGGGATTTGAGGAAATCTAAAACTACATTTAGATCCCACGGTGCCACCGGAGGCACCACAGGAGGCTGTATATGCAGTACTCCTTTAACAAAAGTCTGTACCTCAGGAACTGAGGCCAATTCTTTTTGGAAGAATATTGACAGGGCCGAAATTTGAACCTTAATAGATCTCAATTTGAGACCCATAGACAATCCTGATTGTAGGAAATGTAGGAAACGACCCAGTTGAAATTCCTCCGTCGGAACACTCCGATCCTCGCACCACGCGACATATTTTCGCCAAATGCGGTGATAATGTTTCGCGGTGACTTCCTTCCTTGCCTTAATCAAGGTAGGAATGACTTCTTCTGGAATGCCTTTCCCTTTTAGGATCTGGCGTTCAACCGCCATGCCGTCAAACGCAGCCGCGGTAAGTCTTGAAAGAGACAGGGACCCTGTTGTAGCAGGTCCCTTCTCAGAAGTAGAGGGCACGGGTCGTCCGTGACCAACTCTTGAAGTTCCGGGTACCAAGTCCTTCTTGGCCAATCCGGAGCCACTAGTATTGTTCTTACTCCTCCTCACCGTATAATCTTCAATACCTTTGGTATGAGAGGCAGAGGAGGAAACACATATACTGATTTGTACACCCAAGGTGTTACCAGTGCGTCCACAGCTATTGCCTGTGGATCTCTTGACCTGGCGCAATACTTGTCCAGTTTCTTGTTGAGGCGAGACGCCATCATGTCTACCATTGGTCTTTCCCAACAGTTTACTAGCATGTGGAAGACTTCTGGATGAAGACCCCCCTCTCCCGGGTGAATATCGTGTCTGCTGAGGAAGTCTGCTTCCCAGTTGTCCACGCCCGGGAAGAACACTGCTGACAGTGCTATTACGTGATTCTCCGCCCAGCGAAGAATCTTGGTAGCTTCTGCCATTGCACTCCTGCTTCTTGTGCCGCCCTGTCTGTTTACATGGGCGACCGCCGTGATGTTGTCCGACTGAATCAACACCGGTTTTCCTTGCAGGAGTGGTTCCGCCTGGCTTAGAGCATTTTAGATTGCTCTTAGTACCAGAATGTTTATGTGAAGAGACTTTTCCAGGTTCGTCCATACCCCCTGGAAGTTTCTTCCTTGTGTGACTGCTCCCCAACCTCTCAGGCTGGCGTCCGTGGTCACCAGGATCAAATCCTGTATGCCGAATCTGCGGCCCTCCAATAGATGAGCCTTTTGCAACCACCACAGAAGATATACCCTTGTCCTTGGCGACAGGGTTATTCGCAGGTGCATCTGAGGATGCGACCCTGACCATTTGTCCAACAGATCCCTTTGGAAAATTCTTGCATGGAATCTGCCGAATGGAATTGCTTCGTAAAAAGCCACCATTTTTCCCAGGACTCTTGTGCATTGATGTACAGACACCTTTCCTGGTTTTAGGAGGTTCCTGACAGGTCGGATAACTCCTTGGCTTTTTCCTCGGGAAGAAAAACCTTTTTCTGAACCGTGTCCAGAATCATCCCTAGGAACAGCAGACGTATCGTCGGAAAACAGCTGCGATTCTTGGAATATTTAGAATCCAGTCGTGCCGTCGAAGAACTACTTTAGATAGTGCTCTTCCGACCTCCAACTGTTCTCTGGAACTTGCCCTTTTTAGGTCGTGCAAGTAAGGGATAATTTAGATGCCTTTTTTCTTTGAAGAAACATCTTTTCGGCCATTACCTTGGTAAAAAGGCCCGGGGTGCCGTGGATAATTCAAACGGCATCGTCTGAAACTGATATTGACAGTTCTGTACCACGAACCAGAGGTACCCTTGATGAGAAGGACAAAATTTGGACATGGAGGTAATCCTTGATGTCCAGGGACACCATATAGTCCCCTTTTTTCCGGTTCGCTATCACTGCTCTGAGTGACTTTATCTCGATTTGAACCTTTTATGTAAGTGTTCAAAACATTTTAGATTTAGACTATGTGTCACCAAGCCGTCTGGCTTCAGTACCACAATATAGTGTGGAAAAATAATACCCTTTTCCTTGTCGTAGGAGGGGTACTTTGATTATCACCTGCTGGATATACAGCTTGTGAATTGTTTCCAATGCTGCCTCCCTGTCGGAGGGAGCCGTTGGTAAAGCAGACTTCAGGAACCTGCGAGGAGAAGATGTCTCGACTCTCCAATCTTTACCCCTGGGATAATACTCGTACGATCTAGGGGTCAACTTGCGAGTGATCCCACTGCGCCCTGAGACTCTTGAGACTACCCCCCCACCTTGAGTCCGCTTGCACGGCCCCAGCGTCATGCTGAGGACTTGGCAGACGCGGTGGAGGGCTTCTTTTCCTGGGAAAGGGCTGCCTGCTGCAGTCTACTTCCCTTACCTCTATGTCTGGGCAGATATGACTGGCCTTTTGCCTGCATGCCCTCATGGGAAAGGAAAGATTGAGGCTGAAAAGACGGTGTCTTTTTTAGCTGAGATGTAACTTGGGGTAAAAAAGGTTGGATTTCCCAGCTGTTGCTGTGGTCCCCAGGTCCGATGGACCGACCCCCAAATAACTCCTTCCCTTTATACAGCAATACTTCCATCTGCCGTATGGGATCTGTATCACCTGACCACTGTCGTGTCCCTGACATCTTCTGGGAGATATGGACAACGCACTTATCTTGATGCCAGAGAGCAAATATCCCTCTGTGCATCTCACATACATATATATAGAATGCAACCTATTAAATGCTGTACATGAATAAAATATTTTCAGTCAGGGAATCCGACCAAGCCAACCCAGCACTGCATCTCCAGGCTGATGGCGATCGCTGGTCGCAGTATAACCACCGTATGTGTGTATATACTTTTTAGGATATTTTTCCAGCTTCCTATCAGCTGGCTCCTTGAGGGCGGCCGTATCTGGAGACGGTAACGCCACTTGATAAGCGTGTGAGCGCCTTATCACCCTAAGGGGTGTTTCCCAACGTACCCTAATTTCTGGCGGGAAAGGGTATAACGCCAATATTTGCTATCGGGGTAACCCTACGCATCATCACACACTTCATTTTATTTTATCTGATTCAGGAAAAACTACAGGTAGTTTTTTCACTCCCACATAATACCCTTTCTTGTGGTACTTGTAGTATCAGAAACACGTAACACCTCCTTCATTGCCCTTAACGTGTGGCCCTAATGAGAAATACGTTTGTTTATTCACCGTCGACACTGTATTCAGTGTCCGTGTCTGTGTCTGTGTCGACCGACTGAGGTAAATGGGCGTTTTTTAAAAACCCCTGACGGTGTTTCTGAGACGCCTGGACCGGTCCTAATAGATTGTCGGCCGTCTCATGTCGTCAACCGACCTTGCAGCGTGTTGACATTCTCACGTAATTCTCTAAATAAGCCATCCATTCCGGTGTCGACTCCCTAGAGAGTGACATCACCATTACAGGCAATTTCTCCGCCTCCTCACCAACATCGTCCTCATACATGTCGACACACACGTACCGACACACAGCACACACACCGGGAATGCTCTGACAGAGGACAGGACCCACTAGCCCTTTGGGGAGACAGAGGGAGAGTCTGCCAGCACACACCAAAAACGCTATAATTATATAGGGACAACCTTATATAAGTGTTTCTCCCTTATAGCATCTTTTATATATATACAATATCGCCAAAATCAGTGCCCCCCCTCTCTGTTTTAACCCTGTTTCTGTAGTGCAGTGCAGGGGAGAGCCTGGGAGCCTTCTCTCCAGCTTTTCTGTGAGAGAAAATGGCGCTGTGTGCTGAGGAGATAGGCCCCGCCCCTTTTTCGGCGGGCTCGTCTCCCGCTATTTTTGAAGTTAGGCAGGGGTTAAATATCTCCATATAGCCTCTGTGGGCTATATGTGAGGTATTTTTTGCCTCTAATAAGGTTTTTATTTGCCTCTCAGAGCGCCCCCCCCAGCGCTCTGCACCCTCAGTGACTGTTGTGTGAAGTGTGCGGAGAGGAAAATGGCGCACAGCTGCAGTGCTGTGCGCTACCTTTATGAAGACTCAGGAGTCTTCAGCCGCCGATTTTGGACCTCTTCTCTCTTCAGCGTCTGCAAGGGGGCCGGCGGCGCGGCTCCGGTGACCATCCAGGCTGTACCTGTGATCGTCCCTCTGGAGCTAGTGTCCAGTAGCCAAGCAGCAAATCCACTCTGCACGCAGGTGAGTTCACTACTTCTCCCCTAAGTCCCTCGTTGCAGTGATCCTGTTGCCAGCAGGACTCACTGTAAAGTAAAAAACCTAAGCTAAACTTTCTCTAAGCAGCTCTTTAGGAGAGCCACCTAGATTGCACCCTTCTCGTTCGGGCACAAAATCTAACTGGAGTCTGGAGGAGGGTCATAGGGGGAGGAGCCAGTGCACACCACCTGATCTGGTAAAAGCTTTACTTTTTTGTGCCCTGTCTCCTGCGGAGCCGCTATTCCCCATGGTCCTTTCAGGAACCCCAGCATCCACTTAGGACGATAGAGAAATATAGAATAAATGCCAGTGTAGAGCTACATAACTTAGATACCATACAATATAAAAGGAACTTGTGGCAGTCAGCAGCCATGGTGTACAGTAGCTGCAATCAGAATTTGGTATGGTAACACTGACCTCTAGTGGTCAGTATGTGCATTTCCTGATATAAGTAGTGAACACTGCGATGTGGTACAGCAACACACATCGGGGTCATTCCGAGTTGATAGCTAGCAGGGCCGGTTCGAAGGCCCTCGGCGCCCAGGGCACGGAATGTGGGTGTGGCTTAATACAGGGGGCGTGGTCAGTTACGCCCCCTGTACAGCAGAAGCGCCGCTTAAATGCTGAGCGGTGCGCGATGACGTCATCGCGCACCGCTCAGCAAAGGTCTTCTCCGCGAAGGGAAACTAGACGCTACACGTCTAGTTCCCTTCACGAGACCAGAGCCGCAGGAGCCAGGGGGGACACAGCGGGCAGCGGAGGGCACAGCAGTGGCGGATCTTGCCATGGTGCTGCACCCTCCGGGCAAAAGTACTGCTTGCCCTTGGCAAGATCCGCTACTGATCGCTAGCTGCCGTTGTTCACAGCACAGTGATCAGTGTAAAAAAACCTGCTAATCTGCACATGCGTAGGCACCGCAATGCGCACGCGCGTGGTACGGGTACAAAGTCCATTGTGGTTTTGCACTGGTTCTAGCGACGAATCCAATTGCACAGCCGGCCGCAAGGTGATTGACAGAAAGGGGGTGTTTCTGGGTGTCAACTGACCGTTTTCAGGGAGGGTTTGGAAAAACACAAGCGTGTCGGAGAAAACGCAGGCGTGGCTGGGCGAACGCTGGGCGGGTGTGTGACGTCAAAAGCCAACCCTCCAATGTTAGAATCAACGCACACGAAGAGTAAGTTCAGGGCTGGTCTTGTTTTGAACAAAATGTTTTTGCAGGCGCTCTGCTGCACAGGCGTTCATACTTCTGCAAAGCAAAAATACACTCCCAGGAGGGGAGGGAGGGGGGGGGGGGCAACAGTGCACGGCTGCTAAAAACTGCTAGCGAGCGATCGACTCGGCATGACCCCCCCCCCCCCCCCCCACCCCACTGCACATGCCTATTTTTGAAAAGTAGTTTCAGGAGATTATAGATTGAAGTAGAATGCGCTTTTGAGGGGGCATGTCATGCTCCTCCCAAAGGGCATGTCTAGCTCCACCTATGGGCAGGGGCAAACACAGGATTTCTAGAGGGGGCTTTCCAAATGCAATCCACAATTTCCCACTCTGCAGAACATCGGGCAACTGGAAATCCCCCCCTTTCCTGCGTTTGCCTATGCTTGTCCCCATATATCATCTGCAGATACACTACCGTTCAAAAGTTTGGGGTTACCCAATTTCATGTTTTCAATGGAAACCGTTGCAAGATTAATAGAACATATAATTAAGACATTGCCAAGGTTAGAAATATTGATTTTTATTTGAAATAATAATTTTGTCCTTCAAACTTTGCTTTTCGTCATAGAATGCTCCCTGTGCAGTAAGTACAACATTGCAGACCTTTGGCATTCTAGCTGTTAATTTGTTGAGGTAGTCTGAAGAAATTTCACCCCATGCTTCCTGAAGCTCCTCACAGAAGTTGGATTGGCTTGATGGGCACTTCTTGCGTACCATACGGTCAAGCTGCTCCCACAACAGCTCAATGGGGTTGAGATCTGGTGACTACGCTGGCCACTCCATTACAGACAGAATACCAGCTGCCGGCTTCTTCCATAAATAGTTCTTGCATAATTTGGAGGTGTGCTTTGGGTAATTGTCTTGTTGTAAGAGGAAATTGGCTACAATCAAGCGCTGTCCACAGGGTAAGGCATGGCGTTGCAAAATTGAGCGATAGCCTTCCTTATTCAAAATCCCTTTTATCTTGCACAAATCTCCCACTTTACCAGCACCAAAGCAGCACCAGACCATCACATTACCTCCATCATGCTTGACAGATGGCATCAGCAACTCTTCCAGCATCTTTCCACTTGTTCTGCATTTCACAAATGTTATTCTGTGTGATCATAACACCTCAAACTTCGATTTATCTATCCATAACACTTTTTCCCAGTCTTCCTCTGTCCAATGTCTGTGTTCTTATGCCCATATTAATCTTTTCCTTTTATTGGCCAGCCTCAGATATGGCTTTTTCTTTACCACTCTGCCTAGAAGGCCAGCATCCCGGAGTCTCCTCTTCACTGTAGACGTTGACACTGGCATTTTGTGGGTACCATTTAATAAAGCTGCCAGTTGAGGACCTGTGAGGCATCTATTTCTCAAACTAGAGACTGTAATGTACTTGTCTTCTTGCTCAGTTGTGCATCGGGGCCTCCCACTTCTCTTTCTACTCTGGTTAGAGCCTGTTTGTGCTGTTCTCTGAAGGGAGTAGTACAGGCAATGTTCAGTTTCTTGGCAATTTTTCGCATAGAATAGCCTTCATTTCTAAGAACAAGAAGAATAGACTGTCCAGTTTCACATGAAAGTTCTCTTTTTCTTGCCATCTTTATAGTATATTCGAACTCACAAATGTGATGCTCCAGATACTCAACTAGCTCAAAGGAAGGCCAGTTTTATAGCTTCTCTAACGAGCAAACCCGTTTTCAGCTGTGCTAACATAATAATTGCAGAAGGGCTTTCAAGGGTTTTCTAATCATCCATTAGTCTTCTACCGCAATTAGCAAACACAATGGGCCTAATTCAGACCAGATCGGTGATATGCGTCTCCGCCTTGCGAACGCCTCTGCCTGCCAGGCAGAGGCGGTTACTGGGCAGGATAGGGCAGGCAAGCGATGCTTGGCCGCCATTTCGGGGATGCAATCTGGGCAACGCAGGTGTGCCCGGACCGTGTCCCCCAGGCCGTGGTGTGATGCTTTTGTAGTTGTGCGGCGGGGTCGGGCCTGACATGCGGGGCTGACTAGCCCTGGGCTGGGTGTCCCCCGGCATGTCTCTGTATCTGATCGTAGATGTGCTAAATTTAGCACATCTACGAGCAGGTCTGAATTAGGCCCAATGTACCATTAGAACACTGGAGTGATGGTTGCTGGAAATTGGCCTCTATACACCTATGTAGAGATTCCATTAAATATCCGACGTTCCCAGCTAGTATAGCCATTTACCACAATAACAATGAATAGAGTATACTGTATTTCTGATTCATTTAATGTTATCTTCATTGAAAAAACAGAAATTTCGTTCTTTTCTTGCCCATTTATTATGATTGTTATTCATAAAATTCAATAAAAACTATTGAAAAAAAAAAAGAAAGAAAAAACTGAAATTTCCTTTTTTTTTCTTCTTTTAAAAAAAAAAGAAAAAAAGAAAAGCACTAAGTGACCCCAAACTTTTGAACGGTAGTGTACATTTATTATGTGTATTTTCTTTGCCATTGACTAAGACACAAAATTGCTCTGTGGATGGATTACTTGGTATCTCTCTATTTTATTTTAATTATTTCTGGATAATTTTGATATTAGATTGTAAGCTTGCCAGCAGGGCCTTCCTACCTCTATGTCTGTCTGCTTTTGCCCAGTTTTGTTCTATAACTGTTGTTCTAATTGTAAAGCGCAACGGAATATGCTGTGCTATATAAGAAACTGCTAATAAATAAATAATAAATAATATTAGATGAAAAACAAATTACAGCCATGAGGAGGATTCAGAAAGGAGGTGACGGAGAAGTGAGGGAAGGGGTGACCTGCAACCCATAAACCATAGAACAATATTTATGAATGGAAATAAGTGACACTACAGTAAGTGGCCACTGTCAGCATCAATAAAAGCTGCAATATGATTGGTGCGCCCTTTGTGCATTAGAGTATTAAACACATGAGGGTGGGTCAATAATTTTCCTTTGTAATAATTAATATAAAAAGCTTTCACTCTTATATCACACCCAGTGGCGGATCCAGAAAAAAATTACAGGGGGGGCACCATAAGGGGTTGGGCTATCAAGGAGGGGTGGAGTTAGAAGTGGAGTAGGTGTGACCAAGTTTCAGTGGGTGTGTCCAATTGTGTGACGGGTAACAGCAAAGACACAGTCACTATCCATGTGTACAGCAAAGTCTAAAGGGCCCCATACAC
Source organism: Pseudophryne corroboree (assembly GCF_028390025.1). Taxonomy (NCBI): domain Eukaryota; kingdom Metazoa; phylum Chordata; class Amphibia; order Anura; family Myobatrachidae; genus Pseudophryne; species Pseudophryne corroboree. The sequence continues at coordinate 22,327,175 of NC_086455.1, forward strand.
TAGGACAATGGGAACCCGATTTCAACCGATTTCGGGCATTCGGCCCAATATATCGGATGAAATCGGGCATTTTGGAGGCGTTTCCAATCCGATCTGATGCGCGTTCCCGTGAGCATCAGATCGGATCCTCCAGATTGAATGTGCTGCACATTCAATCTGGTCCGACCCCACAGGCGTGGCTGGGATCGGCCAGGATCGCCCAAGATACATCGTATGCAAAAGGACAGCATGCGATGTATTTTGGCCGATCCTGCACCCCCCCTTCCTTCCCCTACCAGGAGTCTGCCGGGGTGATCGCGAGGGACATGTCACAGTAGTGTGTGGGGCCCTTTACACAGAGGTAGCGTAAATCAAAAAACATAAGGAGTGTCAAGTCCAAAGCAGAGGTCAGGAACACGCAGGCAATAATGCAATAAATCAGGGTCTCAAAACATTGTCACATATCCAAAACCAAGGTCTGGGCAGGCAGTAAACAAGAGTCCCAAAAGTAGCCATGCAACTGTAGAATACCACCCAACAAATGCTCATCATTCTCTAATGTGTGCTCCTGACTAATTATGGATTATACACAGCAAGGTCCTCTACCCAGATTACATAATTTGCAATAAACACTAAACTGTATCAATTGCGACAAAATCAGGGCCTATTGCTAGCTACGTTATTTTGAGGTTCAGTTATACTTCTGCCCACAAAGATAAATACGGGTTTCATTCAGTGAACCCGAGAAGGAGCTTATGTAGTCACCCAGTAAAACACAGCGACACTCACCAGACACCAGTGACGTGCGGTGAGGTCCCTGGCTGGGGAGGCACTGAGGTTTTTTATATATATATATATATATATACACACACACACACACACAGTGGTCGAAGTGGAAATTTTTAAGTGGGGGTATGGAGAAGTGAAGGTTGCAATTATGCGCGCACCTCCGGAAAAGGGTGTGTGGCCACTCAAACAGGGGTGTGTCCTTCAGTGTAGTAGGACCCCTTATACTATCTAGTACTGGCGCCCCTTTCACCTGATACCACACGGTATGAGCCGAAATTCACAATACAGCACACGGTATGAGCCGAAATTCATATTTTACCACACGGTATGAACCAAAATTCACATTACAGCACATGGTATGAGCCGAAATTCACATTACAGCACACCATTTGAGCTGAAATTCATATTTTACCACACAGTATGAGCCGAAATTCACATTACATTACAGCACACGGTATAAGCCAAAATTCACATTACAGCACACGGTATGACCCGAAATTCACATTACAGCACACGGTATGACCCGAAATTCACATTATAGCATACGGTATAACCCACAATTCAGGGACAGGGAGAGAGTGACAGCAGGGACAGAGAGTGACAGCAGGGACATAGGGAAGCAGGGGAACATTACCTGATATGTGCAGCGGAGGTGCGGAAGGGACTGTGGTTGTCGGTGGCAGATGAGCCCATGATCTGCGGGGAATGCGGCAGTACTAAGCTGTCCTTTGTTGCTGCGGCGTTGATGCCCCTCTGACCACCGCCAGTTGTTGTCTGCGCTGGTCAGCTTTCAGTGGCGGTGCAGCTTGCGGCAGTGAGCGGTGGGCAGCTGTGATACAAATATATCTTTTTGTTTACATTTATTTTTTTTATTTTTCCCTGTCCCTGCAGTCCAAGTGATCTGAGGGTGAGCTGCAGTCCAAGTGATGTTGCCCAGATCACTTGGACTGCAGCTCACCCCCAGATCACTTGGACTGCAGCTCACCCCCAGATCACTTGGACTGCAGCTCACCCCCAGATCATCTGGGGGAGAACTGCAGTCCAAGTGATCTGGGGGTGAGCTGGCCAGACCCTTCCCACCCCACAACTGCCCCCCCCCACCTCCGCCCCCTCGCCTGGGTGGTCAGCGTGCTGACCCCAGCTCTGGTGCTCCCGTTATCTCTGGAGCTGCCACTGCTGTAGGCAGCTCTAACAACGGGTCCCACCGCCGCTGCCCACACGCCGCGCTCCTGTAGTTGTGGCTCTACTGTAGCGCCGGGTCCCGCCGGGTCCTGCCGCTGCCGCCCCACCCCCCCCACTGCTAATAGTGATTAAAAGTTTTAAAATGCATAGTATAATATAAAGAGATTACGTATGACACAGAAAATGTGTCATAAGTATTTTCTTTATATTATTTTAATCATTAATGGCTCATAAATGGCAGGGGTGGCACTGCCTCCCCTGACTGCACGTACCTGCCAGACACACACTCACAACCAGTGCAGAATGCAGGGCCAGGATTCTTCTTGGCCTGGGCGTCCAGTCCGCAGCACCTGCGCAGCGTACATCTACTTTTGCACACAAAAAAAACAGTTTTGGCACTGCGCTAAAGAGAGAAAATAGGTTAAACTGTAAAGTGCTGCTGCAAGGAGTGGGGCTACTACCTAGCTCCACTAACTTATGAACACAAAAAAACAAGATCTTTCCCCAGCGCACAGTACAGGGTATACCATAAGGAAAAATAAACCAAATTTGTTTCAATTCCTTAAATTTCTTTTTTATTCGATAATTCAAGAGAGGTTTAATATTCAGTTAAAAATACATATCAATGAAAAAGGTGACTGCCTATTACCAGTAAACATACATATAACAATCACAAACACAGAAAAAACATATAGATGGGGATTTTTAAAAATAAATATTCACTATACCCCACTGGTCTCCAGTGCAAAAAATGAAATGCAACCAATTCTCATAGGTTGGATGCGCTGCTCTGCGGCTTACTCCTTCTATGTTAATAGGTAATGACCACAGAATACCTGTAGGGATGTGCACAACCTGTTTGGAAAAATCTACCTCTACAAGTGCAGTTGTATAACTGGGAGTGTGCCCCCCCCCCCCCCCCTTAAAGAAGGACTGTGACTTTAAGAGGAATTCTGTGGTCATTACCTATTAACATAGAAGGAGTAAGCCGCAGAGCAGCGCATCCAACCTATGAGAATTGGTTGCATTTCATTTTTTGCACTGGAGACCACTATACCATCGTGGGGTATAGTGAATATTTATTTTAAAAAATCCCCATCTATATGTTTTTTCTGTGTTTGTTATTGTTATATGTATGTTTACCGGTAATAGGCAGTCACCTTTTTCATTGATATGTATTTTTAACTGAATATTAAACCTCTCTTGAATTATCGAATAAAAAAGAAATTTAAGGAATTGAAACCAATTTGGTTTATTTTTTCTTATGGTATACCCTGTACTGTGCGCTGGGGAAAGATCTTGTTTTTTTACATCTACTTTTGGTGTCTGCCCTGGCTGGGACCCTCAGCGGCGGATGGCGGTGTACTGTAATTCCAGGGGCTGGCGGTGCGCTGTCCCGAACCCCCGGCGACAGTGCGCTGTGTGTGGGTGGGCTGGCGTTCCGCTGTCCCTCAGCGGCGGTGGCGACTGTTTGCTGTCCCGAACCCCCGGCGGCAGTGCGCTGTGTGTGGGTGGGCGGGCTTGCGTTCCGCTGTCCCTCAGCGGCGGCGGCGTGCTGTCCCAGACCCCCGGCGGCAGTGCGCTGCGCTGTGTGTGGGTGGGCTGGCGGTGAGCTGTCCCTTAGCGGCAGCGGCGCTGCGGTGGGATTGAATCTGGAAGCTCCACCTCCAAACATGCAGGAAGGTGGAGCAGCTGACAGGGGAAGAATTACAGCGGCTGACTGTGACTGACATCCAGCAGCCTGATCATTGATTCGGGCGGGTGTGCGGACATTATTTGACTGCACAGTAAAAAAAAAAATGACAGGGGGGGCACGTGCCTTGGTGCCCCCCCCCCTAAATCCGCCACTGATCACACCTATACAAGTTCCTGTAATGCCTCTGAAATGTGCAATAACAGCCAAATGCAGCAACATGTAATACGACAATGATAACACTCAATAAGATCTAATAGACCATTATTAACCTCTAGCAAGATCCAATATGTTCTCCATAATGCTGCAATGTAGATGAATGGCAGTGACATTACGTTTGCCAGTGATAATGCTGATTAAGGTGTTTATTGGTTATAGTAATGTCCTGTAATAGGCACAGTGGTAGCAATAGGGCCCTGTAAAATGAACATAAGTAGCCATAATGTCCAATATAATATTCATTAATACTGCTCAGTAAAATGCCAAATACTAATAATAATGGCCAGAAATATGCCCATAAGTACCAGACAGTTATGCACAATAATAATAATCATTAAAAGGAATCAACATGGGTTTATGAAGGACAGATCCTGTCAAACCAACTTACTTGTTTTTTTTGAAACAGTAAGTGCAAACCTAGATCAGGGTAAAGACGTGGATGTAATCTTTTTAGACTTTGCCAAAGCTATCGACACAGTACCCCACATGAGACTTATCTACAAGCTACAAGAAACAGAGCTAGGAAGCACAATATGCACTTGGGTCAAGAATTGGTTAGATAACAGAGAACAGCGCATTGTGGTTAATGGATCCCTTTCAAATTGGACTGAAGTGCTAAGTGGTGTGCCGCAAGGCTCGGTATTAGGACCACTATTGTTCAACATTTTCATTAACGACCTAACAGAAGGTCTAGAGAGCATGGTGTCAATTTTTGCAGATGATACCAAATTGTGTAAGGCTATAAATACAGAGGAGGATGCCGAGTCTCTTCAGAATGACTTCATTAAATTAGAAGCATGGGCAACCAAATGGAGAATGCGCTTCAACACAGACAAATGTAAGGTAATGCACTGTGGTAGCAAGAACAAAAATAACACCTACCTACTAAATGGGGTAAAATTAGGGAATACTGTACTGGAAAAAGACTTAGGTGTTCACATAGATAGCAAACTAAGCAGCAGTTCCCAAAGTAGGATGGCAGCAAAGAAGGCTAATAAGATACCAGCATGCATAAAACGGGGTATTGATGCTAGGGACAAGAGTATTATACTCCCGTTATATAAATCACTTGTGAGGCCACACCTTGAATACTGTGTACAATTCTGGGCAACGTACTACAAAAATGATATCCTGGAGCTAGAAAAGGTTCAGAGGAGGGCGACCAAACTAATTAAAGGGCTTGGAGACGCTGGAGTACGAGGAAAGGCTTGAAAGACTAGGCATGTTTACATTGGAAAAGAGGAGACTAAGAGGGGATATGATCAACATCTACAAATATATAAGGTGACAATATACAGAGCTTGCGCAGGACCTGTTTCTGGCCAGATCAACACATAGGACACATGGACACTCACTTAGGTTAGAGGAGAGGAGATTCCGCACAATACGGTGTAAAGGGTTTTTCACAGTAAGGACAATACGTGTTTGGAATTCCCTGCCTGAGGGAGTTGTAATGGTGGACTCAGTCAACACCTTTAAGAATGGGTTAGATAAATTCCTAATGGATAAGTATATCCAGGGGTATGGTGCGTAGTCACTCACTATAGTTACTACAAAAAGGGATAAAATGCAACGGCAGTCATCAACATCAGTCAAAATTTTAGACAAATCATCAGGCATAGGAGACCACTAATAGGTTAAACTCGATGGACAATTGTCTTTTTTACTTAGATACTATGTAATACACTAGCATTAGTAGCAGTTTGCAGATACCCAAAAGAGTCACAAATGCGTAATTAGCTACCGACAGCAAAAGTAATGCCTAGTAAGATCTACTATTGTTACAGCAATGTCCAGCACGCAGCCCTTCAGTAAGATAACCGGGGATTCCCCAGATGTCCTGATATCCCTTCTTTCACACAGAAAGGCAAATTCCCAGGTGAGGAAGTTCTACCCGGTAATTTACCGATAAACACTGGTCCTTTTTCTGTGTGAAAGGGTCAACCGGGGTTGAAATTCCCGGGACTTCGACCCAGGAATTTACCAGGGTTGGAGACCCGGGAATTTGGACCCGGTTTGACCCTTTTACACAGATTAAATAACAGTTTTGATCTGAAAATTACCAGGTAGAAATTCTTGACCCAGTAATTTTATTGTCTGTGTGAAAGGAGGGTGAGGCCGGGACCGGCAAAACTACCCGGCACTAAAATACCTGGTAAAAGCCGGGATTTTCAGACATTTCTGTCTGATAGGGGTATTACTGATACATTTATCACACTAAATCCTGCACACAGGATACCCTCCTCAAGGGCAAGTGCAGGATTCATGAGGGGAGGGGTTCACATACACATACATACAGTGTGTACACACATGGAACACATACATATACACACCCATGCATAGAACACAAACACAGATTATATATATTATATACACACACACACACACACACACACACACACACACACACACACACACACACACACACACACACTACACTTTAAGTGCTATATATCAAGTCATCGCTGATGAACTTTGTCTGACAGCTGAACTTTTAATAAATACAACTCATTGGATTCAAACACCTGTTCTATAGGAACATAATATGAATTTATGAGATCCTGGAGCAAAAATAGTCCACTTGCTTTTGAAACAATATTACGATATTTTATTGTTGCAGTTTTTTCATATGCTTGTGATTTTTATCATCTATTCTTATTATTAAACAATTGAAGCGCTCCCTTGGTAATTGTATTACTTCCCCCTTTAGCTATTTGTATTTTGACATCACAGTATAGTCAAGTTGGAAGTTGCTATACAATCAATCTAATTGTTGTTAAGATCTAAATGGTGTCTAACAAGCACTAGGGACACTTTGTGGTTGTCTTTTTGACCAAGATAAAGTACCAGCAATCTGCTGCTGTCATGTCGCAGGCTGGGTTCAAAAAATGACAGTTACAGTAGGAGCTGGTTGGTTGGTACTTTATCTCTCTCCAAGGCTTAGTACTAATAGACCTTTATGTGCAGTACTGCTGGCTATACACTGACATCACACCTACACTACATGGCTAGACTATGACATCACAGCTACTGTATATTACACAGCAGGGCTACACACTGACATCACACCTACACTACATGGCTAGAATATGACATCACAGCTACTGTATATTACACAGCAGGGCTACACACTGACATCACACCTACACTACATGGCTAGAATATGACATCACAGCTACTGTATATTACACAGCAGGGCTACACACTGACATCATACTGTAGCTACACTATATAGCTAGACATTGTCATTACAGCTATATTACACAGCAAGGCTAGACACTGACATCATAGCTACACTACATGGGTAGACAATGACATCACAGCTACTATATATTACACAGCAGAGCTACACACTGACATCATAGCTACACTACAGGGCCAGAGACTGACATCACACCTACACTACATGGCTAGACTATGACATCACATCTACTATATATTACACAGCAGGGCTACACACTGATACCATAGCTACACTACAGGCCTAGACACTGACATCACACCTACACTACATGGCTAGAATATGACATCACAGCTACTGTATATTACACAGCAGGGCTACACACTGACATCACACCTACACTACATGGCTAGAATATGACATCACAGCTACTGTATATTACACAGCAGGGCTACACACTGACATCATACTGTAGCTACACTATATAGCTAGACCCTGTCATTACAGCTATATTACACAGCAAGGCTAGACACTGACATCATAGCTACACTACATGGGTAGACAATGACATCACATCTACTATATATTACACAGCAGGGCTACACACTGACATCATAGCTACACTACAGGGCCAGAGACTGACATCACACCTACACTACATGGCTAGACTATGACATCACAGCTACTGTATATTACACAGCAGGGCTACACACTGACATCATACTGTAGCTACACTATATAGCTAGACACCATCATTACAGCTATATTACACAGCAGGGCTACATAATGCCATTTACTAAGAAAACAGGAGGGAGTGTCTGTAGCACTAGGAACTTCCTTATAATTACAGTATTTAGCGTTAACCCTTTAATATTATGATTAAATAAATACCACTGTTTATTTTAAAATAGGAGTGATACTACAGAGATAGGATAATTTAATATGTACAAAGAGAGAATAAGGTCTGTAAATGGTACACTGATAAAACATAACTTCTAATCAACAAATGGTTCAAATAGTTGAAAATGTATGTAGAATATATTTAAGAACAAGCAGCGAAATATTTATAATAAAACACTAGAAAGTGTACAGAAAGAAACTGGAGAGAATTAATTTTTTACCAACTGTGTGCCTGTGTCTCGGTTATTGTAGGTTCTGAATGCACTAAGGGAATGGTAAATGTCGCAGATACAAGTGTATCAGAGCATGAATAATACACAGTGTTGTAATTCAGTTATTTGTTGCCAGTATAATTCAAACAATTCTGCATACGCAGAACAATAATAAAATGTTACAATGTATAACAAGTGTATCTATTCAGATGGCTCTGTATTAGTTGAGGTAAAGCTTGCTGGATCATAGCTAAATGCGGTTATATTCATTATTTTTTTAAACATTTATCCCCAAATAATCACCTTGCTTCTTATTCAGCAGCTGTGCAGGCTACTTAAAACGTACTAAATTCACTATTCTGATCACTTTTTAAGTAACTCATGCACTTGTGTTTCATATCAAGTAAATCACATTTTATTTGATCTTCCACAATTATAATGAGTATAAGTAATGATCTGAATGATCCCTTAACCCAGTGGTTCCCAAACTTTTGTGAGTCACGGCACCCTGGAGTATCAGATTTTTTTTCACGGCACCCCTAGGCCACAAGTTTCTTATTGAGAAATTTCGAAAAAAATATTAGATTAAGTAAATTATGTTTATATGTCATCCTTAGGGTCAGTTGTGTGGTGAGGGACAAGATTTGCTTCTGTTTGGCCACATATTTTATAACTGGAAGCCATCAGCACTGGTTTTGCCTATTAAATTGACAATAAATAGTTTGAATTGGTCCTTGACCACCAACCTGAGGCACCCCTGCAAGTGTCCCGCGGCACCCCAGGGTGCCACGGCACACAGTTTGGGAACCACTGCCTTAACCACTTAGGGGGTCTATTCAATTCAAGTCAGAATTCCCAACTTGTCGGATATACAGCATTTTCCGACAATTCAAGGTCGAATCCAGATTCGACCTGTTCAATTAAACTGACATTTATCCGACAAGTCAGAAATTTCGACTTGTCGGAAAAAACCTGGATTGGCGGATTAGCTGCGGATCCACGTGTTTTGTCAGATTCGCAGCCAAATCAGACAGGTTTGAGACCCGCTTCCGACAATGTCATTCCGACTTTAATAAAAGTCGGATTGCCATTTTTGGGAATGGCCAAAACCTGTCGATTTGGCTGCAAATTGAATACTAAAACTTCAAATCCTTTCCGTTGGAAAAGGATCAAACATCAATTAAACAGACCTAATAACTGATGATTTTTTTACCCAAATACTGCTCAGAAATTTGTCGGGGTTTTTTTTTTATGAGTCAATTAGGTGAAGAACATGAATTTAACCCTATCCAAAATGATTTCAGTTAAAAAGATAAATAAAAACATTTTGAATGGGAATTTCACATAGCACTTTGTCAGTTCCGGCATTGCTGGCTATACGGTATATGGCCACAGTACTTTCCAATCAGCACCTGCAGAAGAAACTGACACAGCAGATTGAAGCTGCCGCTCTTGCGAACACTGGGATCGGCCCTTGCAGCATTAGTAATGCCAGTTCCTCACAGCTACAGAAGTCCTTGACATGCCCCGAATCAGTCCTAGGTTCAATAGTACTGGATGTGATATTGTCAGCTCTCCAATAATAAAGTTATTTTAAATACAGTGTATAACATCCACCTGCTACAATCATGGCTGGGGGGGAGGCACACACTGACTGGTGATATATCAGTGTGCTATGGTACTCCAGGGTCGGACTGGCCCACAGGGGAACAGGGGAAACCACCGGAGGGCCCTACTACCGGTGGGCCCCACTCCTCCTCTCTAGGGATCAAGTTCCAGACTATCCTAGTGCACTGGATTTATGCATTATACATATGTCACATTATACTTCACAATAATTTGGTTTATTATATATTTACCAAGGGGCATAAAACATGTAATTGTTAGTAAAACCTCTGTGGTGGCTGGCCACACCCCCACTGGAACCGGGCTACACCTTTAAGCATGGGCCCCTATAGCAGCATTCCCCTGGTGGGCCCTTCATGCTCCAGTCCAACACTGTGGTACTCTATTGTAAGTACTACCGTGTCTAGGAGATGCCTGCAACAATCAGCGGGACACCGAGTGTAGCATGTGCCCCTTCCCTTATAATACCCATTATTGCACCCCTCCAACTAACTGTATTGATTATATATCAGTGCCTTTAGTGTGACTGAATGAGGGGTGGAATAATGGATAGTATAAAATGCCGTTATAAAATGGAGTCACTGAGTGAGGGGGGAATAATAATGGGGTCACTGAGTGAGGGGGGAATAATAATGAGTATTCTAGGTGCTGGGGCTTGCTACAATAAGTAACCTGAGTCACTCATACACAATGCAGTCAGAGAGCGAGGGGTTAATGGGCTTAATTCAGAGTTGATCGCAGCAGCAAATTAGCAGTTGGGCAAAACCATGTTGCACTGCAGGTGGGGCAGATGTCACATGTGCAGAGAGAGTTAGATTTGGGTGGGGTGTGTTCAAACTGAAATCTAAATTGCAGTTTAAAAATAAAGCAACCAGTATTTACCCTGCACAGAAAAAATATAACCCACCCAAATCTATCTCTCTGCACGTTACATCTACCCCACCTGCAGTGCTCATGGTTTTGCCCAACTTCTAACAAATTTGCTGCTGCTATCACCTCTGAATTACTCCCAATAATGGGGTATGGGGACCTGCTACATTCAGTGAGGGGAGCACTGATCTAAAATGCAGTAACTGAGAAGTGTAATAACGGAAATTAGAGGTGAGGGGACATGATGTAATGAGAGAAGGGGGAAGTCATATACTGTAATACTGTAATATATAAACAACAAATAATGTATTGGGCATACATCAGGAATGAAACTATAGTTCTATGGATTGTTTGAAGGAGGTGGGAACTAAATCGGTACCTTACTTAGGGCCCCTATGAGGTCTAAATCCACCTCTGGTTGGCGCCCAATGGAGCTATTCAATTGTTTCTCCATTCGGGTGCAATCAGCTGCCAGTGTCGGCATTTCAGCTCAGACCCCCTGGGGGTGGCGAGATGAAATGAGTGAAAAGAGACCCATGTGGGTGGCCATATGGGACTTTTCGCATTGCGCCCATTACCTTGGTCGGGTTTAACTGCTTTACACTGCTAAACCTCTCTGGGCGCAATAAGAGCGATTAAAAAAGGATATGAATAAATCTTTAGACGGGAGATCGGGAGCGATAAACAACTGAATCTCGCACAATGAATCTAACTTGGGGCCTAATTCAGACCCTGTCGCTGATGTGCAAGAATCGCTATGAAGCTATTTTTGCACACATGCGTGTGTGCCGGTACACGTATGTGCAAGGTCCTAAACTGCGTTCTCTTCAGAACATAGTTTAAGATCTGGTGGAAGATAGGAACGGGGGAGGTCAAGGCCGCATTTTGTGGGCGTTGACGCTCCTTAAAGGTGTGGCAGCAGCTGCAATCCTTAACATGGCGGGCAGCCATCTGCCTTCGCAACTAGGCTGCGTAAACTGAGGGCTACAGTACTTGAAACATTTGAAAGTATCACCATCATGCGATGCTTTTGCATGTCTGCGGGGAAGGGGTGGTGGGGTGGCTGGATCGTCTCCACGCATGTCAAAGAATTTGATCGTAGATGTGCGTATTTTCACACATCTATGATCAGGTCTGAATTACCCCCTTAATCTCTTCCTGCAAAATGATATCTGAGCCTAGCAAGGAGCACTCCAGTTTTTCTCTGGGAAGTCTCTGTAGTAGATGGGGTCAGCCAACGACGTACGGCGAGGTAAATGGCTAGGGAGGCACTGGCCAGTGCCAGTGCTTACTCTCTTGCATCGATGGTTGCAGAGAATCTTGCTGAAAAACAGCATACAGAAAGATATAGCTGACTATCCGACGCATTGGAACAATAAAACAGCTGTATTGTTCCGTGTACATGTATGATATCCTTCATTGGAGGGGTCATCCATCTTTCTCCATGTTCCAAAAATCAGGCGATGCGGCCAACGATCCTATTCAGCTCTATGCGGAAGGGGGGGGCATAGAGGGCGGTCGGGCAGTGGATCGCCCTGTGTGTAGGGACCGCCCGATAGGTCAGCCCTCAGGTTGTCTGTCGCATCATCGATACACATCGTACTGTATGTGGGGCCTTTATACTGCAAGCTCCACTGGGGCCGGGAATGAGGAGACTCATTAAATATTCTCTAGAAAGTGACGCACGCTGTGTGGGCGCGCTATAGATACAGTAAGGGGAAGCGACTGACGCAAAGTAATTTACAGTATTTCTAGGTTTATGACCCGCTCTACTAATTTCCTCTTTTTCTGTGCTACAAACATTTCCCTTCCCAGAAGATTGTTCTCCTGCAATAAATGTCCACAAGTAATATAGTTCAGCAGAATGCAGCAATACCTACAGTGTGCTGCTACAGAGATATACTGTATACTGTTGTCAGAGCCAGATTAACATAATGGCTGATGGAATTTCAGACCACCAGAAAATTATTGGTCCTATGATGTTATTAGGTGGCCACAGTGTGTGTTGGGGAAGCAGCTTTGTGGGATCAGGAACCTGACGCCAGAATCCCGGAATGACAATACCCGCCATTTATTCCCACGTGGTTGGTAGGTCCACGCCACCAACCAAGTAAGAATAGAACCTGTGGCGAGTCTAGCTCGCCACCGGGCAGGAAGCATGGCAAGCGCAGTGAGCCCGCAAAACGACTTGCTGCCGTTATGCCGGCAGATGGGATGCCGCTGTCAGTATACGGACAGCCGGTATATCATCCCCATTCCTTGTGATGGAGGTTGGTCCATAAGCAGATAATTTATCCAGGGATTGGTTTATTAATTGGTATAACGCAGGTGCAGAATAACATAGGGTTACACAGTATACAGCAGGTACACACTGTAGTATCCTCAAGTGCAGCCAGGAGAATCTGGGGCAAATGCCGGATGATGTAGTACACCTGTATATATATTTATTTTGGAACCTGATGAATGGCATAATTTATACATCATATGGGGACTGCAGAAATTATCGAGGGAGAACAGTAACCGGGATATATCTGTGATACCTCCGGGCGTGAAGATGTTTTCTAGGCTGCGGGGCAGGAGGGTTAGGCTGCAGAACGGGAGGGAAACTGTTAGGCTGCGGGATGGGAGGGTTAGGTTGCGGGATGGAAGGGAAAGGGTTAGGCTGTGGGAGAGGGGGAAAGGGTTAGGCTGCAAGACTGTCAGAGGTCTGCTCTGGAACTGCTCAGACTGGTGGGACCCAGAGGGTGGACATATATGCAATTTTGGATGGCTAGTTTGATGCATGTGCAAAGCAAAATATAGGAGAAAGACGTATGCACAGTCAGGGCTGTTTCTAGACCAGGGCTGGCCAAACCGGTCCTCGAGATCTACCAACAGTTCACATTTTCCAGATCACCTAGCTGGTGCACAGGTGTAGTCATTATTAATTAAGATGTGCTGCATTCATTCCTAGCTGACAATTCTACAGATCCCCAGGAGGCCTGGAAAACATGAACTGTTGGTAGATCTCGAGGACCGGTTTGGCCAGCCCTGTTCTAGACAATTTGGCTCCCAGTTCAAACAGTAAAAAATACGTGCCCCCCAATAGATATTCTAAAATGCGCCCCCTCCATACTCATATACAAAAAATATTTTGCACGCACCTTAGGTGCGTGCTCTCTTGGCGAGGGGCCGTGGCCTCATTAAAATAGGTGTGGCCTCGTTAAAATGGTCATGGCCTCACAGGAAAAGACTGCCTTACACCCCAGTTTTTGACCCTGCACCAGCAGACCTTGGCCACCACAGGGAAGAAAATAAAAAATCAACAATAAATGTGGAATTTGGCGATTATCACAATGCAACCGCGTCATTGTGCGAAACTCTGCCCCCCAGGCAGAGTACTATAGGAGGGAGGAGGGAGGAGCAGAAATGCAGCTAGTTAGTGCCGGGTTGGTTGCCCAGTGCAATTACACGACTCGCCCGCCGCTAGAAACGGCACTGCCTGAAAGGAGTAAAGACAACAGAACGAGATGCACTCTTCCTCTCCTGCCCCTATTCACTATGGGGGAGATTTATCAAAGTTTAGAAAAGTACTAACCAATCAGCTCCTAACTGCCATTTTACAGCCTGTTTGAAAAATTATAGGCGCTAATTGGTTGATACTTTATCTTCCGTCTACTTTATCTCTCTCTCCAAGCTTTGATTCCCATGTCCACAATCTCTCCTGTTCCTGCAGTATGTGATGAGGAGTTAGCAGGGTACAAGAGCAAACACTACGCATCACGCAAATGTATCTAGGGATAACCGCCGAAGCAAAAGCAGCCCAATATTTATCACTCTGCACACATGAAGGGGCATGCGTGGGGACAGGGGCAGGAGAACGCATGGGGATGAAGAGGCAGATGTGGGAAGGGGCAGGTGTGGGAATATACACGGAGAGGGGGGCAGAAGCACATACAGGGAGGTTTTAAACATATGGTTTGAGGATTCCGTTTCTTTACCACAGAATTGTTCACTACAGTACAAGTAGACCTATGTGTACAGTTCAGAAAAATGAGAAGTTACTAAGTTCACTCTGGGACCACAGTTTGTGCAATAAGGCAGCTGCAGAACGGGACTGGGAACCGGATTCAGATATAGACGCAGGTTGCTATATATGCAGCCAGATCTGCGTCCATCTCCTCACATGCTGGGGGCCACCCCAGAACACAGGGCAATGCCGCTCAGGATGTGTGACGGGCCGCCTCCCGATGCGTCCGCAATTAGATTGCAGATGCATTAAACTAAGGTTGACCCCTGGCATTGCAGCCTGGCTGCGCTGTCAGACAACCCGCTGCCATATTTTATAATCGGAGCGGCTGCGTGTGACATCATGCAGCCGTCCTGAAAATGCTCCCGGAATGACCCTGCTCAGCGCATCACGCCTCCCAAATGCTACGTCACCAAACGCCCGCTGCTGTCAATCACACTGCCAAGAAGAGACTCTCACCACTACAATCCATTCTGAATGCAGCGGCGAGGCTCATCTTCCTCGCTAGACGTTCATCGTCTGCAGATCCGCTCTGTCAGTCCCTCCATTGGTTACCTGTATTCTACCGAATTCAATATAAAATACTTTTACTCACACATAAGGCCATTAACCAAACTACACCAACGTACATCACTTCGCTTATCACAAAATATCTCCTAACCCGACCTCTTCACAAGACCTGCCTCTCTCATCCACACTCATTTCTCGCTCCCATGCACGATTGCAGGACTTTCTTCAGGCCGCACCTACTCTGTGGAATGCCCTGCCACGTACAATGAGACTCTCCCCTAGTCTCCAAACCTTCAAGCGTTCCCTGAAAAATCACCTCTTCAGGCAGCTTATCACATTCCAGAGCCGCTCACTCAACCTTCATAATCTTTCCTATCCGATTATATCCCCACTGTAGAGTCCGCACATATCCTCCACATATTTTCTCTCTTCACTTTCCCTTCTTTCTGACCAGGGTTCATCATTGCTGTGATGTGATATCAGGCAGCCCACCTAGAACCTTTGCAATCCAGTGGACAAAAATGCAATTTCCTTTCCTTGTGTATCCATGCCTATTTCCCTATAGATTGTAAGCTTGCGAGCAGGGCCCTCCTACCTCTACGACTGTTCGTTTATTACCCAGATATGTTGCATCGTAGGGGGAGATTCAAATGTTTGAAAAGTCAGTTGGGAGTCTGTTTTTTCCTATCTAATAGACAGACACCCAACTGACTTTTCAAACATTTGAATCTCCCCCATTGTGTCCAATTGTAAAGCGCAACGGAATTTGCTGCGCTATAAAAGAAACCGTTAATAAATAAAAATTAGCACAGTGTGCAGGGGTATTGGGTAGGGTTCACCTTAGCATGCAATGGAAGCTTCCTCCTCTGTATGCAGCAATAAAAGTGAAATTGCAGCCATGTCCTCTCTGATGCAGCCATGAGCTTGGCGTGCCGCAGCCCCCACATCCCACATATGATTACATACAGTACCAACAGGAGTGTATCTAGGCACGGCAAGCAGGTCCGGGCGCCCAGGGCGCTGTGGCCTGCGGGCGCAGCCACAGTCACCCCACAAGCGCCCGCCGCCCACCTGCACCCCGGCTGCAGCAGGCGCCGTGGGCTCTGTGCGTGCCTGCTGCTGCCGGCTCCACTGTCAGATGCTAGAGGTCATAATTGACCTCTAGTGTCTGTGCGGCGCTATGGGAGAGACGTCATGATTTCTCTCCCATAGAGAGGAGCGGGCAGCCAGAGATGGAGCAGCAGCGGTTGGGAAGCAGGAGCGGGGCTGGTGAGTATTGTTTGTTTTAGTTGTTGTTTTTATGTTTGTACTACTATGTGCACACTAGCCCTGTTTTACCTGCTGGAAGGGGCGGGGGCAAAGGAAACTTTCGCCCTGGGCGCCACAAGGTCTAGAACCGGCCTTGAATACCAAGGGTAATTAGGATCACACAAAAAATGCAGCCCGCTTTATAAGAAAAATTGCCTCATGCTGAAAGCAAATGGACTCTTAAAGCAAATTGGAAGGTGTCACTTTCCAGAGCTTGATGTATATTGGGACATTACAGCTCCATAGCATACTATGGGGAATGCAGTGCTGGTGGTCTGCAGCGGACCATAGACCTTTATAAATGCATATAAAGAAATCAGGCTCAGGCAGCCTGGGCTGTTTCAAGCCTCTGCGGACAATTGTATCTGCTGGCAGTCGGCCGTCACTGTTTAGAGGTAAAAGCATAAACGGCCTGTTGTGGGTATATACAACCCCTGTCTGTCTCTGTGTTGTGTAACAAATGCAGACAGAGTCTGACAGAAATAACTCATATCCTGTGGAAATCTGGTCAGTGAGGTAAGTCCCATACCCCTCTGCTGCAAAATACTCACGTTATCCTGGTTAGAACGGTGGCTTTAAAACTTCAGTTTAATAAAAAGATAATTAATAGTATAGCCAATTCTTAAACACCATGGAGATGGATGTGAGATAGATGCAGATATGACCATGGCAGCTGCTGCTAATTCTGAATATACCGAGATGCCTAGAAGTGCTGCAAACCCATCTAGAGATGCACCAATACCTCCCAACCATCCTGATTCCAGCAGGTCAGTCCCGCTTTTTGGAGAGAGTCTCACAGGCGAACAGGAGGTTGGGGGGAGGGGTCCTCTGCAGAGCAGCATTGCATGGCCACGCCTCCTGCAATTAGGCCATACACCCTGAAAAGTACCTGGGCCCAGCCAAGCCCCCTTCTACCCTGCCTATCCCCACCCCTTCTTACCCATCAGTAGGCAGCAGCCTCTCTTCCCAGCCCAGCGCAGGGAGGCCACTGCTGCTGAGCGCAGGAGTCTCCTCTGCCTGCAAGGGAGGTGGGGAGTAATCACACCAATCGTATCCCCCACTAAGATCTGACCCTGGCTGAGAGGTGCACGGTATACCCCTGTGGAGGTCAGCGCAGCAATGGGACATGCTCTCATACTGCCAGAAATAATGGATTCCCTGGCAACAAGGATCACATGACCAGTGACTGACTGTAGTAAAGTGTATAATGTGACTGGAAAGTGTACAGAAAGTCAGTCAGCATTGTCCATTGATGCGTTTTATATTTGTAAAATAATTCCAAAATGACCCCTTTTGTTCAGAAGACGTTACGTGCTCTGGGGCCTGTAACACAACAAAGGGCTGGCTGTTCCCATCTGCCGATTTCACAGGGTTACTTAATTACAGTCGTTCCCTCTCAATGAGACGTTACAAAAGGGTCTAATTATACTGTAGCCTAAAGACTCTCACATGGGACGGTTGGGAACCTCACAGACAGAAAACACTCTAATATTCCCTATCATCTCCATTTACACATTACACCAATCTATGGCCAATTTTTTAAACCTGGATTACTACATCTACTTTCTGTTCATGCCATGTTTGGGGGGGGGGGGGGGGGGGTTAATTCATGCAAGTGCAATATCTAAAATACGTGCATGTCTAGAGCACAGGTTCTCAAACTCGGTCCTCAGGACCCCAAACAGTTCATGTTCTCCAGGTCTCCTCACAGAATCACAGGTGAAATAATTAGTTCCACCTGTGGATGTTTTAAAATGTGCCAGTGAGTAATGAATACACCTGTGTAGCTGCTGGGTGACCGCAACAACGTGAACAATGTGGGGTCCTGAGGACCGAGTTTGAGAACCACTGGTCTAGATGGCTATGTAAGGGGTTGGGTCTATGTACTAAGCCGTGGAGAGAGATAAATTGTAAAGAAGCGAGTTCTAGCCAATCAGCTCCTAACTGCTATTTTTCAAACAGCCTATAACATGGCAGTTAGGAGTTGAATGGCTGGTACTTTATCTCTCTCCAAGACTAAAGGTGGGTACACACTAGTAGATATATCTGCAGATCAATTGATCTGCAGATATATCTATGTACGGATCGGGCAGTGTGTTCAGCATACACACTGCCCGATCCGTCGGAGGACTGACGTCATGAACTGGGCGGGCGCTCGCCCAGTTCACCTGTCAATCACCGCCGGCCGCCGCAGCATGTGTACGGGCGGTCGGACGACCGCCCCGTACACACACAGCGACGCGCCAATATATCGTTAGATATATTGGCCGTCGGCTGTGCTGCGCAGCCGACGCGATACGTCTGTGAACGACGGAGTTCACAGACGTATCGGCCGTACACACTGGCCGACGGTCCCGCGATATATCGGCCGTTCAGGAGAACAGCCGATATATAGACCAGTGTGTACGGGCCTTTAGGAGGATGATTGGCAGTGCTTGGAGTGGCAGTTGGTGTGGCTCCCATATTTGAATTTTGGACTGTGTACAAAAAAAAGGGAGGACCAACCGCACAGTACAATAATATCAAATATATGCTAATAAAAGAATAATTCCCCTATTGTTTAATTGCTAATGCCTATCTGTCTAGTTAGGGGGTGCTACCAACCAGAAACGGATGTATACACACAGAAAAATGGATAGGAAAGAGTTTGTTTAATTTGATGCACACAAGAAAATTTAAATACAACTTGATATTCTTATTAAGATTTAATAATTAAAAACTATGAAATATAAAAAAAAATTAGTAAAGAAGTGTCAAAAGATTAGAAGTAGTGATTTAAAGAAACACTTAGTATTCACTTCTATAATATATTGGTCATAATAAATGAATTTTATATTTAATGTGGTATCTGGTGCTATCTTCACATTTTCAAGTAATAATTTTATCCCAAGACGCACATAGACGCATGTGTAAAAGTATCTATTTCAAATGAGAAAATTGTATCATGTCACAGTTGATCATAAGATTAGATACTTTTTGTAACAATAAAAGGATACTTTTGTGACAAAACAAATATGTTGACCAGAATACTTCTTATATACTGAATGTGCCACTAGGGGGTGCTGCACAAAAAGAATTTACTCACTGGTAATTCTATTTCTCGTAGTCCGTAGTGGATGCTGGGGACTCCGTAAGGACCATGGGGAATAGACGGCTCCGCAGGAGACTGGGCACTCTATAGAAAGATTTAGGACTATCTGGTGTGCACTGGCTCCTCCCCCTATGACCCTCCTCCAAGCCTCAGTTAGGAACTTTGCCCGGAAGAGCTGACACAATAAGGAAGGATTTTTGAATCCCGGGTAAGACTCATACCAGCCACACCAATCACACCATATATCACGTGATATATCACGTGATAGGAACCCCGGTTAACAGCATGATAACAAATAGAGCCTCTGAAGAGATGGCTCACAACAAAACCCGATTTTGTAACAATAACTATGTACAAGTATTGCAGACAATCCGCACTTGGGATGGGCGCCCAGGATCCACTACGGACTACGAGAAATAGAATTACCGGTGAGTAAATTCTTATTTTCTCTGACGTCCTAGTGGATGCTGGGGACTCCGTAAGGACCATGGGGACTATACCAAAGCTCCCAAACGCGCGGGAGAGTGCGGATGACTCTGCAGCACCGAATGAGAGAACTCCAGGTCCTCTTCAGCCAGGGCATCAAATTTGTAGAATTTTGCAAACGTGTTTGCCCCTGACCAAGTAGCTGCTCGGCAAAGTTGTAAGGCCGAGACCCCTCGGGCAGCCGCCCAAGATGAGCCCACCTTCCTTGTGGAATGGGCTTTTACAGATTTAGGCTGCGGTAATCCAACCGCAGAATGCGCCAGCTGAATAGTTCTACAAATCCAGCGCGCAATAGACTGCTAAGAAGCAAGAGCACCCAGCTTGGTGGGTGCATACAGGATAAACAGCGAGTCAGTTTTTCTGACTCCAGCCGTCCTGGAAACATAAATTTTCAGGGCCCTGACTACGTCCAGCAACTTGGAATCCTCCAAGTCCCTAGTAGCCGCAGGCACCACAATAGGTTGGTTCAAGTGAAAAGCTGAGACCACCTTCGGGAGAAACTGAGGACGGGTCCTCAATTCTGCCCTATCCATATGGAAAATCAGATAAGGGCTTTTACAAGACAAAGCCGCCAATTCTGAAACCCGCCTGGCCGAAGCCAGGGCCAACAGCATGACCACTTTCCACGTGAGATATTTTAAATCCACAGTCTTAAGTGGTTCGAACCAATGTGATTTCAGGAATGCCAAAACCACATTGAGATCCCAAGGTGCCACTGGGGGCACAAAAGGAGGCTGAATATGCAGAACTCCTTTGACAAAAGTCTGAACTTCAGGCAGTGAAGCCAGTTCTTTCTGGAAGAAAATCGACAGTCGAAATCTGGACCTTGATGGACCCCAATTTGAGGCCCAACGCATATTTCCGCCAAATGCGGTGATGTCTTGCAGTGACATCCTTCCTGCCTTTGATCAGGGTAGGGATGACTTCCTCCGGAATACCCTTTTCCTTTAGGATCCGGTGTTCAACCGCCATGCCGGCAAACGCAGCTGCGGTAAGTCTTGGAACAGACAGGGTCCCCGCTGCAGCAGGTCTTGTCTGAGCGGCAGAGGCCAAGGGTCCTCAGCAAGCATCTCTTGAATTTCCGGGTACCAAGCTCTTCTTGGCCAATCCAGAACCACGAGTATGGTTTTCACTCCTCGCCTTCTTATTATTCTCAGTACCTTGGGTATGAGAGGTAGAGGAGGAAACACATAAACAGACTGGTACACCCATGGTGTCACTAGAGCGTCCACTGCTATCGCCTGAGGGTCTCTTGACCTGGCGCAATATCTTTTCAACTTCTTGTTGAGGCGGGACGCCATCATGTCTACCTGTGGTTTTTCCCACCGGTTTACCAGCATTTGGAAGACTTCTGGATGAAGTCCCCATTCTCCCGGGTGGAGGTCGTGCCTGCTGAGGAAGTCTGCTTCCCAGTTGTCCACTCCCGGAATGAACACTGCTGTCAGTGCTAACACATGATTCTCTGACCATCGGAGAATCCTTGTGGCTTCTGCCATCGCCATCCTGCTTCTTGTGCCGCCCTGTCTGTTTACATGGGCGACCGCCGTGATGTTGTCTGACTGGATCAGTACCGGCTGGTTCTGAAGCAGGGGTCTTGCCTGGCTTAGGGCATTGTAAATGGCCCTTAGCTCCAGGATATTTATGTGAAGAGAAATCTCCTGATTTGACCACAGTCCTTGGAAATTTCTTCCCTTTGTGACTGCCCCCCAGCCCCGAAGGCTGGCATCCGTGGTCACCAGGACCCAGTCCTGTATTTCAAATCTGCGGCCCTCTAGTAGATGAGCCCTCTGCAGCCACCACAGCAGCGACACCCTGGTTCTTGACGATAGGGTTATCCGCTGTTGCATCTGGAGATGGGACCCGGACCATTTGTCCAACAGGTCCCACTGGAACGTCCTTGCGTGGAACCTTCCGAATGGAATTGCTTCGTATGAAGCTACCATTTTTCCCAGGACTCGTGTGCATTGATGTACCGACACCTGTCCTGGTTTTAGGATGTCTCTGACCAGAGATGACAATTCCTCGGCTTTTTCCACTGGAAGAAACAGTCTTTTCTGGTCTGTGTCCAAAATCATTCCCAGGAACAGAAGACGTGTCGTCGGGACCAGCTGTGACTTTGGGATATTGAGAATCCAGCCGTGCTGTTGTAGCACTTCCCGAGAAAGTGCTACCCCCACTATCAACTGTTCTTTGGACCACGCCTTTATAAGGAGATCGTCCAAGTACGGGATAATCAAAACTCCCTTCTTGCGAAGGAGTATCATCATTTCGGCTATTACCTTGGTAAAGACCCTCGGTGCTGTGGATAACCCAAACGGCAGAGTCTGGAACTAATAATGACAGTCCTGTACCACAAATCTGAGGTACTACTGGTGCGGAGGGTAAATGGGGACATGCAGGTACGCATCCTTGATGTCCAGGGAGACCATGTAATCCCCCTCCTCCAGGCTCGCCATAACCACCCTGAGCGATTCCATCTTGAACTTGAACCTTTTGATATAAAAGTGTTCAAGGATTTTAAATTTAAGAAGGGTCTCACCGAACCGTCCGGTTTCGGTACCACAAACATTGTGGAGTAGTAATCCTTTCCTTGCTGAAGGAGGGGTACCTTGACAATCACTTTCTGTGAATACAGTTTCTGAATAGCCACCAACACTGCCTCCGATAAGGCAGATTTTAGGAAACGGCGGGGTGGGGGGGGGAGGGGGGGGGGGGGACGTCTCGAATTTTGCTGTGGGGTAGCCTGTGGCAAAAAAGTCGATTTCCCAGCAGTAGCTGAAAGACCCTCCCCAAAAAGTTCCACCCCTTTATAGGGTAAAACTTCCATGTGCCGCTTTGAGTCGGCATCACCTGACCATTGCCTAGTCCATAACCCCCTTCTGGCGGCAATGGACATAGCGCTTATTTTTGATGCCAGCCGGCAAATATCCCTCTGTGCATCACGCATGTATAAGACCGCTTCTTTTATATGGTCAATCGTCAGCAAAATATTGTCCCTATCCATGGTATCAATGTTTTCAGACAGGGAATCTGACCACGCAGCTGCAGCACTGCACATCCAAGCCGATGCAATAGCGGGTCTCAATATAATGCCAGTGTGTGTGTATATAGCTTTTAGGGTATTTTCCTGCTTTCTATCAGCAGGTTCTTTTAGGGCGGCCGTATCCGGAGACGGTAGTGCCACCTTCTTTGATAAGCGTGTCAGCGCTTTATCTACCCTAGGGGGTGTTTCTCAGCGTGACCTATCCTCTGGTGGGAAAGGGTACGCTGCCATTAACCGTTTAGAAATTATCAATTTCTTATCTGGGGAAGTCCACGCTTCCTCACACACACCTCATTTAATTCGTCAGATGCAGGAAAAACTACTGGTGGTTTTTTCTCACCAAACATAATACCCTTTTTGTGGTACCTGGGGTATCAGAAATGTGTAATACATTTTTCATTGCCTCAATCATGTAACGGGTGGATCTATTGGAGGGTACACTCGTCTCATCATCGTCGACACTGGAGTCGGTATCCGTGTCGACATCTGTATCTGTCATCTGAGGTAACGGGCGTTTAACAGCCCCTGATGACATTTGAGACGCTTGGACAGGCACAAGCTGAGTAGCCGGCTGTCCTATGTCGTCAAACCTTTTATGTAAGGAGCTGACACTGTCACGTAATTCCTTCCATAAGTCCATCCACACTGGTGTCGACCCCGCAGGGGGTGACCTCACATTCACAGGCATTTGCTCCGCCTCCACATCATTATCCTCATCATACATGTCGACACAGCAGTACCGACACACAGGGAATGCTCTTACAGAGGACAGGACCCCACAAAGCCCTTTGGGGAGACAGAGGGAGAGTATGCCAGCACACACCAGGGCGCTATATAACACAGGGATATCACCTATACAGAGTGTTTTCCCTTATAGCTGCCTATATATATATATATATATATATATATATATATATATATATATATATATATATATATATATACACTGCGCCTAATTTGTGCCCCCCCCACCCCCCTATCTTTTTTACCCTTTCTGTAGTGCAGGACTGCAGGGGAGAGCCAGGGAGCGATCCTTCCAGCGGAGCTGTGAGGGAAAATGGCGCCAGTGTGCTGAGGGAGATGGCTCCGCCCCTTTTTCGGCGGGCTTTCTCCCGCTACTTTATCGTTTCTGGCAGGGGTTAATATACACCTACATAGCCCCTGGGGCTATATATTGTGTTAATTTGCCAGCCAAGTTGTTAATATTGCTGCTCAGGGCGCCGCCCCCCCCCCCCCCCCCCCCCCAGCACCCATCAGTGACCGCAGTGTGTGGTGTGCACGAGGAGCAATGGCGCACAGCTGCAGTGCTGTGCGCTACCTTGTTGAAGACAGAAGTCTTCTGCCGCCGATTTCCCGGACCACCTTCTTGCTTCTGGCTCTGTAAGGGGGACGGCGGCGCGGCTCCGGGAACGGACAACGAGGTCGGGTCCTGTGTTCGATCCCTCTGGAGCTAATGGTGTCCAGTAGCCTAAGAAGCCCAAGCTACCACCAGTTAGGTAGGTTCGCTTCTTCTCCCCTTAGTCCCTCGCTGCAGTGAGCCTGTTGCCAGCAGGTCTCACTGAAAATAAAAAACCTAACAAACACTTTCTTTCTAGGAGCTCAGGAGAGCCCCTAGTGTGCATCCAGCTCAGCCGGGCACAGAAATCTAACTAACTGAGGCTTAGAGGAGGGTCATAGGGGGAGGAGCCAGTGCACACCAGATAGTCCTAAATCTTTCTAGAGAGTGCCCAGTCTCCTGCGGAGCCTACTATTCCCCATGGTCCTTACGGAGCGCCCAGCATCCACTAGGACGTCAGAGAAAGTAGTATTGCAGTCTCAAAGAATAGTGGCCCCCATTCCGAGTTGATCACTCGCTAGCTGCTTTTAGCAGCATTGCACACGCTAGGCCGCCGCCCTCTGGGAGTGTATCTTAGGTTAGCAGAATAGCGAACGAAAGATTAGCAGAACTGCTACTAAATAATTCCCTGCAGTTTCTGAGTAGCTCCAGACCTACTCCTAGATTGCGATCAGCCCAGTCCGTTTAGTTCCTGGTTTGATGTCACAAACACGCCCTGCGTTCGGCCAGCCACGGCCCCGTTTCTCCAGACACTCCCGCGTTTTTCCCTGACACGCCTGCGTTTTTTAGCACACTCCCGGAAAACGCTCAGTTACCACCCAGAAACGCCCCTTTCCTGTCAATCTCTCACCGATCAGCAGTGCGACTGAAAAGCGCCGCACGAACAGCAGAAAATCTGCTAAGTTTTAGTTAAATAACTAAGCGCATGCGCCCTGCGTACCATGTGCATTTAGCAACAAATCGCAGCATAGCGAAAATCTGCAACGAGCGAACAACTCGGAATGACCACCAGTATCAGTAATAGTTATATAATCCAATCCCTTTATATTTGTAAGAGACTGTTAAAGATCCCGAGACATCTACCTCTCACATGATATGTCCAAAAAATGCGGAGTTATTTACTACATTGGATCCTAATAGCTTATATTGTATTATTACAGTATGGTAAATTATCAACAGGATATTATATTCCTCAATAAGATAATGTTGCACAGTGTTGTTCTATCTTGTTCAACATAATCATTAGAGATCAGTGATGCTTTAGTTCTTGAATAATTTCAGAGTCTCAGTGTATGTCACTTATCACTTGATGCGCCCTCAGTGTAAGTCATTCAGTGCATTCATTCATGTTTGTTAAGTGGGTTCTAGAGCAGCTCCCCTCAATGGGGCAGATGTATTAACCTGGAGAAGGCATAAGGAAGTGATAAACCAGTGATATGTGCAAGGTGATAAAGGCACCAGCCAATCAGATCCTTACTTCATTTACATATTGGATCTGATTGGCTGGTGCCTTTATCACCTTACACTTATCACTGGTTTATCACTTCCTTACGCCTTCTCCAGGTTAATACATCTGCCTATTCCTTATGCAGACACTTTTCAGATTGGGCAGATGTATTAAGCCTGGAAAAGTGATAACACTGTGATAAGTGGAAGGCGATAAAGCACCAGCCAATCAGCTCCTAACTGCCAATTTACATATTGGTGCTGATTGGCTGGTGCATTATCACCTTGCACTTATCACTTCTCCAGTCTTAATACATCTGCACCCTAATAAGTCACATTGCAGTAACTGATTTGCCCCGACCAAGCGGTTACTGCGGATTTTCAGCGATGTGCAGGCTCTGACGCTGCAGTATTTTATACTTATGTCTAACCACTAAATAACGTATAATGGTCTTGTTTTTTTATTGTACTAATTGTAAAACGCAACGGAAGATGCTGGTGCAGTATTAGTAAATGTTAATAAATAGTTACTAGTCCCAGCAGACTAGCGGCTGTGGAGTGGCCCCCTCCCCATTACAGTAGAGTGACAGCTGATGCATGCTGCTGATTCAGAGGAAGTTCACACACACTGCAGTCTCTCTCGGTTATCAAGAAACATGCAGCTACACGGTGTATATATCCTCAGTGTTCTATTCCCAGCTGTGATGGTCTCAGGTAAGGGAAGGATCTTTGTATATTATCGCATGGTAATGTTTAAGTGGCTATAGGATACACTTCTGTTTAACCACTTAATGATTGGTCTCCACTTTGTATTACTGATCTATGTAATGTTGGGAGTAGTGTTAGAAGCAGTGCGGAGAGGAGATGGAGGTCACAACGTTCTGTTACTGTGAAACTTTGGATTTCCTGATGTTTGCAGAATGTGTGCCTGACTCATACACTTTCAGCACGGATTGCTGTTGCCGGGACAGTCCTGTGTTGCGATTGATTTTGTCCCCTCACTGATTAAGGGGTCTATTCATGAAGCAGTGAAAAATGTGGAGAAGTTGCCTATGGCGACCAATCAGCATTAAAGTAACATTTATAATTTGCATACTATAAATTGTACGGAGCAGCTGATTGGTTGCCATGGGCAACTTCTGCACGGGCTCACTTCTCCGCTCTTTTCACTGCTTCACTGAATTGACCCCCTTAATGATTTTCAAGCTACTCTGTGTATCCTTCAGAAACAGCATGTCACAGGGAGAGGCAGTCCTGTGATTATGCACTAAGCAGTGATAAAAGTGGAGAAGTTGCCCATGGCAACCAATGAGCTGCTCTGTACACTTCTATAATATGCAAATTATAAATGTTACTTCAATGATGATTGGTTGCCATGGGCAACTTCTCCACTGGCTCAATTCTCCACTTTTATACCTGCTTAGTACATTTCCCCTTATGTGTTATTGTCACATCTTGTCCTTGGTCTGACTGTGTAGTCAGAGTAAAATGCAAATATCCCTATGTGCAGAAACCCATAGCAACCAGGATTTACCATCATGGACTAACCAGCTAGTGTCAGGTGGTCATGGCATACTTGCCTACCTGACCCTCTCCATGAGGGAGAAAATGCTCTGTTCCTGGACTTTCCTGGTAATGTATGATTGCCATCACCTGTGGTGAAACACCTTTCTTATCAATTACCTAGCTCACCACAGGTGATGGCAATCATACATTACCAGGAAAGTCCAGGAACAGAGCATTTTCTCCCTCATGGAGAGGGTCAGGTAGGCAAGTATGGGTCATGGGGGTGTATAACATAACACACCCACCATGGGTACTGAACATTTGTGTTATTTTTTTTTTTTAGTACATAACCCCGAATAGACTACAAAGAAATCACATATACAGCAGAAACAGCACTACGGCACAGTGGATAGCTTTGCTGTCTCATAGCACTGGGTTAATGCGTTCAATTCCTGATCTGGGGAATGATCCGTGTTTGTATGTACATCCTGATTTAGACTGTAAGCTCCAATGGAGCAGTGACCCTTGTGAATGACACACATCCTCTGTACAGCACTGCACGGCTGGGGGTGCTATATAAATATTTAACAGGTCCCTTAATGGAAAACCCTTTAAAGATGGGTCTTTCTGTTGAGGTTATGGATTCCCATGCAAGCAGAGCTAGTGTGGGGCACCGAAGGGAAATCATTTCCTAAAAAGGTCACAAAGCAGCTGGAAAACTTGGAATCAGTGACACCACTGAGGGATGAAGCCGTTTGTAATGTAAATAATGCCTGCTGAATTGATAGCGCTATAAGAATAGTTTGAATCCGTCCTTTATATTATGGGGTAACACTAGTCTGGCAGGGAGACGACGGGCGGCAGGGGATCCGGATTGAAAGTCGACAGTAACTAGGTCGACAATGTCTAGGTCGACCACCATTGGTCAACAGTAACTAGGTCAACAGGGTGTCTAGGTAGACAGGGTCTTTAGGTCGACAGGTCAAAAGGTCGACATGAGTTTTTCACAATTTTTTTCTTTTTTTGAACCTTTTCATACTTAAACGATCCACGTGGACTACGACTGGAACGGTAATCTGTGCCGAGCGAAGCGAAGGCACCATGCACGAAGCATGGCGAGCGAAGCAAGCCATGCGAGGGGATGCGGTGCAGTAATTCACGGTCCCTCTACAAAGAAAACAACACCAAAATAACATTAAAAACTAGACATTGTCAACCTAGTTACGGTCGACTTTCAATACCACACCCGGGCGGCAGACGGCACAATGAATATTGTCCTCTTCCTACTAGTGAGAACTAACAGAACTAATTTAGACCTGATCGCTGGGCTGCAAATTTGCAGAAGTCAGTGATCAGATAGTCGCCGCCCAGGGAAAGTGAAAATCTGCCCCGTGCAAGTGTGCGAATGCATGCGTACGCCATGCGAAAACTTCACCAGGCAGCTATCCCGCCCCGCATGTCAGTGGC
The DNA here is from genome assembly GCF_028390025.1 of Pseudophryne corroboree. NCBI lineage: Eukaryota > Metazoa > Chordata > Amphibia > Anura > Myobatrachidae > Pseudophryne > Pseudophryne corroboree. Next base: position 22,356,028 of record NC_086455.1, read on the forward strand.
GCCCCCCCCCCCCCCGCAGAAGTGCAAAGGCATCGCACAGTGACTATGCTTTTGCACTTCAAGAGTAGCTCCCGACCAGCGCAGCTTTAGCGCGCAGGCCTGGAGCTACTCATAGTCACCGCAGACCGATCCCCCAACGGTCCGGCCACGCCTGCGTTGGCTGGACCGCTCCCCCTAAACGGTGGCTTAACGCCGCCATCCAGCCCCCTCCCGCCCAGCGACTGCCTCTACCTCAGAGGCGATCGCTAGGCAACGACGGCTGCCATGCGCCGGTGCACTGCGGTGCCGGCTCATGCGCAGTTCCGACCCGGTCGCTGTGCTGCGAAAAACTGCAGCGAGTGAACGGGTCGGAATGACCCCTTATGTCAATGCAAGAATCTACTCGTGTACTAAGAACCTGCTGCTTGCTACTTTTATCTGGAGCTGACATATAAACCTCTGTGCGTGACCTGGGTTCTCTTCTCTAAACAGCGGTAACCTCATCCTATACACAGTGTAGGTGCAGCGGTCAGAGGTTACTTTATGACTCATACGCACACAAGGCCTATGTTACTGTTCCATTGGTCCTGTAGTGCTCTCATCTCTGCATGCGTTCAAAACAATCAAAATATCACAATGAATGAAACCTCACATTTCCTGTGTTCCACTAACAGCTATGACACTCGGAACATATAGGTAAAGATTTACAGCACAGTATGTAGCCGCAATACACCAGACAGCATGTGATGCCTGGCACAAATGAACCTCCAGGTCCCTGCAACTCTGCTAGCCCCACACGCTCTACAAGATGCGACAAGGACTCACCGGGAAACTCTGCTGATTAAACACACTTGTAAATTGTGTGTGACCGATGGGCATATTAAATCAACATTATTTTTACCAACATAATGGAAAAAGGGTGTTTTCACGTTATTTTTGTATCACCTAAATGTACTAAAGGGTAATTGGAACAGAATTCTCCCCCAAGCTTAATATTTTTTTTTTAATGTTTTTTTGTAGCAACTAGATTGCATTTCCCATACTTGTAATGGGAAATGTGATCTGGCTGAATTTACAAAAAAAAAAAAATATGGAGGGAGCCCTGAGATATCATGGCAGGTTCCCTGCGGGATCACTTAAAACGGCGCTTCGGCAATTTTCCTGGCATTTCATGCATGCGCTGTAAGAAAATCACTGGGAAAATGGACGCAGCACCATTTTCCCAGAGGTCTGTGTGTGCGCAGTAAATTCCTGGACAGAGCTAGGGTCACCTATTGACCCTAGTGCCCAGAGTCTACATCACTGCTGGCTAGAGGAGGGGGCCCAGACAGACTCTGCACACCGGCCTCCTCCTCCTCCTCTTTCTCTCTATAATATTATATTATATACACATCATATATATCCTGACGAAATTACATGAAGCCATGAAACGTTGATGAAATTCAGGGTGAGGACTGTCCTCTTTTATACGGTTTGATTGCAACCAGAGTGCCATCCATCCTGCTGAGAAAATTATTATAATAGAATATATATATATATATATATATATATATATATATATATATATATATATATATATAGAGAGAGAGAGAGAGAGACACACACACACACATGGGTTGGTCGGCACTCCTGTTCTGCAGTGCAGCTGCCATGGTGCCCTCCTTGTAAGAATATGCTGGTTGGCAAGATGATTGCATGTTTTTTTATGTTTGCTTCACAGTATGCAGCCTTGAAAAAAAGCACCCTGCGCGGCGCTGAAATGTTGGCAAGCTAAAGGAAACTTTGCCCTGGGCGCCACAAGGTCTAGAACCGGCCCTGTACCAATATAATATTATATTTATATTATATTTATATTTATATTATATTATTATTATATTATTATTATATTATATTTATATTACATATTATATTTTATTAATATTATATTATATTAATATTAAATTTATATTATATTTTATTAATATTATATTTATACACACACATATACATACATATACACATTATATATATATATATATATATATATATATATATATATACATACACACACACATATATACATACACACACACACACACATATACATACATATATACATACATACATATATACATACATACATACACAAGCAAAAAATGGCTGCGCAGTATATAACGTCCAAATGTATATTGCCGCAATCCTCCTTCCAGAGTTCACCAGACTCCTCAGTAATGTAGGGAAAAGAAAAAGAAATGGAGGGCGCAAGGTGAGTATTAGGTCAATAAACTTTACTGCCAATTCTTACACTCGCATACATTTCAGTTTAAAGTCACCGGCGCAATGTAGAGAACCAGTGCAGCTTCCGGACGGCTAGCACCGATAGTCACCACGGCTCCCCAGATGACACACACAGGCGCTGTAATTTCCAGCTCCATGGACCCCAGCACAAGAAACACCACTCTCCGGTACTCCAGTCAGAAGGTCTCGCCTCACACGTCCTGCGTGGCCAGCAGGACGTGTGAGGCGAGACCTTCTGACCGGAGTGTGAGTGTAAGAATTGGCAGTAAAGTTTATTGACCTAATACTCACCTTGCGCCCTCCATTTCTTTTTCTTTTCCACATACATACATACATACATACATACATGGAAACTGGCGGCACTCCATGGATTTGTATAAACTCACACAGCTACACAAGCTTGTTAGGCTATCAAGCTTGTGTAGCTGTGAGAGAGTTTATACAAATTCGTGGCGTGCCGCCCGTTTCCTTACTATGGTGTATGGTCCATCGCTGTTCCAGGGGAGGGCACCCAGGTAATATATTCTATTTAAGATAGATGGTGGTCTTCAGTATGCTGGCTGTTGGGATCCCGACACCCGGCATACCGACACCTATTCTCCCTCTTGGGGGTCCACGACCGCCCTGGAGGTAGAATAAATAGCACACACCACCGTGCCCGCAGCGTGGTGAGCGTAGCAAGCCCGCAAGCAGCTCATTTGCGCTCGCCCAGCTGTCGGTATGTCGGCGGTCGGGATTCCGGAACCGGTATGCTGGCCGCCGGGATCCCGGCCACCGGCATACCATACTACACCCGTGCTGCGGCAAGATCCAGTCCAGGATGGCGCACTGACATCATCAGGATCTGACCTATTCAGTTCAGCTGACCGCCTCCCCGCCGGTTGCCATGGAGATGAGTCCAACAAAAACACTGTGCAGAAAGAATCAGGCCGGACAAAAGGGAGCACAGAAAAATAGAAATACCCACTGAGGCCACCACATCAAATCTACTGATAGAAAGTAACATACTATTAGCCCATATGAGGCCCACAGAGCTTACAACAATCAGCATATACTAGTACAATATAAAAAAGACAAACATAGTAGATGCATAAAAGAGAGATCGTTAAAGAAAGCAATGAAGGGAAAGATGTTCATTAAGGCCCATTGGATGAATAGTATTTACAGCAAAAATCCATTTTGCCTCCCTGCACAGCAGATTCTTCTTTAGATCACCACAGATCAGGTCTGGGGCCTGATAGATCATTTTGTATCGCAGTGTGGCTAATGAATGCTTAAATTCCCTAACATGCCTGGCCACCGGCTGATCACAGGTTTTCCCCTCCAGAGCTTGTCTGATCGCACTACGATACGCAGCCATCCTTTCCTTGAATTGACGTGATGTTTGCCCAATGTACACTAAGGCCACATGGACAGCGAATCATACACACTACAAACCTACTACTGCAGGTAAGAATTTACATACACACTATATTATTAATTACACACACATTATACACATTAATTTTTATATTATATATATATATATATATATATATATATATATATATATATATATATATATATAATAATCCAAAGGTACGGCACTCTACGGACTTGCTCAACCAAATAAATAATTCCAACAGCCTTGCTTCTCTTGGCAACGTTTCGGCTTTTTATTAGCCTTTTTCAAGCAGCATCATATATATACACATACATACATATACACACACACACACACACAATAAAATCAAGTGAGGAAAAAATGATGAGAAATATGTACTGAAGCACTTTAATCAGAAGAACCCCCCTCCACCCAAAAAAAAAAAAAAAACGAACAAAAACAAAACAAAACACATGGCTAAAGGTCCGTACACATTAGACTGTCGCTCTATGAGCGACGTCATCGAATGTTTCCCCTCCCGGCCGACTGTACACAATGGGGAAGATTCAAATGTTTGAAAAGTCAGTTGGGAGTCTGTTTTTTCCTGTCTATTAGATAGGGAAAAAACAAACTCCTAACTGACTTTTCAAACATTTGAATCTCCCCCACTGAGCGATATGACCTCTCATATCGCTCAGTGACGTCACGCCTCCGCCAGCCGTGCATGCAGGTCCTGGATGACAATCCAGATCCTGCATGCATGCACTGGCAACAGCGTCGATCGTTGGCGACCCGCGGGGCCAGGCATCGGTTGTCACTAGCGGCATGCACACTTGCCGATAAAATGAGCGACGTCGCTTAGGGAGGGGGAAAATGAGCGACGTTGCTCATTTTATTGGCAAGTGTATATGGGCCTTAACTGTGAAACCAATTACCGACTATCTTTGTGGTCTCTCCATTATATTATATGCCTTGGTGAATTGGTGGTACCGTTAAATTAAGGACATATACATATATATACAGATTACAAGAGGAGATCAAGGAAACTGCTTCTTTCGCTAGATTACCTTTTTTTTTATGTCTTTGTTTTATTTTATATATTTCAAATAAAGTTCATATACTCATTTTTCCCTTGAAAACCACAGTTCACAGCATGTCCACAGTTGGCATGCTGGCAGTTGTGGTACTACAAGTACTAAAAGCTCCAGCCAACTCACAGGTGCCAGATATTCCATGATCCCTATAGCTGCTCGAGCACGGTACTAAACAAAGCGTCAATCTTTCCGCCTAAAAATAGTACAAAATAAAATAAAAAAAAGTTAAAAAGTGCAAAGTTATAATAATGACTGGAGAAGAAGATGCTACAACCTATTTTCCTTACATATTGATAATTGAAAGATGTGCAGTGTCTATTTTTGCATCTTCGCTCTCCCTCTGGTTAAAAGCTGGCTACGCCTCTGCCCCCAGTGTGACGGGTCACCCCCCCTCCTCCCCCCATATTGTAATGTGACCACACACCCTTTATATGACCATCCAGCTGCCCCCCCCTGTCCTAAGCATGAAAACAAGAAATGTTGGGACATCTGGATGCAAACATCAGATTACAGCAAATGCTTACAGAATACATCAAGTGAAATGAATATGTCAGTTTCTAAGGAGAGATTACAGAAAACCCCCCACAAATCCATAAAATCAGCGGCTACTACTTTATCCACAAGGATAATCTACAAGGTTGTTTATAGATCAGATTATTTGGGTCCTGTGGAAGACCCAGGTCTTCCTTATAATGTGTTATTTCCGAAGTAACCAAAAGCCCCCGGACAGACTTCCTGACTGTGAAAGAGAATTAACACATTGAGAACACAACAGTGAATTTAAACTCAGAAAATGGTCCCGGCAGATGTACGCTCCAGCCAGGTCCAAGAACATACCTTAAAGAAGTTGCCATCCTTACATGAATCCAGTGTTTTTTTAAACATTTTGGGGCCTAGACATTAATAAATGTGAAGACAGCTTGCAAATTATAGATCTGATTGGTCACAATTTGCAGTGGCAGACCCAAATCTAGCAGAGCATTCAGTAGTGCTCCGGTGCCGGAACAGCTGCTCCGAAAAAAGCAGCCGTTCCATAGGGGCGATTCAGACATGATCGTTGCTGTGCATTTTTACACAGCAGGCGATCAGCAATACACTGCGCATGCATATGCACCGCAAAGCGCACACGTGTCGGCCAACAACTAGCATCACCGGTCAGCGGAAGGATGGTGAAAAAATTTAATTCGCACGAGTGTTTGCAAGGTGATTGACAGGAAGAGGCAGTTTGGGTGTGGTAACTGGCGGTTTACTGGGAGTGTCAGGAAAAACGCAGGCATTCCCAAGCGTTTTCAGGGAGGGTGTCTGACGTCAGCTCCGGACCCGATCAACCTGTTCTCATCACACTGTAGGAGTAAGTCCTGGACTGCGCACACTGGATATTTGCACCTCGGAGTACACATTCGATTGCACACTTGCACGGCAAATTTACACTCCCCCTGGAGGCGGCGACTATCTGAACGCATGACAGCAAAGTTAGCAGCCCAGCAATCAGATCTGAATCACCCCCTTGTTCGTTAACATTCACCTCTAAGTACAGATGTGTCCTCACTTACTAGTTATCCGTACGCCATATGGGGTATTTCAGAAGTGGAGTGCCCATAGCAGCCAAATCAGATTCAAGGCAGCACAACCGTCCAGGTTTTAAGTTTATCCATACTTGGCCATAAAGTAGGTGAATTAATTAGCACCTCAGTAAATTTGATTAAACCATCTCTGTTGCGCTATGGATATACCTAAAACCTGGACTGTTGGGGTGCTTTGAGGACTGCCCCTGACGACCTCTGTGTTAGAGGAAAATGGCTCAAGTTGTTATGATTCCTGTACTCCAGACCGGAGGAGATCTTATGGCAGGGATCTGAGTACAGGAAAATAAGCTGGTTGTGGGAGCTGGATAGCCTAGTAACCCCTGGCGCCCTAACTCCGTTGTCTCGCCCGTGTTATCAGAAATCCCCTGCGAGACTATGGTTGCTTGAGCCCATGGCAGCCGCGTTCGAAGGGCGGATTATGTCTGCCCAACCCCGATGCCCCCGCAGGTCTTAATGGGAGACAAGGGAAAGTCCGAGACAGGGTGATAACAAGGGGCCCTCTGACTAAGCAACCAGGCCAGGGGTTACAAGCTAACTAACTAAATCAAAAGGTATGTGCGGACTAGCCGCCAGGAAAAAGGACAACCAAGGATCCACTGATCCGACACTCCTATCCGGCACCGCCGGACACCAGAGTGGATCTGTGGAAGCGGAATCCTCCGCAAAGCTCCAGAACACAATTAAACAAAATAATAAACAGAAGCGGACAAGCCGCAACACACGGCTGCGCCGCGACTCACGAACACCACCAGATGTTAAAGGTGCTCGGTCAGACTCCAGGAACAGATGGTAACTTCCGAGTACAGGATCTCTGAGGACAGGAACAACCGAAAAGACCGGGACTGGGAACTCTCTGCAGCAGACACAGGCAAACAGGAAGCTATCACCGGCGTCTGTAAGAAGTCCTGAGGGTGCCTTTATTCAGGCACCCTCCAATCAGGATCCAGACAGGACAATCAAATAGAAATGCCGTGCAGCTTGCATGCTGCACGGCCAGCACATAATCAGGGTAATGAGAATAGACCCAGCAACGGGGAACGCGGCTGAACGTGGCGTCCCCGTTGCTAAGGTCAGAGCGGCTCCGTGCGCCCGGCGTCTTAGCGTTGCCAGGGAGCCGGCGGCTGAACGCGCACGGCGTCCCTGGTTGCTAGGCGCCGGGCCGCACGGCCGAGCGGACCCCGGCGCCTAACACAAGTTCAGAACATGGGACCCCCTGGGATATCAGTTTTACATTGACATATATTGGGAATAATGACCTGTGGCGTTTTAATTTTCTGAACAAATTTAATGATGTTCTGAGGCAGTTGAGTTCTTCTAATCCAATGGTCCCATGTTCTGAACTTGTACCAAGAATAAGTAGAATCTGAATGGTTGCTATAGGTAACGGCTCCACTTCTATAAACCCACACTATTGAAAATAAACCCCTCGGCATCTCTAAATAGCTTTTGCTAAATAAGAATTCCTGTACTTCCCTTATTTACTTCTGTTTAATGAAAATTAACCGTAAAATGTTTATGTTTTGTATACAAGGAACCAGTGATACTGTAACACAAATATTTTGGATGTTTTCTAAGATATCATTGTCGCCAGAGGGAAGTAATCAGATCAGGCTTCCTACTGTACTTCAGCATAATTAACCTAAAATCAATAGCAATTGGAAAACAGCATATACGTTCAGCGAGATATCCAATTGTGTAGATACATTTGTGATTTATGGGCTTCCCTGTATCAAATATTTACAGTTCCAGTTTCCCTTTCTGATTATTCTGTGTTTGGCTATAAAACATTGTGAAATGTGTTATTGTGAAATTCTGGTGCTTTCCAGACCACTCAGTGCTCCCTGCATGATACATCATGCTTCACTACTATCTCCAGATGTCAGGGAGACTCCCAAATGTAGGGATAGGAGGGGTGTGGGGTGGGTGTATGATGCTCCAGTGAAGCAGGAAACCTGGAATCCTGATGATAGGATTCGGGAATTGCGCTATTAATCTGCATGGAGAGGAGTGTGACACCACCTGCACTAGCCATCCTGACCTCCCCAGATCTCCCCGAGTTCTCATGTAAAAAAGCAGGTAGGTAGGTATTCATACTGCATATTTCCCTTTTTACAACTTCATTAATATTCAATTAGATCACAATTGTCGGGGGATAGGATATACTGCATAATCTAAATACTGCAACAACAACAACAAGGTCCATATCACGTTATATGTACAGTATATTGTCTACACTACAGTATGACAGTTTTCAATTCAGTCCTGATCATGAGAGCGTATGCAAACCCTGGCTTCTATGGACTGCATCTGCTGCAGACCATAGAAGCCAGATTAGGCTAACGATCAGACAGGGAGTGGCTTCCTACAGGAAGCCAGCTCTCTGCTTATCGTAGCCCAGTCTGGCAGTCCAGGAAGAAGGAAGCACCTACCAATGGTACCTCCTGTCTAGCGGGTGACTGGCAGTGACTTTCCATAGGAAGTTACTGCTAGACACAGTGAAGCCCATGGGCCAGTTCAGTCACACAGACTAACTGGCTCAGCTGAGCTCACCGAGGTGGCGGAATTACAGGTAAAATCCACCGCTGGTTAGCACTATGGCAGAGCAGCGAGTCCAAGGTATTGTGTGTGCCGAGAACTGAAGGCCAGATTCAGGAGGTGGAGGCAGAAGTGCCCGCAGCTGTGTCTATTGGTGGTCGCCCATCTGCAACTTTAGACAAAGCCCTTTCCCGGTGTACATTCCTGTGTATGAATGTGCAAGGGCAGAGATGCCTGGCAGTCAGCATTTGTACATGCAGTAATACTGCTTGGTGCATCCTTACATGTCACCATACGTCACTTCATCTGCACCAGCCTTATAGCATGTGCAGGTTGTCTGTCGGTGTACTGTACAGCCTCCTAAGTGAGCAGTTGAGTGTATTCGCTTCACCTTATCAGACATTGGCAGCACCTCCACCTCTTACTTGCCTGTTCTCCCAAAACACCAGATTTTTCGGGTAGTCCCCCCGCACACCCGCAAAAATTGGCACCCTCCTGCATCCTGCCCACTTTCTAGTGAAGTAGGCAGAATAGGGAGATAAATACCATGAGTCTGCTAGGAGGGGGCGTGGCCTAATGATGCAAATCTATGGTGATTGCATCATTTAAGCCCCACCCCCTATTAAAATCTGTGCTAATCGTAGCATTTTACAGCGAGGGGGCAGGGCCTGATGACACGACTAGTTCCGACCCTCTCCCATCACTGTCCACCTGCTTGAAATGTTGGTAAGTATGTTCCAGCTCTGATCAGGCCTTCAGTTATGAAAACTACACTGAACTATTATTTCAAATATTTTTAATACATACAGAGTAAAAGCAGCTTCAGCTGCCAGCGTCACACAAACACAGATGGTTATGAGATCACAGAGGATTTCAGATCAAAGAATTAACAAAATAAAATAAGCTCTCACCTGTGTTCCAGCATGTTGTCTACAGCTGTGTTTAATAGTGCATATGCAGAGCTGGGATTAATGCTTGGGGGATGGGGGGGGGAGGGGGGGAATTTAAGACAGGTCCCTAAAGTTTAAAATATTAAAGATTCTTAGACTAAAAGCCACGTACACAGGGGTGGATTGGGATTGAAAAACAGCCCTGGAAATTTATGGAAGCAGGCCTAATAGGGGTGGGGTCTGTTGAGGGAGTGGAGTCTGTCAAATGGGAGGGATTACTGCTCAGAAAGCCTGGTTATATGCATTAATGAAAAGTGCACGCATCAGTCACGCTGCAAAATTTTAGGGGCGTGACTTTGTGGGGAAGGGGCGTGGCCAAATATTGCCAATTCACATTACAGCACACAGTAGTGCTGCTTAAACACATTGCACAAGGTAGAACCTCCTGTACACACTGCGCCAGGTAGAGCAGGTTATACATATCCTGCCAGATAGAGCACGTTATACACTTTGCACCAGGTAGAGCACGGTATACACTTTGCGCCAGGTAGAGCACGGTATACACATTGCGCCAGGTAGAGCACGGTATACACATTGCACCAGGTAGAGCACGTTATACACATTGCACCAGGTAGAACCTCCTATACACACTGCACCAGGTAGAGCACGTTATACACTTTGCACCAGGTAGAGCACGTTATACACTTTGCACCAGGTAGAGCACGTTATACACATTGCACCAGGTAGAGCACGTTATACACTTTGCGCCAGGTAGAGCACGGTATACACATTGCACCAGGCAGAGCACATTATTCACAATGCACCAGGCAGAGCACGTTATACACAATGCACCAGGCAGAGCACATTATACACATTGCACCAGGCAGAGCACATTATACACAATGCACCAGGCAGAGCACGTTATACACAATGCACCAGCCAGAGCACATTATACACATTGCACCAGGTAGAGCACGGTATATACAATGCACCAGATAGAACGTTATACACATTGCACCAGGCAGAGCGCATTATACACATTGCACCAGGTAGAGCACGGTATACACAATGCAGCAGGCAGAGCACATTATACACTTTGCGCCAGGCAGAGCACATTATACACATTGCACCAGGTAGAGCACGTTATACACTTTGCGCCAGGCAGAGCACGTTATACACATTGCACCAGGTAGAGCACGTTATACACTTTGCGCCAGGCAGAGCACATTATACACATTGCACCAGGCAGAGCACGTTATACACTTTGCGCCAGGTAGAGCACGTTATACACATTGCACCAGGTAGAGCACGTTATACACATTGCACCAGGTAGAGCAGGGGAGGTTTAGGGGGCTTAATGGGGGCTGTTGGGGTTCTGATGAACCGGATGTCACTGTCGGTATACTAACCGCCGGCATCCCGTCCATTGGCAAATAATACTGAACCCGTTCAAAGAACCAGGTACTATTAATGTTGCATGAGATGACTTATAAACAATAATGACGTCTTGTTTACCATCATGTTATTCAAATGAAGACACAGGGAAAATAATTTATTGTAATATATGAACACAATATATTACAATAATTTATTCATCCTGCGTCCCTATTTAAATAAGAGGATGGCAAACAAAAATACATTATATATTGGTTACTTTTATAATGCACTCAACCCCCCTCTTCCCCTCCAGCACTCACCCAGGAGTTTCTTACTACCCAGCCCCCACACACACCCGCGGGTGCTGTCTCTTACCACCCCACCCACACACACACTCAGACGGCCGCTGTCTCACTTCCCAAGTGCTCACCAGAAGCTGTTGTCCCACCACTATGTAAGCTCACGAGCCGGCTCCTAACTCGATGCTCAGCCGCAGTACAGATGAGTGAGAAGAGTGACCGCACACACGGGAGCTAGTGGAGGCGGAACTAATGACTGGAGGACTTGAACGCTATGTGCGGGCAGCCGTGCACAGGAAATTACCGCAACTCTGACTTTAAAGTTGCAGCAGCCATGTGTGGGGGGAGGTCAGCCAATGAGGGGAGCAGGGGACCCGGCTGGCCGGGATCTGATCCGGGGTCTCGGCATCCCAATTCACCCCCGGGTGCTAGAATGGTCACAGTTTCCCAATCCCCAGATGCCCGCGTCAGGAAATCTTCAACAAGTTTAAAAATCTTGATTCCCCAATCCTGACGGGAATTTCCGTGATTCCCCAATGGATAAGTGATCGGTGTATCCAAATGAGATTCCGGTAACCAGCGCTAGATGTATGGCGGCCTATATATTTAGGGGTCTATTCATGCAGCAGTGAAAAGCCCTGTTTTGCGTTAAACAGGGCTTTTCTCTGCCTACTGCAATTCACAGAGCGGGTTACCGTGGAGAAGTCTCTGACTTCTCCAGCGGTACCCCCGCTCTGTGCCTGAATCGCATCACCATACCTTTGTATGGTGAGTGCGATTCATGAAGGTGCGGAAAGCTCCGCTTTTCCATGGAGTTCAGGTTCGCCATCTCAGGACGGCGTAACCTGAACTGCGGTGCGGAGACGGCAGGGAAGCTCAATGCTTCCCTGATCGGCACCTTGCGCTGCCTCCGCCCCCGACCTCCCAGCAACCACTGCGGCCTGCTGGGAGGTCAACACCCTGCGCATGCGCAAAGGGACCCGCCGATGGACTCCGCGCATCGCTGGGAAGGACCGCTGGAGATCACCTCACCGCAGGAGCCCCAGACACCGCTGCGCATTGTCGGAAGGGTGAGTATACATGAATTGCTACTTATTACAGCTATACATCGCATCGAGGTGATGTATAGTGATAAGTAGCAATTCTGTTTTCGTTTTCTACATGAATAGACCCCTAAGAGTTAATGCAGAAAGAGAGACTGGTATGCCATACATATCGTTTGCCTAAACGCAATGAGTATTAGCAATATTCAGCAACATTTTGAACCCTTGGTTTGAGAAAGGACCTGAGGGTTTGAAACGCACACAAACCGATATACACACAGAACTTTGGTGGTGGTTAACCTTGTTTATGATGAATAATTTTCATTGTTTAGAAATAATAATGTGGAACTTTGTTTCATTAAAATGCTAGGGGTTATTTAGAGCCGTTAAGCCAAAAAAGTTAGCAATTGTTCAAAACCATGTTGCACTGCAGGTGGGACAGACATAACATCTGCAGAGAGAGTTAGATTTGGGTGGGGTGTGTTCAAACTGAAATCTAAATTGCAGTGTAAAAATAAAGCGGCCAGTATTTACCCTGCACAGAAACAATATAACCCACATCCGATCGCAAGGAGATTGACAGAAAGAGGGCGTTTGTGGGTGTCAACTGATTGTTTTCTGGGAGTGTTTGCAAAAACACAGGCGTGTCCAAGCATTTGCAAGGCGGGTGTCTAACGTCAATTCCGGGACCAAAAAGACTGAAGGGATCGCCGCGGCTGAGTAAGTCCAGAGCTACTCGGAAACTGCAAAAAACATTTTTGTGCTGGCAGCTGCAAAAGCGTTCGCACACTTGCAAAGCTAAAACACACTCCCCCATAGGCAGCGACTATGTGATCACAGCGCTGCAAAAAGTTGCTAGCGAGCGATCAACTCGGAATGACCCCCTTTGTGTCCAAATGTTTAACAAACTTATTATTATTGCTGAATAGGACCTCAAGTGACTTATTTCCCAACTAACCTGTCTCCTAAATAAATTTCCTTATCTATCTTATCCCTCAAAGTATAGGACCAGACCGGTACAGGAATCCAATTGTTCCATTAACCACTAGGAAATAGTTATTAGGAGAATCAGCATTACTTATTTTTATATGCATGGTTTTGCTTATACTGTACAGCTACCCACAAGAAACCTCTATTTGTTATTCATAAGCAGAGCTAAATTTATATGAAACATTGTCTTGTGACTCACGGTGAAGTCATATGGAACTTTCCCAATTAAATAAAGTTCCTTTCTTAAAAAAACTGGGAAAAGCAGACAACACTGAAATCCCCTAGTACTTTTTTTAAAGTATAAATTAATGAACAATTGAAAATAAATTGATTGCTGAATTGAACAAACATGAAATCACACCATTTGGAATATAAGCAAACAGTTATTTTGTCATTTTTAATAAATTTTAAATACCAACAATGGTATAGAACAACAATAGTGTAGCTGTCCACATTATTGCAAAATATGCTAATGTACGTATGGTATAGCCAGGCCTGGCGACAGAGGGGTACAAAGGGTACCCCCATGTCCTGGGCTCCGAGGTCCTGAGGGGCTCCATGGTTCACAGGAACAACCCCACCCTCTTCCCGATGATGAGGGCCGGTTCCCGGCAGCAGAACAGCAGTACAGAAAGATTAAAGGAGAGTATAGGCTCCTTAAAAGGCAAGTTGGGCATCCTAATCAAAGACGACAATGACATAGCAGAAAAATTAAATGCGTTTTTCTCATCTGTATTCACAAGAGAGGACCAGATGGTGGGATTAACGCATAACCTCAGCAATGATAATGCCCCACTGCTAAAAGCTTATTTAAGTGAGGAAGTAGTCTGTGACCGATTAAAAAAAAAATTAAACCTGGGCCAGACGGAATTCACCCAAATGTTCTCATGGAGCTACAGTCCGAAATAGCAAGACTACTATATTTGATTTTCAGTGACTTATATCAGGCATGGTCCCCAAAGACTGGCGTATAGCAGAAGTAGTGCAGATATTTAAAAAGGGAAGTAAATCTGAACCGGGTAATTATAGACCAGTAAGTCTTACATACATAGTGGGTAAAAGTACTGGAAGGTATTTTAAGGGATAGACTACAGGAATTCCTTGAAACCAATAAGGTTATTAATAGGAACCAACATGGACTTGTGAAGGATAGATCATGTCAAACTAACTTAGTATTCTTTTATGAAACAGTTAGTGCAAACCTAGATCAGGGTAAAGAGGTTGATGTAATCTTTTTAGACTTTGCTAAAGCTTTCGATACAGTACCTCACATGAGGCTGATCTACAAATTAAGAGAACTTGGGCTAGGGAGCACAATATGCACTTGGGTTAGAAATTTGTTGGATAAAAAGGAGCAGCGAGTGGTGGTAAATGGACTGAAGTACTATGTGGTGTGCCACAAGGGTCTGTACTTGGACCATTACTGTTCAACATTTTCATAAATGATCCAGAGGTAGGTCTAGAGAGCATGGTGTCAATTTTTGCAGATGATACCAAACTGCGTAAGGTTATAAATTCAGAGGGGGATGCCAAGTCTCTTCAGAATGACTTATCTAAACTGGAAGCATGGGCAGCAAAATGGAGAATGAGGTTCAATATAGACAAATGTAAGGTAATGCACTTTGGTAGCAAGAACAGGAATACTACCTACACACTAAATGGTGAAAAACTAGGGGATTTTGAAGTGGAAAAGGATTTAGGTGTTCTAATAGATAACAAACTTAGCCATAGTACCAGAGTAGGAATGCAGCAAATAAGGCAAACAAGGTATTAGCAAGTATAAAGTGGGGAATGAATGCAAGGGAGGAGTGTGTTATATTCCCATTATACAAATCACTAGTGTGACCACATTTCGAATACTGCGCACAATTATGGGCACCATACTATAAAAAGGATATCCTGGAACTAGAAAAGGTTCAGAGAAGGGCAACCAAATTGTTTAAGGGGTTGGAGATGCTAGAATACGAGGACAGGCTTGCTAGGCTAGGCATGTTTACACTGGAAAAAAGGAGATTAAGAGGGGATATGATTAACATTTACAAATATATAAAAGAGGACAATACACAGCTAGCGGGGGATTTGTTTTGGTAAGATCACCACAAAGGACACGCGGACACCCGCTTAGGTTAGAGGAGAGGAGATTTCGCACTCAGAGACAGAAAAGTTTCTTCACAGTAAGGACAGTATGGACTTGGATTTCCCTGCCTGAGAGAGTAGTAATGGCGGACTCGATCATTACTTTTAAGAAGGCGCTAGATAAATTCCTAACGGATAAGGATATACAGGGTTATGGTGAGTAAATCATGCAAAAAAGATTCATATACATAACGAGTCAACGACTAAACATTCACCACAGTTAAAATTATTTTTAAAATATTACAGTGTAGGAGATCACTAACAGGTTGAACTTTATGGACAATTGTCTTTTTTCAACCTCAGAAATTATGTTACTACTGTATGTATGTTACCTGTATGTTACCGCAATTCATGGTTGTTTAGGGGGTGGGGCCTAATGCCAAGAAGTGCCTGCCCCCATGAGATGTATTCTTTAGTCCAGTAATGTCTCTCCACCTTGCTCTCCCTCTCTCCCCCCAACACTCTCTCACTGACAGTCTCTTTCACGGTCTCCTTCCTTCTGCCCAACTCTTTCCGCTCTCCCTGACACGCTCTCTCCGACTCTCCGTCCCTGACACACTCTTTCTCCGACTCGCTCTCCCTCCATGACACTGACTCTCTCTCCCCCCCTTCCCTGATACTGTATCTTTCTCTCGCTCGCTTCCTCCATGACTCTGCTTCTCTCTCTAAGACTGTCTCTCTCCCTGACACTTGCTCTCTACCCGACGGTGTCTCTCACTCTACCTAACACTGTCTCTCTATCTGACTCTCCCCGACACTATCTCTCCCCCATCCTCTCTTTCCCTGATACAGTCTCTTCCTCTCTCTCTCCCTAACACTTTCTCCCTGACAGTGTCTCTCTCTCCCTCTCTCCCTGACTGTCTCTTATTGACACTCTCTCTGACTCTCTCTCTCTCTCTCTCTCTCTATATCCCCCTGATACTTTCTCTGTCTCTTGCTCCCTTGTTTCTCTCTCTGACTAACTCTCTCTTGCTCGCCTCCCTTTCTTGCTCCGCTCCCTCTGACACACACTCTTTCCCCGATGCTCTCTCTCCCCACTCTCTCATTCCTTTCTCCGTGACACCCTCTCTCTTGCTCCTCTCTCTCTCTCCGACACCCTCTCTCTTTCTCTTATTCCATCTTCTTCCATGACACCCTCTTTTTCACGCTGACACCCTTTCTCTCCCTCACTTCCAGGGGAGGTATGTGTGGGTGTGGGGGATGAGGGGGGCCCCAGAAGTATCCGTGTACTGGGCCTCAAGATTTCTGTTGTCGCCCTGATTATAGCATGTGTAAGATAATGGGCTGGCTCTTATGTCTAAGGGGTGGGAGACCACTCCTGATTGACTGGCTAAAAGTAGGCAGGCATCCCAGTCATCACACATTTAAAAAAAATGCATATAAACAGCCATTTCACACACATTAAGTCCAAAAAAACGCTTTTAATTTGATCTCTAATACACTTCTCTTCGGTTATCCTATGTTGGGGTACAAGCTGATTTCCCCATTTTCACCAGCACTTTTTCACTACAAGAATTTTCACATGAAACTTGTTTGGAATTGAATAGTTCGAAAAAACTAGAGAGCGCGCATATCTGCGAAAAGCCGTTTTTGCAGCAATTTTCATCCAGTTGACGCAAAAAAAATTAATGCTAAAAATTTGGGGATAATTGAATACCCCCCATAGTAGGAACCTTAGGAGTGGGCAAATTTACAGTTTGCTACATTCTGCAAAACAAGGAATGGAACGGTGAGCTCAGGAGCAGACAAAGGTCTGGATATACATGGAAAACAATAGTGGTAGATGATCGCAGGATTCTTTCCTCTGTAAAGAAAATACACTTCATAACATCCAGCCAAGTGAAGAACACCCTCCAGTAGGTAGGGATATTATTATCCAAGTCTACCATAAAGAGAGGACTTGATGAGAGCAAACAGAAGGTTCATCACAAAATGCAAACTGTCACAACTGAGGGCCTGAGCTGACGGGAGGCAGCCTCAGTTGTAGGGGCTGAGATGTACCGGAACCTGGGAGGTTGTATCAGACCCCTGGACATGTAAGTAACATGAAGAATAACCGCCCGAAGGCGTGACCACGACAACTTGAATAAAAGTCAATGATGTTTATTTATGACAGACTCCATGCATCACAGTAGCAGTAAAAGAAACATAAAAGTCAGCAAAGAATAAATACAGTTCCTGGGGACTACAGGGTGGCAGGAGCCACAGGGCACTGGTAGTGTGAGATAGTTCTTATAATCTTCTAGATGGAAAGTCCTTACCAGGCCCGACTGTAGCAATGGAGATAACCCAGGATTGTACCAGCTGGTGTTCCAGGAAAAGCTGGGCTGCTGAAGATAAAACGGCTGCTGTGGATACTGGCTGGAACCAGACTGTTGTTGGCACGGAGTGGATACTGGCTGGAACCAGTTAAATAATAAATGAACTTGGGAGCGATGAAATATGAGCTGAAGTTAGGAGTTTGAGAGCGGTGAAATTATAATACCGGTGGAGAGTGGTAAACTGTAGAAAGGACACCGGCCCTTTAAGAGAAGCTGTACTCTGCTGGAAGCTGGGCTGGAAGCAGTTAAAGTTGTAGCTGGAAACAGATGAATCCAAAATGGATCGGAGAGTCAGGCTACACCGCAGGTGGAATGCTGGTGCGGGTCTCTATGGTGGAAGTCTTGAGACAGGAGCTGGAACCTGGAAGACAATCACAGGAGAGAGACAAACAGGAACTAGGTTTGACAACCAAAGCACTGACGCCTTCCTTGCTCAGGCACAGTGTATTTATACCTGCAGCAAGGAAGGGATTGGCTAGGCAATTATGCAGATTATCAATACTGAGAACAGATTGGTGGAAATGATCAGCTGACAAAATCCAAGATGGCTGCGCCCATGCAGACACTTGGAGGGAAGTTTGGTTTGTAATCCATGTGGTAATGAAAACAGTAATGGCGGCGCCGGCCACCGGAGACGCCAAGCTGACAGGTGCACATCCAACCACGCGGACACAGCGGAGGCCGCGGCTGACGTAATCGCCACTCAGACACTCTGCATGCAGAAGCTCAGGGACGGCGGCGGAGGCCGCGGGAGACGCCATGCCAGGTGTAATATGGCGTTTACTGTGACCGCGTCTCAGAGTGACAGGAGAGGATACAGGAATGTAAACATCAGGATAACAGATGGGATCCGGTCCTGGAGCGCTGAGCCAGCCTTAGGAGGCATCTGATGGGCAAGAAATGGCGTCCAGATACCCGGATCGTGACACAAACCATTTATAAACCTCAAGAATAGAAAGGAAGGCAGGATTAGACTTTGCCAAAAATTATCTAACTAAAAATAAAAAAAACAGCCCAGTTCATTCTCTGGACAGATGAAACTAAGAACAACCTGAACCAAAAGGATGGGAAGAAAAACAAAAAAACAACAGTATGTAGAGGGCTAGGAATGGTTCGTCATCTGAAGCATACCACATCATCTGTAAAACATGGTGGAGGCAGTCTGATGCAGCATATAGGGACATACTGTCTGCTCAGATTCAGTCGACTTCTGCAGAATTGATTGGACAGTGCTTCACTCTATACCCAATCGAACATGAATTTCACTTGCTGAAGACAACACTAAAAGCAGAAAATACCACCAACAATGAAAAAACAAAAAAAAAAAAATCAAATGAAAACAAATACAACAAAAACAAAGAAAACAAAAATGAAACAATGAAAAACAAAGAAATACAACACGAAAGCAGTGAAAACAATGAGATGTTTTCGTTGTACAATGAAAAAAAAAAAACAGAGAAAAACAAACATTGAAGACAACAAAAACAACGACAACAACAACGACAACAACAACAACAACCCCGACACAGCATATCAAAGTAGGAAACCCAGTATTTGATCATGTCCATGGGTTCCAAACATCAGACAGTCATTGCCAGCAATGAGTTATCAAAGTATTAAAAATGAAAAAAATTTCTTTATGGATTATGTTAATTTGTCCAATTACATTTGAGCCCCTGCAAATAGGAAAACAAACACTTAAAAAGTTAATTAAGCGCTTAACCTACAATTCCTGTACAGCCAGTAATGCAGGGGTTACTCAACCCTGAACAGTTGGTTTTAAAGAAGAAGAAAAGAAGAAAAAAATATTACAGCGCAAAGAAGTTGAAAATGTATACAATTCATTTAAAACATATGAGAGAGATAGATATATATATATATATATATATATATATATATATATATATATATATATATATATATATATATATATAAATAAATAAAATGTATCAAATAATACATAAAATGACCACCATCCGGAAAAAATAATTACAAACCGTAAAATTTAGCTGGTTATTTCTTCCAGTAATAAGAAAGTCCTTTCTTATAGAAGGTGTTTCCAACACTTAACAGGCAAAGGCTGCGTCCAGTAAACATCAATTTATCTGCTGTAAAGTACTTCAAGAGCTTATGTTGTTAATATATAGACACTATTGGAAATATTGTTTCATAGCTGTTATAACCATCAAATAGGTATAGCAGCTTTGTTGTTTTTTTTATGGCCAGTTGATATGGCAATAGTGTGTCCAATTAGTATCAATGGGGTCGATTCAATTCACCGACAGTTGAATAGCGCTGGGAATTAGCTCCCGGAGCTATTCAATTCAGCTCAAGTTAAGTCGGCGAATGCCCGTTCTCATGGGCTTAACAGGTTGATTTGTCGGGAGAACAGGCATTCTCCGACTTGACTCCCCACCGCGATGCCGATTCCTGACCGAATAAGCCTCGCGCCGGCCACGCGGCAGCACTTTTGTCGGAATTCTTCTCTCATCCCCCGGGGGTGAGAGAAGAATTCCCGACAATTGAGTGTCACTTGACGCTGTATTGAATAGAACCAGGAGCTAATTCCCGGCGCTATTCAACTGTCTGTGAATTGAATCGACCCCAATGTCTCTGATCCCGGCTGGTAAAAAAGTGCTTGAGTTATTATATCAGAGCAGAATTAACATCAGCGCTTTCTAGCTGTAAATATATCCGCTCCAAAGTATGATCAGCATGTGGTATATAGTCCATTCAGTGAATTCAATAATATTATCTAGCCAGATATTTTAAACATGTTTACACAATCTCACCACAGGTTTTGCTAATTCTGCTGAGAAGATTCATCCCGGCCTCTGGCGCATTAGACCTGTAGTGCAGGCATCTCTAGAGGAACTTTCAAATACCACTATTTCAGCATTCAAACACAGAGTGGTGCAGAAATGAATCCTGGCTTGGTGGTGCAAAGATAAATAATAAAAGCTTGACGCATTTCCCCACCTCCTTTTTGTTATCAGCGGCTTCCCAGAATTTTAAATAAATTGTATACATTTTCAATTCCTGTGCGCTGTAATTTTTTTCTTTTTTTCTCTCCTGCAAATAGGAGACTATATACAACTATTTGCAATTTCTGTGTGTTTCATACAATATTTTTTCCAAACCCGAAAAGTAAAGTTGAAAGTCTGCACCTCAATTGCATCTTCATTGTTTAATTTCAATTCCATTGTGGTGGCTTACAGAACCAAAATTAGGAAAATTGCATCAGTGTCCAAATATAAGGACCTAACAGTATGCCTGGCCAGAGGAAGCAGTGTTCCGGTCATTACTGCTACCTGTGGCCAGCATATGGGTCGGTCAGTCAGTTGCATGTACACATCAGCAAATGTGAACAACATATCTACAAGATATATCACAGATGCACTGCTGATGTGATATGAATGATGTCATTCACAGAGATATATCAGGTTAACACGAGCCAATGGTTGGGACAATGTATTGTTCATCGGCTGTACAAACAATATAACGTTTAATGTGTACCCAACATAAGAGAAAGCAGTATAATAGTAGGAATAATAATAATAATAATAATTAAAAAAAAAAAAAAAATGTCTAAGGGGCATTGTGACCGGACGGTCTCGTATGAAAAGCCCTCACTGCTTTCGTGTCCCGTCTCCAGTACACAGAATGGATGCTTAGGTCACACGGGACCTGACTACATAGGGGATTCCCACTTACCGTCAGTAACCGCCTGTTACTGACTCCACACACTGCGTATTGGGCGGGTTTATGCTGCCACCACCAAACTCCTAACCTGCCGTGGCGTTTGGAACCACGGTTCTGCTCTGTATGTGCCGACACGCTGCCTTACCACACCTGTGTGGTGTTGATGAATCCCAACTAGTCACTGACTAGGCCTCTACCGGTAGCTGGCAGAACTTGGAGACGCTGGTTCACCCTGGACAGCCGGTGAACGGGGCTAGGTTTCGCATAGCCCTGTATGTCACAAGATGATGCAGTCATCGTCTTTAGGCAGAAAATCTTTATTTGCCCAAACACAACCTTCAAAAAGGCTCAGTAATACAGCAAGATGTTACAGCAGAATCAAAATGGTATAATACACCCTGGAGTCTCACAGGCCTCCTCTTTTTATACAGTAAAATCACAAACCACAGTCCTTTCCATCCAATCAGGATATCTTAAAAAAATATAAATAAAATTACATTTTAAAAGGATATAAAAGTTAATTTAGCAATGTCCTCCTTCCTGGCACAAACACAAAGTTTTGTATAATTTAAACTCCGATTCCTACCACCTGGGAGTTTACACTTCGCCATTGAGACATTTAACACATACTGTAGCTTCAAAATACAAATGTTTCTGTCTCATTCACATCTCCATGCAAACCCAGTGTTTGGGATTACAACAGGAAAGGCTGCAACACAACAAACAGTCTTCCTTCCACCTTCATTTGTATTTCAAATATGTTTGGCCACCAAGAGGCTGGCTAATTGACACTTACTTGTACATAGCAAGTCACCAGCTAGGACAATTCCATACGACTTCCTATGCAAAAAGTGTCTCACGAACTATTTTCAAGGCCTTTTTAGAAACAAAATACCTTGTACTTTCCTCATAAGTGCCCTGTCCATCAGTTCATCATTCTCCAACTGCGCATTGCGCAGCGATATAACATGACACATTATTAAACATATTTTAAATACCCGGTTCCTAGCACCCACAATACATTTAAAGATGGCGACTAGCGCCAGTGCATAGTTTAAAAGTGGTGCCAAGCACCCATTGTCCTCCTATTGGCGCCGGGCACTAGGGGTTAACCCCTTCAGTGCCGCGGCCGCCATTACATGTGTGGCTGGTTAGTCTCTCCGGCCACAGGCATATTTATCACAATCCACATCTCTGACACGGATGGTATGTGATAAAATGGACCACATCTGCAATGACCTTTTGAGAAAGTCACATGACGTAATGTGTTAAGGACTCCACCCACACATGCGCCATCAATCTGCTGTTGCGCCGGTGGATCCTTGCAGCTAAATGGGACCAAACCACTTAACTGACAATGTGTGTGTGTGTGTGTGTGTGTGTGTGTGTGTGTGTGTGTGTGTGTGTGTGTGTGTGTGTGTGTGTGTGAGGGGTCTTATGAGTGAATTAGGTGAAGAACATGAATTGAACCCTATCCAGAATTATTTTAGTTCATAAATTAGAGGGGAAAAAAAAATATATATATTTTTTTTTACATTTTCCCCCCAAAACATTTTGATCGGAAACATTGACACCAATGGAACATCGGTAACATTGCGACTTTAGTTTTTAGAGCTCAGACAGCTGCCAGGTACACAAGGGGATTCTGGGGGTGGCTTGGAGGTGTTTTACACTTACCAGCGGCTGCTATGGTCTACAGCTGCTGCGGGTGGGGGATCCTGCCGTGCTGACCAATCAGCAATGGTCGGCAGCACAGCAACACTGGGGGCTCGGTGGTGGAAGGCAGAGGGTCCCTCTGACAGCAGCAGAGGAGGGATGTTTCCCTTCCCTGATGCTGTTAACACTGTTTATCTGACTGGCCACATCCTATGCGACCAGGTCAGATAAAGCACTTGCAGGCACGGTCGCATCTGATGCCACCATGCCAGGCAAGTGATTAAGGGAGTGACAGGACCCAAGGACGCTCAAGGGCTGGTATACAGCGGCAAGCTGATGGCTGTACAAACAGCTTTAAACTAGTAAGTGCGCCTACATATATGCTGGAATCCATCATATTCCACCTCCCGAAGGGGATCCGGTCTGAAGATCGACACTGTCTAGGTCGACAAGGTTTAGATCGACCACTATAGGGTCGACAGTCACTAAGTCGACAGGGTTTCTAGGTTGACAGGTCAAAAGGTCGACATGAGTTTTCACATTTTTTTAACTTTTTTTGAACTTTTTCATACTTAACGATCCACGTGGACTACGTTGGAACGGTAATCTCAGCGAAGCAGTAGCAGAGCAAGGCACCTTGCTTGAAGCATGGCGAGCGAAGTGAGCCATGCGAGGAGACACGGTGCACTAATTTAGCTTCCCGGTCACTGTACGCAAAAAATTACACCAAAAAAAAAAACACCTCATGTCGACCTGTTGACCTAGCACATGTCAACCTAGAAACCCTGTCGACCTAAACATTGTCGACCTAATGATCCACACCTCTCCCGAAGATCCCTAAGTGACTGTGCATTTAACACCGGATTAATTAATGAGAGTAATACAACGCTGCCAGACACACCATTATTCATGGACTGCCTGTGTTGGGAAATATAAGTTTATAAACAACCTCTTCTATGTTAGTCAAGCAGCTGCCTCATAAACCCTGCATCCTCTGTGCAATGCACCTCATTCAAGCAGGATTTTGACTTGTTTGTTTGGATACATACAAGTAACAATTGCCTTCCCCTACACAAGCTCTCTATGAAGCAGGATCTTGATACTTTGTTTGAGCAGTGGATACAATAATTACCATTTGAGCCTATAACACCAACATTTTGCCTTTCAATACCACTGAATAGGTTCATGTTTAAACACGGGTTTCATTAATTCAGGCTATTTGCGGTGTTTTGAGGGAGAATTTTTTTTTTTTTTTTTTAAACTTGTGTTTTATATGTGATATGTTCTTTTGTCTTTTTACTAAATGTGTATTGAATAAAATTAGACGAATATTGTAATTATATTCCTGTTGCAAATGCGCAGTTTTTTCCTCTTTTTTTTCCCCCTTCTTCTTTCTTCATTCCATTACTGGCCTCTCCAAACAGAATACAGATAGCGCTGGCATATTAAAATAAATCATTTTATTTTACACTAGTTTATTATAAAAGATAAAATAGTACCTCTCTAACATAACTGGTTTTCACATAAACTTAAAAACCATTAATTTCTCAGTGGCCCAATATTAAATACAATTAATGTAGACACATTAGCACAGAAAAACAGACTTTTCTTAGTGAATTTTTTAAACAGCACACTGCAGTTATGCTTATTGTATACTTTGTATCCACTTAATGTGTAGCAGATGTTGATACTAAAACCAATGATTACCACAGAGTTTTCTGTGGCAAATATTCGATACAATGTTAACAATCTGAAGTCTGTATCCAGCTAGCACTGTATTCAGCCGCTGTGTTGTTGCTTTGTTTTGCAGAAGTATAAAGAACTTTTTACTGCCAAGTATCAAGGCATTAACAGCCATAAAGAGTTCACAGCGGTTCTTTTAGCAACTTCTCTCTAGGAGAGGTAATAGCTGTGTAACATGGCCATGTTAATAGGTGTAGATATAAATATTTTTACCACATCCTTTTTCTGGGTTTCGAAAGCAGTTCCTTGTCTCCCGGCTCTGGTGCTGCAAACCTTTCTGTGAGCCTTATCCGGGGGTTTTGGTGGCCAATCCCAGCAGTTTAGGCAGGTCTTAGTTATGTGGCTCACCAGCTAGGTCTCGAGCGTGATACTTGTAAAAGACGCATTTCCCCGCCTGTAGTTCAATCAGCGGCTTCCTCAGTCAGTAAAGAATGTGATCACTGGTCTCTTCCTTTTATCCCCCACATTACGGCCTATGCGCATGCACACCTCACACGCTCTCCGGGTCCAGTTATTAATCCTCCTTCTCAGCTGTGCGGTGGCTCGGTATGTGTGCTTGCGTGCTACCTTTACTATCCAAGCCATTTTCTATCCGTTTCACCAGCCTGTGAGGCGCATGTCATTTAGAGTCTCTATATACTTCATATTAATAAGGACAAATATGTATGGTCGTTTATCTTATATGTTAATACAATATAGCAGCCAGCCTTATTGTCCTTTTGTCCATTTATGGACTATGTTGTAGGTAATATAGCCACCATCATTTATGGCTGCAGTTTTAGTTCTATTACCTACATTTATCACATAGATTTAAATTATCATCAGGCCAGTACAATGTTATTTTGATCACATCATATAACCAATATTTCCATAGAAAACATATATATCTATACAAATAATAAACATAAAATAATAAAACTGAGCTTACATATTTTCTAACAATAGTTTATTTTTGTTTCCATTTTGTCTATTGTTTTTCTTGTTTCTTTCTTTTTCATAATATCTAGGACCAATTTTATCCGCACACTTGTCATATGCACCTCACTATTACATAAATATTCTCTCTCACTAATATATCCATATTTCTTTTAAATTTACATACTACGTATGCGGATATCTATCTCGGGATAAATCATATATTAGTATTTTTAATACCATTATGAATCTTCTCAAGAAATAGAACATTATATTATCAACTTTCTCCCAAATATGTATTGTACAGCCTCACACATCCATCGAGACTATACTACCAAAACGCTATTCCCACCCATGGTGTGTTTTCATCCCATATAAGGACCCCATATTATATTCTGAATTCCCATAATACTACCATGATCAATAATCTATATACAGCGAGGTTTACGTTATTCTAATGTAGCCTTTATCTTCACACCATCATGCGTGACCCAGATGGACATCTGGTGTCAAACGTGATGTATTCTTAAAAAGGTATCCATGTGATGGATCAAGGAATACTCAAATCCCCCACACTGGCATAGCCCCATATGAAAATATCAATATGTTAGGTTCACCCTTACCTGCAGAAAAACCCACCCCAAAAACTACTTCAATTTTGGTTTACTTTTCTTATTATGTATTTTTTCTACTTTAACTAATATGGTTCAATTCTACCATATCGTTCAAGCCCTCTGGGTATAGTGTATCTAGTTGATATATCCAGAAGGCCTCCCTACGACATAATGTGTTGAATCTATCTCCACCACGTGCAGTTACTTTAATTTGTTCAATCTCCATCACTCTTACATCTTTTAATGTGAACCCTTTGCAATGTGCAATGTGGCTGGACAAAGGATGTGTTCTCACACCTTTGTTCATGATTCTCCAATGTTCCATGAACCTGGTGTGTAGCATTCTAGTGGTGCGCCCCACATATTGTTTGCCACAGCCACACTGTACAACGTAGATTACGAACACCGATCTACAAACATGTATTGCATCCGGTGTTACCACATTTATGAAATCCTGGAGGTCTGATAGGCATCCAAGCATTTACCAGTTGTGATTTTTCAATTTTTTGCACATAGTGACTATTTGTCAATCTTTGTTTTAGATTTTCAGATCTCCTAAAAATCACATTTCCTTCCAGATTCCCCTTTCCACTTAGTATTGTGTCTAATTTCAGTAGTTCAGAATTTCTTAATAATTCTTTTAATGTCGTAGGAGTAATTATTAAATTTAGTTACAAAGAGAGATGATCTATCACATTTTTCTTTCTTTTCTCCAGTCATACTCTCTCTTCCTCCATCTCTGTTTCCTCTCTATATTCAAAAGTTCATCCCTCTTCATAGTGTCTACTTCATTTTATGCTTTCTGTAACATTTCCCTCGGGTAACCTTGTTCCACAAATGAATTAAAAATCAATCCCACCTGTTTGTCAAAATATTCTTTAGTTGAACAATTTTGCTTGATTCTAATGAACTGCCCCTTGGGGATATTATTAGTTTTACTATGGTTAATTGTACATTTTAAACCATATTTACTTGCATTTAAACTGTAAAAAAATTGTGTCTATAGAGTGTACATCCCCATCCCAAACAAAAAATAAATCTATATATCTTCCATAGAGGACGAGGTTCGCCCCGAACTCACCCCCCCCCCCTTCCCCCACACATGCTCCTCCTCAAACCGTCCCATGTACAGGTTGGCAAAGCTCGGGGCAAACCTCGTCCCCATTGCAGTCCCCCATGTCTGTAAATAAACTTTAGTGTCAAATAAGAAATAATTAGGTTTCAAAAGAAACTCTGTTGAATCTAGTATGAAGCCACGCAGGGAGTCTGACAAGGCTGGATCACCATCCAGATAATATTTGACTGCACTTATCCCCAAGTCATGTGGGATATTTGAATAGAGTGCTTCAACGTCACATGTTATTAGGGAATATCCCCCCTTCCATTTGACAGTACTTATTAAATTCAAGAAATGTTTGGTGTCCTTTATATGTGATCTAAGATTCCCTATGTGGCTCTGAAGGTGAAAATCCACAAATGAAGATAAATTATTAGTGAGTGACCGAACACCTGAAATTATCGGACGAGACGGGGGTGAAATAAGTGTCTTGTGGATTTTGGGCAAATAATAAAATGTGGGTGTGACAGGATGTGTATCCAACAAAAACTTAAATGTTATAGTGGATATTGCACCACTGCATATGGCATCAAGCAGATCTTTAAGCTCCTTTTGATATTGGGCGGTGGGATTGTGTGGTCCAATCTGATGTTGAATAGACTATTACTCAGCTGGCCATGAGCTTCCTTCAGATAGTCCTCTGCATGGAGTATCACAATCCCACCGCCCTTATCTGCTGGCTTGATTATGATGTTCTTGTCTGAATATAATGTTTTTAGGGCTTTTCTATCACCACGCTGTAGATTATCCCTAAAACCTCCTTTCTCAGCTTTTTCACATAGTTCCTTAAACTGTTCTAATGTGCTGTTTTAAAAACTTTCAATATAAACTTCAATATTACTGGACTCGACAGTCATAAGGTTGACCACTGAAATAGGACGACACGGTCATGAGGTCGACACAGAAAAGGTTGATACGAGTTTTTTTAGGGGTTTTTTTGTGTTGTTTTCTTTGTAAAGTGACCAGGAACCCCAATTAGTGCACCGTGTCCCCTCGCAGCTTCGGGCAAGGTTACAATTTCCAATCATAGTCCACGTGGATAGTAAAGTAAGTTAAAAACTAACATGTAAAAAAAAAACCTCATGTCGACCTTTTCATGTGTCGACCTTTGCTATGTTGACCTTCTGTCCATGTCGGACTAATGCATGACCTAAAGACCAGATACCCTTTGAACTGCAGCACCTGCATCAAGGTGATTATATATTTATATATACAGTAGAGCTGTGGGATTTTACTTTGAGAATCTGATCCTAATGAGTCTGCTGCCTGAGGACCCAACGGTAATGTCAGCCTCATTATGTAGACCAGGCAGTACAAATATTGTATGAAAGACACCATCTGTCTGCTCTGTGTCAGCCAACAATACAGGAAAATATATTTCACAATTAACTCTTAGGGGTCTATTTATGAAGCAGTGCAAAGAGCAGGGGCGGAAGTCCCGGAGGCAACGGAGTCAGTTGCCGCCGGGCTCCAGCCTTGAAGGGGGCACTTGGCTCCTTCATTGTCCCCTCGTCCATGTAGTGCAGGAAAGGCACCCGCTGATACGGAAGGCATTTCCGTCAGAGTGCCGTAATACCTGCAGTCAGACTCCGCATCAGTCTAAATTACAGTGCTGCCGAGTGAAGAGCTGAGCATCATTAACGCGGCACTCCCCACCAGTGACCTGGACATAGTGCTCTGGGGGTCGCAGTCATCATGTAACATCCGACTGCGACCCCCAGAGCACTGTGTCCAGGTCACCGGTGAGGAGTGCCACGTTGATGATGCTCAGCTCTTCACTCGGCAGCTCCTCTAACAGGAAGCACCCGTCAGGCTTTCAGCACACTGAGCAGTTGGATGTGCTGAGGAGCCGAGAGAAAATAAAAGTGTTCGGCCATGCGCGGCTGTCACTCTGTGTGTGGACGGGAGCCGGGAGTCGTGATAGCAGCAGCTGCATCACAAAGGTCTGGTGGCACACAATAACTCTTTAGTAATTGCAAGCCCTGTGGTGAGGTGTGTGTGTGAGTTGAGCGGGTGTCTATATTCTGTGGAGGGGGTAAGGGAGGCGGGTGTCTGTACGTGCTGCAGGGGTGAGGTGGGTGGATGTCTATGTGCTGTGGGGGGGGGGGTCAAGTGTCTGGATGTGCAGCAGGGGTGAGGTGAGTGGGTGTCTATGTGCTGTGGGGGGGGGGGGGGGCAGGTGTCTGTATGTGCAGCAGGGGTGAGGTGGGTGGGTGTCTATGTGCTGGGTGGTGTGGTGAGCGGGTGACTATGTGCTTGGGGGGGAAAGGGGGCAGGTGTCTATATGCTGTGGGGGGATATGAGCAGGTGTCTGTATGTACTGTGGGGGAGGGGAGCGGGTGTCTATGTGCTGTGGGGGGATGTGAGCAGGTGACTGTATGTGTTGGGGAGGGGAGCGGGTGTCTGTATGTGCTGTGTGGGGGAGGTGAGCGAGTGTCTATGTGCTCTGTGGGGGAGGTGAGCGAGTGTCTATGTGCGGTGGGGGGGGGCAGGTGTCTGTATGTGCTGCAGGGGTGAGGTGAGTGAGTGTCTATGTGCTGTGTGGGGGAGGTGAGCGAGTGTCTATGTGCTGTGGGGTAGAAGGTGAGCGGGTGTCTGTATGTGCTGCTGGGGGAGGCAGGGTGAGCAGGTGACTGTGTGTGCTGCGTGGGGGAGAGGAGCGGGTGACTGTATGTGCTGCTGGGGGGATGAGCGGGTGGCTGTGTATGTGCTGCAGGGGGGCAGGTGAGCACCGGTGACTATGTGCTGAGGGGGGTGAGTACCGGTGACTATGTGCTGAGGGGGGTGAGCACCGGTGACTGTATGTGCTGCAGGGTGCGGTGAGCTATATGACCGATGGGACCCAGAAAAAGACAGGTAAAACCCCCATTTTTAAAAGTTACCCACTTTTTGGGGGGCTCAGTGTGATCACTGTTACTGTGTGGTTTAATTTGTAAGTGGCACTACTGTGACATTACAGAATAAGGGGCACTACTATGTGACAGGATGTGAATAAGGGGCACTACCGTGTTGCGTAATGTGAATAAGTTGTATTATAGTGCAGTGTAATGAAAATAAGGTTACGCTACTGTGTGGCGTACTTTGAATTGGGGGTACTGTTGTGTGGACACACCCATTCACAGTGAGACCACACCTTTTATTGGTGCTGTCTCTATTTAGCATGTGGTGAGTGAAGGGGGGGCACCAACATCTATCTTGCCTCCGGGCAACTGGGAGGAAGTTACGCCACTGGCAAAGAGTGGAGAATAGGACCAATGGAGACGTTGCCTATGGCAACCAAGTAGCTTTGAAGGAAGCCTTTATCAAGTACATTCTATAAAATGTAAGGGAGATGCTGATTGGTTGCCATGGACAACTTCTCCACAGGTCTATGCCTCCACACTTTTCACTGCTTCATGAATAGACCCCTTAATGTGTTGTTGTTGCTGCTGACTGACTTTCTGATCACGGTGGCAGTTTATGCTAATACAGGAACATACCTTTCAATGTGCGTTGAGCATTGTGACGTATCCCGAAACTCATCGCATGCATATTGGCATTCACTAAATGTGTATGCATGAAGATTTTAGCAAAAGACAGTCCTCCGGATAAGAAATGTCCTTGCAGTGTGGGGTGTTCCGGGTTTAATGACCTAGATTGGGTCCCACAGAGGTTTGACTACAAAATAGCATTTTCTGCACCCCACCCAATAACAGAAACGTATTAGCTACAGGTCCATCTGGTCTGAAGAGTACTAGTATGTATACAGATGTACCCTGCTTAATCTAGCGTTGTTTCACCACATGGTGCGAGACAATTGCCGTGACTTAGACACGCCACAAAGAGTAGCAATCCAAATTTTGGGCTAGATGCATCACCGCGTGAAGAGTGAAAATCGAAAAGTGATAAAGTGCCAGCCAATCAGCTACTAACTGTCATTTTTCAAACAGGGCCTGTGACATGGCAGCTAGAAGCTGATTGTTTAAATGGAGAGAGAAAACGTTCCAGCCACTCTCCAAGCGATGGTGCATCTAGCCCTGTATGTCTCATTAGTATTGTAGCTGCTCACAGGGTACCGGGCAAACTAGATTAGCACCATTGTCGCAAAGGAATTGCTATAAAGTCCATAAGAACAATGATGATATATGAAAGCTGCTAAAGAACGTCCTTAGTGTATAGCTGTATCTACATTCAATCTAAATATTTAAACTATGAAGCCTGAGGTCTATTAGCAATAGGCAAAATGCTACAAATCTGTTCTATCTTGAGTCTGTATTAAGATAATGTAAAATGCTTAGTCAGTCGCGTCTCTGTTATTATACACGGCCGAGTCCCATTATTATAACCACTTCCTATATGTGACATCGGCAGGGCGTAGCCCATGAAGTACGCCACGTGTCGTGCGCTGGCTTGGTGGGTATATACGGTGTGTGATAAGCCGTCTGCACACATATCACTCATTGCTGTCATGTGTAAAAGGGGCGATTTATCAGAGCTGCAATAAGGGATAATTATCAGATTTCGGGCCAAGGGCGGCAGTATATCTGACACAACGCAGTGTGTGACCTGTCCGCGTGCTGCTGTGGTGACGGTGATCGTGACTGGATGAACGGCACCATTGTGAATAACTGACATGGAAACTGTGGAGCACCACGTGCCATTGATGTGAGGAGTGAATGTCGGCTATGATGGTGTGTAAGGGACAAACGACACACCAGTGGAGCAGCTCACCATCACAATGTACCTGGGGCTACCAGACGTATGTCTAACATGGCAGTTCAGCCCGTCTCCTGTTGTCCATGCTGCACACGGCGGTTACTCTGCCTATTAGCTGGTGCTCATAATAATGTGACTCCACCGTGTAGTAACACTTTCATTTATACCGGTAAATACTCAGAGGACGCCTGTGATTTACCATGAGGTGGGTACGGTGGTAGAGGGGGTGTGGTATGTCAATCATAATGCCGGCATAAGAATGCCCATGTGGTCGTAATGCCAACATGCTTAGCATGTCTACATTGACTGATAAGATGTCTACACTGACCCGGTCAACAATCATCATGAAGACACTGATGAAATGTCAACATGTTAGAATGTCAACAACGGGGACATACCTGGTACTGACTGCTGCAGCGGAATCTTCCGGGTCCTGGGTGTCATGTGACGGTCAGTTCTGACTTTCTAGTGAATATTCTCCCCTTAACCATAATCTCTACACCTCCCTCTGTCTCTTACCCCCCCCTCCCAATAGCCTAACCCTGGCTTGCCCCTAGTGCCTGACTAACCCCCTCATCACATAGTCTGACCCTAATGTTGACATTCAATGTCAGGATTTCATGTGTCGCCATTGACAGCAAAAAGTCCATGGAAATAATTTTTTAATATTGCCAACTATGATTTTATTAGTAAATCTCCGCCCCTTTCTATTTTGCTTATTTTCAGGGACCCATTAACCCGTTTCCGATTACCTGCACTGCTGGGATCCCAGGTGACAGCGATTTCTACGTAGCCGCAGCTTAACGTTATAACACCCCTTTCACACCGCACAAATAACCCGGTATAGACCCAGTATATTGCCAGGTCAACAGGGGTCGCTATGAAAAGGCCAATGGCGAATTCCTAGGTCGCCTGACCCAGTAATTCAACTCAGGAATAAAGCAGTGTTATTCCTGGGATGAATACCGGGACAGGGGCAGTGTGAACGGGTTGCCGGGTCGGTGCGACCCAGGACCCGTTCACTACATAGGTGAGAGGCGGCGCGGAGATGAGCTCATCTCCCAGCGCCGCCTTCAGCCCCCGATTCCGGCTCCACCCTCCGCTGCTATGGCAACCCGACCTGGCATATTTCCAGGTCAGGGAGCCAGTTGTTCGGGTCAAATTCCGGGTCCCACCCGGTAAGGACCCGTTTCCAATTACTGGGTGGGACTCGGCATTTGCAATGTGAAAGGGGTATAAGCCTAGGTACACACTATACAATTATCTGTCAGATAATCTGCCAGATTTAGCTGGTTGGAATGAAAATTTTTTTACTGGATGAGAGCAAATGGCCATTTGCTCCCAAAAATGGCAAAATGGACAAAAACAGTTGTTCATCCAAGTTGGTTACATTTGTGTTTAACTAGTTTGTATGAACGACAGGTTTTATTAGGTTTCCAGTGTTTGGGAGCAAATGGTGGATTGTCATTTGCTCTCATCCAGTACCAGATTTTCATTCCAACCATCTAGATCTGGCAGATTATCTGGCAGATAATTGTAGAGTGTGTATCTAGCTTTAGTCTTAATTTCTTTCTTTATCTGCACCCAGTTGGCAAAGGCATTCAAATTCTCATCATTTGCAAAGTAATTGCGCTGGTAGCCCAAAGCTGTGTGGGGAAGAATGCCTTCTTGAACCACGGCGCCCCGGAGTATCAGACCTTTTTTCACAGCACCCCTGGGCCAAAAAGGTTCTTATTGAGAAAGTCAAAAATATTAAAATGAATTAAATTGCACTTTGCGGTCATCCTTAGGTTCCGTTGTGTGGTTGTAGACAGGGTTGCGCTTTTGTTTGTCCGTGTATTTGACAACTAGCAGCCACCAGCACTGGTTTCGTCTATCACACTAACCATAAATATTATTTGGACAGGTACTGGACTACCAATTTGTGTCACCCTGCGAGTGCTCTACAGCACCCATTTTGGGAACCAGTGGTACAGCGTCCTTATAAATACATTTTTCCTATCAAGCAATCTCTGTGGACCAGGAGGGTGTCAGGACCAATAATAAATCCATTTTGTAGGGACCACTCCAAAGTAAGAATTAATTTTATAGGCAGATATTGTATAATGAGAATATAAACTGCAATAGTGACATATGTTTGGGTAATGGTTTTAGCAGAGTCTCGTGTCCAGAATTTATCTGTGTGAAAACCATGTTCTTTGGACACCGTACTGTATACAGAGGCCAATGGCTGACATCCAGGTCACTGTAAGGGCCAATCGGAATATACAAGCAATTGAGTACAGACAATCACCGCACTCTCAAAATTTCCATCACGGCCTTGTACCCAAAATAATGGGCTTGATGTATCAAGCAATGAAGAGAGTCTAAAAGTGGACCAGTGGAGACCAATCAGCTTTAAAGGTAGCATCTGTCAAGTACAGTCTACAAAATTATAGGCACAAGCCGTCGCAGATTGGTTGCTATTGGCAACTTCTCGGCTGTTCGGTACATCAGCCAATTGGGGTCATTCCGAGTTGATTGCATGTAGCAACATTTTGCTGCTCCTGAGTTCAACTGGATGCCGCCTATGGGGGAGTGTATTTTAGCATAGCAAGGCTGCGATCGAATGTGCAGCCCTGCTATGCTAAAAAAAAAGTTTCAAGCAAAACAAGACTAGCCCTGCAGCTACTTACCAGTGCGACGGATCCAGCGATGAAGGTCCCGGCTGTGACGTCAGACATCCGCCCTCCAAACGCCTGGACACACCTGCGTTTGACTTACCACGCTCGGGAAATGGCGAGTAGACGCCCCGATCCTCCTTCCCGCTGTCAATCTTCTTGCGATCGTGCCTGCGACCGCTTTCATCGGTCCCAACGTCGTTGACTGATGCGGCCGTCGCTGGGCAATGAGGCGCATGCACAATGCCAACGACGCACAGCCGCAGTTCTGATCCATTCGCACCGCATCGAAGAACCACTGCGTGTGATCGGGTAGGAATGACCCCCCAATATACTGTATCCCACATACAATACAAATACAAGGACAGACTGTCATTTGAAATAATTGTTTACGGAAATTAATTACAAAAGTGCATAATACAGCATTTACTAGAATAATGGTGTATTTTAACGACTGCTCAGCTCATAGTCGCCTGCAGTGACACAAAGGGGTTTGTTATTTTGTACACTGTGTATCTCAGACAATCGCCGGCTCCTGGCGAGCTTCCTGTCCATTCTTCCTGCCCTTCCTGTCCCCCTGCCCACAAAAGAGATTCCAACTGGAAAATTGGATATTTGCTTTTCAATGCAAACACAGCCTGAAGAGTCCATCAATCTCTCAGAGTCGGGGGAAGGGGGGGAATGGGGAGATTTAATTGCCATCTCTGGCAGGCTCTTTCTGTGACAATAGCAGATGGTATTTTTGTAACTGTGACAATGGTGCGTAGTTTGCAAAACAAATACTTTGTTCAAAGCAGAGCCTCATGTAACATGTGCGCCTTATGCACCATACACACAGGACGATGTTTTCTATGCGATGTGTCTAGAACGCTTAGAAATTAAGCACGGATTGCTCCGTGTGTACACCCCATAGCGATGGTGATGTGTGGTCCCTTGCGTCTCCATCGCCCGCTCAGATCTTTAGCACATGCAGGCAAGATCTACTGTAATTAGATCGCCTAGCATGTGCATAAAGAACACTGGTAGCACAGATCACTCAGCACACATCGCTGTGTGTATAGAGGTGTATAGCGACGTGTGCTGAGCGATCTGTGCTAACCTAGGGGGTCATTCCGAGTCGTTCGCTCGTTGCCGATTTGCAAAATGCGCATGGTACGCAGAGCGCATGCGCTTAGTTATTTAACACAAAACTTAGTAGATTTGCTGTTGCTCGTGCGGTGCTTTTCAGTCGCTCTGCTGATCGGTGAGTGATTGACAGGAAAGGGGTGTTTCTGGGTGACAACTCAGCGTTTTCACGGCGTTGGCTAAAAAACGCAGGCGTGCCAGGGAAAAATGCAGGAGTGGCTGGACGAACGCAGGGCATGTTTGTGACGTCAAACCAGGAACTAAACGGACTGAGCTGATCGCAATCTAGGAGTAGGTCTGGAGCTACTCAGAAACTGCAAGAAAATATTTAGTAGCAGTTCTGCTAATCTTTCGTTCGCTATTCTGCTAAGCTAAGATACACTCCCAGAGGGCGGCGGCCTAGCGTGTGCAATGCTGCTAAAAGCAGCTAGTGAGCGAACAACTCGGAATGACCCTCCTAGATTGATAAGCACAAGTCGCCCCGTGTGTATGGGGCATTACTCCCAATGTCTGGCTGTTCTATAACCTGTAAAATAAAGAACCAACAGAGCTGGCTTTATATAGGAAAGGGTGGTGTGGTTATGTATAATCAGTGTGTCTTTGTTAACTTATTCACAATGACACCGTTCCTCCACCCAAGCCTTCTCCTCATGCTTACCGAGTTTATAAAAAAAAATTCTGATAAAAAATTCTGGGTGGCGCAACCGTGTCATACTGACCCCACCACCGGGGTGTTCATAGCTGTGATTTACTGCACATCTACAGGGGTTGGGATATGATGACACAATTGAATGCAAACCAACGAGCCGCCAGCTTCATTGAAGAAACCGGAGACCTGCCAACACGGGCCACCGAGATTTGTGACTCTTAGAGAGTGGCAAAATTCTTCTCCTATTGTCATGAGTGGATGTGAATGGGGCAATCTACCACCAAGGGCCGACTTGGGAGAACCCTTGTGTCCACACAGACCTACTGTATTCAATTACAGCACAAACACCACTTTGGTTAAAGCCACCTCGGCACAGTTATTATAAGGGCAGGTAAAAGGTGGGTATAAATGATGGAAGACACTATAAGAGTTGGAGGTAACCACAGACAGATGGAATTATCGGTTTGCAGCAATGGCTCAAATGAGACAATATAGAATAACGTCACAGTATGCACTCAACTCGCACACTTATTTATCACACAACCTCCTGTGATACACACAGTATGCCTGGTTTCACATCACACTGCTACGGAAAACTACACCACAATTTAACACTAGCTAATGCTAAACATCCTACAGTACCTGGGCAATGGTGGAGAACCGGGCTTGTTGGGTACCGTCGGAGCACTTACACTTGTGAGCCCAGGCCATGCGTTGTGTGATATAAAAAGTAGAGATGTACCATACACTAGGCATCTAGTCGCACAGAGAGGACGTCTTGACGTATTACAGATGCAGCTAAATTCTGCTCAGACTGTACCAAAGGCGCCAGGCTGTGACTTACCTGCACAGGATATTGGGTCTAATTCAGACTTGATCGCTGTGCTGCAATCAGATAGCCACCGCCAAAGGAGAGTGAAAACCCGCCCCGTGCAAGTGTACGAATGCATGCGCACGCCATGCAAAAATTCCGCCAGACAGCGGACATCTGCAAATCCATTCGCAACTCACTCACCATCAAATGATGTTTCTAGTCTGTGCGCAGCCCAGGACTTACTCCTCCAGTGCGATACAAACAGGCTGATCGTGGGCCGGAGCTGACATCACACACCCTCCCTGAAAACGCTTGGGAACGCCAGCATATTTCCTGACACTCCCAGAAAATGGGCGGTTACCACCCCCAAACGTCCACTTCCGGTCAATAACCTTGCGTACGCCTAGCGATCTAAATTTTTGCCCCACCCTGTCGCTGTTTGTCGACTCACCAGCGCATTGTGGTGCATAGGCATGCGCAGTAATTCGACAATCGGACGCTGTGCAAACCGCGATCAGGTCTGAATCAGGCCCTTTGTTATAACTTAGAACACAAGTTCAAAGGGGGTCATTCCGAGTTGATCGTAGCTGTGCTAAATTTAGCACAGGTACGATCATGTTTCCTGACATGCGGGGGGACGCCCAGCACAGGGCTAGTCCGCCCCGCATGTCAGTCCGCCCCCAGCTCCTGCGGCTGGCTGGGAGTTATTTGTCGCTGTTGCTGGCCGCAGCGGCTACATGAGAAGTCACGCAGCCGTCGCGGCCCGCCCCCTCAATGGTCCATCCACGCCTGCGTTGGCTGGACCACTCCCCCTAAACGGCGGTTTTATGCCGCTGTTCAGCTCCCTCCCGTCCAGCAACTGCCTCTGCCTCAGAGGTGATCGCTAGGTAACGAAAGCTGCCATGCGCCGGCGCACTGCAGCGCATGTACAGTTCCGACCCGATCACTGCGACAAACTGCAGCGAGCGATCGGGTCGGAGTGACCCCCAAAGTCACAGATGACGCACTATGGAACTCAGCACGAGGAAAAGCCGTGGCCGCCGCATGCGTCTCACATGCAGTAGCCCTGGCTTTTACTTGTGCAGAGTTCCATTGTTACACAGATTCAGACTCCGTCGCACACAGATGTACACGTCGCTCGCACGCCCCAGCGGTCAGTGCACACTAGCAATGCAGTTCTAACACTTCCAGTTGTTTAATTAATGTGAATAAGAGGCACATGCTGAGTGACATACGCTCTGGGGCCGCCCAGTACCTGGCGCACAGAGAATGGCACCACAGTACATTCCCTTTATATAAAACATGGCAGATGGTCATGGAGAAATGTATGCCAATATAACAATATACAGCCAGGGCCTGATCAAGTGGTGGCGCTGCTGCACATGCTCTAGCGTCTGTTGCCGGAGCCATGGGTGCGCCAATATGCAAATTAGTTTCATCCTTCCCCTTGTGTGCTACCATGTGCAGCAATGTGCGAGCCCTGAGACAGCCGTAATCAGCGCCCCTACATGCAATAGCACCCCTGGTGGTTCTATGTGGACCACCATTGGCGCACCATCAACACTTGTACCTGTCTATGGCAGGCGCAGTGTCATGGCCTCTGTCGGAGTGGCTATGCCAACAACACTCCCATTACACGCCCATGCAGCGGGGTTTTTGTGCTCCATTTGGGCAGTCTCCCAGACATCGCCCGGGAACACCCTTGAATTTCTGCTTCTATTACCACCGTTTCCGTACACAATAGCGCATCTGTACGCACTCTCAGGGTAATGCATGCGCGGTAGAGGATTCCAGAATATTTTGTGCACACACCGGCATTGCGTGGTGTTTGCGTCCAACTCTACCTCAGACGCGGAGTCTCACTATTACACAGTACATGGCAGAAAATTCCATACATCAACTTAAATGAGATTACAGTCTCAAATACTAAAAAACTAAGGCCCAGATTTATCAAGCCGTGGAGAGTGATAAATAGCACAGTGAAAAAGCACCAGCCAATCAGCTCCTGTCTGTCATGTTACAGGCGGTGTTTAAAAAATGACAGAAGCCGATGGGTTGGTATTTTATCACCGTACTATTTATCACTCTCCAAGGCTTGATACATCTGGGCCTAACATAAAACCACTACAAGCCTGGTACACTTGTCACGGCGGCAGTTCGCTTCTTCAGGCAGTTATAAGGTGTTGTGAGATACAGTAGTAACTGTAAATGATAATATATGGACCTCCCATGCGTGGTAAGCTACCAGTCTAAGCGCACTCTTTGACAATAGTGAGTAATGACTTACTGGTGGATGAGCCTCCTGTCCTGGGTTGCGTCAGATCCAGACCGTCCTCAGGTTACGATATTTTCTCACTGACTGGTCACCTGTACCTGATTCTCCCTCTCAGTTAAAGGTCTCATTAAACTCTCCCAGGGTTGGTGGATCTGGGTTACAAGTCCCCAGTGGATGCTGGATGGGACTTGTAGTTCCATAAGATTCGAGCAGTTTAACTGTACTCTTTCTATAGCACAGTCTCTGCTTCTGCTAGCTTGTAAATGCAGAAAGATGGCATGCTGAGCCCTGTAGTTCCACAGATATCAGAACTAGGAACACTACAGCTTCTCACCTCTTTAGCTCTCTTCCCAAATCTGAGTGGGATTCTCTAATAACCCTGCCCCTTTTCCCAGCCTCTTGGGTTTCTGGGAAAGGAGACCTGGGTCCCAATTTGTACACAAAAAGAATTTGCTCAGTGGGACTGCATCCGGGTGATGGACGTTTCATTACTTCCACATGATACCTCCAGCTGGAATTTGATAGGCATTATAGCTCCTGTTAATTAGGGTTGCCATAATATCCCTTTAATACGTGATACCTATGATGTACACAGGGTCTGTGGCTGACAACCAGGTGAAATGTAGGCTTGAATTTAGCCAGCCAGAGAACCTGTGTAATTCATAAGAGTCCAAGATGAAAGGGATAGTATGCAACACTACTATTAATTGTGTTTTTACGCAGGCTGATGTGGGGTGGCTTATCCGCAATCAATCGTTGTTTAAGAAAACAATATCTATATAAGACGTATATACAGTACATATTTATATTTCCCTAGTTTAAAATGTTTTATTGTGTGATTGCATACAGTACATATTTATATTTCCCTAGTTTAAAATGTTTTATTGTGTGATTGTCACAAACAAATGTATTTTATTTAAATGAGACGCCTCCCTTTTTCCTATGACGCAAAGCAGACATATAATTCCAATATCCGTCTCACCAGCTCAGTGGAGCCTTTCTCTATACTGAGACTTCTAGCGCTGCACAGGTCTTTTTCATTTACAGCAGGTGATTACAATTTAGGGGTCTATTCAATTCAAGTCGAAATTCCCGACTTGTCGGAAAAATGGCAGTTTCCGACATTTTAAGGTTGAATCCAGATTCAACCTATTCAATCAAACTGCCGTTTATCCGACAAGTCAGAAATTCCAACTTGTCGGAAAACACGTGGATCGGCGGATTAGCCGCGGATCCACGTGTTTTGACAGATTAGCACCCGTTGTCGGAAACGGCCAAAACCTGTCGGATTTGGCCGCAAATTGAATACTGAAATGTTGGATCCTTTCCGTTGGAAAGGATCTGACAACAATTGAATAGACCCTATAATTGTACTACTGAGATGGATCTCTATGGGATTGTTAATTAAAGCCCTACAACACTTGTTCATTCAGTTCTTTCAGTTGCCTAAACAACAGGTTCTCAAATTTGGTCCTCAGGACCCCACACGGTTCATGTTTTCCAGGTCCCCTGTGGATTTTTAAAATGTGACAGTTGGTGATACACAGTGCACCTGCCGGGTGACTTGTAAAACGTAACCTGTGTGGGGTCCTGAGGACAATAGGGCAGATGTATTACGCCTGGAAAAGTGATAAGAGCAAGGTGATAACGCACCAGCCAATCAGCTCCTAACTGTAAATTTACATATTGTAGCTGATTGGCTGGTGCGTTATCACCTTCCATTTATCACTGCTTTATCACTTCTCCAGGCTTAATACATCTGCCCCCGAGTTTAGGAACCACTGTTCTAGGTTATCCTAATGGTAGGTAGTGCTGTTGGCCCTGATTGCTTGTACTGTTCCTTTTGCTATATTGTAGGTCCTAACTCATGCACGTAACTCCTATAAGTGTGTGGTACCAAACCCTGGAAACACACAACATGGTGACCTCCAGACTCCATGACATCACGCTGCACACCAAATCTTAAGGTGGGTACACACTAGGCAATATGTTCCTCGAGCGATATCGCCTAGTGTTTTCCCTCCCCTCCCGGGCGGCCGGCATAGTGTGTACACATTGAGCGATATCTTTAATAATATTGCTCAAAGACGTCACGCCGCGGCCGGCCCATGCATGCCATTTTGGACGATAAGTCCAAACTAGCAGTATGCGCAGCCGACAGCAGTGGACGATAACAATGCGTGGGACCGGGCATCATTCATCGTCCGTAGCATATACTCTGGGCGATATTACAAACGATAACGCTCAGAAGTGGGAAAATGAGCGATAACATCTGTTTTATCGCCCGGTGTGTACGCACCTTTAGAACCGCTTTGCTTAAACCTCAATGGAACTATGGCCCTAGGGCAGAGTTTCAGAAATCCGTTATTACAGTCCAGGCTTTAAGGATATCCTTGCATGAGCACACGTGACTTAAGGCCTCCGCACATCAGTGGCAATGACAGCCAGGTCGGGTAATCTGGAATATTAAATATTTTTAAAAATCCTGATTCCGATTAAGAATTTCCACGATTACCAGACGGATTGGGGGTTCCGTCAGAACGGGGAATCCAGCTGCCTGGTTTATAGGGGCCTTTAATTAGTACCTCAATCAATTTGATTTAACCACCTGGACTTAAGCATGCATATCCTTAATACGCAGAGGCTGTGCTAAAATATGCAAATGCTGAAAATGGAGCCTTCTGTAAATAGACGCCTCCTCTCGGCTTCTGTGATTTGCTGCTGGGTCCGATTACCCGCATCAGATCGTCTGCACGAACGTCAGCCATTTGGGTAACCTAGGAAACGGGGCTGTCACACCCTGTTTCTGGAACGCTGGCGGTGACAATCATGCTGCGGCATAGGGGACACTGTGACCATCATTGCATGCATAGTACAGACCCTGCGCAGATCTGAAAACATCACAGATGTATGGAAACCGGTGGGTCAGCGCACATCTCTCGATCTGGCCACTAAGGCAGAGATGTACATAAATCTCTGATGTTTGTTAAACTGCGCATGCGTTGGACCTGTACTGCACCTGTGCAGATTGGGTCCTACGTCCCAATATCTCGGCCCCAGTCTGAATGGGTTTCAAGCCAATGTGACACAGCTGGAAACCCATGTTCAGTGACCTGGGCTGGACCCAGGATTACAGTGTAAAAAAGGGGTATTACCAGTATCTTAGCCAGTGTCTGACTTGGGCAGGAAGGGTCCACTGGTGCAAGGCAGTGATAGGGGCCCATGCTTTAGGGGTGGGCTGTAGAGTATACAGCCCACAGACAACATGGAAACTATAGTACGTGGTCAGTGCATCCGATCCATATTCCTGCTTTACAGAGCCGGCCTTAACCAATATGATGCCTTAGGCAAGATTTTGGCTGGTGCCCCTAGCACCACCGCTGGTTCCGCCTCTGACCTTGCACTTCTTTCCCAGCACCATCACCCCTCATCCATAGCAGTCCTTATTTTGGTGTTTGTACCCCCTATTTTTTAAATAGGAACAGTGTGCACATTTGGCGCACAGCCCAAAAAGGGGTGTGTTTTTGCTGGCAAGGGGCATGGCCACACAATAGTAACCCCAATTCCAATTACGCCACACAGTACTGCACTTTATTCACATTTGATCATGCGATAGTTTCCATAATTCATATTACATCCCACAGTAGTATCACTTTACCTTATAAACTTTACTCCTCACAGTAGAGCCCCTTATTCACATTACATCACACTGAATTGCTCCTTATTCACATTACACAACACCCTATTGCTCTTTATTCACATTAGATGACACAGTAGTGCCCTTTCCATACACGCCACATAGTAGAGCACCTTAAACACATAATGCCACACAGTAATGCCCCTAACACATATGAGATACATTATTAATGTCCTTATAAAAATAATGTGCCTTACACATTATGACAACCTTTAGTAATGCCCTTTTACACATAATGTCCCTTACACATATGCCGCAAATTATTAATGCCCTTATACACATAATGACACACATAGTGCCCCCTACACATTTGCTGCACATTATTAGTGCCCCTATACACATAATGACACATACAGTAGTACCCTGTTACACATATGCCGCACATTATTAATGCCCTTATACACATAATGACACACATAGTGCCCCCTACACATTTGCTGCACATTATTAGTGCCCCTATACACATAATGACACACACAGTAGTACCCTGTTACACATATGCCGCACATTAGTAATGCCCTTATACACATAATGACACACATAGTGCCCCTTACACATATGTTGCACATTATTAATGCATTTTTACATGACGCACATAATGCTCCTTACACATATTCAGAACACTACTGCACAACCAACCCACTCACATGCACACAGCACTCACACTGCCACTAACACTGTGACCTCTGCCTCTGCTTGGATACAGATGTGTCCTCATAAATCTTGTCTCGATGCGAATGTCGGACACATTTTTTTTTATGAAAATGCATCTTATTTGCACTTCTATGTGGCTAGGATGTACAAGCAGCTTCTGCTGATTCAAATGATATGCAGCATGCCTATATACTGTGTGAGACTGTGGCTGTATCTGCATATGAAATGCTACACACAGAATATAGGCATGCCGCATATTATTTTAATCAGCAGAAGCTGCTGATGCCCCTAGGCATATCAAATGCCCTAGGCAATTGCCTAGCTTGCCTCGCCGGCTCTGCTGCTTTAG
Organism: Pseudophryne corroboree; assembly: GCF_028390025.1. Classification (NCBI taxonomy): domain Eukaryota; kingdom Metazoa; phylum Chordata; class Amphibia; order Anura; family Myobatrachidae; genus Pseudophryne; species Pseudophryne corroboree. Next base: position 22,400,583 of record NC_086455.1, read on the forward strand.
CAGCTAACTGACCCTGTAATAGAGTAACAATGTATAATTTGTGCTGCCTGAAACCTGCCATTGGGAGAAGAGATGTGGCCCACTGGGGATTTCCCCTGTACTCCTGTGGGCCAGTCCGACCCTGATCTTAGCTCTTGCCTCAACTCATAGGCTACTACATTTGGGTCTTAGATGTAAAATATTATTATCATGGACCAGATATGGATAATAAATAACATAATGTTCTCTACCTATAGGCGGTCAAGCTGGTCTTCCTGTCCAGGTGAACGGACTGCTGCACGGAGCTGTTACTATGTCTATCCCGTGGAACAAGACACGCCCTGTAAATTTCGCTAGCTGGAAGTACAGCAAGAATGGAACCCCAAAAGCAATCCTGGATACTAGCAAACCACCTTATAACATATATAACTCTCAGTTCTCTGGTCGCCTGGAAGTGACGGACAGCTTAATGACGGTAACTATTAAGGATCTGAGAGAGGAGGACAGCGGAATGTTCTCTTCAGAAATTACTACTGAAGATGGAACTGTAGATACGTTTTCATATAACATCACAATCTATGGTATGTATTGTTATAGAGGCACCAGGTTACACAAATCAGTAATGATCAATAACTGGAGAAGTTTGCGATGCTGCTGAAACAGTGAATTCTCATGTGTTTGTCATTAATCATCTGTAGTTATTATTATACTATCAGCAATATAATAAAACTTTTATATCAGGATTAGCCTTTGGGCACTGATCTTGTAGATAGCAGCACAATAATGACAGGGGTGCATAGTCATTTACCACACACAACCCCGCTTTCATACATGAGGAGAACCGGTAACTTCCGCACTTACCGTGTGCAATTACCGTCTTCCCATCTGTCGCCACTTCATACATCTACCCCTGAAAGCTGTATTCATTATTCATGTCCTGCGACTTGAAAATGTCCGTGAAGCAGCAGATGAATAGATGATATTAAAGCACATGTATAAGATGCACAGGTGTAGTGTAGTTCTGTCACCTATAGCAACCAATCAGATTCTAGATTGAATGTTTACAGATGTGTCCTCATACACCTAGCCTCAGTACACCATACAACGTTCATCTTGGTGTATCATAGTGTCTTTTTCTTTAAGTCTTGTATCTTATGCATATCATAGACGCAGCCAAACACCACTCACAGTGCAGACACGCTGAACTTTGAGTGAGAAGAAGCCGTAGTCTCAGCATCATACAGTAGTACTGTGTCTACAGGCAGGGGGCGCTTTAACAGAGGCATTGTGCCAGAGTCTACTGCACATGTGCAGGTCTCCGGAAACATGGCGTCCACTACGTTTCGGAGACTAATTTCACTACTGCACGTGCACGGCGGTCATTTTGGCTGTGATATTTGCCAAGGCTGCAGCTCCTGGCGCAGGACTCTAGAAAGGTAAGTATTAAACATAGGTGCAGTGTGTGTGATATGGCCCCCCCCCCCTGGACTCAGGGGGGGGCCCATGTGTACCGCAAACACTGCACCCATTATAGAAACGCTAATGTATACAGGATCAGACTCACACAGATATACAAATGTTGCAATGATTAAAACACTAATATTGTTGCACACTTGTGGCACTACAATGGTTATGGCGTGCACATGCTATCATCATCAAATGATTACTATGGCCCTAATTAATAAAAAATATAGTACTGTATCAGTCATTTAATATCAATTATATTTTTAATTTAAAGAAAGTGTATGGTAATTTTGTTAAGTATTAAATAATCACCAGCAGTAAATCATACCTTCCAAATTACTGAGCAAGTTTCCGGATCTATAACATGCTTACCATTGTTCCATCGGGTTGGGTATGTGTGACCGACCTACATCCCATTCCATCTAAATGTCCTGGGATCTCAACAACTCTGTGTTAGAAATGCAGGAGTGTTTCAGAGCAGTCAGGAAACGTTATCTTTACATACATTATACAGTAGAGCAGTTTCACTTGTAAATGTGAAAGAGCTCATAAGTATTAATCATAGAGCATGGATGTAAGTAAGTAAGTTTACAAGTAGAGAAGAAAATACGAGACCACCCAGGAGGATAGGAAACCACAGTGATATTCTGGCAGAGCGTATACATACTGTAAACACAAGAATATCTTGGAGTCTTTTATAGTTTATTATAAACACTAAATAGGGAATATAGTTAGGGAGAGGGGGAAGTGCCAGAGAAAGGAGATGTATAAAAGTAGAGGAATGGTATGAGGCACTAGCATACCTCCCAACACAACCCTCTCCAGGAGGGACAAAATGCTCTGCCTCTGGATTTATTTCTTAATTTATAATTGCCATCACCTGTGATTTACAGGTTAATGGATAAGAAAGGTGTTTCAGCAGAGGTGATGACAATCATAAATTAAGAGGGAAGTCCTGGAGCAGAGCATTGTGTCCCTCCTGGAGAGGGTCATGCTGGGAAATATGCACTGGGGAAGGAATGTATCAAGCATCACATTTTGAATGTGATACATCCCACCACTTACTGCGGGTTGGGTACGAAATCCCGATGTTCAGGATGTCGACAGTGGCATCCTAATGGTCAAAATACCATCAGTTCTTAGTAAACATTTTCACCCTAACCACCCTCTCCTGCAGCCTACTCCTACCCTTCCCCTCCTGCAGCCTAACCCTACCCCTCCCCTCCCGCAGCCTAATCCTACCCCTCCTCTCCCACAGCCTAACCCTACCCCTACCCACTCGCAGCCTAACCCTACCCCTCCCCTCCCACAGCCTAACCCTACCCCTACCCACTCGCAGCCTAACCCTACCCCTCCCCTCCCGCAGCCTAATCCTATCCCTCCCCTCCCGCAGCCTAACCCTACCTCTACCCTCCCGCAGCCTAATCATACCCCACCCCTCCCGCAGCCTAACCCTACCCCCCCTGCAGCCTAACCCTACCCCTTCCCCCCCTGCAGCCTAACCCTATCCCTACCCTCTGGCAGCCTAATCCTACCCTTCCCCTCCTGCAGCCTAAACCTACCCCTCCCCTCCCGCAGCCTAATCCTACCCCTCCTCTCCCACAGCCTAACCCTACCCCTACCCACTCGCAGCCTAACCCTACCCCTCCCCTCCCGCAGCCTAATCCTATCCCTCCCCTCCCGCAGCCTAACCCTACCCCTACCCTCCCGCAGCCTAATCATACCCCTCCCCTCCCGCAGCCTATCCCTACCCCCCCTGCAGCCTAACCCTACCCCTTCCCCCCTGCAGCCTAACCCTATCCCTACCCTCTGGCAGCCTAATCCTACCCCTCCCCTCCCGCAGCCTAACCCTACCCTCCCGCAGCCTAATCATACCCCTCCCGCAGCCTTACCCTACCCCCCCCCCCCCTGCAGCCTAAACCTATCCCTACCCTCTGGCAACCTAATCCTACCCCTCCCCTCCCGCAGCCTAACCCTACCTCTCCCCTCCCGCAGCCTAATCCTAACCCTCCCCTCCCGCTGCCTAACCCTACCCACCCGCAGCCTAACCCTACCCCTCCCCTCCTGAAGGCTAAATCAGTGATTTAACCAATTTGTCTGAACAACAGGTTTTGTCTATTTTCCAGTGATTGGGAGCAAACGGTCATGTGCTCTCATCCTTTGCCAGATTTTCATTCCAACCAGCGAGATGACCTGCAAGATAACTGTACAATGTAGGCCCAGCTTAATGGGCCCTACACACTTGCCGATGGGTATAAGCGATATAAATGATCTCGTTCAGTAATGAATGATAAATTGTTCAAATCGCTCAGTGTGTATGCACCAATGAACGATGCGCTGCCCCGCAGTCATGCATCGTTGGTTTTCCCTCGTTTAGCATAGCAAACCAATTTGGATGATGGTCGTTAATTGTTGAAAATGAACATCATCCAAATTGGAAACATCGGCAAGTGTGTAGGGCCTATAAGTCTCTGTGCTGTTTATTATTTAGTATTAAATGCTTATATTAATGATTGATATATGTTGATAGGAGGTTTAATATGTGAACAGCTGTGCAAAGCAAACATAAATAAATAAATAATAATAATAGTTCAGCTTACAGGACCTCAGTGGCTGGAAGGCAACAGGCAGATTTCCAGACAATTTAACGGCCTGTGTTGCAGGGATCAGAGCTTGCAGAAATAAATATGAATATTCCGCATGAGACATCCAAATCAGGATATACAGGATTATAAATGCAAATTAATGATGCAAATACCAGACACAAACTGAGAGCTCTACAGTATTTAATAAACTAATAAAAGGCTTTTCTCCAGCATTATAGCAGGAGAAAGCCAAAACTATCACCTCTCCTCATTTAGTAAAGGGAAAAGTGTGGAGAAATGACAGATTTTCTTTTCCATTATCACATTACGGAAACCCCCATAGGTAGCAATGCTGGCTTCACAGGAATGATATTTATATAAAATAGAAAGGCAAAGACTTACATAACGCCATCTCTGCATGTCTGCACTGGATACAAGCAGGAAAGAGACGGTTCTCTTCCTAAATTCATGCAGATGCTTTCACCCACTGGCTTCTCCAGCACCATTCTGCAAATGTACAGAATATGGGGGTGGGGTGTGACAAAAGACACTGTATATAAACTCGTTACCAATATAGGCCTAGGTCCTATCTCTGTCACCCAGTGGTGTATCTGTAATGGGTGCAGGGTGTGAGGTACACTCCTGGGATACCAGCGTGTAGAGAGAAATCAGCTCCATAAAGTGATTGCAGCATGTTTTCCTGAACAGTTGCATCTTGGATACCAGTTCCTAGCCCAGGAGCCGTGTGGTTCAGGTGACCGGCAGTTGGGAGACCGTCGGTCACCATACCGACACCGGGAACCTGAGTTTTAGATGGCCAGCATGGGGGGCGAGCACAACGAAGCCCCTTGCAGGCTCGCTGCACTCCCCACAGGTTCTGTTCCCACTCTATGGGTGTCGTGGACACCCACGAGTGGGGATAGTCCCTGTGAGTCGGCATGCTGACTGTTGTGCTTTCCCCCACTTGGGATTCCAGTGTCGGTATAGTGATAGGCGGTCTCCCAACCAGCGGTCAAATAACCGCATCCCCGCAGGAGGAAATGATCCTATTAACTGGCTGCCTTACAATGATCATTATATTCTTAGATATTGATGTTTGCGATGAGATTATTTGGATCATTTCAGACTGTCCTTGTGTTTTATTCTGATTACAGAGCCGGTTCCAATTCTAGATATAAGGGCTGAAGGGAAGTCTGTAACCAGTGACTGGTGCAATGTTACTTTTTATTGTTCCGTCCCATCAAACACATCAGCCTTGTCCTACAACTGGAGATACAGACACAACAACTCTGAGCATTACCTGTATAATAATGGTGCCACCACCCAGGTGTCACTGCGGCCGGAGTACTGGGACATGGAGCTCCTGTGTGTAGTACACAACCCAGCAGATCAGAAGAATGTCTCTCTCCACATACAGAAGGAATGTAATTTATTAGGTGAGAAGAATAGAGCACATCTAGATCTTCTGTGTAAGCAGCTTCCTAGAGTAGATTGCAGATCATTAGCAAAATCCCAGCCGCATCTGTGCGGAACTCAAAATCAGGCCCCAAGAAAGAGTGTGACGCCAAATGCAGCTCTATACGAAACAAGCTCTTACATCCAACTCATACCTGACATTTTCTCGTTACAGCTATGGAGGGCCATCGCAACCATCATGTTATTGTGATCATCGTTTCTTGCATATCGATTGTTCTTGTAATAATGGTAATAATGAAGATTTGTATACCAAGAATGAAAAGAAGAAAAGGTAGATATGTTCACACTAAAAAGGCTGGTCACACATTAATGGACCATGAATTGCGGAAACAATTTCAAGAAACTGAGAGTTTATAGCATTCTATGCGTAGTTTCCGCTGTCTGTGAAAGTGACAAGTGCAGCCATTGAGATATAATATAAGAGCTGAGATCAGTAATACCCCTTTTACCCCAAGCCACTATGAATTAGGAAGTCACTAAAATAACTATATGCTGGGGAAATAGGAGTATCCTAATATATTGAGGAAACTCGGGAGTATCCCAGAGTAAACACGCAGGGCCAAAATACACACTCTGCAGGCCCCACCCCCAAACAGGTGATGTTATGATGTCACATTGAGGGTGCAGAGCTTCCGAGACCACCTATAAGAGGAGTGCTAACAGCATCCTGAGGATGCTCTGTGCAACACTACAAGTTGCTGGGACCGCCTATAAGAGGAGTGCTATGAGCGCCCTCCTAAGGATGCTGCAGGCAACACTACCAGCAGCAGGGTGAGTATATGGAGTGCACTATGATTCTACAAGGTTCAGGCTGCTGTTCCTGGCTTCCTGCAAGCTACAGTAAATGCAGGTGCCATGGGGCTGTGTCGACACTTGCGCAGACCTACTTAATGGCACTGTAGTCAAGTATGCTATTAATTCACTAGAAATTCGTTACTGTATAGCCCGATGTCACACAGAGAAAACTTGAGACCTGGGGTATAAGGTGAGACATGAGGAACAATGGGGGGAATTTAATAGGCTAAAAGAGACAAACAGCAAAACAGAGTGCACTCTCTTCCTCTTTCCTATTAAAGCATGATAATCCACTTATAGTGCATCATTTGGGGCCAGATGTACTAAGCCTTGACAAGTGATAAAATGGAGAGTGATAAACTCATACTTGCCTACTTTTGGAAAAGCATTTCAGGAGATTGTGAAAGTAACACCTATCAGAGTGGACGTGTCCTGCTACATCTGAGAGGCGTGTCATACAAAATGACTTACACCCAAAGTTAGTCTTTTACTTACTTACTTACCCAAAGTTAGTAAGTAAGTAAAGGACACTGATATTTTTCAGGATTTGTTTGTGGATTGTGTTCAACAAGAGGTTCCATATACTGTAAGTGGCCACGAGAAACCTTATGTAAAATGCATGTAGCCATAGGGATCATTGTGCCTTATAACCAATGCAGGAAAGTGGCACTGATGATCCCATTTGAATGTATGTATCTCTGATTTCTTTCCCCCCCCCCTCCAAGAATGTAACAGCTACAGTACATAATGGTGGTAAGGTGCAATCAGGGAGATTGATGGTCTACTAAGGGAGTCAGGGAGATTGCTACTATTTCAGGGAGTCTCCTGCAGAATGCGGGAGGGTAGGCAACTATGAATATTACCAGCCAACCAGCTCCTAACTGTCATTTTTCAAACAGGGTCTGTGACATGGCAGGTAGGAGCTGATTGACTGGTACTTTATGACTCTCCACTTTATCACTTATTAAGGCTTAGTACATCTGGCCCATAGAGAGATAGCCAAAGCAACAACAAAAAATGCAAATTGGTTCCTGGACAATCCTAGCTGCAATGCAAATGTTTTGTTCCCCTTGTTCTGGCCTACAGGGAAATTACTGGCTGCTTTGCATGTAGAACACAATAGTAGCTGCCTTATTCTTACTCAGTGAATTAGAGCTGTGCTGGGACATTCACAACTCTGGGGCTCATGTAGACTTGGACGTATTTTAGGCCAAAAGGTCAGCTTGAAAATTAATCCAAAAAGACGCAATTCTGTGCATATAATATGTGCCCAGCTCTGTAACTGCAGTATTCACTCCGGGCCGATGCCAGGAAAAATCAGTAGTACAGTATATGCCCGTGGTTATGCCAGGGAATGTGGTATGGCGGTGTTCTAGCAAAAGCTAATACAGTTTCTGTGCAGTGTTATTAATAAATGTGAAAGTCTCATTTACTGTGTGAACAAAACAAAGGGGGTAATTCAGAGTTGATCGCAGCAGCAAATTTGTTAGCAGTTGGGCAAAACCATGTGCACTGCAGGGGGGGCAGATATAACATGTGCAGAGAGAGTTAGATTTGGGTGGGGTGTGTTCAATCTGAAATCTAAATTGCAGTGTAAAAATAATGCAGCCAGTATTTACCCTGCACAGAAACAAAATACCCACCCACATCTAACTCTCTCTGCACATGTTATATCTGCCCCCCCTGCAGTGCACATGGTTTTGCCCAACTGCTAACGAATTTGCTGCTGCGATCAACTCTGAATTGCCACCAAAAACAGGTACAAATAAAAAATCAACATATCAAACAAACATCCATTGTTTTCCCCTTTCAAAATCAATGAATTGCTGCATTTCCAATGAATTCCTCTCTTAAGTAGCACAAATAGATGCCCGCAGCTTCATATGCAGCCAGAGCAACATTTACATACAGTGGGAGGGGTCCAGCTGCAATTAACCAATCAAAAGATTCTGCCTTTAAGCCTAGCTCCAAGAGAGAGACGGCTCCTGGCGGACGCTAATGTGTCTCTGTGTCCAGTACAGGCTCTGCTGCAATTACTAGAACATACTGTACTCATACTGTACCCAGCCTATGCTTTCACACACCTTCCCTCCTCCATGCTGCTTCTCTAAGCAGTAGTAAACATAAGCCCCTGCTACAACCAAATTGGCTCATGGATTCAAGCGTGGGGCGTTTTTGTTAGCATGCACAGTACAGACGCACATATATTACAGTACAGAGATGAACTCTCATATGACAGTCTCTGCAGGAGCAGAGCCGGCCTTAGGCATAGGCATTCTAGGCAAATGCCGACGGCATTTGGTATGCTTAGGGGCACCAGCAGCTTCTGCTGATTAAAATGATATGCAGCATGCCTATATTCTGTGTGTGACTGCGGCTATATCTGCATACAAATTGCTACGTTGCGTGTATTCCTGGAAATCACTGTAATGTAGCATTTCGTATGCAGATACAGCTGCAGTCGCACACAGAATATAGGCATGCTGCATATAATTTTAATCAGCAGAAGCTGCTTGTGCATCCTAGCCATGTAGTAAAGCAAATAATATGCATTTTCATAAACAAAAGGTGCCCGACGTTAGCAGAGCTGCCAGCTGACTCATGCCAGGCATCTCGTGCAGAACTAGCGGCGGTGCTAGGGGGCACCAGCCAAAATCTTGCCTAGGGCATCATATTGGTTAGGGCCGGCTCTGTGCAGGAGCATCTCTAAATCTGAACGCATATTTTAAAAACCCCTACCCTCTTACCATTTTGTTTTGATCCTTGAAATGAGTGATGTGCTAGATTGTGACTGCATGCAGGCCAATCTAGCACCGGCGATAGCGATGCGCAGGGCTGCGCATCGCTATCGCTGGGGGGAATACACACCAGAGATCCATACTTAAAATCTAAGCAATCTAGTCAAATTTTAAGAACGGATCTCTCCGTGTGTGCCCCCCTTAACACTAAGGGGCATGGTTATCGCAATCCGCATCTCAGATGTGGATTGGATGTAATAAATTCACCCCAATCCGCAATGCGATAATTGAATACATCCCCGGGATGTATCTCAGTTATCGCATGCAGGGGATAGAGCTTGGGAGAAAACTGTCCCTGTGATTCTGCACAAAAATTATTATTTTTAACTATTATCTTTTACAGTGATCAGCTTGTGGTCTATTTAGATCACAGGGGCCGGCTCCCAGTTCTGTTCTGCCTGTCAGAGCAGAGCAGGAGTTGGGAACAGGGTAACGCCATCTCCAGATAGCGTTATCGCAGGGCTCCCCCCTGGTATTTTTAACAATTCCCATTAGTAAATTCTGGTAGATCGTATTTCCCATTACAAGAATGGGAATTGCAATCTGTTTACTATATGAGGCCCTGTGTGTTGATAACTGGTTTGTAGGTATATGACTCTTCTGTAGTAATTATGTTTTATTGTTTTACCAGAATTCCAAAACCCAACTGAAAACAGAATTGGGGAAACACTGTACATTGAAGTGACGAGTACTAGAGAGGATCTGGATCATCAGGTGAGAAACAACCCACCTCGCAGCTGTCAGGATTTAAGCAGGAGAGTTCAGAATTGCGAGCCAAATAAGGGGTGCTTCATCCAGAAGTGGGTGTATTGGGTACAATTTTTTGTCACCATTTTGCAAATATAAATGGATATGGGGGGTCTATTCATGAAGCAGTTAAAAGTGTGGAGAAGTGAGCCAGTGGAGAAGGTCCCATGGCAACCAATCGGCTGCTACGTATAATTTTATAGAATGCATTTTATAAATGTTACCTCAACACTGATTGGTCGCCATGGACAACTTCTCCACTGGCTCACTTCTCCACTCTTTTCGCTGCTTCATGAATAAACCCCATCGTATGGCAATTTGCAGAGTTGTGCTGTTTAAGGTGATAATGGTTTTGCAAGTGGGATTTACAGGTACTGAACACTGGTGTTGTATGTAGTATCTGTGTATCCATTGTCAAGATACAGATATGTATTGTCTTCATTTAACTATCCTTCCAGACGGACATTTGCATGGATTTGTTCTATTTTGTGATAAGGTGTCGCACAATAGTTCTATAGAATATAGGGGGTAATTCCAAGTTGATCGCAGCAGGAAATTTTTTAGCAGTTGGGCAAAACCATGTGCACTGCAGGGGGGCAGATATAACATGTGCAGAGAGAGTTAGATTTGGGTGGGTTATTTTGTTTCTGTGCAGGGTAAATACTGGCTGCTTTATTTTTACACTGCAATTTAGATTGCAGATTGAACACACCCCACCCAAATCTATCTCTCTCTGCACATGTTATATCTGCCCCCCCTGCAGTGCACATGGTTTTGCCCAACTGCTAAAAAAATTTCCTGCTGCGATCAACTTGGAATTACCCCCATAGTACTAGCTCGTGACACCTTTTCAGGAGTGAAGATATTTTCATGAGATTTAGTTGTTTTCTTCTTCATTGGCACATCATACAAAGCTGATCAGTCTTATGGTGCCCATACACTTATGAGATAATCGGTGCTATCCTTCGATTTCGACCACATCTGTGAGAGAAATCGAAGGATTGTATGCACATTTTAGGTACCTTGAGACGCGATGCGCGGGCACGCCGGTCGAATATCGCGTCTCAAGATATTATGTGCTGCACTTAATATTTCTCGCATTGCAGTGCGATCGCATGTGGTTTTAAGCCCACATGAGATATATCGCACTGCGATGTGTGATGGGCACCCGCCGGGAGTGGCCAGAGGCCTTTCCCACTAGGCGGTGATGTGCCCATCACGTGATTACCATGCGATCTATCGCATGATCACATGGTAATCACTTTGGCAATTCAGGTGCGATTTCCTCGCACCTGAACTGCCGGTGCGATGACCCGCAATGTCGCGTCGCGGGGCATCGCACAAGTGTATGGCCAGCATAATACCACTTTCACACCAAAAAGAATTCATGGCTTTGAACCGGCATTGGAGTTCTGGGTCATTTTGCCGGTCCCAGCCTTACCCCCCAGGAAAGCAAATTACCAGGTGAAGCATTTCTACCCAGTAATTTGCGAATCAGCCCAGGTATTTCTCCTCTGTGAAAGTGTCAACCTGGGTTGTAATTGCCGTGGTCTTTGACCCGGGTTGACCCTTTTACACAGAAAAAGGACCCATGTTGATCTGCAAATTACCAGGTAAAAGTTCTTTACCCGGTAATATGGATCTCTGTGTGAAGGGGGTACATGTTATATCCAGATAGTTAAAGACGGACACATCTGTATGCACTTATAAAAGAGCAGTCATGGGGGGTCATTCTGACCCGTTCGCTCGCTGCTGTTTATCGCAGCCGAGTGAACGGGTCTCTACTGCGCATGCGCCGTAGTGCACCGGCGCATGCCAGACGGCCGAAGGCCGTGGCAGGACTGCGATTGCCTCAGCCTGATTGACAGGCATAGGCGGTCGCTGGGTGGTAGGGGGCGAAACGGCGGCGTTTGGCCGTCGTTTTGTAGGCGGGGTTCGGCCAACGCAGGCGTGGCCGGACCGAACAGGGGGGCGGGCCGCGACGGCTGCACGCTAAAGCTGCCCTGGTCGGGAGCTACTCCTGAAGTGCAGAGGCATCGCCGCTGTGTGATGCCTTTGCACACTGCAATTTAGGTCTCAGTTTGAACACACCCCACCCAAATCTAACTCTCTCACTGACATGCGGGGCGGAATAGCCCTGTGCTGGGTTCCCCCCCCCCCCCCCCGCATGTCAGTGTAAATGATCGTAGCTGTGCTAAATTTAGCAAAGCTACGATCAACTCGGAATGACCCCCACTGAACACGTGCAGCCTTTCAGCTTCTGACCTTATGTTAAGGGTGGGACAGACTACTCCTTTCACATCACCAAAATAACCTGGGTTATTTCCAGGTCGAGGGGCAGTGTGAAAGCACCAAAGTGATATAACTCGGGTGGAGCAAACCCAGAATTTCAACCTTGGATTAAACCAGGGTTATACACGGGTCCCACGGATCCCTCCCAACTTGCCCTGCTGCCGCCCCCGTCACTCTGTGCCTACGCAGAATGACGATCAGCGGCGATGTCACTTAGTACATCCCACACATAGGCCCTCATTCCGAGTTGTTTGCTCGCTAGCTGCTTTTAGCAGCTTTGCACACGCTAAGCCGCCGCCCTCTGGGAGTGAATCTTAGCTTATCAAAATTGCGAACGAAAGATTCGCAATATTGCGAAAATACTTCTCTGTGCAGTTTCTGAGTAGCTCGAGACTTACTCTGCCAGTGCGATCAGTTCAGTGCTTGTCGTTCCTGGTTTGACGTCACAAACACACCCAGCGTTCGCCCAGACACTCCTCCGTTTCTCCAGCCACTCCCGCGTTTTTCCCAGAAACGGTAGCGTTTTTTCACACACTCCCATAAAACGGCCAGTTTCCGCCCACAAACACCCACTTCCTGTCAATCACACTCCGATCTCCAGAACGAAGAAAAAACCTCGTAATGCTGTGAGTAAATTACCAATCTTCATAGCAAATTTACTTGGCGCAGTCGCACTGCGGACATCGCGCATGCGCATTAGCGACTAATCGCTCCGTTGCGAAAAAAAAATAACGAGCGATCAACTCGGAATGATCACTATAGTGATTTTAATTAATTCAAGCGAATGCTGAAGTGTGAGTGCGTAGGGGTGTGCATACAGTGCTGCCCCACTCCACCGCACTTTCTGTGGCTTCCAGCACTCACAGCAACTTTTCATATTTCATGGTCAAGACATCCAATCACAGATATGGTGTCAACCGGAGCACTTAGAGGAGGGGGGAGTGGGTGCTAATCTCAGGTAAGAAGGGGGCGCAGCTCCACTGTCCCCTTCTTACCTGTCTTCCCAGCCCAGCTCCTGCTGCTGTGTGCTGGGCTGTGTGGCCTCCTCCGCCTGCATGAGGTGAGGTGGGACCAATTGTATTACCCCTCCCGAATCTGCCCTTGGCTGAGGGGCGAATGGCATCTAAAGAGCATCCAAGATCCTGCCAAAATTAATATATCTGTATACACAAACACAAACACACAATATCAGTAGTAATAGTATAAAAATGCACAGTCTGATGAGAGGTAAATGTCCAGCTGGCTAAAATCTTTAATCTCAATGAATGATCCACCTTCATCTTGTCACGTTTACTAGCACCGCTGACCATTTATGCCATGGGAAAAGTACACTGGCACACCACTAACAAGATTTAGGGGGTAATTCAGAGTTGATCACAGCAGCAAATTTGTTAGCAGTTGGGCAAAACCACGGGGGTAATTCCAAGTTGATCGCAGCAGGATTTTTGATAGCAATTGGGCAAAACCATGGGGGTAATTCCAAGATTTGGGTGGGTTATTTTGTTTCTGTGCAGGGTAAATACTGGCTGCTTCATTTTTACACTGCAAATTAGATTGCAGATTGAACACACCCCACCCAAATCTAACTCTCTCTGCACATGTTATATCTGCCTCCCCTGCAGTGCACATGGGTGGTCATTCCGAGTTGTTCGCTCGGTAAAAATCTTCGCATCGCAGCGATTTTCCGCTTAATGCGCATGCGCAATGTCCGCACTGCGACTGCGCCAAGTAAATTTGCTATGCACTTAGGAATTTTACTCACGGCTTTTTCATCGTTCTGGCGATCGTAATGTGATTGACAGGAAATGGGTGTTACTGGGCAGAAACAGGCCGTTTTATGGGCGTGTGGGAAAAAACGCTACCGTTTCCGGAAAAAACGCAGGAGTGGCCGGAGAAACGGGGGAGTGTCTGGGCGAACGCTGGGTGTGTTTGTGACGTCAAACCAGGAACGACAAGCAGTGAAATGATCGCAGATGCCGAGTAAGTCTGAAGCTACTCAGAAACTGCTACGAGGTGTGTAATCGCAATATTGCGAATACATCGTTCGCAATTTTAAGATGCTAAGATTCACTCCCAGTAGGCGGCGGCTTAGCATGAGCAAATCTGCTAAAATTCACTTGCGAGCGAACAACTCAGAATGAGGGCCATGGTTTTGCCCAATTGCTAACAAAAATCCTGCTGCAATCAACTTGGAATTACCCCCCATGTGCACTGCAGATATAACATGTGCAGAGAGAGTTAGATTTGGGTGGGTTATTTTGTTTCTGTGCAGGGTAAATACTGGCTGCTTTCTTTTTTACACTGCATTTTAGGTTTCAGTTTGAACACACCCCACCCAAATCTAACTCTCTCTGCACATGTTACATCTTCTCCTGCAGTGCACATGGGTGGTCATTCCGAGTTGTTCGCTCTGTAATTTTCTTCGCATCGCAGCGATTTTCCGCTAACTGCGCATGCGCAATGTTCGCACTGCGACTGCGCCTAGTAAATTTGCTATGCAGTTAGGTATTTTACTCACGGCATTACGAGGTTTTTTCTTCGTTCTGGTGATCGGAGTGAGATTGACAGGAAGTGGGTGTTTCTGGGCGGAAACTGGCCGTTTTATGGGAGTGTTTGAAAAAACGCTACCGTTTCTGGGAAAAACGCGGGAGTGGCTGGAGAAACGGAGGAGTGTCTGGGCGAACGCTGGGTGTGTTTGTGACGTCAAACCAGGAACGACAAGCACTGAACTGATCGCACTGGCAGAGTAAGTCTCGAGCTACTCAGAAACTGCACAGAGAAGTCTTTTCGCAATATTGCGAATCTTTCGTTCGCAATTTTGATAAGCTAAGATTCACTCCCAGTAGGCGGCGGCTTAGCGTGTGCAAAGCTGCTAAAAGCAGCTTGCGAGCGAACAACTCGGAATGAGGGCCATGGTTTTGCCCAACTGCTAACAAATTTGCTGCTGCGATCAACTCTGAATATACCCCTTAGCCTGCAAATCAGCTACATGTAATCAGTGATTCAGTCTGCATAATGGGCCATTACATTAATGCCGTGCTCTGTTTCCACTCAGCCTCCTCTTCTCCTACCTCACGAGTCACTTACTCAGCGGTTATCTGCTGTGAGGAACAGGCTCCTTTCCCATAAACCTTTCATTTTCCAGGAAACAGATAAATACTACTATAGTGCTCGGTGTACTGATATAGCTCTGTGATTAGTCTGTGATGAATCCAGACTATTGGTCGACTTACAGTCATTAGGTCAACCCCATATTGTTGACATGGACAAAATGTCAACATATGACATGTCGACACTGGAAATGGTTCATTTGGTCAACAGGACACTAGTCAACGCATTTTGGGGGGGTTCATTTTTTTTACTTTTTCCTTCCTTGACTATCCATGTTATAAATCATAACCTTTAGTAACCTTGTGCCGACCAAAGCGGAACGGAGCGAGACACTGTGTCCGAAATGTGGCCAGCAAAGCGAGCCCGTGAGGCGAAGCGTTTCAACAGTTGGCAGTCCCAGATTCCAAAACTATCTACACTAACCCCAAAAATGAAAAAATAAAAGCTATTGGGGGTAATTCTGAGTTGATCGCAGCAGCAAGTTTGTTAGCAATTGGGCAAAACCATGTGCACTGCAGGGGGGGGGGGGGGGGCAGATATAACATGTACAGAGAGAGTTAGATTTGGGTGGGTTATTTTGTTTCTGTGCAGGGTAAATACTGGCTGCTTTATTTTTACCCTGCAATTTAGATTTCAGTTTGAATACACCCCACCCAAATCTAACTCTCTCTGCACATGTTACATCTGCCCCCCTGCAGTGCACATGGTTTTGCCCAACTGCTAACAAATTTGCTGCTGCAATCAGCTCAGAATTAGGCGCATTGTGTCGATCATTTTTGTATTGACCATTGCCATGTCGGCCTTTGATCCTGTTGACCTTTTGCAGCTTTTGACCTTTTCCAGTGTCAACCTTTAGTCCATGTTGACCTAGTGCCTGTCACCATATGGGCTTGACTTATCGACCGTAGACCTAATGCGTGCAGCTATATTATGCAACACTTTCCAGAAAAGATCTGAGGCAGTGGTTCTCAAGGACCCCCAGCAGGTCATGTTTTCAGGATTTCAGAGGTTTTAAAAAAGGTGGGACTATTACTGAGCCGGCAAAATAGATGAACTCACCGATGCATTAGAGAAATCCAGAAAACATAACCTGTTGAGAGCACCTGAGGACTGGACTGAGAACCACTGAGTCGCACTCAAAGCGCCTGTAAGTGCGGATGGCAGCTGCAGCCAGATTTATTATTTTATGGTAATTCCGGAATCCGCGTGGCCTCACGCGGCAAGCTGCCCCGCCCACTGTTTTACCGTCCACAGCCACAACCATCATGTTTAGTATTGACACTTACAGCAGCACCATGTTTTCAGGTGACACAGCAGTCATCAATATCACACTAGTAGTCCCAGTGCTGAGAGGCAGCTATGCTGACCACTGTGCCACAGGATCCCTCTAACAGAAGCGAACGTGCCTCTAAGATTCTGTTACGGCACAGGTTAAAGCCCTTTACTCTATCTAGCGTTGTCTTCAATGTGCATGTGATCTAACACACTTCCCCTTAATTCTTATCTCCGTCTACCCACAGAGTCTCCTTCTCACTGCTGTGTCCATCAGTATTTCCCTTGTAATTCTTAGTAAATGAGGATAAAGTGGTTTGTGGAGGTCGCTCTCTATGTCAGATGACTAGACACTGTCAGCCCTGACTTCATGTCCAAGAGCATGCCACTGAAAGGAACACTGTAGAAGAGTTCCCCTCTGTGAAAAACAGGTCACGTCCTATGTTGTTGAATAGTATGAAGTCCAAATTTCCGTCACACTTAGGGCCTGACTCTGCGCCACACGCAAAGGTGCAGGCCGTAGCATCTATTGGCAGTCGCCCATCTACATCTTTATGCAACTGCCGCTACATCCCTCTGCCCCTGTGTATATCTGTTTACCCGAATCGCCCTTATACGCCACCATCACACCATTGAAGTTTGCCCCACCCCTACAGCAGGTGCCAGTGTCGGACTGGGGCAAGAAGGGCCCACGGGGGAAATGCAGTGGTAGGGGCCCATGCTTAAGGGTGTGGCCAGGCAATAGTAGAGGCAGGGCCGGACTGGGACTAAAAATAGGTCCTGGCATTTTTGAAGCACACAGGCCCACCTCTGTGACTCCTCCCCTTACTATTCCTGACTCCTCCCACTTATTAGTCTATGTTCTTACAAATATAATTAATATTCTAACAACATACAGGCGTACATCATTCTCTATTAAAATATACACAACCAGTGGTTGAAGTGGAAATTTTTAAGTGGGGGTATGGAAATGTGAGGCTTGTAATGAAGCGCGCGCTCCGGAAAAGGGGGCGTGGCCACTCAAAGGGGGTGTGGTCACTCAAAAGGGGGTGTGGTTTTCAGTGTAATTTACCACACCATACACCCCTTATACGCATTATGCACCACAATAGTAGGACCCCTTATACTATCTAGTACTGCTGCCCCTTTCACATTATACCACACAGTATGAGACAAAATTCACATTACAGCACCCGGTATGAGCCGAAATTTACATTATATGCCCCCGATAGTGCAGTGCCAGGTATACAAATGCCCCCACAGTGCCAGGTATACAAATGCCCCCACAGTGCCAGGTATACAGATGCCCCCACAGTGCCAGGTAAACAATTGCCCCCACAGTGCCAGGTAAACAATTGCCCCCACAGTGCCAGGTAAACAATTGCCCCCACAGTGCCAGGTATACAAATGCCCCCACAGTGCCAGATCCACAAATGCCCCCCACAGTGCCAGGTATACAGATGCCCCCACAGTGCCAGGTAAACAATTGCCCCCACAGTGCCAGGTAAACAATTGCCCCCACAGTGCCAGGTATACAGATGCCCCCACAGTGCCAGGTATACAAATGCCCCCACAGTGCCAGATCCACAAATGCCCCCCACAGTGCCAGGTATACAGATGCCCCCACAGTGCCAGGTATACAGATGCCCCCACAGTGCCAGGTATACAGATGCCCCCACAGTGCCAGGTATACAGATGCCCCCACAGTGCCAGGTATACAGATGACGCCACAGTGCCAGGTACACAAATGCCCCCACAGTGCCAGATCCACAAATGCCCCCCACAGTGCCAGGTATACAAATGCCCCACAGTGCCAGCCAATTGCCCCCACAGTGCCAGGTATACAATTGCACCCACAGCAGCCAGTGCTGCAGCTGCTTACCGCTGCTGCGCTGCTGCTGCTGCTCCTCCTCCTCCGGGCTGTGAGGGACGGGGGTGAGAACGCCGGGCGCCCGCCAGCACGGCTGTGTCTGGCGCGGCAGCGTATAGCGTTCAAACCAGCCGCCGGTTCGTGAGCCAATCAGAGCTCGCGGACCGGCGGCTTCTGATTGGCTGCCGGTCCGCGAGCTCTGATTGGCTCACGAACCGGCGGCTGCTTTGAAGTCCGCTATACGCGCCGCGCCAGACACAGCCGTGCTGGCGGGCGCCCGGCGTTCTGACCCCCGTCCCTCACAGCTCTCCAAGCCTGACAGCTGAGACGCGCTGCCGCCGGACTGAGCGGCAGCGCGTCTCAGTGACCGCTGGACCGGCCCACGTGGCCATCGGCCCTTCTGGCATCTGCCAGAAGTGCCAGATGGCCAGTCCGGCCCTGAGTGGAGGTGTGGCCAACCACCACAGAGTCCCGGCTAACCAGTAGAGAGTGCATGGGCTGGATCACTTGATAAATATATATATATATATATATATATATATATATATATAGTAAACACTGCTTGTGCATGCATGGTAATGTAGAAGATTAATAACAGGAGGAGGTGGGCCCACAGGCAGTGGGGCCCACCGGTGGTGTCCCCTGTTCCCCTGTGGGCCAGTCCAACACTGGCAGGTGCAGTGTCTCCATCTGTCCACGGCCTCCTACACATGTGGCTATGCGCTTGGGAACGCAGCCCCTAGCATTGACACACCCCTGACACTCCCAAAACACGCCCACTGACCGGACCACACTTGCCTGCAATACTAGCCACCGCCCAGTCACTACTCAAGAAGGGATCATTATGATTTACCGCCGCACGGGATGCTGACGGTCAGTATACCGACATCGGCATCCCGAGCGGTGGAATGCTGGCAGTGGGGCGAGCGCAACGAAGCCTCTTGTGGGCTCGGTGGTGAGCTACTCTCGCCACAGGTTCTATTGTCTCTCTATGGGTGTCGTGGGCAATCACCTATCTCGCGGCGGTATGGTGGCCCCGTCGGGATCCCGGTGTCGGTATTGTGATAGCCAGAATCCAGATGAGCGGTATGCTGACCGCATACCCTCAAGAACACCCATCTTTTTTCCACCACATTTCTGATAACGTCTGTCCCAATAGCAGCAGCGCCTTTGTGCGCACGCTCTGTGTAACACAGGCGCTGTAGTGGTTTTCAGAACTTTTGCACATGTGCAGTCGCAAATATCCACTTAGCTACATGTACATCGGCATTGCGTAGGGGTCTATTCATGAAGCAGTGAAAAGTGTGGAGAAGTGAGTCAGTGGAGAAGTTGCCCATGGCAACCAATCAGCTGCTCCGTACAATTGTATAGTATGCAAATTATAAATGTTACTTCAATGCTGATTGGTTGCCATGGGCAACTTCTCCACTGGCTCACTTCTCCACTCTTGCGCATGTGTGGTAAAAATGTGTAGGCAGTTGCGCATATGCAGGGGTGGATTGGCCATAGGGCTCACTGGGAACATTCCCGGTAGGCCGATGTGGGACCCGTTCTGTTTGTTTTTCTGTACCTCATTTGAGTTTAGGTCACGGATACAGCTGCGTTTTCCAGAGGTTCTATTCCCACTCTATGGGTGTGGAGGACTCCCACGAGTAGGAATAGCCCTGGCACCGATGCCGGCATTCTCGGCGGTCGGGATCCTAGCGTCGGTAATCTGACCAGTGGGATCCCGACCACCGGGATATTGACTACATCCCGTGGGAATTAAATCAAGCTACTCAACAATATGGGACCTACAGAAACCTGTTTTTCACAGACAGAAAGTCTAGTACAGTTAAATGGCATGTTCTTGGACAGAAAGATTAATATCCGGACTGACACCATCTTATTATCTCACCATTTCGCTGACATAAAATAGCAGCCTCACAATAAAATATCTGTAAAGGAAACTCTGATGTGTACTAGTGTGGGGCAGATGTATTAAGCCTGAAGAAGGGATAAAGCGGTGATAAGTGCAAGGTGATAACACACTGGCCAATCAGCTCCTAGGTGTCAATTTACATATTGCAGCTGATTGGCTGGTGCGTTATCACCTTGCTCTTATCACCGCTTTATCACTTCTCCAGGCTTAATACATCTGCCCGTGTGTTTAAAAAATGACAGGTTTATCTCTTTCCACTTTATCTCTCTTTAAGGCTTTAGCACGTCATCTGCCTCTATAGCTTTTATCTTCTAGAAGGCGCCAGATAAATGAAAAGCAGAACCTGATTGCAACATCTCCAATTTTTATTTCGTAAACCCTCACTTTAGTAAATATACCCTTTAGAGGCAGGTTCCTCTATAGTGAGAGTGGCAAGGCGGCACAGTGGTTAGCAATGCTACCTCTCATCGCTGGAGTCACTGTTATTTGGAAGATCACCTGGATATTATTCAAGTGCCTGTCCGTGAATGAAGGTGGTCAGAATATTTGCACGGCAGATAGGACATGGAGATTCCACAGAAAAGGGTTCTGAGCTGGGTACTGGGTCTATGTGGTATCGCAGTAGGTACAGGGTAACAGCAGTAACCAGGGGTTCATGCACAGTAGTACCACAGTGCTAGATGGAGTAACAACCTGGGGCAAACAGGGTGTGCTGGACATTGTAGTGCACCTGGGGCAGAATGCGCCATCAGGCTGTCCATTTACTGTAGGGCTAGTGGGGTGCTTGGCCACCTACGCGGTGGTGGTATAGGGAAGGCTGGCAGTTCTTAGGGTCCAGGGAATACCGGATGCATCCGCATAAATAGGAGGTGGAAGAAAAGCTCAACGGAATTGCTGCCCCGGAGCAGTAGCGCATGTCACGGGGCAGTACTCTGGTTAGGAACTTCAGCATTGGCTAATCTCCATTCCACATCTGCTGTCCAACATCCCAATAGGCTATTAACAATTTATCATACAAGCCCTAAACGTGTTCTTATGCAGGAATTGTAATCATTTTTACACTCTCACACTTGGTTGGCTGTGGCTTACCACAGTGCTGTGTGTCAGACTATACCCTGAGAGCTGAGAAGATTAGGTGATGAGAGGTTACTGTCATGTCTCTTCCCGGCGTCATCAGCTGTGATGAACAATGAGTGGTTTGAGATTCTTGCTCAGATCAAGAGATGTTTCAGTAACGATGGCTGTTTTGATCTCAGATAATGTGAGACTGGGCTGTAGAACAACAACTAATTGAATGGACTCCCACAGTTAGATGGAGAGTAGAGGCTATTCCCGCAGGGCCCCTGCCCAATGCTCGCACTTCTCAATTCGCTGTGATCTTCCACCTACAGTATACAGCCAGAATGAGCAGGGAGGAGTGTGGGATCTTAGCTCACCATGAATAGTCCTGACCCACTACCTCTTAGGGATGGCCATTGGTAGGTTATACATCGATGGTCACCATCGATTGTACCATTGATGGGTAACCTCGATGGTGTAAAACCGTCTATAAAGGAACCATCGATGGTTTTAACCATCGATGGTCACCCCTTTCATTACTGTTAACTGTAATGCAGGCCAATCAGAGCCCAGGGGTGTGGCTTCGCAGGTGTCAGGGGGCGCGGCTACGCTCCATGCCCAGACACTATGATGAAATAAAAAAATAAAAAAATCGGTAGCACTATACCTTCGATGGTGGGAAGCCATCTGGTTCTCCCCCATCAATAGTAAAAGTATTCAACATCGGTCATAGACCATCGATGATTTCGAATCATCGATGGTTGATGGCCATCCCTACTGCATCTGTATTATCAGGACTTGTTATAGAGAAGTCGCACTCAGTTGTGATCACACATAGGGACTGTCCATCTGCTTTTGATTATTAGCCGGCCTCGGAGAACATAGGGAGCATAGGTGTTACATATCGATCACTGGCGTATTTACAATGGGTGCTGTGTGTGTACGGTGCACACGGGCCCCTGAGTCTGAGGAGGGCCCACACTGCACATGCTGCACCCATTATTTGAATACTCACCCCTTCGGAGTCCCGCGTCTATGTAAACATCGCTGTTAAATCACAGTGAAAATGGTGCTGCGGCCATTTTCACGGTGTTCTGCATATTCGCAGTAGAGAAATCACTGGGAAGATATCTACCGCGCCATTTTCCCAGAGATTTGCGCATGTGCAGTAGAGTGTGAGCCCTCTAGTGCTCAGACACTCCAGCATTGCTGGCAGAAAGGAGGGGGCCCTGACAGAGGAGGCTGCACACGCGCCTCCTCCTCTCTTAACGCGCCCCTGATATTGATATTTGAATGTGTAGGCAGGAGGGGGGTCATTTTGTTTTAAAATGGAGATCTCCTTTGTGAAACTGTAACGCAATAATATATAACATACCCAGAATCTAAATTTATTATAACGGGGCGAATTCATGATGTCAACATTCATCACCGGTGTAAGTCCAGATGATTAGAATGTCAACAAAATGTTACTGGTGGCCCAGCAGGGACTTATCTTGTTCGGCAAGTCCGGCGGCTCCAGAGGTGCCTACCGGGTTATGGCGACCAGGTGGTGGTGAGTTCCGGACGTGGGGAATGCTAACCCTAACCCTCCCCCTAGTGCCTAACCCTAGTTGCGGGTAAGGGGGGGTTGTTGGCTAAAAAATTCAGTTTTACCGGTTTCAGATCCATGATATATGCTTTGAATGTAAATCCAACTTCAAAAGCTCTTACAGTGATTACAAGAACAGGAACTCGTATCCTGTCTGTAATCCATTGTTTCCAGATAAAAGGTTATTACTGCTGGGAGGCTTTCTCGTAGACGTTTAGCTTTTGTGTAATGGAACCTGAACACAGAAGCATTATCACAGCGCCAGGACAGCTTACACTTTGAAGTGATATTTATACATCTATAGCATCTGTTAAACAATTGGAATCGGTGGTTTAAAGCTGAGACTGAAAATAATCCTCTCTAGGTCAGAGGTAAAACCCTGACATTGGTGTAAAATGTCAAGAACACGTCATTGGTGTAAGGAGTGCGTTCCTGGCGCTAGAAGCTATAGGGTTCCACAATTGTGTTATAGTGTAACACTGTAACTGAATATATAGCCATTAGTATTATGTGCCGGTTCCAGCATCTCTTATCATATGACATGCTATTGTTACCTCAGCTATATATACACTGTGCATTGTATACTGTACTGTACATTGTATTGTAATCTGTCTCACAGGCAGGGCCCTCCCTACCCTGCTTGGAGATAAAGTGCAATGAGATAAAGTCCCAACCAACCAGCTCCTGACATTTTCAAACGCAGCCTGTGACATGCCAGGTAGTTGCTGATTGGCTGGTACTTTACCTCCGTTCACCTTATCTCCATCCAAGGCTTGGTAAATAGACCCCAAACTCTTCTATATTCTCCGTCTGCAAATCTTTTTCCAATTTTTCTATATTTTTCTGCGAGTATTTGCTGCTACGCATGTGCAAACTGCTGGGAAAATGGCCGCCTCTCCATTTTCCAGGTTATTTGTGGAGAGGTGCTGCCGCCGTCGGGGACTCCGGAGAGGTGAGTATTGAAAACATTGGTGCAGGGTGTGTGGTGTTGGCCACCTGGATTTGGTAGCCCATGTGCGCCACACAACCTGCACCCACTGTAGATACGCCATAGAGGTGTTCCCGTCCATTCTATAACACCAGACAAGTATGAGGTGTAACAGAGTCCACATTCCCTCAATCACACCATATGGTATGTTCCTGTATCAGCACACCTCTGTTCACTCAGTTATTAGAACTTGATCACTCACCGCTGCCATATTTCTGTGAAAGTCTGTCTCTTTCTTCAAGTTGGAATAAATAGTTGAACTTAATGTACTGTATGCTGTGGCAACCTGTTACTGTATACTTCATTACCTCTATACATATTATTTAGCCTGGGATGGGCCTAGTTTGCTTGAACTAATACTATTCACCATGTGTATTTATTGCAGATACCGCCTGCGTTATATGACACAGTCTCTGCTCCCAAGACAACAAAAGCACAGACTATATACACTTCTCTGCAACATCCGAGGCCAAAATGAGCAGTGCTGATGTAAGCCACGTGAGGGTTTTGTATATGATGGAGAGACATCGGCTGCAACTGAAGAACCTAACAGGTTTCCCGACGTCTCAGCACGGTGCAGGGACATGCAGCAGATCACTGTCGTTGCAGAACGAACCACCCTGGACAGTGACCAGTAGCAATTGCTGAAAATTGCTTTAGCACGGCACACCTCGCCAATGCCTGTAGGTGAAACTGTTACACACATTAAGATACATTAGACTTCCTATAGGAATAATGCTTTTACGCTCCTGGGGATATTGGTCATGGTCTGCACTAGCCCCGGAGACCCACAAGGTGGCGTCCACCCTCCCTCTGGACACTGCATCTCCCCTCTGCTGGACCCTCCTCATGTTACAACTCCATCCCTGATGCTTATGTTAGCTGACTACAGGTTGGCATGGCGCATGCTTTCATCCTGGCATTGGAATGGTTGCTGACATCATAGCCAAGCGCCACACTCCCAGTGTACACTGAGGAGCAGCAGTCCACAGATACACATGTAAATAATTGCTGACTGCTTCTCCTTGGTGTCAGCAGCCAGCGCTCCATGCGACACTGGTCATGTGACGTGACTCATTCAGGGGTAGATGTAAGAAGCAGTGATAAAAGTGCAGAAGCCAGCCAGTGGAGAAGTTGTCCATGGCAACCAATCAGCTGCTACGTATCATTTTATAGAATGCACTTGGTAAGTGCTACCTCAAAGCTGATTGGTTGCCATGGGCAACTTCTCCACTCTGTTCACTGCTTCATGAATAGACCACCCCTAAAGATGGTGCTGTGCTCTCCTACGCTCACCCTACTGCAGTCTATGCCCTGTCAGATCCAGCTTATTGGGTGAAGCTTGGAAGGGCATCAAGCAGTGAAAGAGACTGAACATATGCTTGTTCTTTCATTAAAGTATTATCAGTATTATCTAACTTATTACTAATATTACAAATAATGTTTTATTTCACTTTTTTTTTACCATGTTCTATTCAATAAAATGTAATTATTTGTTAAATACCACGTATGTCCACTCTTGCATAATGTCAGAGTCTACCTGCTGCCAGAGAGGAGGGGCCTTCAACGGTGGCTGCACGCAGACCCCCTCCTCTATATAAACACCCCTATGTATGTGTCTTATTGTATATATAAGACACTTTACTAGACACCTTGGTTAAAATTAGAATAGTTTTATCATTAGGAAGGCCGTAATTAGCTGTGGGAAAATGATGCCGCTGACCAGGGTGCAGGTCTTGGGCAGGAGGGGGGCTCCGTCACTGCCCCCTGGCGCCTGTATTTAAGGAGTGGCTCTCTAGGTACCCTAAAGCCTAGGGATCCACCACAGAGTCACACAAAGCTGAGCTTCTGCTTTGTCCTGGCAGCCCTAACCCCACCACATCATTATGTCATGATGTCACATGTTCAGAAAGCAGGGCCGGCATAAGGCGGATTATCCTACGGGTCCTGTGCAATGACAATTCCGCTCTCTACCACTCACACAATGATATACCTGTGACTCGCCACAACGAGCCCTACATTTGCGTTGATGCAGCTTTCTATGTATTATATGCATGTAACTGCTGCCTCTTGGGGCTCATTTTACGGTTGGAAGCGAGTCAGTGCTATGACACGCCTCTCAGGCGGAGCAGTACACGCCCTCTTCAGTGTCACATGCATCGGGGTTGAATTTACAATCTCCCTGACATGTTTTTACTTTTGTAGGCAAATTCTATTTTACCCCAATTTGGCCAGTATGCTGCAATTAGTGCATACTTGCCTACCCTCCCGGGCCCCCGGGAGAGCAGGCAAGTCTCCCGATTTCAGGGGTCACCCCTGCCCGGCCGCCCACTTAGCGTCATCATAGCCACGCCCCCCACTGTATAATGCCGGTAATAGCGGCATTATACAGCGGGGGGCATGGCTTACATGACGTGATCCAGAAGCCACGCCCCCATTCCGCCTCTGGTCCGCCCCCGTTCCACCTCCGACCCACCCCCCTCTGCACTTCACCTCACTGCCCGCCCCCCTGCTGAGCCGACCGCCTGCTTTCTCCCGGATAGAGCAGCCCAAAAGTTGGCAAGTATGAATTAATGTATGATATTGCTCACAATAATAAATAATAAAACAATCTGTGTTTTTCTCTTGCGCTCATTACTTCAAAGGATTTGGGGGCACGTGCAAACATGGTTTTGCATTTAGTATTTTAGGGGCCCCATTCTGTACAATTCCTGATGTCATTATTGATGTTACCAACAGCTGTTTCCTTTCAGGCGCCAAACCCATGGAGAAAAACCTAATTATCTCTGCTCTGCAAAGGTTTATCACAGCCCTGATGTCAGTGATATTTGTTCCATTTATATGAGGATTACACTGGAGTGATGCATTCTGTGGATACTGTACTACATAATATATGAGCAAACACTGGATAGATAATGTTGCCGGGAAACGTCCAGGGGATAATGGGTTTCATTGACGCGTCTTCTCATTTACTTGTGAGTGATCACTGGACATCTTTGTTTCCCGGAGCCACAGCCAGTAACACATAATGGAGCATGGAGCTTAAATAATTGATTACTTCATGAGATTTGCCATCAATTATATATGAGTCATCTTTTCCATTAGTATGCTTTCATGATGGGGTGATTTAAGAGAGGAAGGGCCCGTGTGCAGGCTCAGTGTGGGATCCTCCACTCGGATCCCTGGACACGTTTAAATATTAGGATTGAAAATCCCAGCAATCCCAGAGGTAGAGGTATTTCCTATCTCAGACAAGCAGCAGAGTTTATACAGTATAAGGGTTTTGGGGGAGAGTTGAGTTAAGCTCCTGCCTTGTGAGGAGGTTTGGAAGGAGGTTGTTGCCAGGAGTCAGGAGATTCTGTCAGCCCATTTATCTGGAGACCTGGATCTACGGAGAGGGTCCAGTATATACAGCTAAGCATTTGCTCCATCGGGAGCTGTCCCAGGCATTTGGCTGGTGTTCTGGCTTGAGCCAGGATATTAGTCAGCATGCCCTACCTTTGGCATGTGACGGATGATCAGGCCAAAAGCGGCCGTGATCAGCAAGTCTTGCAGCAGATCACCCAGCGGAACCTAATAGCCTTGCAAAGGATCCTGCTCAAGTGCCCTGAGACTATTGACTGCTTAGGTGGGTGGAGGGTCCCTTTGTGTGGTTTTTCTCTTATATA
The DNA here is from genome assembly GCF_028390025.1 of Pseudophryne corroboree. Classification (NCBI taxonomy): domain Eukaryota; kingdom Metazoa; phylum Chordata; class Amphibia; order Anura; family Myobatrachidae; genus Pseudophryne; species Pseudophryne corroboree. The sequence continues at coordinate 22,428,196 of NC_086455.1, forward strand.
GTCTTAACTGTAATTGTTATTAATGCTACCTGTATATATTGTACTTATTGTGGTTATCATTTTACATGTATGTTTATTGTGTATAAAATAAAGGTGCTCTTGTACCTTGCTATTGCGTGCTTACTGCTGTGATCCCAGAACCCATAGCAACCCCCGGGGTCCATGCAGGCTCTGAACGCTGCCTTTCTCAAGGCGGAGATGAGCGTTAGGCAAAAATAATGTCCATATGAACCCGGGGTCCTCACACTACTGCGTTCACGCAAAATACTGGGAAGATGCCGCACCATTTTCCCTGTGATTTCGGCTGCTTTACAGCGCCAGACCAACGGCCAACGCAGAACTTCAGAGATGGCGGTGAGGTAAGTATAACTATATATATGGGTGCATGATATGCGGTGTGACCCCCCACACTTCTTGGTCCCAGGGGCCCACCACTCATTTACACCATTGCTTTCATGATTGGTATACTAATAAAGTGTATTATTAGAATTCTTATTGAGGTTTATACAATTCATGTTATAGTGCATAGGGCCAGCACTGACAATCGTTAAGCCTATGTCAATGATTGGGGAAGCACCCAGCAATGCAAATCCAACCTCTCGAGCCCTTGCTCTGCTTTCAGAAGCGTGGCTCATACTTACTTTCTCGCTGCCCCTTCCGGGAGCGGGCATCCAGGTCGACACAACAGCGAGTGTGGTATAACCCTAGTTGGGCAGTGCGTGGTGCGTGGATGCACAATCACATCATTGAAGGCCTGCCCCCACTATGCAGTGCCCGGATTACCAGCATTGTAAAGCTGTTGGGCGGGGCTACGATGATGCAATACAGCACGCATCACGTCATTGGCCCTCAGATTGCCCACTTTTGTGGTCAACTGCCGGGGGTTGCCAGATGATGAAGGCCAGATCTGGGAGACTTGCCCACTTTTCTGGGTGACTGTCAGTCACGGGCCCCACAATTTCTGATGGCTGCCCTGCTCCAACCCACTGTCCCTGCTTTCCAACCCACTTGCTCATCTTCAAAACCAACTACCTGTACTCTGCAAACCACTTGCCCTACTCCCCAACCCAAATACTCTACTCCCCAACCCAATCACCCTACTCCCCAACCCAATTACTCTACTCCCCAACCCAAATACTCTACTCCCCAACCCAATCACCCTACTCCCCAACCCAATTACCCTACTCCCCAACCCAATTACCCTACAATGCAACCCACTTGCTCTGCTCCACAAACATCTACCTCTACTCCACAAACCACTTTCCCTACTTCACCACCCACATATACGTCCACATCCTCAGCTGCCATTTATAAAGCAATGTCTCCACTTTACGATATGTGATTTTGCTATTCCAATAATTGTGATTTTAGAACTGAAGTATGACCAAGTTTATCTCTCCCAATAGCTACTTACTCCATGGTATATGGTGGGAATGACACAGATTGACTAGGGTCACTACACATGGCGCAAGGACAGATTGGTGGATGCCAGAGTCTCAAATTGGACTTCTGCCATGTGTTTCCTGGCCTATTGTAATCTGCGTCATTTTATTAATATATCATAGCATATCCCAGCCATTGGGAAAGATACAATTTGGTGAAAAACTGTTTTATACGTGTTTGTTACCACATTCCATTCTAAAAATGGATAATTTATTCCTAATAATTATTGTGTGATGTGGGGTGAAATGAAGTATCACCAAGTTTATCTCTCCCAGTACATACCTCCCAACTGTCCTGAATGCAGCGGGACAGTCCCACTAATTGGACACTGTGCAGCTGTCCCTCCCGCAGGTCACAGTGTCCCGCAAGCAGGGGGGGGGACTGATTGGGAGAGTCAGTGATCACCACTGCTCTGCTCTGCATAGCAGCCGGTGATCACTGAATTTGATGGTGTGCGCCTGCACACGGCAACTATCAGTGCGGGGAGGGTTAGCCGGGAGCTGCTCAGTAAGCACTGGGCACACCCCCAGTGGTTGTGGCACTAGGCCATGCACCTCCAACTGAGGTCACACCCACTCCTTCTGAGGCCACGCCTCCAGGGCAGCAAGTCCCGCATCCTACACACCAAAAGTCGGGAGGTATGCCAATAGTTACTCACTCCATGGTATACGGTGGAAATGACGCAGATTGACCAGGGTCTCTAAACACATGGCGCAAGGACAGATTGGTGGATGCCAGGGCCTCAATCTGGACTGCGCCATGTGTTTCCCGGCCTATTGTAATCTGCGTCACCTTCTTAATATATCATAGAGTATCCCAGCTATTGGGAAATATATAACTTGGTGATAAAGCTGTTTTATACGTGTTTGTGGTTATCACTTTCCACCCTAAAGATTGATAATTTTTTATTGTAATGCAGCCATGTTGGTTGACATCATTTTAAAAATAAACCCATGTTGGTTGATTATATATATTTCCCATTTATGTGGACATTCTTTTTCTTCTTGAACAAGAAAAAAGTGTAGTGTTTTTGTTTACCTTACAATAATGGTACTTGAGCACATTCACAATGGCTTTGAAAGTGTCCAGGATGATGATGCTCAAAGCCCTTGGGGAGATGAGGGTCCCAAACTTCAGGTCTTCCAGTGACCGCCCTGTAGCCAGGAACTTCAGGGTAGCCACGAGCCTCTCCTCAGCAGGGATGTACCTCCGCTTATTTGTATCCTGCCTCCGGATGTAAGGAGTCAACACGCTAAGCACCCCCTGGAACATTGCATCATCCATATGCAGGAAGTTGTGATAGTCCTCTGGGTTGTTCGCCATAATTTCCATCAGCAACGGCATGTGTGAATGAGTGTCCCTCCCAGGCTTGGACTGGCCCACAGGGGTACATGGGAAACCACCGGTGGGCCCCACTGCCTGGGGCCCCACCTCCTGCTATTGTGCACTTGAATTATACATTATATATATGTTACCTTATACTGGACTATGGTTTATTTTCTACAGTGCATTGCTGTTATTAATCTGTTATTAATCTGATACATTATCATGAATGCAGCATCTGAATTACTGTATATATTTATGAAGGGGCCCAGACATTGCACTCTCTAATGGTTAGTCAAATCAATGAGGTGGCAGACCCCTGGCTGCTTTCTTTTTACACTAGAATTTAGTTTCAGTTTGAGCACACCCCGCCCAAATCTAAATTTCTTTTAGTTCCTGCCAATTCTGTTAGGCTTTATGTGCTATAAAAACCGTTGTAATGATAATGCACCAGATGGGTTCATATCAGGATAATCAGAGAAGCAAAACAACAGAGTATTGAAAAGCGTTTGAATCTGGCTGTTTGACCCCGAGCCTTATGTGGATTAGGAAGCCAAGAAGTATGGAGAGAAACTCAAAAGTCTTTAAGGAGTATATTTTCTAATGGTCAATTTTGATAAATTTAAACAATTTCAGATAGACCTTAATCGATTTTGGCCTTCCAGGGTTAAAACACACATTTAGTAGCAGATGCTTTTTTTAATATTCATTTTTAAATGTTAGTGAATGTGTGTTTTTAACCCTGGAAGCCCAACATCAATTAAGATAATTTGAAATCATTCTAAAATTGAACAAAATCGACTTTTAGTAAATATCTCCCTCCTCCAATCCTTTTTTAGATTCCCTTTTCTACTTAGCCATATAGGGCTTTAGCCTAAATACATTTTTTGGTAGAAATGCAGGATACAGAGCATTTCTGTCATTTGAAACATATTATACTGTAGATATTGTGGTTAATGTGTCAATTATTATTGAATAAAAATAATTTTCTCTGGATATACAGTATATATATATATATATATATATATATATATACACATACGTAAAAAATCTTAGTGAAGGAGCAACTCACAAGTGGAACTAATAAATATGCCTAACATTTTAATAATTAATTGAACTATTCAGTTATTCATTTCTTTTGGTTATTTCTTTTATTATTAATTATTTAGGTTTCTATTCACTTTAAGGCACAAACTGAAATTTTTTTAGTTGGTAATATTGGGACTTGAATGTAGAGTATTTTACATAGTTTTCCTCTAGATCTGGTGGTTAGTGGAGATACGGTCATTAGGTCGACAGTCAACATGGAAAAATATCAACATGAGTTTAAAAAAAAAATGTTTTTATTTTTTTAAACTTTTTAAAACTTTACGATCCACGTGGACTATAATTGGGAATGGTAACCTGTGCCGAGCACAGCGGTAGCACGGTGCACTAACTGGGGTTCACCGTCACTTTACGAAGAAAACGACACCAAAAACAGGCAAAAGACTCGTGTCGACCTTTTTCCATGTCGACCTACTGACCATGTCGTCCTAGTGACCATGTCAGCCTACTGCATGTCAACCAATAGTGGTCGACCTAATGACTGTCGACCAAAGTGTGCTCGACCTAATGACCCATACCCGGTTAGTGTACTATTGGATAGTATATGCCGGTGTCAGCGTTCCGACACAATGTGAAAGATTACAAAGTCCTTAATCATCTGTCAGTCCTGGGAGCATGTGATGACGTACTCAGCGGCCTTCCATCTTCGGACGATCAGTGACCATGGAGGCCGGAGGAATAGGTAAACATTCACTTTGGCAACGTTTTAAGTCGATGTATTGATTTTTGTATTTTAAAGATTACATGGAGATAAATTATAGTTGTGCGCCTGCGCACCGGGCAGTTGAAGTAACTGTATGGCGAGCTGCTGCGCGGAAAGAGATGACCACGCTATGCTGTAAACCAACCGAAAAAAGAAAAGGCACGTGCTGCGCTCAGCCTGGTGTTTTTTCTGTTAGTGCTTGGGAGTTAAAGTGTTGTGTAACAAATAAAAATACACAGATGGAAATAAGGACACAAAATATTTTACTTTGTTTCAAAAGGGGTATGGGTCGTCGGGTCGACAGTCATTAGGTCGACCACCGTTGGTCGACATGCATTAGGTCAACAGGGTCATGAGGTGGACATGGTCATTAGGTCGACATGTACTAGGTTGACAGGTCAAAATGTCGACATGAGTTTTTTTTTAAACTTTTTTGCTGTCGTTTTCTTCGTAAAGTGACGGGGAACCCCAATTAGTGCACCGTGTCCCCTCGCATGGGCAAGGTGCCTCGCTACGCTACCTCGGCACAGGTTACTGTTCCCAATTGTATCGTAAAGTATGAAAAAGTCCAAAAATGAAATTTATTTTTAAAACTCGTGTCGACCTTTTAAACCGTCGACCTAGTACATGTCGACCTAATAACCATGTCGACTTAATGATATCGTCGACCTAATGCATGTCGACCAATAGTGGTCGACCTAAGTGATGTCGACCTAATGACCGTATCCCTTTCAAAAGCATAAAATGTATACACATTGAAATACAATGTATATTTGCATACAGGGATGAGAGAGAGGTAGGAGAGGAAAAGAGAACAAGAAGCAGTAGAGTTAGGGAGGACAGAAGGAGAAAGGGAGAGGAAAGAAAGGGGAAAGAAAGGAGTTGTAGCTGTGTCAATAAATGAGGGATGGAAAGATCTTTCTTAAGGTAATGAATAAAAATAATAATAATAATGGTAATTCTACAACATGAAAATGGATGAATATATTAATGAATTGAAAATAAAGGGAATTATTTCTAGTTGATCCTGAAATTGCGTGTATATACTGAAATAGTGGTGTGAGGTCCAGAGGGTGATGCAGTCCATGAATGAATATGCTTACAAGCTTGTAGTATAAATGGAACAATGTTTCCGGTGTAAAAAGAACAGGGATGACAAAAATAAAATCAAGAAATATATACAGTATGTAGGAAAAAGCTGTGAGTGGCGGCGTCCCGCTCACTGACTTTGTGACAGGATGATTGAAATTCTCTTCGGTACCTGGATGATGCGTGCGTATGTGCCGGTGACGTCTTTTTCTTCCCCGGGTGCCTCTGTGCTCCGGACTTGCTGATCTTCCTATCCGTTCCGCCGTCCAGGGGAACACTCTCAGTGTGAGCATCCACTAGGATAGGGAGCCCGGACAAGAAACAGCCACAGCCTGGGCATTATTACTTCTCTTTTCCTGCTACTGATTCCTCTCCCTATGCAACCAAACATCTGACTAGCCTTCCTCATTGCTTTGCTGCATTGCTTTCCTGCCTTCAAGTCACTTGAAATAGTGACTCCTATATCCCTTTCCTCCTCAGTAGTTTCCATTATAGTACCCTTGATACTATATTTAGCCTTTGGGTTTTTGAGATCCAACTGCATGATGTTGCATTTTTTAGCATTAAACTGTAGTTGCCACGTTCTTGACCATTTCTCAAGCCTACCTAGGTCATTTATCATTTGTTTTACCCTTCCCGGTGTGACCCTATTGCATATCTTTGTATCATCTGTAAAAAGGCATACCTTCCCTTCAATACCACTTGCAATATCACCAACAAAGATATTAAAGAGAACTGGTCCGAGTACATATCCCTGGGGTGCTCCATTGGTAACATTTCCCTCCATAGATTGCACTCCATTAACTACAACTGTCTGTTTCCTATCCTGCAACCAGGTTCTTATCCATTTAACTATTTTATAATCCACCCCCAGGCTTTCAAGATTATTTATCAGTCTGCGATGTGGGACAGTGTCAAATGCCTTACTAAAGTCTAGATATGCTACATCTACAGCTCCCCCTTGATCTATTATTTTCATCACAGAGTCAAAAAAGTCAATAAGATTTGTTTGGCATGATCTCCCACCAGTAAATCCATGCTGTTTTGGATCCTGTAAGTTGTTTGATTTAAGATATTCCACAACTCTTTCTTTTAATAGTTTTTCCATTACTTTCCCTACTACTGATGTAAGGCTTACTGGTCTGTAGTTACTTGCTTCTTCCTTGCTTCCACTTTTGTACAGTGGAACTACATTTGCTCTTTTCCAGTCCTCTGGAATGTCACCTGTATTTAGTGACTGGTTAAATAATTCGGTTAATGGTGCCACCAGCACATCTTTTAGCTCTTTTAGTATCCTTGGGTGTATCCCATCTGGTCCCATTGATTTATCCACTTTTAGTTGTGAAAGTTCTGTTAGGACCTTCTCCTCTGTAAATGTACTTACATCTACTTTATTTTTATGAATGTCCTTGCAACTTAACTCTGGCCCCTTCCCTTCTCCTTCTGTAGTAAATACTGAGCAAAAATAATGATTTAAGTGATCTGTTATTGCCTTGTCTCTCTCCACCAAATTCTCACTCTCCGTCTTAAGTCTTATTATTCCTCCATTTGATTTTATCCTTTAATTTATATACTTAAAAAAAGTTTTGCCCCCTTTATCTACTGACTGGGCCATTGTCTCCTCAGCTTCTGCCTTTGCACGTCTGATCACTTTCTTAGCATCCTTCCGTCTGTCAAGATACACCTCTTTGTCGTTATTATTTTGAGTCTGTTTGTATTTCCTAAAAGCCATCTTTTTTGCTTTCACACTAGTTGATACTTCTTTTGTGAACCACACTGGCTTCCTTTTCCTGGTGCTTTCCCTAACCCTTTTGATACAAAGGTCTTCTGCCCCTAGTATTGCACTTTTCAGTTTTTTCCACCTCTCCTGCACCCCTTCCAAGTTCCTCCAGTCCGCCAATGAATCACTTAAACATCTCCCCATTTTTGCAAAGTCAGCATTTCTAAAATCCAACACCTTTGTTTTTGTGTGACAGGAGTTGGATCCTGTCTTTATACTAAACCCTACTGCTTGATGATCACTGGATCCCAGGTGCTCACCCACATATATGTCTGATATCCTGTCACCATTTGTAAGAATTAAATCTAATATTGAGTCTTTGCGAGTGGGCTCCCTCACCAATTGCTTGAGAGATGCTCCCTGTAAGGAATTTAGAAATGTGCCACTTGTAGCTGAACTTGCAAAGGACCCCTCCCAATTTACATCAGGTAAATTAAAGTCTCCCATGATTATGACTTCTCCAGACTCCTGCAGCAGGGTTGAGTGTACAGTAATTTATGTTTGTGAGTGTGTGTAAGTATGTATGTATGTATGTGAGTGTGTGTGTACTGTGTACATGAGTGTGTGTGTGTGTGTGTGTATAAGTATGTGTGTGCCCCCTCCCTATGTGAGTGTAATTTCCCATGGAGGCAGCAGCTTGAAGAACTACATCTCCCAGCAGCCACCTCGACTCCCAGATGGAGACCACAGGAGAGGTATCATTATTTATTTTATTTTTTTCATGCGCCACAAGATTTTCAAAGCTGAAAACCCAGCGACCATTTTTTAAATATTGGATACCGTGGGTACCGGGAGCGTGTATGCCCGCGGGATTCTAAAATTGGTGCAAGGTCCGCAAGGTTTATTTTTACCTCACACCCAACTGAATTCCTCCGTGAGAGGTCATTTTATTGGAGCCTTTTATATTTATGGTTAATAAACCTTACCGTTTTACACTATAACAGCTGCCAAGAAGTGAAAGTCTTTCCTTAGATAACCTGTAATCACACCTGGAGTGCGGATATCCGAAAGTCTTTGATGAGTATATCTGATATCCTCAATTACCTTTTATTTAACGTACAGAATGAGCATAAAGATAAAAAATATATATACACATCATAAACACACTTAGAGGCTGTTGAAAGGAGCCATTGTTTAAATTATGCCACCTGCCAACAAGACATTCCTTAGTAATGAGATGTTTGCACTTTGAACAACAGTTATTTAGCCATAGACTCAGAAACTGTGGTTATATGAGGCCTTTTTTTTTTACAAAGAACATAATAAAAGTGAAATCTTTGTACACAGAATATTTATATCTTATGATAATAGAAGATACTGTTTGCAACCAGATAAGATAACGCAGAGCCTGGTGTGGTCGCAAACATTGCGACTAGGGGGGTCATTCCGAGTTGATTTAGCACAGCTACGATCATTCACACTGACATGTGGGGTGACGCCCAGCACAGGGCTAGTCTGCCCCGCATGTCAGTGCCGCCCCCCCAGCAGAAGTGCAAAGGGATCGCACAGCGGCGATGTCTTTGCACTTCAAGAGTAGCTCGTTTTTTTGAGAAGAGGTCTAACAAAAGGGCTTTCTTTAGTGGTTTAAGAAAATGTCCAGTCTGCAAAGAGCGTTGAACTATTTTTGCAAATACAGGGTCAATTACTGTATGTCCATACACCCTATTCGAAGCTTGGTTGAGGCAGGGTCCAGAACACAGGTTGTGGGATGCAGCATTCGGGGCAATTTCAGCAATAACATAGTAGATTAGACTACCTGGACTACAGATAGAGTAGAGTGTATTTCATCATTATGTATCATTTATTCATTTTTCCAGTGAATGATGCACTAAACCTAGCATGAGACAGCAGAGGTTCTCCAGGTAATCATTTCATAGTCATGGCGCAGTATGCACCATGCTGTGTTTGGTTACATGATCCATGTTAGGTTTGCCTTTATGATATAATTACGATCTCAATCTTGAGTAATTCAGTTTTTAATTTCCAAATATATTATGAGAAGGTGCGATTGTTAGTTACGGAACCACAGAATCCACATATCAAACATACTTGTTCATAAACACAACATAAATCTTTCAAGTCTGGTTTTCCTGTACGTCATCGGTATTTCACACTAATGTCGCGGTTCACCGATTACACAGGCTGATGTGTGATAGCTCTGGTCCCCATACCCTCTACTTATAATGTTACCTCCACTTAGAAGCATCTATATTACTTCCAAAATAATGCATTCAAATATATTTCTCTCAATATGGGACTAATTCATGTTTGTATGAAATGGCCGATGTTCCCGCAAAACTGAGCGAACTGTGCATGTGCTGAGAACTTTGTCGCAGAGTGATTGACGGGAAGTGTCCGTTTGGAGGTTAAACGCAGGGACGGATCTAAACTTATCTTTTAGGGGGGGCGGTTTACTGTTTAATCTTGACTCCTCCCCTCTCCAGTCCCAACTCCTCCCATCCTCCGCTCTCAATTCTGACTGAACTTTTTGAGTGAGACTGAGATAGAGCTTTGTTATTGTTCTATGTACATGTGACTGTGCTATGGGGTAATTTAATTTATTAGCCCTAGTACCCACACACCAGCAAGTGAGGGGCAAATGCTCTGTAACCCTTGCTCTCCTGGCTCCTCTGTGCTGCTGTGGTATAAGCTGCAGCACATCGTTCTGCCTCAGGCTCTCCCCGGTGAGCTCTCTTCTGCTCAAAAGTGGGCGTGGCTATGACTGTGTTAGGGTGGCCCACCTTCGCCGCCCCTAAATCCGGCCCTGGATAAACGGGTAGCTTAAGGGGAGTGGTTGGGCGTGTCATGGCCGTTTTCGGGGTGTGTATCTCCTGGATGATCGTATGTGCAACTACATGGCATCTGAGTAGCTACTGCTATGGCCAGATTGAGTAGCCATAGACCAACCCTTAGCTTCAATGTTCTACATAATTGTGTATAGTCTGGTAACGTATACACCAGGGGCATTTTAAGAGAGGAGGGTGCCCTTTGGGCAAATTCCGGGAGGGCCCCCTCCTCACCAAGGCGCCGTAGGCTCCGGGCAATGTGTCTACTGTGCATGTTCAAGTCTCTGGAAACAACTTTTACGACAGTCTACTTACTTTACTCCCTGTTATTATTGCAAGAATCTGATAGTACATGCCGAAGATCTGTTATTTAGCACAGAAAAAGAGTTAAATAATACCCAGTACACAATCAGATAGACACCTTTCCAGGGTCAGCTGGCTGCTTCATCAGAATATGTTGTGTTTTGCAGCAGGAATACCTTGCAAAGGTCTAGTATAATGTAGTGGAATCTAGTGCACCCATCTGTGTGATCCAGTGGTGAGTGCCAGTTCTGTTCTACATTGTATACCAGCAGGAACCAGTCATCAAGTATTCCTGCTGCAAACACACAGGGGCAGATGTACTTAGAGAGTAATAAAGTGGAGTGAGATAAAAGGGCCCATCTATCAACAAGTGCTCCAGCCAATCAGCTCCTGTCATGTGTTTGAAAAATGACAGTCAGGAGCTGGAGCATCATTTATTATATGCAACAAGATTTAAATAGCTAAAAATAATGGTAAATTGGCCCCAAAATATCAACCAATCAGCTCCTGACGCTATTTAAACACAGCCTGTAACATGGCAGTAAGGAGCTGATCTGCTGCTACCTTTTCTCTCTCCGCTTTATCACTCTCTAAAGCTTAATATATCCCCCACCACAATGTATTCTGATGAAACAGGCAGCTGACCCTTGAAACGTGTCAACCTGATGCGCTGGGTATTATTTAACTCTTAGAGGGTCAGATGTACTAAGCTTTGGAGAGTGATAAAAGTGGAGAAGTTTCCTAATTCAACCCGTCAGCTTCTGTCATTTATCTAGCACCGTTTATGAGATGACAGAAGCTGAATGGGCAACTACTCCATTTTATTTCTCTCCAAAATTGATGCATCTCCCCTGTTGTCTGAATGTGTCACTTGTGGTACTATAGGGCATATTTATTAACAATCACAGGGACAGATGCTTCTCGCAAGCGCTGTTCCTGCATGCGATTATTGATACAGCCATGCGATGTAATCAATAATCGCATTGCGAATTGGGTCAATTTTAGCACATCGTCAGATGCGGACGGTGATAAAAAGGCCCCTAAGACAGCTGACCTTATGTTTTTATGATTCTTTTCAATAAAATCAATGTAAAAGTTAATTAATACCGGAATGGACTGTAATAATTAATACCATTCCACAACAAAATAATTACCAAGTGGAACCATCTGATGAAGTTGTGTGGATTATGCAACGTGTGATACACCCACCCATTCATCCCCCTCCCCATAAAGTCATGAATTAACGGAGTTCTAGCATCCCAGGACTGTACAAGTAAAGTAGAAAATGAATCTTAAGTCAATACACATCAATCATTGGCTTATACATTACATGGTAACTCAATAAAGACAGTTGAAAAAATTGCATTTGCACAGTACCATACTTATTAGAAATATCACATTCATTTCCAAAACGATTTCTTTATTGGTGGAGTTTTTCACAATAATCTGAAGCGGCCTGTGAATCCCAATACTGTCCCTTGACTAAAGCCAGTTACTAACATGGTATCACGTTCCAGCATCTCTGTGGATGGAGGAATAACAGTGACCACTGTGCACACTGCTAGTGATTGCAGTGTAATGATTGTCTTGCAAAGTGTTCCAGGCAGCTGGGATTTTTAAAACCGCTCTCCATCCGTGACGCCTGTATATAAATATCAAGAACCTCCTTGACATGCATTAAATGTCATATAGCTTATGGTACCACAATAATAGGCTTTGTAACAGTAGTCCCGTTTACTAACTCAGTCTCCTTCCTGGCCTCTGTGGTTAATGTCACAATCCTGGCTGAAATTGATGGCTCTTTGGCGGAGCGATGGATAGAGAGAGATGAGAATCCTGGACCATAGACATTGTGGCTTCTGATTGGCCTTCCCTCTTACAACCCCCTTCTGAAGCCATTTTAAAGGCACGTATAGCTCTACTAAACCAGAGTTTCCCGACCTCTGTCTTCAAGGCACACTACCAGTCCAGGTTTTAGTGATAGAAATGCTTGACCACAGATGGTCAAATCAAGATAACGGACGTACAAACTACTGTAAGTCAACTGTGCTCAACTGGGCTATCCTTAAAACTTGTACTGTTAGTGTGCCTGGAAGACCAACGTTGGGAAGCCCCCGCTTATGTAACATTGTGAGTGTAACTGTTTATTTCACAAGCTATCCACTATCTCGGATCTAAAAGTAAACTGATCACCTGCACCTTATAGTGGAGAAGCCAGGCGAGGTACTGGCGTGTTACAGTGATGTCAGTGTAACTGAATAATACAGTGATATGCTGCAGTCCGATACACACTGTGTCTGTATATGTCGTACACACTGCGTCTGTATATGTCGTACACACTGCGTCTGTATATGTCGTGCTGTACTTTACACGCCACTGTCACGATGGCATCTGCACTCCAGGAAACACTGGACCCAAGGGGTGGAGGTGACTGTATATAAACACCGACCACCCAATAGGAGGCAGCTCCTAGAGGAACCAATGACAATACACCGTGGGTGCAGGCAGGTCTGGAGTCATAGCTTATAGGATTGTGCACTGGTTTATGATACATGTATAGAAGCTGTCTGCAGTGCTTGCTGGTCCTGCCGGTTACAGCTGGGAGAAGGCGAGGATGCATAAGTACTCTGAAGGCTGGGTGTCATATAGAGAATGGCAGCTGCCCGTGGTCAGTAAACAAACAGATCTCAGGATTCCTCAGTTCAGTAAATAAGGTCCATCCATGGGCAGGAGTTCAAAACCCCGGATAGGCATGGGTAGGACCCTGACCAAATGCACAGATATTTTGGCAGTGACTGCATGCTAGAAGCTGCTTCATATACTATGGTGATTTCTGGCAGTGAAATAGCTATAGACAGGGTTCTGTGCAGTGTCGGACAAGGGCGTGAAGGGCCCAACGGGGGAATGCAGTGGTAAGGAACCATGTTTAAGGGTGTGGCCAGTCTCTAGATGGGGTGTGGCCAGCTGTCACATTAGTTTGCCTAACCATTAAAGAGTGCATGGTCTGGGCCCCTTTATAAAGATATATAGTAAATACTGCTAGTGCATGCATGATAATGCACCGGATTAATAACAGCAATGCACTGTAGAGAATACACCACAGTCCTGTGCAGTGTAGCGTAACATATGTATAATGTATAATTAGTGCACAGTCAGTATTAGTGCAGTATCGCTGCTGCAGTGCCATCCGGAACGTGCTTTGGATGAACCGGGCACACCCGCAGCAGCCTGTACAGAAGTGCTGTGCTTTCCAGTGCTCGTGGCTCCGCCCACTCAGTGCAATATCATGACGTTATGTGCTCAGTGGGCAGTGTGGCACATGGCACAGGGCTGCCCTTACACGGCACTGGTGGCACTCCCAGCGTAACACACACACTGAGCAGCAGTATCATAGGAAGACGCTGCTGTATGTTTCTCCTCGTCCGCAGCCAGTGTGGTGATGCTGCGGGGGCATTGGAAACTCTGTGTGAATAACGTCATACGCAGGTGGCGTGATACTATACATGCTGTGTATTATGTACATCTGTGCCTTTTATCTCTGGCCCGTGTCTCAGAACACTGTAGACGATTGCATCACTTGTTTTCTGTGAGGAGTGACTTCCAGCATGTCTAGAATCAGGAACCTGCAAAATACACATATATATTATCTATTATACACCCATTATTTGTCTTTTTAGTGACTTCCATTGGGCGGGATGTAATGTATTCCGAATTTGGCAGCCCAGGTGTTTTTTTAAAGAGGCAATCATGTATAAGGCTAAACCATTCCTTGTAAATCACAGGTTCTCAAACTCGGTCCTCAGGACCCCACACGGTCCATGTTTTGCAGGTCACCTGTAGATTTTTAAAATGTGACAGCTGGTGATACACAGTGCAGCTGCTGGGGGACATGGAAATGTGAACCGTGTGGGGTCCTGGGGTCCTGAGGACCGAGTTTGAGAACCACTGTTGTAAATGATTGCCCCTTTAAAAATAGTCAGAGTTCAGCCGGCATACCGCACGGCCGCCAAACTCAGACTTTATTACATCCCAGCCCCTATATCACCGTACCATAGCTCAAATGTGATATCTAAAGTAACACTGTGCCATAAAATACACAACTATACAGACATGACGACCACTTATTTTATTCCTGTCTTTGTTAGGTCCGCGATATAGATAGAAATCAAAATAAAACCCAATTGGTCCAAAAAATCCATTATTTCTAAATGAAAATATGTCTGTACAAAATCTGTTTGTACAGCTCTGCTACACATGCGTTCGCACACTTGCACAGCTAAAATACCCTCCCCTATGGGCGGCGCCTATGCGAACGCAGGACTGCAAAAACACCCTAGTGAGCGATCAGGTCTGAATTAGGCCCTGAGTGTTAAGCTGCCGCACTTTAAGGTGACCGGCCTATGATCAGTAAATCTGGTATATAATGATGCACTCAGTCCGGTGTGGCAGAGGGATGTCAGTTGGTATAGTGAAGTAATAAAGTAATATTGGGCCTAATTGAGAGTTGATCGCAGCAGCAAATTTGTTAGCAGTTGGGCGAAACCATGGGGGTCATTCCGAGTTGATCGCTCGCTAGAAACTTTTTGCAGCGCTGCGATCAGATAGTCGCCGCCCACGGGGGAGTGTATTTTCGCTTTGCAAGTGTGCGAACGCTTTTGCAGCCAACGGCACAAAAAACTTTGATGCAGTTTCTGAGTAGCTCTGGACTTACTCAGCCGCTGCGATCACTTTAGACGTTTTGGTCCCGGAATTGACGTCAGACACCCGCCCCGCAAACGCTTGGACACGCCTGCATTTTTCCAAACACTCTCAGTTGACATCCATAAACGCCCTCTTTCTGTCAATCACCTTGCGATCGGCTGTGCAAATGGATTTTTCATTAAATCCATCTCCCAGCACGATTCTCTTTGTACACGTACGATGCGCCTGCGCATTGCGGCACATATGCATTCGTAGTGTTGCAGAGTTTTAACCTGATCGCAGCACTGCAAAAAGTTGCTTGCGAGCGATCAACTCGGAATGACCCCCCATGTGCACTGCAGGTGTGGCAGATGTAACATGTGCAGAGAGAGTTGGATTTGGGTGGGGTGTGTTCAAACTGAAATCTAAATTGCAGTGTAAAAATAAAGCAGCCAGTATTTACCCTGCACAGAAACAATATAACCCACCCAAATCTAACTCTCTCTGCACTTGTCATATCTGCCCTCCCTGCAGTGCACATGGGGGGTTCATTCCGAGTTGATTGCTAGCTGTTGTTGTTCGCAGCGCAGCGATCAGGCTAAAAATTGTCATTTCTGTGCATGCGTATACACCACAATGCGCAAGCGCGATGTACGGGTACTAAGGCTTTTGTGGTTTTGCACAGGTTCTAGCAACGTTTTCATTCGCACTGGCGACCGAAAGAAGATTGTCAGGAAAGAGGCGTTTCTGGGTGTCAATTGACCGTTTTCAGGGAGTGCTTAGAAAAACGCAGGCGTGCCAGGGAAAACGCAGGCGTGCCAGGGAAAACGCAGGCGTGGCTGGGCAAATGCTGGGCGGGTGTGTGATGTCAAAAGCCAACCCTCCAAAGCTAGAATCAACGCACACGAAGAGTAAGTCCAGGGCTGGTTTTGTTTTACACAAAATGTTTTTGCAGGTGCTCTACTGCACAGGCGTTCGCACTTCTGTAAAGCGAAATTACACTCCCCAGTGGACGGCGACAATGCGTTTGCATGGCTGCTAAAAACTGCTAGCGAGCGATCAACTCGGAATGACCACCATGGTTTTGCCCAACTGCTAACAAATTTGCTGCTGCTATCAACTCTGAATTACCCCCATAGTACCCCGTAGGTGTGTGTGTGAATGTGATAACGCATTACCTGTAAACATAACACAGATAATGGGGGTCATTCCGAGATGATCGTAGCTATGCTAAATTTAGCACAGCTACAATCATGAACTTAGACATGCAGGGGGGACGCCCAGCACAGGGCAAGTCCGCCCCGCATGTCAGTGCCGCCCCCCCGGCAGAAGTGCAAAGGCATCGCAGAGTCGCGATGCCTTTGCACTTCAAGAGTAGCTCCCGAACAGCGCAGCTTTAGCATGCTGGCCGGGAGCTACTCATCGCTCCCCGGCCCGCAGCGGCTGCGTGTGACGTCACGCAGCCGCCGCAGACCACTCCCCGCACGGTCCAGCCACGCCTGTGTTGGCCGGACCGCGCCCACAAAACGGCGTTGAAAGCCTCCGTTTTGCTCCCTCCCGCCCATTGACCGCCTCTGCCTGTCAATAAGGCAGAGGCGATTGTAGCGCAGTGACGGGCGGCCATGCGCTGGCACACTGCGGTGCTGGCGCACTGCAGTGCTGGCGCATGCGCAGTTCTGACCCCATCGCTACGCTGCGAAAAACTGCAGCGTGCGATCGGGTCAGAATGACCCCCAATGTTTCAACTAATCAAGGCGGTTACTTATACACAAATGACAAAGTATGCATACTGTGGTGTAAGCAGTGTCTAGATATAACAGCTGCTGTATGCAGAGTACTGGAACAGATGTATTAAGCCTGGAGAAGAGATAAAGCAGTAATTAGAGGAAGGTGATAACGCAGCCAATCATTACGGTTTTGAAAAATGACAGGAGCTGATTGGCTGGTGCGTTATCACCTTCCTCTTATCACTTCTTTATTACTTCTCCAGGCTTAGTTCTGCACATCTGCCCCACTAATATCTCTATTTGTCTTAAAGTGACACGGGCTATCAATGCTTTAGGCTGATAAACTAATGATATACACCGTGTCCTGTGCAGAATAATATACAAATAAGATCAGGTGGTAAACGAATCCTGGTCCCAAAAAGGGGAAGTTTTTAGGTTTGTAGTAAGCTGTAAACCAGCTGCTAAAGGTTAAATGAAATGCAGACTGCGGCGTCCCGCTTGTCTGTATCACGCTTCTGTGCACTGGGTTAGTCAGGCAGAGGCGATCGCAGGGCTGAGATGGGCGTCGGCTGTCTGGCATGCGCCTCCGTTTTCGCACAGCAGCCGATCAGGTCTGAATTAGGCCCATTGTTCCAGTAACGTGCAAACAGCAACTGTTGTATCTAGACACTGCGCAGACCACAGCGTATATCCTTTGTCATTTGTGTGTTAGTAAACACTTTGATTAGTTGAAACATTATCTGTGTTATGCTAACAGTATCACATTAACACACACCTACGGGGTACTGTGGGGTCTATTCATAAAGCCGTGAAAAGTGTGGAGAAGTGAGCCAGTGGCAACCAATCAGCACTGAAGTAACATTTATAATTTGCATACTATACAATTGTATGGAGCAGCTGATTGGTTTCCATGGGCAACTTCTCCACAGGCTCACGTCTCCACTCTTTTCACTGCTTAATGAATAGACCAAGTTATTACTTTACTATACCAACCGAAATCCCTCTGCAACATAGGATTGAGCGCAGCATTATATACAACATATTATGTATTTATGTGGTGATAAGAAATATAATTAGCAATTGTTATAACACTTTCTGGGATCCGGTCTTTAGGTCGACAGTAAGTAGGTCGACACTGTCTAGGTCGACCACTATTGGTCAACAGTAAGTAGGTCGACAGGGACTCTAGGTCGACAGGGACTCTAGGTCGACCTATACTAGGTCAACATGACAAAAGGTCGACATGAGTTTTTCACAATTTTTTTTCTTCATTTTTTTTTTTACTTTTTCATACTTTACGATCCACGTGGACTACATTTGGGAACGGTAACCTGCCTGAAGCATGCCGAGGAGACACGGTGCACTAATTGGGGTTCCTGGTCACTGTACGGAGAAAACAACACAAAAAAAAGTAAAAGAATTCATGTCAACCTTTTCTCATGTCGACCTAGAGTCCCTGCCGACCTAGAAACCTTGTCGACCTACTTACTGTCGTCCAATAGTGGTGGACCTAGACACTGTCGTCCTAAGTCTAATCTACCTAACATACCACACCCCACTTTCTACACTATATAGTGTTTGTTGTTTTTTTTTTTTATGATAGTCTTCAGTCTTGACACATAACCAAAATGCATTTAACATTTCAATGTACAATGACAATTTATCCAGGGCCATCTTTTCATATGGGCTAAATGGGCACTTACCCAAGGGCCCCAGGAGTATAAGGGTCCTATGATAGCTGAGGTTCTCCTCTTTCCAGGGATACCAGATTTTTGAAAATCGGACCTGGGAAAGCGGAGATATTTGACTTCAAAGCAGTGGTCCCCATCCAAGACTATTAGTTGCTCTTCCCAGCCAGATATCTCAGGTTCTGTCTTACTTAGAGTTGTTCTGAGGGTATTCTCTAAAATGTGGGACTCTCCCCTTTCGGTGGACACTGGCAGCTTGTCTCTACTATGCCCAGAACTGGAGAAATAAGCCTTCAAGCAGCTGGTCCCTGCTCCAGATCCACACGCCTGGTATGCAGTTTTATATATTCGTTGGTGGATTGCTCTGGCTCCTGAACTCTGATCCCCAAGTCCCCAGTACCTCCTGAAAGATGTCCTCAGTATCTGCTGAAGGTGGGACTTTTCTAGTTTTTTAACCCTTTTAAAGCTAAGAAATCTATTTCCAGGAACTGGAGATATCTGCAGTCAAGCAAGCTGTCCTCCCACTGGAAAATGCTGAATATTAAGCACACTCCACTATCCATCCCTCCCATTGGGGGTGGGGGTGTGTGTGTGCGGCAATGGAGCATTGCGGGGGAGTGGTCCGGCCAACACAGGGGTCGCCAGATCATTTTTGAGGCAGCTGCTTGACATCACACGCAGTTGTTCCAATAAAAACATGGTGGCGGTGTGCCTGCCTTCGCAGCCAAGCTGCGAAGACAGGGGTCATCCACAAATGCTGCGACCACAATGTAAATTTTTAGTTTGTGGTCGCAGCCGCTGGGTGGTGTTTAGCAACCCCCCGAATCTGCAGGTAAACTGAATAGGGTCCTTTGTCAGCACTGTCCCAGTTTGGAAAGGGTGTGCCTTAACAACAAGTGGGCTGCTGGGTACAGCTGGCAGATCACTAGGGAGCATCAGTAAGGGGGGGGGGGGGGGGTATGAGAGATGGGGTTATTTGTGTCTTATTGTGCTCATTGGGATGTCTGGAGATATGTCTCTGTAACGTAGCTGGTCCTTAGAGGACTGACAAGTAGATGTCTGATCAATGGTGTCTCAGCCCACACAATTCACTGTGACCCAAGAGTCATGTTTATTCACAGCCAACAAGCTGGCAGCTGCTAAGGTGTTTTCCAGGTCCACACTGAGCACCGGGGGTGGTCACACGTCTCTGATACTGTCTGTTCATATGTCTGTTGTTTAATGTGCGGTTGTGTATAGATGACAGGTATCCTGTGCAGTTCTATATACAATAGGTGACAGGTACTCTGTGCAGTTCTATGTAGGTGGCAGGTACTCTGTACAGACGTGTGTATGGTATATGTACTCTGTGTAATTCTATATAGGTGACAGGTACTCTGTACAGGTGTGTGTAGGTAATATGTACTCTGTGTAATTCTATGTAGGTGGCAGGTACTCTGTGCAGGTGTGTGTAGGTAATATGTACTCTGTGTAATTCTATGTAGGTGGCAGGTACTCTGTGCAGGTGTGTGTAGGTAATATGTACTCTGTGTAATTCTATGTAGGTGACAGGTACTCTGTGCAGGTGTGTGTAGGTAATATGTACTCTATGTAATTCTATGTAGGTGACAGGTACTCTGTGCAGGTGTGTGTAGGTAATATGTACTCTGTGTAATTCTATGTAGGTGACAGGTACTCTGTGCAGGTGTGTGTAGGTAATATGTACTCTATGTAATTCTATGTAGGTGACAGGTACTCTGTGCAGGTGTGTGTAGGTAATATGTACTCTGTGTAATTCTATATAGGTGACAGGTACTCTGTGCAGGTGTGTGTAGGTAATATGTACTCTGTGTAATTCTATATAGGTGACAGGTACTCTGTACAGGTGTGTGTAGGTAATATGTACTCTGTGTAATTCTATGTAGGTGACAGGTACTCTGTGCAGGTGTGTGTAGGTAATATGTACTCTGTGTAATTCTATGTAGGTGGCAGGTACTCTGTGCAGGTGTGTGTAGGTAATATGTACTCTGTGTAATTCTATGTAGGTGACAGGTACTCTGTGCAGGTGTGTGTAGGTAATATGTACTCTGTGTAATTCTATATAGGTGACAGGTACTCTGTGCAGGTGTGTGTAGGTAATATGTACTCTGTGTAATTCTATATAGGTGACAGGTACTCTGTGCAGGTGTGTGTAGGTAATATGTACTCTGTGTTATTCTATGTAGGTGGCAGGTACTCTGTGCAGGTGTGTGTAGGTAATATGTACTCTGTGTAATTCTATATAGGTGACAGGTACTCTGTACAGGTGTGTGTAGGTAATATGTACTCTGTGTAATTCTATGTAGGTGGCAGGTACTCTGTGCAGGTGTGTGTAGGTAATATGTACTCTGTGTAATTCTATGTAGGTGGCAGGTACTCTGTGCAGGTGTGTGTAGGTAATATGTACTCTGTGTAATTCTATATAGGTGACAGGTACTCTGTGCAGGTGTATGTAGGTAATATGTACTCTGTGTAATTCTATATAGGTGACAGGTACTCTGTGCAGGTGTGTGTAGGTAATATGTACTCTGTGTAATTCTATATAGGTGACAGGTACTCTGTGCAGGTGTGTGTAGGTAATATGTACTCTGTGTAATTCTATATAGGTGACAGGTACTCTGTGCAGGTGTGTGTAGGTAATCTGTACTCTGTGTAATTCTATGTAGGTGGCAGGTACTCTGTGCAGGTGTGTGTAGGTAATATGTACTCTGTGTAATTCTATGTAGGTGGCAGGTACTCTGTGCAGGTGTGTGTAGGTAATATGTACTCTGTGTAATTCTATGTAGGTGGCAGGTACTCTGTGCAGGTGTGTGTAGGTAATATGTACTCTGTGTAATTCTATATAGGTGACAGGTACTCTGTGCAGGTGTGTGTAGGTAATATGTACTCTGTGTAATTCTATATAGGTGACAGGTACTCTGTGCAGGTGTGTGTAGGTAATATGTACTCTGTGTAATTCTATATAGGTGACAGGTACTCTGTGCAGGTGTGTGTAGGTAATATGTACTCTGTGTAATTCTATATAGGTGACAGGTACTCTGTGCAGGTGTGTGTAGGTAATCTGTACTCTGTGTAATTCTATGTAGGTGGCAGGTACTCTGTGCAGGTGTGTGTAGGTAATATGTACTCTGTGTAATTCTATGTAGGTGGCAGGTACTCTGTGCAGGTGTGTGTAGGTAATATGTACTCTGTGTAATTCTATATAGGTGACAGGTACTCTGTGCAGGTGTGTGTAGGTAATATGTACTCTGTGTAATTCTATGTAGGTGGCAGGTACTCTGTGCAGGTGTGTGTAGGTAATATGTACTCTGTGTAATTCTATATAGGTGACAGGTACTCTGTGCAGGTGTGTGTAGGTAATCTGTACTCTGTGTAATTCTATATAGGTGGCAGGTACTCTGTGCAGGTGTGTGTAGGTAATATGTACTCTGTGTAATTCTATATAGGTGACAGGTACTCTGTGCAGGTGTGTGTATGGTATATGTACTCTGTGTAATTCTATATAGGTGACAGGTACTCTGTGCAGGTGTGTGTAGGTAATATGTACTCTGTGTAATTCTATGTAGGTGGCAGGTACTCTGTGCAGGTGTGTGTAGGTAATATGTACTCTGTGTAATTCTATATAGGTGACAGGTACTCTGTGCAGGTGTGTGTATGGTATATGTACTCTGTGTAATTCTATATAGGTGACAGGTACTCTGTGCAGGTGTGTGTAGGTAATATGTACTCTGTGTAATTCTATGTAGGTGGCAGGTACTCTGTGCAGGTGTGTGTAGGTAATATGTACTCTGTGTAATTCTATATAGGTGGCAGGTACTCTGTGCAGGTGTGTGTAGGTAATATGTACTCTGTGTAATTCTATATAGGTGACAGGTACTCTGTGCAGGTGTGTGTAGGTAATATGTACTCTGTGTTATTCTATATAGGTGACAGGTACTCTGTGCAGGTGTGTGTAGGTAATATGTACTCTGTGTTATTCTATATAGGTGGCAGGTACTCTGTGCAGGTGTGTGTAGGTAATATGTACTCTATGTAATTCCATGTAGGTGGCAGGTACTCTGTGCAGGTGTGTGTATGGTATATGTACTCTGTGTAATTCTATATAGGTGACAGGTACTCTGTGCAGGTGTGTGTAGGTAATATGTACTCTGTGTAATTCTATATAGGTGACAGGTACTCTGTGCAGGTGTGTGTAGGTAATCTGTACTCTGTGTAATTCTATGTAGGTGGCAGGTACTCTGTGCAGGTGTGTGTAGGTAATATGTACTCTGTGTAATTCTATGTAGGTGGCAGGTACTCTGTGCAGACGTGTGTAGGGGATATGTACTCTATGTAATTCTATGTAGGTGGCAGGTACTCTGTACAGACGTGTGTAGGTAATATGTACTCTATGTAATTCCATGTAGGTGGCAGGTACTCTGTGCAGGTGTGTGTAGGTAATATGTACTCTGTGTAATTCTATATAGGTGACAGGTACTCTGTGCAGGTGTGTGTAGGTAATATGTACTCTGTGTAATTCTATATAGGTGACAGGTACTCTGTACAGGTGTGTGTAGGTAATATGTACTCTGTGTAATTCTATGTAGGTGGCAGGTACTCTGTGCAGGTGTGTGTAGGTAATATGTACTCTGTGTAATTCTATGTAGGTGGCAGGTACTCTGTGCAGGTGTGTGTAGGTAATATGTACTCTGTGTAATTCTATGTAGGTGGCAGGTACTCTGTGCAGGTGTGTGTAGGTAATATGTACTCTGTGTAATTCTATGTAGGTGGCAGGTACTCTGTGCAGGTGTGTGTATGGTATATGTACTCTGTGTTATTCTATGTAGGTGACAGGTACTCTGTGCAGGTGTGTGTAGGTAATATGTACTCTGTATAATTCTATATAGGTGACAGGTACTCTGTGCAGGTGTGTGTAGGTAATATGTACTCTGTGTAATTCTATGTAGGTGGCAGGTACTCTGTGCAGGTGTGTGTAGGTAATATGTACTCTGTGTAATTCTATGTAGGTGGCAGGTACTCTGTGCAGGTGTGTGTAGGTAATATGTACTCTGTGTAATTCTATGTAGGTGGCAGGTACTCTGTGCAGGTGTGTGTAGGTAATATGTACTCTGTATAATTCTATATAGGTGACAGGTACTCTGTGCAGGTGTGTGTAGGTAATATGTACTCTGTGTAATTCTATGTAGGTGGCAGGTACTCTGTGCAGGTGTGTGTAGGTAATATGTACTCTGTGTAATTCTATGTAGGTGGCAGGTACTCTGTGCAGGTGTGTGTAGGTAATATGTACTCTGTGTAATTCTATGTAGGTGGCAGGTACTCTGTGCAGGTGTGTGTAGGTAATATGTACTCTGTATAATTCTATATAGGTGACAGGTACTCTGTGCAGGTGTGTGTAGGTAATCTGTACTCTGTGTAATTCTATGTAGGTGACAGGTACTCTGTGCAGGTGTGTGTAGGTAATATGTACTCTATGTAATTCTATGTAGGTGGCAGGTACTCTGTGCAGGTGTGTGTATGGTATATGTACTCTGTGTAATTCTATATAGGTGACAGGTACTCTGTGCAGGTGTGTGTAGGTAATATGTACTCTGTGTAATTCTATGTAGGTGGCAGGTACTCTGTGCAGGTGTGTGTAGGTAATATGTACTCTGTGTAATTCTATGTAGGTGGCAGGTACTCTGTGCAGGTGTGTGTAGGTAATATGTACTCTGTGTAATTCTATGTAGGTGACAGGTACTCTGTGCAGGTGTGTGTAGGTAATATGTACTCTATGTAATTCTATGTAGGTGGCAGGTACTCTGTGCAGGTGTGTGTATGGTATATGTACTCTGTGTAATTCTATATAGGTGACAGGTACTCTGTGCAGGTGTGTGTAGGTAATATGTACTCTGTGTAATTCTATGTAGGTGGCAGGTACTCTGTGCAGGTGTGTGTAGGTAATATGTACTCTGTGTAATTCTATGTAGGTGACAGGTACTCTGTGCAGGTGTGTGTAGGTAATATGTACTCTGTATAATTCTATATAGGTGACAGGTACTCTGTGCAGACGTGTGTAGGTAATATGTACTCTGTATAATTCTATATAGGTGACAGGTACTCTGTACAGACGTGTGTAGGTAATATGTACTCTGTGTAATTCTATGTAGGTGGCAGGTACTCTGTGCAGGTGTGTGTAGGTAATCTGTACTCTGTGTTATTCTATATAGGTGACAGGTACTCTGTGCAGGTGTGTGTAGGTAATATGTACTCTGTGTAATTCTATGTAGGTGGCAGGTACTCTGTGCAGGTGTGTGTAGGTAATATGTACTCTGTGTTATTCTATATAGGTGACAGGTACTCTGTACAGGTGTGTGTAGGTAATATGTACTCTGTGTAATTCTATGTAGGTGGCAGGTACTCTGTGCAGACGTGTGTAGGTAATATGTACTCTGTGTAATTCTATGTAGGTGGCAGGTACTCTGTGCAGGTGTGTGTAGGTAATATGTACTCTGTGTTATTCTATATAGGTGACAGGTACTCTGTACAGGTGTGTGTAGGTAATATGTACTCTGTGTAATTCTATGTAGGTGGCAGGTACTCTGTACAGGTGTGTGTAGGTAATATGTACTCTGTGTAATTCTATGTAGGTGGCAGGTACTCTGTGCAGGTGTGTGTAGGTAATATGTACTCTGTGTAATTCTATGTAGGTGGCAGGTACTCTGTGCAGGTGTGTGTAGGTAATATGTACTCTGTGTTATTCTATGTAGGTGGCAGGTACTCTGTGCAGGTGTGTGTAGGTAATCTGTACTCTGTGTAATTCTATGTAGGTGGCAGGTACTCTGTGCAGGTGTGTGTAGGTAATATGTACTCTGTGTAATTCTATATAGGTGACAGGTACTCTGTGCAGGTGTGTGTAGGTAATATGTACTCTGTGTAATTCTATATAGGTGACAGGTACTCTGTACAGGTGTGTGTAGGTAATATGTACTCTGTGTTATTCTATGTAGGTGGCAGGTACTCTGTGCAGGTGTGTGTAGGTAATATGTACTCTGTGTAATTCCATGTAGGTGACAGGTACTCTGTGCAGGTGTGTGTAGGTAATCTGTACTCTGTGTAATTCTATATAGGTGACAGGTACTCTGTGCAGGTGTGTGTAGGTAATATGTACTCTGTGTAATTCTATGTAGGTGGCAGGTACTCTGTGCAGGTGTGTGTAGGTAATATGTACTCTGTGTAATTCTATATAGGTGACAGGTACTCTGTGCAGGTGTGTGTAGGTAATATGTACTCTGTGTAATTCTATGTAGGTGGCAGGTACTCTGTGCAGGTGTGTGTAGGTAATATGTACTCTGTGTAATTCTATGTAGGTGGCAGGTACTCTGTGCAGGTGTGTGTATGGTATATGTACTCTGTGTTATTCTATGTAGGTGACAGGTACTCTGTGCAGGTGTGTGTAGGTAATATGTACTCTGTATAATTCTATATAGGTGACAGGTACTCTGTGCAGGTGTGTGTAGGTAATATGTACTCTGTGTAATTCTATGTAGGTGGCAGGTACTCTGTGCAGGTGTGTGTAGGTAATATGTACTCTGTGTAATTCTATGTAGGTGGCAGGTACTCTGTGCAGGTGTGTGTAGGTAATATGTACTCTGTGTAATTCTATGTAGGTGACAGGTACTCTGTGCAGGTGTGTGTAGGTAATATGTACTCTGTGTAATTCTATGTAGGTGGCAGGTACTCTGTGCAGGTGTGTGTAGGTAATATGTACTCTGTGTAATTCTATGTAGGTGGCAGGTACTCTGTGCAGGTGTGTGTAGGTAATATGTACTCTGTATAATTCTATATAGGTGACAGGTACTCTGTGCAGGTGTGTGTAGGTAATCTGTACTCTGTGTAATTCTATGTAGGTGACAGGTACTCTGTGCAGGTGTGTGTAGGTAATATGTACTCTATGTAATTCTATGTAGGTGGCAGGTACTCTGTGCAGGTGTGTGTATGGTATATGTACTCTGTGTAATTCTATATAGGTGACAGGTACTCTGTGCAGGTGTGTGTAGGTAATATGTACTCTGTGTAATTCTATGTAGGTGGCAGGTACTCTGTGCAGGTGTGTGTAGGTAATATGTACTCTGTGTAATTCTATGTAGGTGGCAGGTACTCTGTGCAGGTGTGTGTAGGTAATATGTACTCTGTGTAATTCTATGTAGGTGACAGGTACTCTGTGCAGGTGTGTGTAGGTAATATGTACTCTATGTAATTCTATGTAGGTGGCAGGTACTCTGTGCAGGTGTGTGTATGGTATATGTACTCTGTGTAATTCTATATAGGTGACAGGTACTCTGTGCAGGTGTGTGTAGGTAATATGTACTCTGTGTAATTCTATGTAGGTGGCAGGTACTCTGTGCAGGTGTGTGTAGGTAATATGTACTCTGTGTAATTCTATGTAGGTGACAGGTACTCTGTGCAGGTGTGTGTAGGTAATATGTACTCTGTATAATTCTATATAGGTGACAGGTACTCTGTGCAGACGTGTGTAGGTAATATGTACTCTGTATAATTCTATATAGGTGACAGGTACTCTGTACAGACGTGTGTAGGTAATATGTACTCTGTGTAATTCTATGTAGGTGGCAGGTACTCTGTGCAGGTGTGTGTAGGTAATCTGTACTCTGTGTTATTCTATATAGGTGACAGGTACTCTGTGCAGGTGTGTGTAGGTAATATGTACTCTGTGTAATTCTATGTAGGTGGCAGGTACTCTGTGCAGGTGTGTGTAGGTAATATGTACTCTGTGTTATTCTATATAGGTGACAGGTACTCTGTACAGGTGTGTGTAGGTAATATGTACTCTGTGTAATTCTATGTAGGTGGCAGGTACTCTGTGCAGACGTGTGTAGGTAATATGTACTCTGTGTAATTCTATGTAGGTGGCAGGTACTCTGTGCAGGTGTGTGTAGGTAATATGTACTCTGTGTTATTCTATATAGGTGACAGGTACTCTGTACAGGTGTGTGTAGGTAATATGTACTCTGTGTAATTCTATGTAGGTGGCAGGTACTCTGTACAGGTGTGTGTAGGTAATATGTACTCTGTGTAATTCTATGTAGGTGGCAGGTACTCTGTGCAGGTGTGTGTAGGTAATATGTACTCTGTGTAATTCTATGTAGGTGGCAGGTACTCTGTGCAGGTGTGTGTAGGTAATATGTACTCTGTGTAATTCTATGTAGGTGGCAGGTACTCTGTGCAGACGTGTGTAGGTAATATGTACTCTGTATAATTCTATGTAGGTGGCAGGTACTCTGTGCAGGTGTGTGTAGGTAATATGTACTCTGTATAATTCTATGTAGGTGGCAGGTACTCTGTGCAGGTGTGTGTAGGTAATATGTACTCTGTGTAATTCTATGTAGGTGGCAGGTACTCTGTGCAGGTGTGTGTAGGTAATATGTACTCTGTGTTATTCTATATAGGTGACAGGTACTCTGTACAGGTGTGTGTAGGTAATATGTACTCTGTGTAATTCTATGTAGGTGGCAGGTACTCTGTGCAGGTGTGTGTAGGTAATATGTACTCTGTGTTATTCTATATAGGTGGCAGGTACTCTGTGCAGGTGTGTGTAGGTAATCTGTACTCTGTGTTATTCTATGTAGGTGGCAGGTACTCTGTGCAGGTGTGTGTAGGTAATATGTACTCTGTGTTATTCTATGTAGGTGGCAGGTACTCTGTGCAGGTGTGTGTAGGTAATATGTACTCTGTGTAATTCTATGTAGGTGGCAGGTACTCTGTGCAGGTGTGTGTAGGTAATATGTACTCTGTGTTATTCTATATAGGTGGCAGGTACTCTGTGCAGGTGTGTGTAGGTAATCTGTACTCTGTGTTATTCTATGTAGGTGGCAGGTACTCTGTGCAGGTGTGTGTAGGTAATATGTACTCTGTATAATTCTATGTAGGTGGCAGGTACTCTGTGCAGGTGTGTGTAGGTAATATGTACTCTGTGTAATTCTATGTAGGTGGCAGGTACTCTGTGCAGACGTGTGTAGGTAATATGTACTCTGTGTAATTCTATGTAGGTGGCAGGTACTCTGTGCAGGTGTGTGTAGGTAATATGTACTCTGTGTTATTCTATATAGGTGACAGGTACTCTGTACAGGTGTGTGTAGGTAATATGTACTCTGTGTAATTCTATGTAGGTGGCAGGTACTCTGTGCAGGTGTGTGTAGGTAATATGTACTCTGTGTAATTCTATGTAGGTGGCAGGTACTCTGTGCAGGTGTGTGTAGGTAATATGTACTCTGTGTTATTCTATGTAGGTGGCAGGTACTCTGTGCAGGTGTGTGTAGGTAATATGTACTCTGTGTTATTCTATGTAGGTGGCAGGTACTCTGTACAGACGTGTGTAGGTAATATGTACTCTGTGTAATTCTATGTAGGTGGCAGGTACTCTGTGCAGGTGTGTGTAGGTAATATGTACTCTGTATAATTCTATGTAGGTGGCAGGTACTCTGTGCAGGTGTGTGTAGGTAATATGTACTCTGTATAATTCTATGTAGGTGGCAGGTACTCTGTGCAGGTGTGTGTAGGTAATATGTACTCTGTGTAATTCTATGTAGGTGGCAGGTACTCTGTGCAGGTGTGTGTAGGTAATATGTACTCTGTGTTATTCTATGTAGGTGGCAGGTACTCTGTGCAGGTGTGTGTAGGTAATCTGTACTCTGTGTAATTCTATGTAGGTGGCAGGTACTCTGTGCAGGTGTGTGTAGGTAATATGTACTCTGTGTTATTCTATGTAGGTGGCAGGTACTCTGTGCAGGTGTGTGTAGGTAATCTGTACTCTGTGTAATTCTATGTAGGTGGCAGGTACTCTGTGCAGGTGTGTGTAGGTAATATGTACTCTGTGTAATTCTATATAGGTGACAGGTACTCTGTGCAGGTGTGTGTAGGTAATATGTACTCTGTGTAATTCTATATAGGTGACAGGTACTCTGTACAGGTGTGTGTAGGTAATATGTACTCTGTGTTATTCTATGTAGGTGGCAGGTACTCTGTACAGGTGTGTGTAGGTAATATGTACTCTGTGTAATTCTATGTAGGTGGCAGGTACTCTGTGCAGGTGTGTGTAGGTAATATGTACTCTGTGTAATTCTATGTAGGTGGCAGGTACTCTGTGCAGGTGTGTGTAGGTAATATGTACTCTGTGTTATTCTATGTAGGTGGCAGGTACTCTGTGCAGGTGTGTGTATGGTATATGTACTCTGTGTTATTCTATGTAGGTGGCAGGTACTCTGTGCAGGTGTGTGTATGGTATATGTACTCTGTGTAATTCTATATAGGTGACAGGTACTCTGTGCAGGTGTGTGTAGGTAATCTGTACTCTGTGTAATTCTATGTAGGTGGCAGGTACTCTGTGCAGGTGTGTGTAGGTAATATGTACTCTGTGTAATTCTATATAGGTGACAGGTACTCTGTGCAGGTGTGTGTAGGTAATATGTACTCTGTGTAATTCTATATAGGTGGCAGGTACTCTGTGCAGGTGTGTGTAGGTAATATGTACTCTGTGTAATTCTATATAGGTGGCAGGTACTCTGTGCAGGTGTGTGTAGGTAATATGTACTCTGTGTTATTCTATGTAGGTGGCAGGTACTCTGTACAGACGTGTGTAGGTAATATGTACTCTGTGTAATTCTATGTAGGTGGCAGGTACTCTGTGCAGGTGTGTGTAGGTAATATGTACTCTGTGTAATTCTATATAGGTGACAGGTACTCTGTGCAGGTGTGTGTAGGTAATATGTACTCTGTGTAATTCTATGTAGGTGGCAGGTACTCTGTGCAGGTGTGTGTATGGTATATGTACTCTGTGTAATTCTATGTAGGTGGCAGGTACTCTGTGCAGGTGTGTGTAGGTAATCTGTACTCTGTGTAATTCTATGTAGGTGGCAGGTACTCTGTGCAGGTGTGTGTAGGTAATATGTACTCTGTGTAATTCTATGTAGGTGGCAGGTACTCTGTGCAGACGTGTGTAGGGGATATGTACTCTATGTAATTCTATGTAGGTGGCAGGTACTCTGTACAGACGTGTGTAGGTAATATGTACTCTATGTAATTCCATGTAGGTGGCAGGTACTCTGTGCAGGTGTGTGTAGGTAATCTGTACTCTGTGTAATTCTATGTAGGTGGCAGGTACTCTGTGCAGGTGTGTGTAGGTAATCTGTACTCTGTGTAATTCTATGTAGGTGGCAGGTACTCTGTACAGACGTGTGTAGGTAATATGTACTCTGTGTAATTCTATGTAGGTGGCAGGTACTCTGTGCAGGTGTGTGTAGGTAATATGTACTCTGTATAATTCTATGTAGGTGGCAGGTACTCTGTGCAGGTGTGTGTAGGTAATATGTACTCTGTATAATTCTATGTAGGTGGCAGGTACTCTGTGAAGACGTGTGTAGGTTATAGCACTTAGTGTAGTTGTCTTTAAGTAACAGAGAGTCTCTAGAGCAGGCATTCCCAACCACGGTCCTCAAGGCACACTAACAGTGCAGGTTTTAGTGATATCCAGGCTTCAGCACGGGATGCAGTCATCGCAAGCTAGGAGTAAGTCTTGAGCCACTCTGAAAGGGATGCAGTCAGTTTACCTCCAATCAAAATCCCGACGTTCAAAATCCCGACACCAATTGACCGATGGTCAAAATCCCGACAAGGTCAAAATCCCGACATGGACAACATACCGACATTTAAAATACCGACAAGGTCAGAATACCGACATGTAAAATGCCGACAGGTCAAAATACCGACATGAGTTTTTCATGAGTTTTTTTATTGAAACCGACTTGTTCATACCTTACCATCCCAGTGGACCTGGAGGGGGAATATAACAGTGTGCCGAGCATAGCGAGGCACCGTGCCCGAAGCATGGCGAGCGTAGCGGTACACTTTATATGGTGTCCATGTTGACTTATGTCGACATACACACACAAAACAACAAGAAAACGTGTGTCGGTATTTTGACCTGTCGACATTTTACATGTCGGTATTTTGACCTTGTCGGTATTTTAAATGTCGGTATTTTGTCCATGTCGGGATTTTGACCTTGTCGGGAGTTTGACCATCGGTCAATTGGTGTCGGGATTTTGAACGTCGGGATTTTGATTGGAGGTATTTCATACCGATCCCTTCAGCACAGGTGACTTAATTAGTAGTTCAGTTATTTTGATTTAACCATCTGTGCTGCAGCCTGGATATCACTGAAACCTGCACTGTTGGTGTGCCTCGAGGACCGTGGTTGGGAATGCCTGCTCTAGAGCAATGATAGTAACCTGCACTCTGGAGTCAGGTGTTTGTAATTATAGTCAGGCTAGTCCATAGATTGCTGTGAGTGACCCTGAACATTGGACTATAAGTAATACTTGGGGACGAGGTGTAAGTTAGGAGTTCCACCTAAAATGACATTTTCATTTTAATATGCAAGTAAAACAGATTATTTTCTTTACAGCAACATAGACGCTCAGGACTAAACATCTCCCAAGGTACCAGATGGACTGCTCTGGGGTACCAGAGGCACACAGACATTCTCTCACCTGACCGCAGAGATTCTGTGACCCCAACATGAGATCAGCATAATGAATTTCTTCCGGGGGGTCTCTGATTGGCTCTGATGAAGACAAAAATGCATTCATATATATATATTTTTTAACACTATAAGAATGGAATACTTATGTTTTACTGACGGCCGGGATCCTGGCAACCAGTATGGCGGCTGTGGGGCAAGCGCTAGAAAGCCCCTTGCAGGCTCGCAGCGATCGCCACAGGATCTATTCTCCCTCTATGGGTGTCGTGGACACCAACAGAAGGAGAAAAGCCTGTGGTGCCGGTATTCCAGCAGTGGGATTTCACCGCCTGTTGGGACTCCGGCGTCGGCATTGTGACCGCTGGGATCCTGACAGGCGATCTCGTGATTGCCTTCCATAAGAGCAATTTTCTAGATGTAAAACAGACGGTGGCACTGTGGAAGGTACACAAAACAAAGTGTATTCTTGAAATAATTATATAAACAAATCACAATGGAGATTTGTTTTAAAATAGGAAGAATTCCAGAACTTTTACAAGTTGCAAATAAGAACTGCAGGGGGCAGAGGACAGGGCTGGTAGACCGTATGCACTAAGGTGGTCATCGAGTTGTTTGCTAGCTGCATTCGTTCGCTGTGCAGCAATGAGGCCAAAAAATGGCAATTCTGCGTATGCGGCGCAATGCGCACGCGCAACGTACTATTACAATGACCGATGTAGTTTCACACAGGGTCTCGCGAAGCTTTTCAGTCGCACTGCTGGCTGCAGAGTGGTTGACATGAAGTGGGGGTTTCTGGGTGGCAACTGACCGTTTTCAGGGAGTGATCAAAAAACGCAGGTGTGCCAGGAAAAACGCAGGCGTGGCTGGGCGAACGCAGTGCGTGTTTGTGACGTCAAAACAGGAACTGAACAGTCTGAAGTGATCGCAAGCGCTGAGTAGGTTTTGAGCTACTCTAAAACTGCACAACAAAAACGTTGTAGTCGCTCTGCCATCCTTTCGTTCGCACTTCTGCTAAGCTAAAATACACTCCCAGTGGGCGGCGGCATAGCGTTTGCACGGCTGCTAAAAACTGCTAGCGAGCGAACAACTCGGAATGACCACCTAAATACAGTATAAGCCTGGATGTTCCATATACAGTATTGATACAGTAAGTTTAGCTGCCATCCCCAGAAATGCAGAGCAAAGAGAGGTACTGCAGAATGAATCAGGGACTTCTCCATTGTTACTTCTTCTCATATTGGGAGAATCAGTGATAACGACTTTGTCAGGCAAAAATGCTAGAAAAAGAGGGTAATCATCAAGGGTGTGGTTTATTAGATCTACACTAAAAAGGTCTACAGTCACTAACGGTAACCTTGCATTAGGTTGACATGGTCAAAAAGTTGACATGGAAATTGTCGACACAAAAAAGGTAGACACAATTTTTTTTATTTTTTTGGGGGTGTTTTGTCACTTTTCTGCCTCAAACAAGCCCCATTACTGTACTGCGTACCCTCGCCGCTTCGGGCAAGGTTACTATTCCCAATCGTAGTCCATGTGGATGGTAAAGTATGAAAAAGTTGAAAAAAAAAAAACGAATTTTTTTTTTTATGTCTACCAAATGTGTGTTGACCGTGGTCATGTCAACCTTTTGCCCCTGCTGACCTAGTGCATGTCTACCATTAGTGGTACACCGATTGACTGTAGACCTCTTTAGTGTAGATCAGCCGTGGCCAACCTGTGGCTCTTGAGCCGCATGCGGCTCTTTCTTTATTCAAATGTGGCTCCCGACACTCAAAGTCACCTGACCACAACAGATCCTGGAAACCGGTGCACTCCAGCCAGACACACAGCAGCACTACAGCGACTGAAAACTGGGGAGCCAGATACTGGGCTGTAGTGACATATGAGGGTGGGCTGGAGTCAGAGGCGTCACTTACTTTTATAACACCCGGTGCGGTCGCGGGTGAAAAGTGGGCGTGGCTTCGCGGAAGGGGCGTGGCTTCGCATCCCGACCCCTGTTTTCGGCACATTGTGGGTCGGGGGATACGGCCTTCACCCGGAGACTGCTGAATCTGCAGTGCTGGCTTCTGCACTGTGACAGGAGCCGGGTTGCAGCATCCAGCTCCTGTCACTGAGCAGGAGCCGGCACTTTGGTGTCACCCCTCAGAGGGTAACACCCGGGTGCGGACCGCACCCCCCGCACCCACGTTGTGACGCCAATGCTGGAGTGACACAAGGGGGAGCTGGCTGGAGTGACACAGAAGGATCCTGGTAGGAGAGACATAATGGGGGAGATGACTGGAGTGATACAGGAGGGTGCTGGCTGGAGTGACACAATGGGGAGCTGGCTGGAGTGACACAGGAGGGTGCTGGCTGGAGTGACACATTGCCACATGGGGGAGCTGGCTGGAGTGACACATGGGGGAGCTGGCTGGAGTGACACATGGGGGAGCTGGCTGGTGTGACACATGGGGGAGCTGGCAGGAGTGACACAATGGGGAGCTGGCTGGAGTGACAAAGGAGAATCCTGGCAGGAGAGACACAATGGGGAGCTGGCTGGAGTGACACAGGAGGGTGCAGGCTAGAGTTACACATTGACACATAGGGGAGCTGGCTGGAGTGACACATGGGAGAGCTGGCTGGAGTGACACATAGGGGAGCTGGCTGGTGTGACACATGGGGGAGCTGGCTGGAGTGACACATGGGGGAGCTGGCTGGAGTGACACATGGGGGAGCTGAAGTGTATTATGTGAATATGGCTTTTTCAATATATTTTATGTGGATCTGGATTTTTACATTATTTTATGTGGAAGTGTCTTTTTCAATGTATTTTATGTTGATTCTTGCTTTAAAATTTATTTTATGTGGATCTGGCATTTTCATTGTATTTTATACCAGGGGTGTGGCCTAGCAGGCACAAGGTCACACCCTATTTTTGCACGTGCACCTTCGGCTTGATGTCGGCTCTTTGACGTACCTAACAAGATTTGTTGGCTCTTTGTCTCTGACTGGTTGGCCACCCCTGGTGTAGATCTATAGTCCAGATACCATCATGAAACCCTTCCAAATAGATGAGGAGGGCACAAGCCTTTACACAAGCGTTTAGAAGCTGCAGCCCTGTTACAGTATACACTATATATTTTATACTGTATAATGTGTGGCACAGACACTAAAGAGTAAGGCCCAGATTTATCAATCCTTGGAGAGTGATAAATTGCACGGTGATAAAGTACCAACCAATCAGCTCCTAACTTCCATGTTACAGGTTGTGTTTGACAAATTACAGTTAGGAGCCGATTGGTTGGTCCTTTATCACCGTGCTATTTATCACTCTCCAAGGCTTGATAAATCTGGGCCTAAATACTTTGCTGACATTTAATCATCTATCATAATTTATTTTTTACTGATCACGTCAATTGTAATATTTACCTTTCTTTCTTTTTTTCTTTTTAAATAAAAACCATCCAATAAGTATCAATGGTAATATTAGACATAAGGCGAATGTTGCATAATAACTGCGCTGATTATCTGTAATGCAGAAAGTAAACAAAATAAAATATATATTGTACAATACACTGTTATAAATCTGTAAAAAAAATATTTGTTTATTACATTTTAGCATAAAGAGTGGCCCCAATATCCAGCTAGGGGACCACATATGCCCACATGCGGCAGATATTGTATAGGGGGCTTTCTGATTCATGAGCACTATGGGGGTCTATTCATGAAGCAGTGAAAAGTTTGGAGAAGTTAGCCTCTGGAGAAGTTGCCCATGGCAACCAATCAGCTGCTCCGTACAATTGTATAGTATGCAAATCATAAATGTTACTTCAATGCTGATTGGTTGCCATGGGCAACTTCTCCACTGGCTCACTTCTCCACACTTTTCACTGCTTCATGAATAGACCCCCATGTGAGATACAGTAGCTCAGCAGCACTATCACAAGGATATATGACTAGAAGGTCCCCAGTACCTACTAAAGAGGCTGTGCTGGTGACTGCAGCCAGTGAGTGAAGTGTGGTGTTTGAGTGTATGTCATAGCTGCTATTCAGGGAGTGAGGTGTGAGAGGGCCCTTGGCTATGATTCTGTGCAGAAGCCCAAGTACCGTTAGCTACGGCACTGATAGAAACAGAAGTTCTTATACAGACCCTGTGCATAACTCTCGTTGATGGCCCCACCTCTGTATTGGGAGCATATACAATTTATCATCAACAGATGTTGCCACGTATGGATGTTTTGGGGGGGATTTCCTGCAAGATAACTTGGTAAAATATGCCCCTTAAACTTTTCCAGAGGGGCTGTTAGGACGCCTGTGAAACGCATGTCAATCATTTTGTATGGGGGAAAAAACACAGAATAAGCCATATGTGAATCCACACGCATTTCTCCACCATAATAGGTGAGTATTGTACCTCTAACCTTTATAAAGGCATGAAATCATGAACCACTATATTTTGTTTCTTTTCTTTTTCCAGTTCTATTGCGCCAAAGAGATTCCTTTTTTTCAGTAACACGGGTCAAGCCACAGAGCAACATGGTGTCTGTTCAAATCCAGAACCAAACTCCTTCTTGCTTCTTCTTACCAGCTACAGAGCTACTGTACCTGCCGCAAGGACATACATTGGTATTACAACAAGGAAGTGGCAGATGGCTCAAGTAAGTATTCCATCCAATCTGGAATTTTTTGTTTTTGGAGAAACATCACACATTTTGAAACCTTATCTGTTGGGCACCTCTTATGGCCAGTGTTACTAAATTAGGCTGCAGTCTGACTCTACCTGATCTACAATGAAGTCCAAATATATGATAAATTAGTGTTAAAGCTTTGGAGGTGGGAGTAATCCAGTGGATCAGGTGTTATTGCAAATGTATACAGTGCATTAGGTCCACTTTTGCAACAAGTAAGTAGGCCAATTCCATGGCTCAGGGACAGATCACATGGACCCCCAAGGTGGCCCACCCACCTGCCTTCTGCCTCTGCTTTTTTGATGCTGCCCTCACTTATGCTGAGTTGGGCCCCAGGTTTTTAATTCTAGTAAGTGGCAGTGTGCATCTGGAGCCTTGATCTGGATGGTCTTGCTTACGTCCAGATGAATGGCCACTCCCCAAGATCTAGCCACCAATGAGTAGCATTATTTCAAGTCAATCCCTCCCCTCCATCTACCATCCTCTTCTGGATTTGTCCAACACAATCCTCCTCTGTCCATCTACTCCCCCTTATCTCTCTTGAATGAGAGAATGAGCACATTGCTAATGCGTCAATTATTTTTTGACCTTGTGGACTCCAGTAACTCAGAAGTTCCTATGTGTTCCACAGCCTGTGCTCTAGCACTCTGATTCCCTTAGCAGCCGGCTAGCATAAACAACAGGTGGCAGCCTTCATCTTACTGAAGACTTTACTAAAGTACCATTCTTATAATGGCTATGGACTGCAAGATAGTGAAACCAACCAGTCAACATAGACTGGGGGAGTAGCAAAGGCCCCAATAATCAGAGCACCTCCATTCACAGCTATGAAGTTTGCTGAATGACAATTGGGTAGATAAGGCATGTTTGATTAACAAACCATTTAATCCAGACCTTTTTCCAGACTGAAACTTTATAATACAGGTCCATACACTGAACAATAAACCGTTTAAACCAATCGCTTGATCTTTTGGTTTGCATGTTAATCATATTGTAGCTCATGGATGCAGCTCAGTCACTTTGGTAGAGGATAGGAACCTTCTGCTGCCTACATTTGTTATACCAGGCCATGATGTGTAAGTAGGGTAGATAGGAAAGGTGAATAAGCAGGAAAGGGCTTTTGGAGTAGCAATTAGGAGTAGGGGAAGGACAGAGGTGTTTGGAAAGGTGAAAGTCCAACCTGTCCAGTGAGTCTGGGGTCCGGTAAGGGAAAGGTGGTCAACACTTTGCCTTAGTAATAGTAATATAGTAGATGAGAAAAACACTATTCTAGTTGCTGCCTCAGGTAACAGAATTATTATAAATTCCATAGTCCTCACCCATTTTATGCAGATTTCTGTTACTAACATCAGGGCAGATCTCCTGTAGATGGAAAGAGATGTTCTTCTGATCTGCTGGGTTGTGTACTACACACAGGAGCTCCATGTCCCAGGACTCTGGCTGCAGTGACACCTGGATGGTGTCACCATTATTATACACCTGATACTCAGTGTCTCTGTGTCGGTATTTCCAGGTGTAGGACAAGGCTGATGTGTTTGTTGGGACGGAACAATGGAGAGTCATATTACACCAGTTAGTTGTGTTCTTCACTGATTCATTCCTTATATATGGATGAGGAACAGGTTCTGTGATGAGAAACAAACAGACACGTTATATAAGTTTAATAGCATGTTAACCCAATGGTAATATGTTGTATAATCTATAAACCTTTGCTGATAGAGTAATTATTGCTAATCGAGAACATTCAAGGATATTGGGTTTATAGGCATATTAAGCTCTATCTTTGGGGGTTCCACACATCTTCACAGATGATCACTTATATTGTTGCTATGTGTGTGATTGCTTACACAATTGCCTTCACTTTCATGTACAATTACATATAGCACCACCAATGGACAGTAAGGGTGTTGCAGCAAAGCAATATAAAAAAATCCACTAGTAAACTACTTTCATTTTTCAGGGGCGGCTGTGCTACTGCGCATGTGCGGTTTCCTGACCATGCATGTGGTGATTTTGCAGTAAATAGTGATTTTGCATGCTAAATAGTAAACAGTCCCCTGTAATGGATAAATATCCACAGATTACAGCAATATAATGTGCATTCAGTGGTGTAACGGCGTGGGTGTAGTGGTTGCCGCATGCTACGGGGCCTGAGCGGCTTCCAGGGCCCGCTGTTCCCACTGCACTTAGTCATGGGCTCCCAGCATCCAGTTATCCCCCCTTCACCCCTGCCCATGATGAGAACGCCCACCACCGTTGATAGCAAGCTGCAGCCCCGCGGAGGATGTAGAGGGGGGGGGGGGGGGCGGGTGCCCTACCTGGCCATCTGCAAGTCATGGCTGCAAAGCAGTCACCAGTGCCACGATTCATGAGTATTTAGGGGCGGGGCTTAATTGTGTGAAGTGCCCATCCCCATCAGGGACCTCTGCTATACTTAGAACAGGTAATGTATTGTCTGCTTGTTTCCCCTCCCTCTGTCTTCCTCTCTCTCTCCCTGACAGTCTCTCTCGCTCCTCTATCTCTTTCTCTCTCTCCTTGATACTGTCCCCCTCTCTCTGTTTCCCTCACTGACACACTCTCTCTCTCTCTGACACTGCCGCTCCTTCTCTCTCTCCCTGCTACTGTCCCCTCTCTTTCTCTCTCTCCCTGACACTGCCTCTCTCGCCCTCTTTCTCTCTCCCTGACACTGCCTCTCTCGCCCTCTCTCTCTCCCTGACACTGTCTCTCTCTCTCTGACACTGTCCCTCTCCCTAATACTATCTCTCTCTCCCTCCATGAAACTGTCTCTCCCTCTCTCTGACACTGTCTCCCTTTCTCTCTGACAGTCTCCCTCTCTCTCCCTGACACACTCTCTCTCTCTCTCTCTCCTTCTCTCCCTGATACTCTCACTCTTTTGCTCCCCTCTTTCCCTCTCCCTCCCTCCTTGACACTCTCTCACTCCCATCCCTCTCCCTCTCCCTCCTCCTCATTATCTCTCTTTCTCTGACACCAGTGCCACGATTCACGAGTATTTAGGGGTGGGGCTTAATTATGCGAAGTGCCCATCCCCATCAGAGACCTCTGCTAAATTTAGGACAGGTAATGTATTGCCTGCTTGTTTCCCCTCCCTCTCTCTTCCTCTTTCTCCCCCTGATTCCCTCTCTCTTCCCCTCTCATCCCTTTCTCTCGCTTTCTCCCTGACACTCTCTCTTTCTCGTTCCTGTCTCTCTTTCTCTTATTCCTTCTTTTTCCATGAAACTCTCTCTCTCCCTGACCCCACTCTCTCTCTCTCTCTCCCTCTATTTCTTGCTCTTTTCTCTCTTTCTTTCTCCCCTCATTCTCTCTCTGCTGCTCCCATCAGGGGCATTGTAGTGACAATGGCGGGGGGGATTTCAAGATTCTGCTATGGGGCCCACAAAGTTCTAAATATTCCCCCCGGTGTGCATTCCATAGGCTGTCCCTGCTTCTACATGGCACCGTGAAGACATACACTATGTAAAACATCTGTATACAATGAAACAGTTGTACTGAAGGCTAGGTGGCACTAGTTTGCAACTCATTCATACACTTTTGGGGTCCTCCCCAACAGTACTGTAAAGGCTTGTGACCACCCCCTATGTAGCTCACTAGACTGTTCATTGTGGAGTTGTGGTGAGTCTACTGGAGGCAGAAGAGATAGGATCTGCAGACAGCCTGGCACCCGGATGGCTGGCAGAAGATAAGGAAGTCCTGTATTTTTGTGAGACAAACCCAAGTCTGCTACAGGGGCCAGTTGGAGTCATTGGCAAGTCCTGTGCCTAGGAGAAGAGCAGGAACCAGTATGTGACCACAGTGATTGACCGATTGGGAACCTTATTATGAAACTACTCTGAAGGTGGTAGTTAGCCTAAATGCCCACTTTGTGATGAGAAAGTGTTGACATGTACTTAAATGGTTAATCGCTACAAGCTGTCTCTTAACTGAGTGTTATTGTGCACTCATTAGCCACATTAACATCACATGTCTGTGTTATTGTGTATGATTCATCAGCCACAATAACAGCACGGGGTATATTTAATGAAAGTCGATTTGGGTCAATAGGGGTCATTCCGAGTTGATCGCTCGCTAGCAGTTTTTAGCAGCCGTGCAAACGCATTGTCGCTGCCCACCGGGGAGTGTATTTTCGCTTTGCAGAAGTGTGAACTCCTGTGCAGCAGAGCGCCTGGAAAAACATTTTGTGCAAAACAAGACCAAACCTGGACTTACTCTTCGTGTGCGTTGATTCTAACGTTAGAGGGTTGGCTTTTGACGTCACACACCCGCCCAGCGTTCGCCCAGCCACGCCTGCGTTTGCCCTGGCACGCCTGCATTTTTCCAAACACTCCCAGAAAACAGTTGACACCCAGAAACGCCCCCTTCCTATCAATCTTCCTGCGTTATGCCGTGCGACTAAAAGCTTCGCTAGAACCTGTGCAAAACTACAATGGACTTTGTACCTGTACATTGCGCGTGTGCATTGCGGGGCATATGCATGCGCATAAATGCCAATTTTTAGTCTGATCGCTGTGGTGCGAACAACGGCAGCTAGTGATCAACTCGGAATGACCCCCTATGTTTGGTTAATGTTCGGTTGATTTTGTGTTCAGGGTCTAAATCCCACATTTACTAGCAGATGTTTTTTGACATTGTTTAAAAAAAATGTCAAAAGTAATCTGTTAGTAAATGAAACACAAACAAACAAACAAACAAACAAACAAACAAACCATGAAACACGAAATCGATCAAAAATCAACCAAACATCGATCAAAATTGATTAACGTCGACCCAAAACGACTTTTAGTAAATATATTGCCCCACATGTCTTAGTCAACAGATGTAAAGGTCAGGCTGATTATTTATTTATTATTTATTTATTTATTAACAGTTTCTTATATAGCGCAGCATATTAGACTGCAGGTGCATGTTGTTTACTTGCCTATATGGTGGTCATTCCGAGTTGATCACTAGCTGCTTTCGGTCACTGTGCAGCGATGAGGCAAAAAAATGGCACTTCTGCGCATGCGGCGCAATGCGCACGCGCAACGTACTATTACAATGAACAATGTAGTTTAACACAGGGTCTAGCGAAGCTTTTCAGTCGCACTTCTGGCCGCAGAGTGATTGACATGAAGTGGGCATTTCTGGGTGTCAACTGACCGTTTTCAGGGAGTGTTCGGAAAAACGCAGTCGTGCCAGGAAAAACGCAGGCGTGGCTGGACGAACGCAGGGCGTGTTTGTGACGTCAATACAGGAACTGAACAGTCTGAAGTGATCACAAGCGCTGAGTAGGTATTGAGCTACTCTAAAACTGCACAAAAATTTTTTGTAGCTGCTCTGCGATCCTTTCATTCGCACTTCTGCTAAGCTAAAATACACTCCCAGTGGGAGGCGGCATAGCGTTTGCACGGCTGCTAAAAACGGCTAACGAGCAAACAACTGGGAATGACCACCAATAAAAGGGTCTGTATGTGCCCAAGCTTGTCACTGTGTTATTGTCCAAGAGAGATTATAACTTTTATATTGACTGCTGTTTATTATCTATCACCTGTATCCTGTTATATTAAATAAAGCCTACACTGGTTTTGAATCAACTAACCTGCTTGCTCACATCTGCTACTTGTAGGATTCTGCCAATAGAAAGAAGGTGAGTTATCACAATCCCTATGCACTGTATGATGTTTGCTTACAGATATATGGCTCATATTTATTAATAGGTATGTATTTGTGCATACATGAACAGCAAAACAAACAAATTCAAGCGCTGATAAGATAAATTAAATGAATAAAGTATATCTAGTGATATAGGCAACAAACCAACTTGAATGCCTGTGAATGTATCCAAAAATTACACCCGCGCTTAAGCAGGTGAAAAGACACAAGAAACAATAGTTTCGTATTGCGCTAAAAACACTCTCAGTCTGATAGGCAGAATCATGGATTATGTTATTGAAACAAATGTTGTTATTAAGCATTCAATATAAAAAAAATGGAAACCGGTTGCTCCAAATACAATAAAAAATATATAATATTATTTGTAACAATGTAACACTAATGCAATGACAATGTTATTAAAACCACAATATAAACGTTTCTGAAGTCAAACAATACGTGTGTATATATATATATATATATATATATAAAATATGAATTTTAACAGCTGGTGAAAAAACACCTGTATTGAGTTTTAGTGGAAAAAGGATCAAAATGTGGAATAGACAGAAAGCTTCATTAAGCACTGTAGTAAAGCAGGTGCGGCCGCACGCTGCCTATGAAGAAGATTTGACGCTCTCCCACTCCTGTGTGTGGCTTTTTAATA
Source organism: Pseudophryne corroboree (assembly GCF_028390025.1). NCBI lineage: Eukaryota > Metazoa > Chordata > Amphibia > Anura > Myobatrachidae > Pseudophryne > Pseudophryne corroboree. The sequence goes on from NC_086455.1 coordinate 22,471,360, forward strand.
AAACAATCCATGATTCTGCCCAGGACGGACTGGGGTTTCAAATTGGGCCAGGCATATGCCAGAAGTGCCAGGTGGCCAGTCCGGCCCTGATTCTGCCTATCAGACTGAGAATGTTTAACTAGCGGAATACCAGACTATTATTTCTTTGTGCGTACATGATCCAGCTTTCTGGTGGCAGAATCCCGCAAATCTGCCTGGGTGCGTGGGTGTATGCACAATGTATTCTGTATGGCCAGAGCAGAATGATACAATTTATTCTATACAAACTGGCCTAGTACTCACTCTGCACAAGCCTCTGTGTGCGGCGAAATCATTCAGTATTTGGCGGCACAGTTGCGCAGAACTAAGACACTTTGACGCACGCTACATCAATGTGAAACTGATGGCATTGCCCATGGCAGCCAGCTATGCCCCCAATTTCCTATCTTATTTTGTTCTTGTTTGTCCCACTTCTGTAGTCAATGATAAACAAAGTGTTACTAGCAATAAACGGCAACACCTAAAGTTTGAGAAGCAGGAAATATTAGTAAATACACAAAATGAGCATTTGCCTTGAGGATTGTATTTGCCCTTGGTATACACAGCACATTACAGCGCAGTTAGACAAAGATCATCAGTAAAAACAAAGACTGTAAAATTCACAAAGTTGTATAAAATACTTGCCAATTTCTACTGTATAAATAGATGCTTCTTACAGTACATGGAGTTTCATAAACGTCTCTCATTTTGGCGCTGTTGGATATATGGCTGGATGCAGAGCATAAAATATGCAGATTAGTTTTGCGCGTGGCTGCACATAGATGCTGATCTGCATATAGGGGGTCATTCCGAGTTGATCGTAGCTGTGCTAAATTTAGTACAGCTACGATCATCTTCCCTGACATGCGGAGGGACGCCCAGCACAGGGCTAGTCCGCCCCGCATGTCATTCCCCCCCCCCCTTCACAGAAGTGCAAAGGCATCGCACAGCGGTGATGCCTGTGCACTTCAAGAGTAGCAGCTTTAGTGTGCTGGTCGTGAGCTACTCCTCGCTCCCCGGCCCCCAGCGGCTGCGTGTGACGTCACGTAGCAGCTGCGGCCCGCCCCCCCCCTTCGGTCCGGCCACGCCTGCATTGGCCGGACCGCGCCTACGAAGCAGCGGCTAAACACCGCCGTTCTGCCCCCTCCCACCCAGCGATTGCCTCTGCCTGTCACTCAGGTAGAGGCGATCACAGCCCTGCAACGGCCTTTGGGCGTCTGCCATGTGCCCGGCGCACTACAGCGCCGGCGCATGCGCAGTAGAGAACTGTTCGCTCAGCTGCAAAAAACAGCAGCGAGCGAACGGGTCAGAATGACCCCCAGAGACACATAGAGCCTAATTCAGACCCAATCACTGCTACAACAGCGATCGCAGCCTGATACCCTTTCTGTAGTGCCCTAGCACAGCGGGCGCACTGCTTGTGTGCACTCAGTGAGAAGCAAAAGCATCTCACTGATGCAATCGCCTGATTAACAGGCAGAGGCAGTCGTGGGGCGGGAGGGGGCGTGCCAACGGCATTAGAACACCGTTGGGGGGTGCGGTCCGAACAACGCAGATGTGCCCGGACCGTTGATGTGGAGTCGGGAGACGTACGCAGGAATCCAGGCAGCAAGCGCAGCGTGCCCCCTCGCGATCGCGCTGTGCTTGCCATGCTTCAGGCCTGGTGGCGAACTGCGCTTGCCACACTATTATATTTCCCCTCCGGTGGTGGCGTGGGAATTCGGGGCTCTGATCAGGATTCGGCATTTTGCAGACTGTCTGGATTTTGGTGTCGGTCTCCTGACTGCCGGGATCCCGACAGCCGGTAAATGAACTGCATCCCAGGGAAATACACGGTAATTATGATGACAGTAGTCACTTCTGATTGGCTGATTGCGGATTCCCCACTGAATCTGGTAAGTGCTTTTGAGTCGTTACTGCATATGTGATTTTATCTAAATCTAATAGGGAATGAATACAGTACATCTCTATAGAAAGAGCGTTTACAAAATTGTGCACAAGTAATGAAAGTAAACCTGGTGCATGCACTACTGACGCAGACCTGCACACACCTTGTGGTTCCCCCAACTTTGTGTTTGCGTGCACTTACATTTTTGGTGAATGTGTTTTACATTTCCATATTTCTTATCAAATCAGCCCTTTAGTTTTAATCTCAATAAATAAGTGAGGGATTATTACCAAACACAGTGACATTATATGATGACTTATATTCTTCTCCACCTGTACACGTTATGGTTACATGGTAGAGGCCACTGTCCTCCATCCTCAGGTGACTGATCCTCAGTGTTCTCCCATCGTGCAGCATCTCCAGCCTCTTATCAAACTGCTTATTCACTGTGCTGAGCTGATGATTGGTGAAACTGGCCAGTATGTAGGACTGGAAATTCCAGTACATTGCAGATACAGAACATGTCCGATCCACAGACGGTGACAGATCCACAGACAGGCTTATCACACCAGTCACTTGCTGGGGGACGTCTTGTTCTCCTGTGAACAGTATACAAATGGGAGTATAGGTTGGTCAGTACTTACATACATACATACATACATAGTGTACGCAGACTCTTCCCCATATAAAGTTATTTTGCTGCATATTTCAGCTGCAGACCCTTCACGGTACATTGTGGCTGTCCCCTGAAAACAAACAGTATGTCACAAATATTGAATCATAAATAGGCCCGTTATACTCTATGTATATATTTAGGCTTACCATATTATTCCTTTAAACCAGGACCCTCATAGAATACACAGGTTCTGTGGCTGATTAAATCCAGGTGAAATGCAGGCCTGAAGTCAGCCAGCCACTGAACCTGTGTAATCCATAAGTGTCCCTGTTTAAAAGGGATAGTATGGTAAATCTAACTATAATGTAATGACCTGGAAATTATTTACTGTATAAATACAGAGAAAATGTCATCTTATAAATGGTTTTAACACATTGTATATACATTTCTGCACATGTAACTTGCTCGGAATATTCTGTTAAAACTGTATTATGGTCAATTTGTGAAGAGTGCTTGTACTATGCACTCTTGCTCTATGCATACTATGCATACTTGCACTATGTGCTCCAAATGACAATACACATACACCTATACTCTAATTGTGCCAAACCCTCTGCCAGATACTTTTTCACAAAATCTGCATCTAATTCATATGGTATATGTTTAATTTGCCAACTGTTGGGATCCCAACGGTCAGGATATCGACAGCTGGGATCATAGCGCCGCCAGCCGGAATACCGGTGCCACAGGACTATTCCCACTCGTGGATGTCCACGACACCCACAGAGTGGGAACAGAACCTTTGGCGAGTGCAGCGAGCCACCGAGCCCACAAGGGGACTCTTTGCGCTCGCCCTGCTGCCGGCATACTGGTGGTCGGGATGCCGCTGTCGGTATATTGCCGGACGGTATCCCAGCCGCTGGTAAATCATACTGAATCCATTCACATCACTAATGTAAAAGTAAACGCACTGGTACCAGGGCCGTCTTAAGAGCAGTGTAGGCCCTGGGCACAGTTCAGTGCTTGTCGTTCCTGGTTTGACGTCACAAACACACCCAGCATTCGCCCAGACACTCCTCAGTTTCTCCAGCCACTCCCGCGTTTTTCCCAGAAACGGTAGCGTTTTTCCGCACACTCCCATAAAACGGGCAGTTTCCGCCCAGAAACACCCACTTCCTGTCAATCACATTAAGATCACCAGAACGAAGAAAAGTCCTCGTAATGCCATGAGTAAATTACCTAACTGCATAGCAAATTTACTTGGCGCAGTCGCACTGCGGACATTGCGCATGCGCATTAGCGACTATTTGCTACGTTGCGAAAGAAAAATAACGAGCGAACAACTCGGAATGAGGGCCAATGAGCATTAAACACCCCTGGCAATGAGCATTACACCCCTGACAATGAGCATGACACCCAGAGCATGAGACCCCTGGCAATGAGCATTAAACCCCTGGCAACAACCAATACACCACTGGCAATGAGCATGACACCAAGAGCATGAAAACCCCTGGCAATGAGCATTACACACCCCTGACAATGAGCATTACACCCCTGGCAATGAGCATTACAACCCTGGCAATGATCATGGAACCCAGGGCATGTAACCCCTTGCAAAGAGCAAGGAACCCAGAGAATGAAACCCATGGCAATGAGCATGGAACCCAGAACATGAAATCCCTGGCAATGAGCAGGTAATTTAAAAGTAATTAGAATCCTTTCTGTGGGGCACAATGTGTGATGGGTATTGTTTGTGTGTGGCATATTGTATCACGGGCATTGCAGTGTGTAGCATAATGTATAACGGACACTGTGGTGTGTGGTGTAATGTGTCACAGGCATTACGTGTGTGGCATAATGTGTCAGGGGCATTACAGTGTGTGGCATATTGTGTAATGGGCATTACAGTGTGTGGCATAATGTATAAGGGGAATTACAATGTGTGGTATAATGTGTCACGGCTATTATGGTGTGTGGCATAATGTGTAAGGGGCATTGCGGTGTGTGGCATAACGTGTAAGGGGCATTAATATAAGTAGGAAAAATGACAAATAATGTAAGGGGCATGAATCAGGATTTTTTTTCTCTCCTGTGGTGGCCAACGTCTGGGCGTGCAGGTTACAAAACTGGTGTACAAGGTAGCATTTTCCTGCAATGCCACGCCCCTTGCAGTGAGGCCACACACCCCTTTTTGGATCGCGAGTATGCAAATTCTTTACTTTTATTATTATTTATTTATTACCAGTTATTTATATAGCACACACACATTCCGTAGCGCTTTACAGAGAATATTTGGCCATTCACATCAGTCTCTGCCCCAGTGGAGCTTACAATCTATATTCCCTACCACATGTACATACATTCATTTTAGGGTTAATTTGTGTTGGGATCCAATTAACCTACCAGTATATTTTTGGATTGTGGGAGGAAACCCACACAAGCACAGCGAGAATATACAAACTCCACACAGTTAGGGCCATGATGAGAATCGAACCTATGACCTCAGTGCTGTGAGGCAGTAATGCTAACCATTACACCATCTGTGCTGCAATGTTTTTGGCTTGGGGTAGCAAAATTTCTAGTTACGCCACTGTTACAGAGATATACATAAGTAATCTTTTCTCTTTCTGGTGTAACTACATTCTGGCTGAGGAACATTTCAGAACAGATTTCAGTTAAGCAGAAGATGTTGGTTTTCGAACTGCTCATAAAAATGGTCCTTCTTTCCTCCCTGTGCTGCGATCAGGCTGTCAGTGATCACCTCAGATTCCCACACTGTGCTCAGGAACCGTTTCATTTGATGATCACTGCCGCAAATTGTACAATATGAATGCTATGTTGCTGAAGGCAGTTTCTATATTAGTGGTTGAGTCAGTGCCGCTGCCAGGTCCTGTGCACCCTAGGCAAAGCCTCAGACCAAGCGCCCCTAACCTGCAACTTCCCACCATCACATCCTCTCGGAGGGGAGATGCAGGAGGCCACTAGGTGGCCTGGGGTGAATTGCATCATTATACATATATAAAGATAAGGGACAACACTCACGGACTTTTAAAATGAAAAAGAATATTGTAAACAAAGTAACAAAATGTTATGACTTTGGTCCTAATTCAGCTTCAGCTGCAGTTTTGCGTTTTAAGTACAGGAAAAGGCCACCCAGCATAAAATACCCTGCAGTGTTGCAATCGCAATGTAATTGTGTTGACATCGCTGTTAGTGGAAGTACCCCGGTCTCCGCAGTCAGGCTGTGAAGGCAGGCACAGGGCAGACATTTTTTGGGTCGCATCACACAGCCGCCCCAATCCCATCCCCATTTCCAACGGCACACCTGACCAATGCCAAGCCAACACCCCTGCAATGCCGCGTCGCTGCCCCGTACCGCCCCAAGAACGTCTCTACCGGTCAATTATGCAGAGGCATTTGCAAAGTGAGATGCGATCGCATCTCCCCGACCCGCGCGCACAACGGTGGGACACAAGGATTTGCAATCGCATCGCAGCAGCATCTGCTGTTCAATAGGGTCCATTGTTTACGATATACTTTCACTTTCAAATCCTTGAGTGACAACCATTCTTTCTGCCTATGTGTACATGATAGCTGGCATGTTAGGAATTGTATAGGACACTAGGGGTGCCATAGTTACATCTGCCTCTTATGTGCCTGTACATGACTTAATGTCACACGTGTCAGTATGGAGGAAGCGCTGAGACACTATGTGGTACAGCCTGATAGTGGTGGCTGCACTGGAGTAGACCCACAGCAGCAGCCAGCGCAGTGTAAAAGGAGGAGGATACAGAAACATCCTTCAGTTTTTTGTTACGTGAATTCAGTGGAGCCCTCCAGGGGCCGGCGCCCCTAGACAGCCGCATAAAGCTGCCTAATGGTAGAGCCAGAATAGGGCAATTTCAGGACCAAGGGCAATCAGGAGCCAGCACGTCGGCCTGGCCCCCTGCATTTGGGGATCCACCTCTAGCTTAATAACTTGGATCCACCCCTGCTTCTCTGCATCACTGGCTATTGTACTGCCCATTAACTAGAAGATTCTGACTACAGGTTAGATCTTTTGTTACATCTGAACTTAATTACCTCCCTTTGAGTCCAGAATGGGAGAGAGATAAAGTACCATCCAATCAGCTCCTAACTGTCAAACAGTCTGCAACATGGCAGTTAGGAGCTGGTTGGCTGGTACGTTATCTCTATTCACATTTAGTGAGTCATCGGTGGGGTACATTTGCACACTAATGACCATATAATGAAAACACAGCTTCCAATGAAACCTTGTAGGTGATGGAATTTGGGGTGTAGTATGGTATGCCGGCGGCCAGGCTCCCGGCGACCAGCATACCGGCGCCGGGAGCCCAACCACTGGCATACCGACAGCGTGGCGAGTGCTATTGTATTCTCCCTCCAGGGGGGTCGTGGACCTTCACGAGGGAGAAAAAGTGTCGGTATTCCGGCTGGGCGCCGGGATACCGACAGTTTGCATACTGAAGACCACCCTGGAATTTGATATGTACAATGTAATGAATATTTTCACTATTGGAAAATTTTGTCTTGATTAATGTAGAGATACAGGGGTTGATGCAGAGCTAAACGTGCACCTGTTTGCAGGGCATAACTTTTGCACCTAGCATTGGTTTGGAAATTAGCAGTGTTGTACAGAGGCTTGCTAATCCTGGATCGGTGATGCCCAGGAAATCCAGTATTAAGGACATGAGGTGTTTCTGAGGCATATAATAGAAAAGCAATGAGGCATATAGAGTAGCATGAGGAGGATCTGAGGCATATAGAGTAGCATGAGGGGGCTCTGAGGCATACAGAGTAGCATGAGGGGGCTCTGAGGCATATAGAGTAACATGAGGGGGCTCTGAGGCATATAGAGTAACATGAGGGGGCTCTGAGGCATATAGAGTAGTATAATGGGGCTCTGAGGCATATAGAGTAACATGAGGGGGCTCTGAGGCATATAGAGTAACATGAGGGGGCTCTGAGGCATATAGAGTAACATGAGGGGGCTCTGAGGCATATAGAGTAACATGAGGGGGCTCTGAGGCATATAGAGTAGCATGAGGGGGCTCTGAGGCATATAGAGTAACATGAGGGGGCTCTGAGGCATATAGAGTAGCATGAGGGGGCTCTGAGGCATATAGAGTAACATGAGGGGGCTCTGAGGCATAAAGAGTAGCATGAGAGGGCTCTGAGGCATATAGAGTAACATGAGGGGGCTCTGAGACATATATAAGGACATGAGGTAATGCTGAGGCATATATAAGGGCATGGCGATGCAGTGAGGCATATAAAGGGGCACTTTATATTTATTAGAGTGGTTGAATCATGGTCTTAAATATGACAAATAAAAATAAGAATTTACTTACCGATAATTCTATTTCTCATAGTCCGTAGTGGATGCTGGGACTCCGTAAGGACCATGGGGAATAGCGGCTCCGCAGGAGACTGGGCACAAAAGTAAAAGCTTGAACTAGCTGGTGTGCACTGGCTCCTCCCCCTATGACCCTCCTCCAAGCCTCAGTTAGGATACTGTGCCCGCCCAGCGAAGAATCCTTGCAGCTTCTGCCATCGCCCTCCTGCTTCTCGTGCCGCCCTGTCTGTTTACGTGGGCGACTGACGTGATGTTGTCCGATTGGATCAATACCGCCTGACCCTGAAGCAGGGGTTTTGCTTGACTTAGGGCATTGTAAATGGCCCTTAGTTCCAGAATGTTTATATGAAGAGATGTTTCCATGCTTGACCACAAGCCCTGGAAATTTTGTCCCTGTGTGACTGCTCCCCAGCCTCTCAGGCTGGCATCCGTGGTCACCAGGATCCAATCCTGAATGCCGAATCTGCGGCCCTCTAGTAGATGAGCACTCTGCAGCCACCACAGAAGAGACACCCTTGTCCTTGGCGACAGGGTTATCCGCTGATGCATCTGAAGATGCGATCCGGACCATTTGTCCAGAAGATCCCACTGAAACGTTCTTGCATGGAATCTTCCGAATGGAATCGCTTCGTAAGAAGCCACCATTTTTCCCAGGACCCTCGTGCACTGATGCACTGACACCTGGCCTGGTTTTAGGAGATTCCTGACTAGCTCGGATAACTCCCTGGCCTTCTCCTCTGGGAGAAACACCTTCTTCTGGACTGTGTCCAGAATCATTCCTAGGAACAGGAGACGTGTTGTTGGAATCAGCTGCGATTTTGGAATATTTAGAATCCACCCGTGCTGACGTAACACTAACTGAGATAGTGCTACTCCGACTTCTAACTGTTCCCTGGACCTTGCCCTTATCAGGAGATCGTCCAAGTAAGGGATAATTAAAACGCCTTTTCTTCGAAGAAGAATCATCATTTCGGCCATTACCTTGGTAAAGACCCGAGGTGCCGTGGACAACCCAAACGGCAGCGTCTGAAACTGATAATGACAGTTTTGTACTACAAACCTGAGGTACCCTTGGTGAGAAGGGTAGATTGGGACGTGGAGATAAGCATCCTTGATGTCCAGAGACACCATATAGTCCCCTTCTTCCAGGTTTGCTATCACTGCTCTGAGTGACTCCATCTTGAATTTGAACCTCTTTATGTAAGTGTTCAAGGATTTTAGATTTAAAATTGGTCTCACCGAGCCGTCCGGCTTCGGTACCACAAACAGCGTGGAATAATACCCCTTTCCCTGTTGTAGGAGAGGTACCTTGATTATCACCTGCTGGGAATACAGCTTGTGAATGGCTTCCAAAACTGCCTCCCTGTCGGAGGGAGACTTTGGTAGAGCAGACTTCAGGAACCGGCGAGGGGGAGACGTCTCGAATTCCAGTTTGTACCCCTGTGATACTACCTGCAGAATCCAGGGGTCCACTTGCGAGTGAGCCCACTGCGCGTTGAAATTTTTGAGACGGGCCCCCACCGTGTCCGAGTCCGCTTGTAAAGCCCCAGCGTCATGCTGAAGACTTGGCAGAAGCAGAGGAGGGCTTCTGCTCCTGGGAAGAGGCTGCCTGGTGCAGTCTTTTTCCTCTACCTCTGCCCCGGGGCAGAAATGAGTGGCCTTTTGCCCGCTTGTACTTATGGGAACGAAAGGACTGAGTTTGAAAAGACGGTGTCTTTTTCTGCTGAGAGGTGACCTGGGGTAAAAAGGTGGACTTTCCGGCCGTTGCCGTGGCCACCAGGTCCGATAGACCGGCCCCAAATAACTCCTCCCCTTTATACGGCAATACTTCCATATGTCGTTTGGAATCCGCATCCCCTGACCACTGTCGCGTCCATAACGCTCTTCTGGCAGAAATGGACATAGCACTCACTCTTGATGCCAGGGTGCAAATATCCCTCTGTGCATCACGCATATATAGTAATGCATCCTTCAAATGCTCTATAGTTAGTAATATACTGTCCCTATCCAGGGTATCAATATTTTCAGTCAGGGAATCCGACCACGCCACTCCAGCACTGCACATCCAGGCTGAGGCGATTGCTGGTCGCAGTATAACACCAGTATGTGTGTATATACCCTTCAGGATATTTTCCAGCCTTCTATCCGCTAGTTCTTTGAGGGCGGCCGTATCAGGAGACGGTAACGCTACTTGTTTAGATAAACGTGTGAGCGCTTTATCTACTCTAGGGGGTGTTTCCCAACGCGCCCTAACCTCTGGCGGGAAAGGGTATAGTGCCAATAATTTATTAGAAATTAGCACTTTTTTATCGGGGGAAACCCACGCTTTATCACACACCTCATTTAATTCATCTGACTCAGGAAAAGCTACTGGTAGTTTTTTTACTCCCCACATAATACCCTTCTTTGTGGTACTTGTAGTGTCAGAAATGTTCAATGCCTCCTTCATTGCCGTGATCATGTAACGTGTGGCCCTACTGGACATTACGTTTGTCTCCTCACCGTCGACACTGGACTCAGTACATGTGTCTGGGTCTGTGTCGACCCACTGAGGTAACGGGCGTTTTATCGCCCCTGGCGGTGTCTGAGACGCCTGGACAGGCACTAATTGATTTGTCGGCTGTCTCATGTCGTCAACAGTTTTTTGTAAAGTGCCGACATTGTCACGTAGTTCTTTAAATACAACCATCCAGTCAGGTGTCGACTCCCTAGGGGGTGACATCACTAACACAGGCAATTGCTCTGCTTCCACATCATTTTCCTCCTCATACATGTCGACACAATCGTACCGACACCCAGCACACACACAGGGAATGCTCTGATAGAGGACAGGACCCCACTAGCCCTTTGGGGAGACAGAGGGAGAGTTTGCCAGCACACACCAGAGCGCTATATATATATAGGGATAACCTTATATAAGTGTTACTCCCTTTTATAGCTGCTGTTTATAATTTAGCTGCCAATAGTGCCCCCCCTCTCTCGTTTTTACCCTGATTCTGTAGGGACTGCAGAGGAGAGTCAGGGAGCCGTCCTTCCAGCGGAACTGTGAGGGAAAATGGCGCTTGTGTGCTGAGGAGATAGGCTCCGCCCCTTCACGACGGCCTTATCTCCCGCTTTTTTCTGGAAAACTGGCAGGGGTTAAATACATCCATATAGCCCAGGAGCTATATGTGATGTATTTCTTTTGCCATCCTAAGGTATTTCAGTTTTTATTGCGTCTCAGGGCGCTCCCCCCCAGCGCCCTGCACCCTCAGTGACCGGAGTGTGAAGTGTGCTGAGAGCAATGGCGCACAGCTGCAGTGCTGTGCGCTACCTTAGTTGAAGACAGGAACGTCTTCTGCCGCCGATTTCACCGGACCTCTTCGTTCTTCTGGCTCTGTAAGGGGGCCGGCGGCGCGGCTCCGGGACCCATCCAGGCTGAACCTGTGATCGTCCCTCTGGAGCTAATGTCCAGTAGCCTAAGAAGCCCAATCCACTCTGCACGCAGGTGAGTTTGCTTCTTCTCCCCTTAGTCCCACGATGCAGTGAGCCTGTTGCCAGCAGGACTCACTGAAAATAAAAAACCTAAAATAAACTTTTACTCTAAGCAGCTCAGGAGAGCCACCTAGCATGCACCCTTCTCGTTCGGGCACAAGAATCTAACTGAGGCTTGGAGGAGGGTCATAGGGGGAGGAGCCAGTGCACACCAGCTAGTTCAAGCTTTTACTTTTGTGCCCAGTCTCCTGCGGAGCCGCTATTCCCCATGGTCCTTACGGAGTCCCAGCATCCACTTAGGACGTTAGAGAAAAGGTCATAACCGTACTGCAATTTTGGCCTCCCACCAAACACCCCTAACAATAGCAGTTTTTATTATATCAAATAAATGATTTTATTATATAACATTCACCTGCTGATATAACTTCCATGTGCCCTGTCAGGACAGTAGAAGCTTGTATGTGTCTTTGCTCATTTTAATAATTGATTTAAACATTAATTCTAATTAGTATCATTAAAAGAACAAGATAACCGAGAATCAATAAGGGGGTACTGTACCTTGGAAGGCAGTTGTGTCTGTTTATCTAAAGCCATGGGAGTTTTCACAGGATTTAGGCTTTTTCCTACTTATCAAAGCGCCTTCATGTTTACGACTATTAGCTGGTAATAGATTGTAAGCTCCTTGGAGCAGGGCCCTCTACCCTCTTCTCTCACACTTCAGTTACAGCTCTCTCCTACTCAGTGACTGTCTATACCTGCATTTTCTTTCGCTCGTTATCATTCATCTCTTCCAATAGCTGCTCGCCGCTAGTAGTACACCGATTACTCCTTTGCATCTTTGCGTCTCAGCTGTATTGTGTCATGAGAATTGTGGTGCTAGTTGTTACCGGTGCTCTGTTTTAGTTCTTCAGATACTGTAGTGTTAAGTTCTGTGTACCCTGTATTGTTCTAATGTCTGCTGTATGTACGCACTGCAAAACACTTCTGGCGCCTTATACATAAAATGTAATAATAATAATAATAATAACTTGGGTGTCCCTGCAATGCTTAACATCTCAGGATGGTGTTTAATCTCACCAAGAGGAAGGAATGCTTTATTATCACAATAAAATATTTCATTTTAGAAACATAGAAACATAGAATTTGTCGGCAGATAAGAACCACTTGGCCCATCTAGTCTGCCCCTTTTTTTTTTAAATCTCTAACCTTAATTGATCCTTATTTCTTTGTAAGGATATCCATATGTCTATCCCATGCATGTTTAAATTGCTCTACTGTCTTAGCCTCTACCACCTCTGATGGGAGGCTATTCCACTTGTCCACTACCCTCTGTGAAGTAATCTTTCCGCAAACTTCCCCTGAACCTCCCCCCTCCAGTCTCAGTGCCTGTCCTCGTGTCCTATTGCTTCTCTTCATTTGGAGAATGTTTCCCTTCTGGACTTTGTTAAAACCCTTCATATATTTGAAAGTTTCTATCAATTTATATATTTTTTTTAATGACTACTATTTTTGTTTTTCAATTTTGTTTGGTCTGTCAAGGAATAGAGGCCGTCATATAGATCTCCAGTATAAAGGGGGTCATTCCGAGTTGATCGCTCGCTAGCAGTTTTCAGCAGCTGTGCAAACGCTATGCCGCCTCCCACTGGGAGTGTATCTTAGCAGAAGTGCGAACGAAAGGATCGCAGAGTGACTACAAAATAATTTTTGTGCAGTTTCAGAGTAGCTCCAGACCTACTCAGCGCTTGCGATCACTTCAGACTGTTCAGTTCCTGTTTTGACATCACAAACACGCCCTGCATTCGCCCAGCCACGCCTGGGTTTCTCCGGGCACGCCTGCATTTTTTCGAACACTCCCTGAAAACGGTCAGTTGACACCCAGAAACGCCCTCTTCATGTCAATCACTCTGCGGCCAGCAGTGCGACTGAGAAGCTTCGCTAGACCTTCTGTGAAACTATATCGACCGTTGTGAAAGTACGTTGCGCGTGCGCATTGTGCCACATACACATGCGCAAAAGTGAAATTTTTTGCATCATCGCTGCGCAGTGAACATTTTCAGCTAGCGATCAACTCGGAATGACCCCCAAAATACTCATCCAATCCCCTGTTTACCACTTTAATAATTTCCTTTACCCTTTTAAGACCTTGTACTTCAAAATCCTAGGTTTTTGCTCATGAACACGCTTCAACGCAGGATTTAGGTAGGTCTGAATGCAAATGACCCGGGACTCTCATGACCCTGCTCCCGACCAGGGTCACAGAACTGAGACCCGGGAGTTTGCCGGCGTGTTAGACCCGGCAAATTCCCGGGTCAAACGAGTGAAAGCGCCATAATTCTAAAAGGAATATCTTCTTACTACTTTTCCAACAGGAAAATCCATAGGGAATAATAAAAAACAAACAAATATTAACATTAACGCTTAACTACTCCTTGCAGAGCCCCAACGAGAATCACATGCTTACCAGTAACTTTCCAATATAGAGTGGTTCTGATTGGTCAGATTGTGAGAAGGCTGCTCTGATTGGTCAGATTGTGAGAAGGCTGCTCTGATTGGTTAGTTGCAGTTAGATTCCAAGTAGATTGAAGGATAAACTGTATCAATGTACCACTCTACTACACTGGAACTTTCATGAAAGAATACTTGAATAGAAAGGATAATAGAAGAACATTAACGTTCTCAGTTTGCACATTCAGTTAAAGGGATTTTATCAATATGTTGATACACCAACATTCAAATTGTAAAGCGCAACGGAATTTGCTGCGCTATATAAGAAACTGTTAATAAATAATAAATAAATAAATAGCAAATGCTAAACAGAGTACTTTCTCCACAGGGGAAGGCATGTCATGTGATTACCAGTTGTATATCTTTGAGAAACACCCTTTGGCTGATTCCCATGTATACATTACAATAGCTGAGTATGCACTGTGAGTTAGCACGTCAAACTTCTACAAAACAACAGTTACTGTACACCGGAAAATATGGAGCTCTGGTGTAAGGATGATATGCCACATGAGGTAAAGTGCTACAGACTACGCAGTATATTTACTAAAGTGTGGATTTTCAGATGTGGAGATGTTGCCGTAGCAACCAAGCAGTTTCTACTTATCATTTATCTAGCACCTGCTAGAAGATAATAGTCAGAATCTGATTGGTTGCTTTGGGATATATCTCCACATCTGTAAACCAAAACCCATACTTTAGTAAATATGCCCCTATTTCTCCTACTGCTAATATTAATAGTCTACCCCCAGTTTAAATAACCTATAACGTGAACACTTGGAAGCACAGGCGTTTCTAGAATGGGTGGCATGTGTGCGGTGCACACGGACGGGGGCCCACACCACACACGTTGCACCCATTTTTAATACTTACCTTTTTGCAGTCCAGCATCAGGCACTCCAGTTGCGGTGAAAATCGCAGGCCAAAATGGCCGCCGCGCATGTGCACTAGCCAAATTGGTCTCCGGAACATGGCAAGTGCCATGTTTCCGGAGACCTGCGCATATGTAGTAGACTCCGGCACAATGCCGGAGACTACTGCGATGTACAGAGGAGGGGGCCCACCCGGAAGTGCATACGGGCTCCCTCCTCTGTTAAAACGCCCCTGCTTGGGAGGAATGCTTTATTTGAGAGTATACTTATGTATTCTTCAAACATATACATTGAAAAGTTGTGCTGCTCTTTATTCTGTCCATTAATCCATGAGAAATTTTCCTTTTTCTAGACTAGCTGCTGTATCATTTTATGTAATCATTTTATAATATTTGACATAAAATTTATATTGTTCCCCCATTGTATAGTTTACAAAGCAAGTTTGGTTTTGCCTTGTAAACGATTGCTGCTTTAAGAATACTGTAGTTCTCGCACAAAGTATGGCACCTCCGACTTCTCGCAGCCTATTACATTTACCCCACATTTAAAAAAAACCCAGTACTTTCTGTGGGTGGTCTTCAGTATGCCGCCGGCTGGGATCCTAGCAACCAGCATACCGGCGCCGGGATCCTGACCGCCGGCATGCTGACGCATATTCTCCCTCTTTGGGGTCCACGACCCCCCTGAAGGGAGAATAAATAGCACGGCGAACTACCGTGCCCGCAGCACCACAGTGCCCGCAGCATGGCGAGTGCAGCGATCCCGGAAGGGGCTCATTAGCACTCGCCCAGCTGTCGGTATGCCAGCGGTCGGGATCCCGGCGCCGGTATGCTGGCCCCCAGGATCTCAGCCGCCGGCCACTCATACTACACCCCTTTCTGTAATAAGCAGGCAATCTGCTCAATAACGTCATGAGCTAATTTCTTTTTAATGTATATGTAAACACATTGATTTATTAAATAAAACACTTTCGTACATAGGGGGCATTCCGAGTTGTTCGCTCGCTAGCTGCTTTTAGCAGCATTGCACATGCTAAGCCGCCGCCCTCTGGGAGTGTATCTTAGCATAGCAGAATTGCGAACGAAAGATTCGCTAATTTTCTCGTAACGATTACCCCGCAGTTTCTGAGTAGCTCCAGACTTACTCTGCCATTGCGACCATCTCAGTCCTTTTCGTTCCTGGTTTGACGTCACACACACGCCCAGCGTTCGCCCAGCCACTCCCCCGTTTCTCCAGCCACTCCCGCGTTTTTCCCTGAAACGCCAGCGTTTTTCCACACACTCCCAGAAAATGGTCAGTTTCCGCCCAGAAACACCCACTTCCTGTCAATCACACTACGATCAGCAGAACGAGGAAAAAACTTTGTTACGCAGTGAGTAAAATACCAAACTTTTGTGCTAATTTACTTGGCGCAGGCGCGCTGCGTACATTGCGCATGCGCAGTTTGCGACTAATCGCTTCGTAGCGAGAAAACAATAACGAGCGAACAATTCGGAATGACCCCCATAGATACATCTACCCTAATCTTTGCAAATACCCATCTGTTTCATCTATTCACCACACCAACATGCCTTCTTCTTCACATCGAAACACAGCTCATATTCTGTATCAGGGCCATAACTAGGGCTGTGCGAGCAATGCCGTCACCAAGGGTCCAGGTCTCTTATGACGGTACCGTTGCTACCCCACAGTACTTGCATTTGGCTTTCTGCTACAGCCTGTATTGCCTGAGGGAGGCTCCAGGCAGTGCTGTACTTCCTGGTGACCGCTGCCCTGCTGAGCCACTGTTCTGTAGGATCTGACGGAGAATATTTTCTTATGCGTTTACTTGATGCTCTGCAGTATACTGTATATTTGGAATTTTCAAAGTTTAAGGGATCTACTAAACAACCTTGGGCCTGATTCAGACCTGATGGCTGCTGTTTGTGCACAGTGGGCAATTATCGAACTACTGCGCATGCGTATGCACTGCAATGCGTAGGTGCGTCGCCGAACAGCGATAGGATGGTGCAAAAATTTCGCTTGCACGGCCGTTTGCAAGGTGACTGACAGGAAGAGGACGTTTGGGGGTGGTAACTGGCCGTTTTCTGGGAGTGTCTGGAAAAACGCAGGTGTGCCCAAGTGTTTTCAGGGCGGGTGTGTGACATCAGCTTCAGCCCCGATCAGCTTGTTTCTATTGCACTGGAGGAGTAAGTATTGGGCTACGCACACACTGCACAGAATGGGAAAAACATTCGATGGTGAGTGTGATGAGAACGGTTTTGCAGCTGTCCGCTGACTGAGGGGAATTTTCGCACGGCGAACACATGCAATTGCACACTTGCACGGGGCGAATTTACACTCCCCCTGGGCAGTGCCGTAACTAGGCATTTTAGCGCTGTGTGCAAGAAATTACATTGCCCCCCCCATGCAAGATAGGGGCGTGGCTTCATGGGGATTGGGCGTGGCCACAAAATAATAGCAATTCATACTACGGTGCACAGTAGTCTCCATTATTCAAATTACGCTGCACAGTAGCGCCACTACACCAGGTAGAGCCCCTTTTACACATTACAGCAGACTGTCCCCCTTTTTACACATTACAGCAGACAGTCCCCCTTTTTACACATTACAGCAGACAGTCCCCCTTTTTACACATTGCGGCAGCCAGGCCCCCTTTTTACACATTGCGGCATCCAATCCATCTGTTTTACACATTGCGGCAGCCAGGACACCTTTTTACACATTGCGGCAGGCTATCGAAAACACGTGACATCCGTGAGCCAATAAGATGCCGTTTTGAGAACCGAGTAAAACCGAGTAAAACCGAATCCGCTCATCACTACTTTTTACACATTGCGGCATCCAGTCCATCTGTTTTACACATTGCGGCAGCCAGGACCCCTTTTTACACATTGCGGCAGCCAGACCCCCTTTTTACACATTGCGGCAGCCAGGACCCCTTTTTACACATTGCGGCAGCCAGGACCCCTTTTTACACATTGCGGCAGCCAGGACCCCTTTTTACACATTGCGGCAGCCAGTCCACCTGTTTTACACATTGCGGCAGCCAGGCCCCATTTTTACACATTATGGCAGACGGTGTCCCCCAGAGAGAGAGAGAGAGAGAGAGAGAGAGAGAGAGAAAGACAGAGAGGGATATACTTACCTTCTCCCCGCTGACAGGCTCCTCGTGCTGGCATCTCCCTCTTGGTGCAGGCAGCTGAGAAGGAGGAGGAGGGAGGGGGACTGGAGCCGCAGCAGCGCTATGTCATTGATAGTAAGCGCCGCTGCAGCATCCCCCTCTCCTTCCGTATAGGCTGCCCGGCGCTGCTGTGGATGCTGGGATGGAGGAACCGCATCCCAGCATCCACAGCAGCGCCGGGCAGCCTATACGGAAGCAGAGGGGGCTGCTGCAGCGGCGCTTACTACCAATTACATAGCGCTGCTGCGGCTCCAGTCCCCCTCCCTCCTCCTCCTTCTCACCTGCCCGGCGCTGTAGCTCTCCTCCCTGCACAGCGCGGCTGCGGCGCACGGCGCAGATTTAGAGGCGGCATGTAATGAGTCATTTGACTCATTACATGCCGCTGGCCGTGCGCCCTCAGGGCAACTGCGCTGTGTGCCAAGCCCACTTGGCACACACATAGTTACGGCCCTGCCCCTGGGTGACGACTATCTGATCGCAGGACAGTGTAATTTGCAGCACAGTGAACAGGTCTGAATTAGGCCCCTTGTTCAACCCTTAAATTATGCCTGTTATAGGATGTGCGGCCCCTGACTTCAGTAGCAAATAGTTAGTTATGTTAATGAATCTGTTCTCTCTGCAGATAGGGCAATAACAGATGTAATGTGGCAAAAATGTGGACAATAATAAATGTGTTTATGGATTTTCACTATTGTTGAGGTGTGATAAAAGGGGAATCAATTAAGCATTTTTTCACCCACAAAAATAATATATAATTGAAAAGGTTTTTTTTCTTTTCCATGCCTGCTTAACTTTATGTGGAGAAATCGGCTGCTAATTGAATTGCGCCCTTTGAGCCGGTACTGAGCATATAAACCAGTGACCCTATGCACAGAGAATCAGGAGATTGTTACATCACACATGCGGTACAACACATGTGACGCTCTGCAGCTGACAGATCACATGACAGATCACATGACAGATCATTTTAAATGTCTTGTAAACAACAATCTTACAAAACCCCGTGTGACAGGCGCCTAATGTGATTACTGCCAGAGGAAACTACAGTAGCTCCATCCACTATCTCCCTAGCTTTCTGTCTCCCTTCTAGGGCCAGATTAACAATGGAGCGAATGGGAAAATAGCTCCAGGCCTCCACATAAAAATAGGCCCCTTCATCATAAGAGCACTGACCAGACGTCCAGCTGGCCACATGGTCAGCCATAAAACATATGTATTAAAATAAAAAATGTTGGCACAAAATGATCCAATTTTTCTATTTTTAAGTATTTAGGGAGACATTAGACACCCACATGGCACTGGCTACGCCCAAACCACGTTGGTCACTGTTTCTCCCCTTCTCATAATAGACCTTTGATCAATTTCAGCCCCCAGCCATGTATAGGCCCCTAATCCGGCCCTGATCCCTTCCATTCCATAATTACCTACATTTTATTTCTCCTTTCCAGGAGAAGCCTGGAGAGGAGACGCTGCATGCAACTTCGGGGGTCCGGGCTGTGACATAATCAAGCCCGAAAACGCTGCAATTCATGGATCCATGGGTAGGAGGCGGGACTAAAATGATGCTGTTTTGGTCATTTTAGCCCCTCCCCCACCCAACGGACCCGCAAACACCAGAGATTATCTGTACGTCCTGCCCGCTTCACTAAGGTGCGGGAGATGTGCCTGCTCTTCCGGGGGTGCATGGGGCTACCCCAAAAATTGGGGAGCCTCCTGCAACTTCCAGGAGAGTAGGCAAGTACAGTATGTTCCGTTCCTCAAATCATTAGAATATGCCTGTTATCTGGCCTGGCTTTAGCGAAGATAGGACACTGACAAAAAATGTATTGGTTCCTTCAATTCTGATGAAAAAAGCATAGTAGACTAATCAGAAATGTACTGATGCACAATGTCACAGCTCCCAACATTTTTGAGCTTGGAATCAAAACAGGGGGTGTGACTTTGGCAAAGTGGCCACACCCCATCTGTCTTCTTATCATACATGTAGTTGCCGTTTTATTGACGTAGGTAACCTCCCAAACCGAGGCACCTCATTCCCACCAGTGAGAGCACCGCACTTGTAGGCGGTAACCCGACATTTTACATGAAGGATCTTATTTGACAAGTAGAGAGGTGGCAGTTGTGCTGATGCAATGCCTGTTTTATTATCGCCACCTAGTATAAAGATTAGAATAGTTAAAACCAATGCATTACTAACTGAATAAAATATATTTTAGTGCATAAAGGTTTGAGAACATTACTTTAGGAAGTCGTATGGATTTTGAAACTTCATTTTGTTAATGGTGGTCATTCCGAGTTGATCGCTAGCTGCATTCGTTCGCTGTGCAGCGATGAGGCAAAAACACGGCACTTCTGTGAATGCGTATGTGGCGCATTGTGCACGAACGATGTAGTTTCACACAGGGTCTAGCGATGCATTTCAGTAGCACTGCTTGCCGCAGAGTGATTGACATGAAGTGGGCGTTTCTGGGTGTCAACTGTCCGCTTTCAGGGAGTGTGCGGAAAAACGCAGGCGTGCCAGGAAAAACGCAGGCATGGTTGGGCGAACGCAGGGCGTGTTTGTGATGTCAAATCCGGAGCTGAATACTCTGAAGTGATCGCAGGCACTGGGTAGGTTTTGAACTACTCTGAAACTGCACAAATTTTTTTTGTAGCCGCTCTGCGATCCTTTCGTTCGCACTTCTGCTAAGCTAAAAAACACTCCCAGTGGGAGGCGGCATAGCGTTTGCACGGCTGCTAAAAACTGCTAGCAAGCGAACAACTCGGAATGACCCCCAGTATTTGTTAAATTGCGTTTTTTTCAATCCTGCTTTTGCTAAAAATCACAGGCGAAGAGCCGCCCAGAAAGGAAAAAGATGCCCACCGATGCAATCGCAAAATTGCACCGCATACACGGAGTACCATCGATAGTTGCGGATGACCCAGGGCTACTCAGAATAATGAGAATGCAGTCGCACAAGGTGCCATGTTTTTAATTGCAGGAATCGCAGATGACGTCAGATGCACCCCCCTTCTTGTGCAATCACTGCGCAGCCCAGGACTTACTCAGCCGCTGCGATCACTTCAGCCTGTCCGGGGCCGGAATTGACGTCAGGAACCCTCCCTGCAAACGCTTGGACACGCCTGCATTTTTCCAACCACTCAATCAATCTCCTTGCGGTCGCCCATGCGAATGGATTCTTCACACAAAGCCACCGCTTTGTACCCGTGCGTCGCGCATGCGCATTGCGGTGCATGCGCAGTTTAGACCTGATCGCAGGCTGTACGAAAACGCAGCCTAGTGATCTGAATTTCCCCCAAAGTGCCAACCAACCAGCTCCTGTCATTTTTCGAACACAGACGGTAACGTGGCAGCTAGGAGCTGATTGGCTGGTACTTTATCTCTCTGAAAGCCTTAGCAGATAAGCCTCCCCCTCTTCACCCTCATGTAGAATTTAATTTAACATACGTATGATAAACTCTGCACTAGTGGCCATATTTGCAGGGTCATAAGAGTGTAAAAAGGAACTACACCCAACATATAAATGTGTGCACTGCAGCCGTTCATATGGAGGATGTAGGCAACAAGAAACTGGCCACCAATCTCAAGCATACTTAATGCTTCATGATTGATAAGAGCCCGAAGAAGTGTGTTTATTTACAGGTTGTATGTGTGTTAGTTCAGAGATTGTGTGTGTGTTTTATTGCAAGAGATCTTTGCACAAGGATGTGTTCCTCATTACAAAGGATGCTTGGCAAACTATATGAATCTCAAGAAAGATGGAATATTAGAGGGGTGCATATAAGAGGCTCGAAAATAGTAAAGACAAGTATATTTGGGGGCACCATCGTGAGTTAGTGGGTTCATAGGCTAAAGAGTAGACTCACTTGCCATCTGTGCAGGCTGTCTATGACCTTTGCAGATTTTCTATCTACTTTGCACGGTTTGCTAAACTAAAATACTTGGTTGAAAGCACGGGATTTGGTCGGCATACCAGCGTCAGGGTGCCAGCAGTCAGAATATCAGCACTGTAATCCCAACACTGGGATTAAGAACTGCGAGATCTGTGGGAGAAAACACAAGGCCCCTTCTGCAAATGCACAGAATGGACCTTGCGCAGCCTCAGACTACTGATAAATGGGGAATTATCCCACTCTCAATTAGGCCCTTTATCCAGATCAGCTCTTATTATGTTTCGGTTAATCTATCCATTTGCAGTTTTGTCAGCTCATAGAGAAATAGACAATGGAAAATAAGCAACTTAGTAGTAAGAAAATGTTGCTAAAAAAATTAAAAGTAAAACAAGAAAACAAAACACCCCCCACTCACATGCTTGTCGCCGATTAATGCCCCCCTCCTGCTGCCCATTAATGTGTCATCCCCCCTCAAGGCGCCCATTCATTATGTATATAAGCAGCGCTACTACAGGGGCTATTATGTGTATAAGCGGTACTGCTACAGAGGCTATTATGTATATAAGCGGCGCTACTACAGGGGCTATTATGTGTATAAGTGCCGCTGCTATAGGGGCTATTGTGTATGTAAGCGGCACTGTTACAGGGGGTATTATGTGTATAAGTGGTATTACTACAGGGGCTATTATGTGTATAAGTGTCGCTGCTATAGGAGCTATTGTGTGTGTAAGCGGCACTGCTACAGAGGCTATTATGTGTATAAGCGGTACTACTACAGGGGCTATTATGTGTATAAGCGGTACTTCTGCAGGGGCTATTATGTGTATAAGCGGTGCTACTACAGGGGCTATTATGTGTATAAGTGCCGCTGCTACAGGGGCTATTGTGTGTGTAAGCGGCACTGCTACAGGTGGTATTATGTGTATAAGTGGTGCTACTAAAGTGGCTATTATGTTTATAAGCTGCACTGCTACAAGGGCTATTATGTGTATAAGCAGCACTGCTACAGAGGCTATTATGTGTATAAGCAGCGCTACTACAGGGGCTATTATGTGTATAAGCAGCGCTACTACAGGGGCTATTATGTGTATAAGCGGTACTGCTACAGGGGCTATTATGTGTATAAGCGGCGCTACTACAGGGGCTATAATGTGTATAAGTGCCGCTGCTACAGGGGCTATTGTGTGTGTAAGCGGCACTGCTACAGGGGGTATTATGTGTATAAGTGGTGCTACTAAAGGGGCTATTGTGTTTATAAGCTGCACTGCTACAGGGGCTATTATGTGTACAAACAGCACTGCTACAGAGACTATTATGTGTATAAGCAGCGCTACTACAGGGGGTATTATGTGTATAACAGGCGCCACTCCTGGGGACATTATGTGTATAAACAGCACTACTATGCGCGGGGTACTGTGAATAAGATTGTGCTTCTAGGTGGCATAATTTGAAATGGGGTTACTATTGTGTGGCCATGCCCCTTCCTTGTTAAACCACATCCCATTTTGCCGCACGCTGTCCTTTTGTAAAATATGGGAGGGCACAAATTTATAGTTTGCAGGGGGGCGCCGAACACCCTAGCACCGACCCTGGCCCTAGATATGTGCTTTCTCTGCATCAATACACAGCCTAGTAATGACATTCCAGAAGTCTTGTGATGACATGAAATGAACCATTCTGCAGATTGATGAATCTTCGTGGAATTAATGCATTCCACTTGTTTGAATTTCATGGAAAAAACAGGAAATGTTTTCCACACATCTGTTTGGGGTACGGGAAACAGCCTTTTCCTTAGTAATACTTAGTCATAGTCAGTATGTCAGCATTACTATTCTTTGTCATACTTCGAAAAAATATATAATAAATGTAGCGCCCTGAACAATTTTGGTGCTCTAGGGGTCTAACTCAGACTGGATACTGCAGCGGCAGCGATCGCAGTCTGAATCCCTATGTGGAGTGCGCGGGAGACCTGGGACGTGGCGGCAGAGCTGACCCTAGGTATAGGCAAACTAGGCAAATCCCTAGGGTATTTGGTATGCCATGGGGCACAAGCAGCTTCTGCTGATTAAAATGATATGCGGCATGCCTATATTCTGTGTGTGACTGCGGCTGTATCTGCATACGAAATGCTACATTACAGTGTATTCCTGGAAATGACTGTAATGTAGCATTTCGTATGCAGATACAGCCGCAGTCGCAAACAGAATATAGGCATGCTGCATATAATTTTAATCAGCAGAAGCTGCTTGCGCATTCTAGCCACATAGTAATGCAAATAAGACGCATTTTCATAAAAAAGCGTCCAACGTTAGCAGAGCTGCCAGCTGACTCACGCCAAGCATCTACAGCTGCATGGCGTATTGAGGCAAGGGGGGTAATTCTGAGTTGATCGCAGCAGCAAGTTTGTTAGTAATTGGGCAAAACCATGTGCACTACAGGGGGGGGGCAGACATAACATTTGCAGAGAGAGTTAGATTTGGGTGGGTTATTTTGTTTCTGTGCAGAGTAAATACTGGCTGCTTTATTTTTACACTGCAATTTAGATTTCAGTTTGGTACACCCCACCCAAATTTAACTCTCTGCACATGTTATATCTGCCCCTCCTGCAGTGCACATGGTTTTGCCCAACTGCTAACAAATTTGCTGATGCAATCAACTCAGAATTAGGCCCAAGATGTATGAGTACACATCTGTATCCAAGCAGAGGCAGAGTTCACAGTGTTAGCGGCCATGTGAGTGCGGGTGGGTTGATTGTGCAGTAGTGTTCGGCAAAGGTGTAAGGGGCATTATGTGTGTCGTGCATATAAATGCATTCATAATGTGCGGCAAACATGTAAGGGGCACTATGTGTGTCATTATGTGTATAAGTGCACTAATAATGTGTGGCAGATGTGTAAGGGACATTATGTGTATAAGGGCAGCATTAATAAAGGTTGGCATAATTTGTAATGCGCATTATGTGTATAAGGGCATTCATAATGTGTGTCATATGTGTAAGGGGCATTACTGTGTGGCATTATGTGTATAAGGTGCTCTACTGTGTGGCGTAACGTATAGAAAGGACACTACTGTGTGGTCTAATATGAATAAAGAGCAATATTGTGTTGTGTAATGTGAATAAGGTGCAATTCAGTGTGATGTAATGTGAATAAGGGGCACTAATGTGAGGAATAATATATATATTAGGTAAAGTGGTACTACTGTGTAATGTAATATGAATTAGGGACACTATCGCATGATAAAATGTGAATAAAGTTGCACTACTGTGTGGTGTCATTTCAATTGGGGGTACTATTGTGTGGCCATGCCCCTTTTTGGGTTGTGCGCCGAATGTGCACACTGTTCCTATTTAAAATATAGGGGGTAGGTACACCAAAAATGAGGACTGCTATGGGTGAGGGGTGGTGGTGCTGGGAAAGGGGTGCAGGGTCAGAGGTGGAACTAGCGGCGGTCATAGGGGGCACCAGCCAAAATCTTGCCTAGGGTATCATATTGGTCAGGGCCGGCTCTGCACGGCGGGTAGCTCCCTGCCATCGTGCAGGCAGGGAGCTACTTGCCGGGTGTGAAAGCATAGCCGCAGTGCGATGTTTTTGCACCCGTGCGGGGAGGGGGGTTGGTAGGGCCAGACATGCGGGGCGGACTAGCCTTGTGCTGGGCGTCCCCCCACATGTCTGAGAAAGTGATCGTAGATGTGCTAAATTTAGCACAGCTACAATCAGGTCTGAATTAGGTCCTTTCAATCGCAATTTCCATGTAATCAATACAAAAAAGTTGGTTTATTACCTGTGTCTAATGCAGTGGAGTTTCTAAGCACCATTATGGAAATGCATATAATTTTAAGAAAATATCCTGGAACAATAAACCTCCACAGTGATCCTGTATTAACATATGTAAACAGACTGTATATATTAAAGTACTGTAAATATGACCGGCTTGTATATAGCAGTAAAGTGTTAGAAAATTTGAAACCAAGAAAGAATTGTCTGTGTTGCTTTGTCTGTGTAGAGGTCAGGTTATGCAAATTTGTGGGTCATTTATATTACGTGCACAGCGATTCCATGACAGGAAATTAACCCTGAACCATACCTTAAAATGACCAATATATATTTGCGTGTAATATATATATTAAACAGTCAAAGAGACCAGCTATCGCGAAAACACATGCATCCAGGAGCTTATCCTGTATTCTGTGTATTTTCCACACAAAAATGGATAAATTGTTCTGCGGGGGAAAAAACAAGCATTCATTTAATTGCGCTAAATAACCGGGCAAAAAAATCATGAAAGACAATTTTTTTGCTGAAACATTTACCATGGCTATTTTAATTCCCCCCATAGTGGTATAGCTGGTGGTGTTTTCATTTTCTACAGATGTAGGGAATTTATTATACACAAAGTAGGTTTTGCAAACGTACCCTACCATATGCAATATCTTCATCAAGTATCAAACAGTAGCGCAATGTTTCCCGAACTCAGTCATCAAGGCACCCAAACAGTCCAGGTTTTCAGGATATCCATGTTTAAGCACAGGTGACTTAATGAGTACGTCATTTATTTTGATTATACTGTCTATGCACAAGGATGGATATCCTTAATTCCTGGACTGTTAGGGGGCATTGTGAACCGAGTTTGGGAAACCCTGCACTTAAATAGGATGAGCAATAACTGTGGGACTGATGCAATGCAATCGGCCTAGGGATCTCACTATTCTAAAGCCCTGTACACACTAGACACGAAAATTAAAAGATCTCGCTCAGAAGGGCCGATCCGAGCGAGATCTCTCACAATCTCGTCCAGTGTGTACACTCAAAGTCGTTAATGATGCGCGCTCCCGCACATTGTTAACGACCCCCACCCGCGTCTGAACATGTACAGACGAGGGAGGTCCTCATTAAAGACAGCCATACTACAGATGCAGCATGGCTGTCGTTCCCCCCCCGTCAAAACTGCCTTCCCCGCCAGCATCGGTAAGTGTGTATGCACTTGCCGATGCCGGCATCCCGCCGTCGCCAATACCGGCATCGGCGGGGGCTCGGCTAGTGTGTACTGGCCTTTAGAAATAATATGTAGTACAAAAAGAACCACTGTGACTTAAAGAAATAACACTTGTTCCTGGTTAAAATATACTAGTGGACAGTTATCTTGAGATATATATATATATATATGTATCCCTACTATGAAGGCCCCCAGCTATGCCTCCTCTACCTTTAAAGACCAAGCATATTTATCTGTACAATCTGTCTGGTGGGAACAAAATTCTGGTAATGCATGGGATCAAAACTGGAAAACGGACAACAAAGATTGTGTACAATTGTTAAATTAAATGGAATTACCCAGTTTGTCTGAATGACCATAAACATCTTAGTGATATTTGGTGGACCCCTTTCTTTGAAAGTAAAGCATTCATAACCTAGAACCAGAAATAACGACACTGAGACTTGAATTTTGGCAGAAAATTGCTAGCTATTTATTTGTCCCTATCCATTAGGAAACCTGTAATAAAGAAATTAATTTAATATGCCGCTCCAGCTGGCATATGGTGGCGGCCCAAAAGAACGGCTCAATTAATCTGAATTAACTTTAAATAACTAACCCTATAAATTTACTAAAACTTACTATAAACCGGTAATAGGTGACAACTCAACCCCCACAGTGACTACCCACCGCTCCTGGGTGCCCTGCCGCTGCCTTCCTGGACGGGTGGTCAAGCGGCCATAAGTCGATGGAGGTGAGTGCACCTAAACCACAACAAACTGTAAAAAACACTACAGTTTTCCCTACAATACAAAACTGCCGTTCTTTTCCACCAATAAATAGCCAACGAAAACAGCCAACAACTTAAAGCCAAAGCCCACGTGCCACAAATTCTTAATACCAGGGCGGGAGGGTGGGAAAGCAAATCACCAAGAGACTTAAGATGGCCTCTCCTTCCCTATATATAGCAAACCCTCCCCCTAAAGAAGGCTGTACTTTCCTCACAGCTAGGTCCACCCCTCCCCAGATGTTTAACTCTTTCCTCTCCTATGCAGTCAATACTCTCTCCTAAACATCTTAGTGATATTTGGTGGACCCCTTTCTTTGAAAGTAAAGCATTCATAACCTAGAACCAGAAATAACGACACTGAGACTTGAATTTTGGCAGAAAATTGCTAGCTATTTATTTGTCCCTATCCATTAGGAAACCTGTAATAAAGAAATTAATTTAATATGCCGCTCCAGCTGGCATATGGTGGCGGCCCAAAAGAACGGCTCAATTAATCTGAATTAACTTTAAATAACTAACCCTATAAATTTACTAAAACTTACTATAAACCGGTAATAGGTGACAACTCAACCCCCACAGTGACTACCCACCGCTCCTGGGTGCCCTGCCGCTGCCTTCCCGGACGGGTGGTCAAGCGGCCATAAGTCGATGGAGGTGAGTGCACCTAAACCACAACAAACTGTAAAAAACACTACAGTTTTCCCTACAATACAAAACTGCCGTTCTTTTCCGCCAACAGCGAAAGACTCATCCCCAAAGTCTTTCGCACCGCCACCATAAACCTACCCTAACTCCTGCAAAGCGAAATCTAGATCCTCCAGAAAAAACATCATCCCCTCATTGGATAGATGTACTCCATCGCGCCGGAAAAGGTGGCTGTCTCTGAACCGTATCCTCGGGTGGCGAACCACCCTCCCACCGTGGGACAGCACCCACTTTGCCACCGCTCCGTTCACCTTTTTCCGGGCCCCATCAATCTGGCGACCATCCGCCACACCCCTCCAACACAATCTTGGCACCATCATGGAAAAAACCAACACACAATTGGTCCATGCCGCGGTCACACTTGCCAGATCCTGTATCATGGCCCACCGCAGATCCAAGGATGTCCTCTTCCCCAGGTCGTTGCCACCTAGATGGACAACCAAAACCCTAGGGACTCCATGCTTGCTGGCCTGACTCACTAACATACTCCTCAGCTCACCTCACATCATTCCTCGCCAGCCAAGCCATCTGACACCCTGTGTTCCTAGCAATGCCTGAGACCCTTCCGAGGCCACAAACCTGGCCGCCCAGTAAATGTAAGAGTGGCCAACCACCCAAATGGGCAAATAGTCTCCGAACCATCCTGAAGGGAAAAAGAGGGGTAGAATTGATTACTAAGAGGCTTATTAATTGTTTATACTGAAGGATCTGCCAAAAAAGAAAACTTTAGATCTCGCCATTGCAGCAGTCACGGCCTAGCCGACTGCACCATGTTCCGTTGCCAATTTAAAGCGCAATTAAAGACACAAAGGGGAAGGATCAAATAAAACAAACGAAATAAAAAAGGGGGGGGGGGGATATAAAATGGGAAACACATGTAATAACTCAGCTGGAGGTGAAACGTAAAGACCTGCTGAGGGACTCTGATTAGACCAAATTAGCCGAATTATAGATTAGAATTCAGTCCGTCAAGTCAGGCAAAAAATCGCAAATAACTCCAGACCCCCGCTGCCGACTCATGCCAGCAACGGCGAGTAGCTAATCCCTGAGTAGGATAAAAAAGGGGGAACACCAACAGACGCACAACACCATAAAATCACAGAACTGGAACAACGTAATACATTGCCATTTAAACAAAGCCCCAAGCGCAAACCGACCTCTCATGTGACGGGGCGAATATATCGTCTGTAACTTGACGACTTACATCGCCCCACCGCTTGGATTTCAGTTCTGGAGCAACCCGCCGCAGCAGCCGACGTCGCTGCGCCTATGCGAAAGGAATGGGTACCGAAAGCAGTGGGTGGGAGGCCCAAGCCCGCCAAACAACGACTCAGCATCCAACGAAACTGGTATTTCGTGACTGGCAGCCCATCATAATGCAACAGCCAAGACCCCTCCTTAACGGGTCGCACCACCACATATTGCCTTGCCAGCCAACTGGGCAAACGCTCTCCTCTAGCGCTGGAACCATTGTAACCCAGCGCCCTCTCCCCACTTGATCCGTCTTGGAGCGTCGCAACCTGCACAGCAAGGACCTCTCACCCACTACCACGTCCCCGACCAGCATGCGCGAATCTGCTCTCTTGGAAGGCGCTACCAACTCAGAAACTCGAAAGGCCCCGTGGTAAGCCATTGAGAACGCCAAACTAAACAAAAGCGTCTCAAACCTGGACGACGCGACTCGCCCTACCGCCTCGATGACGGCTGGCAACAAAGCCGCATCGATGGGCCGCCTCCTATCCGGTGGCGACGGCGCAACTCGCGCCCACCCTTTCATTGCCTTCCGCAGAACCTCGCTTTTTGTTACGTCAGGGACGCCTCGCAGCTTGCAGAAAAATTAGATGCCTGCCAAATACCGCGATACCACTGCTCGTGACCTACCGGAGACGTAAAGCTGCCACATAAAAGAAAGCATCAGCCGATGCCTACTCTTACCTTGATGCTGACGCCCTTGGACAAACTCCTCCCATTCACTCCAAGCTTGTTCGTA
Organism: Pseudophryne corroboree; assembly: GCF_028390025.1. Lineage (NCBI taxonomy): Eukaryota > Metazoa > Chordata > Amphibia > Anura > Myobatrachidae > Pseudophryne > Pseudophryne corroboree. The sequence goes on from NC_086455.1 coordinate 22,501,644, forward strand.
AGCCTTGAGCGTGGCTGGCGCTACTGACCGCAACGCTAGACCCTCCAGTCCGGCCCGATCACCTGCCAAACCTAACCGGGACAATGAAAACCTTGCTCGTTGGCCTCAGGTGCCAACAACCAACACCTCTCCCACTGTCCTCGCGACAAAGCGTCGACAATCCCATTCTCCAAACCGGGCACATGTTGCGCGCGGAACCACAGGTTCCTATGCAAGCATGTCAAAAGCAATTGCCCTAGCACCCGCATAACCACCAACGACTTTGCCCTCTGGTTATTAATCGCATGCACCACGCCCAGATAATCGCATCTAAACAAAATGCTGCGATTAGCCAGCCGATCGCCCCAGACCTCCAACGCCACCATAATGGGAAAAACTCCAGAAGCAAAAGGTCCTTCGTGAAACCCCCGCGATGCCATTCTGCCGGCCACGAGGCCGCGCACCAAGATCCCTCCAGATGGCAACCGAATCCAGAGGCGCCCGCTGCGTCGGTGAACAGCTGCAACCTAGCGCTGTCCGCCATTGGGGCCTGCCATATACACACCCCGTTGAAGTCCTCGAGGAACGAGGCCCATATTGCCAAATCCCTCTTAATCTCTGAGGACAAACGCACGAAATGGTGCGTTCTGGCACACCCCGCAGTCGCCCTTCACAGCTTCCGGCAGTACACACCTAAAAGCGAACTCAAATGAGCCGGAAGGCGCCTGGAGCCTTCTTAGGAACCACCCCCACTGGAGAGATGACCAAGTCATCCCCCGAAGGAACACGCCGCGTTGTTAAACGTGAAACATTTTCCTTTTGTGGTGGCACGCCCCCCTGCGCGGACTGCCGACCTACCTGACTTGGCCAATCCGCCGTCCGCGCCGAACCACTGGGAGGACGACCCTGCGTGGTGCCCGTCCGCCCCCGGCTTCCGGGGCTCCTCCGCCTGTAGCGAAGCCCGGGTGACCTTGAGCCCAACCTCAACGTTCTTGAACCCGAAGTCCATGACCTGCAAACCTTCCTGTTGTTCCCTGAATTCCTGATCGTACCTGCGCCACTCCGATCCCGAAGACGTGCGCTGCATGTCATGTACGAGATGCAGGTACCTAATTATATTCGTGTGCTCTGCCGGCCTGTCCTCCAGGTAAGATGCCGCGAAGACCCAGAACCCGGCCAGGCAATTATCGAAGGTTCGGAATGCCTCAGCCCCGATGCCCTTCTTTGCGCCGCCACCTTATACTCTTTCTTCGCGACCTTCGTCAATACGAACACGTCCACGAAGTCGCCCCTCCAAATCTTCTTGCGGCAGCTATCTCGCAGCCCCCGCAGTACAGCAGTATAGACGAATCGCACGACACCGGGCAAATTGCAAGCTTCTTGGCCCTACGCGCTTCCTCGCTAAGCCGCTTGCGCCTGTTCCGCTGCCCTCTTGGCGAATTTAGTTGCCCGCTTCTTTGCCCTAGTTGTGCTACTGACTTGGGACGCCTGTGACGACATTGAAGATGAGGAAGAGGAAGAACTACGCGAACTAGAGCTCGTGGAGGAACCCGAATACCGACTGCACCACCTTACCTGATGCCGCCGACTGCCCCGACATGGAATCTTCCGGCGTTCCAAATCGTTGCCTTCCTCCTCGAAATCTGCCATCGCCTCATCCCCGAGCTCCCTTGAAAAAGAGGAAGAAGCGGAGGACCCCTCCAGCACTCGCGGCACATGCCGCGGCCTCAGTGCTGGGGGCGTTGCGGCCGTGAGCTCCCCCGCGTCCTGCCCTGTACCCTGTTGTAATTCTGCGGCGACCGTCCCGAGCTCACGGCAGGCGCGTGCCACCCGCTGCGCCGCCATAGCCCGCCGGAACGAACAGCCGTTCTAGGGGAAGCAGCTGCGGCTAGCGGCCCTAACACCTTCACCGCTGTGGCCAGGGCCGAGCCAGCGCTCCGGAGGGGTCGTGACTGCCCCAAAACGCGGTCCTGGGTCCTTCGCCGGGGCCCGCGTGCGACCACGCACTCGCCGCCCGACATGCGTGTGCCGGGCATCCGACGCACGCTGCCCTTGCGGGAAAGCGGAGGCACCGCTGTCGACGCCCGCACTGCCCTCGCCTCCGAATTTGTCCCCTCTTCCCGTGTATCGGAACTATCCGATGCCGCAGAGGGGGGGGGGGGGGGACCGCTGCGAGCTCCTGCGGCGCGTGCAGCAGCCCCGCGGCCACTAACCCATTCCCTGTCCCCCCTCCTCCCCCGCAGGCCGCTAGATTCCGGCCCTGGGGGAGTGATCTGAAAAGACCGGGAACCCCGCAGCGCAGCAGAGCGCGCGCGCACTGCTCCGCTTTCAGTGGACACGGGCTCGCGCACCCGGTGACCTCTTGCTGCCGCACCCCTTCTCCTTGGTATCGCACTGCCCTGCCAGTGATCATAATTGCCCTGTCTCCCCTCTCCCCCCGGACTCCGGCTGCCTGGGAGATAGCAGGGGAGACAGCAGGGCCGGCGGCGCTGCTGCGCACACACGTGCGCGGCTAGCGGCGCCAGAGGCGAGCGTGGGCGCGCGCGCACCTCGGGCGCGCGCCCCACTGCTCTCTGTCACCACAAGGCCTCTTGTCTGGGCTCCTGCATTAAGAGCTCCATTAGCTTAACCTGGTTGATCACTGCCTCTCCCCCTCCCTCCCCGCTCCACACCGTGTTCCGGCTGCGGGGGAGAGGGCTGAGGAGACAAGGAGGAAAGCGGCGCCGCTGCGCGCACACGTGCGCGAGCGGCGCCGCGCGTGGGCGCGCGCGCGTCCCACCGCTTCCGGTCCGTGCTCTCTCAGCCGAAGCGTTTGGGGATGACGCCGTGCGAGGCCCTGCGACAGGCCTCGCTCGGCTGGCCACCGTCCCCCGCCCAGTGCCCTCCCCCCGCCTGGAACCACTAGCCGGCCCCGGCAAGGGGGAAGAGCTGGGCATCGAACTCAGTCTCCGGTCCCTGGATGAACGCCTGGCGCGGCGCGCTCCCGCGGGCACCCGGCACTGGGGCTTCCCCGGCCATGCCCGGAGGCAAGGGCTGCTGCCCGCCCACCTCCGGGCGGCCTGACTCCCTCTCTGATCCTCCTCGTCGGCCGCTCCCGCCAGTCACATCCGGCCCGGCTTCCGCCAGATCCCTCGAGGAGGCCCCCAGGGCCAGCCAGCTCGCCCCCGGAACCAGCCCCCACCGCCCGATGAGCGGTAACGGGCTGGGGTCCCGGCGGACCGTCGTGGGCGAGTGGCAGCCAGAGCACTGATGTATGACCTAAATGCAGGGAGCTGACAATAGAGATGGCTACTGACTCTCTGTCTCAACACAGTGACTGGAATCATCAGGAAGTGTGAATGATTCGAGTCACTCACTGTTTCATGAGTCGAGACAGCAGCAGCAGCAGCTTCTCTCAGACAGAGGGAGGAAACTCTGTGTCCTGTGTCCTTCAGTCAGTGTGTTCTGCTGTCTTTAGCTGTGATTGGCCAGAGGCTATACCAGGTGACACCCAGTGGGAGGGGGGAGGGAGCAGTCACGACTCACCAGTCAGTGAGTGCTCTGCTGCTGTGCCTGATCCATGTCATGAATCATGATTCATCCTGAGTCTGCCAGTGAGTGAGACAGTTGTACACTGTGTAGACTCAGTGACTCAGTGAATGAATCTGATTCATGCAGCAGGAGGTGGAGCCCCTGTGGTACAGGGCTCTCGGCTCAGTGCTCACTGATCCTGCTCAGTGTGATTGTGGGTGGCAAACTCCCTGGAGGCTAGATAGTGTATAATATAATAAATCCAAGGCCACCTAAAATCATCCAATTAGCAAAGTATGCAAGATAAAAAAAAAAAAATGTTTTTATTTGGTTTAGTTACAGAATGAATGATGTGTTTCATGGCTGTTAAGCTTTCTCTCCTCAGCCAAAAGTAATGTCATATTTTATAACTAGTATGCAATAAGTGGTTATTAATAATATATCAACATAACAGTAAATCTATGTTAACATATTATTAACAATCAGGGCATAAGCAGCTGCCTCCCCCAGATACACTGTACAATCACTGCAGCTGAATAACTCCATGAGTCCAGCACTGATCCTCCAGCACTGGCAACTCACTGATTCATGTGCAGTCTCTGCAACACATTCCACTACAGATGAGTCATGACTCATGTGCCGAGACACTGACTCCAGACACTTCACTGAACTGAGTCATGTGTCTCAGCTCAGTTCAGTGAATCACTTTGCCCATGACTAGCTGACAAAACACTGAAATGTATAAATCCGAAAAAGAAAATGGGGGGATTATGCAAAGCAGCACTCACCCCAAAGCAAATCACCAAGAGACTTAAGATGGCCTCTCCTTCCCTATATATAGCAAACCCTCCCCCTAAAGAAGGCTGTACTTTCCTCACAGCTAGGTCCACCCCTCCCCAGATGTTTAACTCTTTCCTCTCCTATGCAGTCAATACTCTCTCCTTGTCTGTTTTCCAGCACCCCTTCCTATGCAAACAGAGGGGTGAGCCCCTCTAACCACAAGGTCACTTGGGGATGACCCTTGTGGTTTTTCCAATTAAGTGGTTCCCACCAGAGAAGTGAATGGAGCCAAGCGGCTCCATTCATTCCTATGGGCACACTGTGGGGAGACCAAAGCCAGTCAGGAAGCTGTTGCTATAGCAGCAGCTCCTGATTGGCTGCCGGGTCCCTCTAGTGACATTAGTTATGTAGAGGCCAGCCGTCGCGTAGTATAAATATATGTGATCACACAAACACTTGTACATGTCCGTTTTGGATTGGGTTTGCATTTAAAACAATAAATAAATAACCCCTGGGATGCCTACATGGAATGAAGATGACCGATGTACATTGAATTAGGTGAGTATGGATTTTTATTTTTACAGGTACCCTATGGATTTCTACTTGGACAAGGGGGCCGAATCACTACGAGGGATGGTAGGTAAGTATATATAGGCGTGAGTGTTTGTGCGTTAGTATGCTTTTGTAATGTTATACTATTATTTTTATTATTATACTTTATTCATATGATGCCACAAGGGTTCCGCAGCGCCCAATTACAGAGTACATAAACAAATAATGATAACAGGAAAACAGTGACTTACAGTCGAAGACAATAGAGGACAAGTACAGGGTAAATAAACATTACTACCTCAGCAGATGACCCTGGGATATACTATCACGGTGTGTGTGTGTGTGTTGTGGTTATTGTTATATTTATTTTACAGTAAAAACAAAGGTACCAGTGGGTCCTTTAATGCCCTGCATGCTGGTACTTGTGGTACACCAAATACCAACATGCGGGGGAGGCGTGCTGGGACCTATAGTTCCACTGTAAAAGTCATAGTTATTCTGAGTTTTACACAATGGAGTGTATTCAATAATTGTTGGAAGCTGCCGTCTTGTCGGAAAGACAGCAGCTTTCGACAGGTTTAGGTCGGAAGGGGTTCCAACCTATTCAATAGAGGGCCATTTTTTTCTACAAGTTGGGAATTCCCAACTTGTCTGAAAGCTGTCGGAATGCACGCGGATCGGCGGCTTCAGCCCTGGCACTTGGGGGTGCCTAGATGGGGGGTGTACAGTTTATTGAGGGGGGGGCACTCCCCCAGGGAGAGGGAACACTCCTCCAGGGTGGGGGGGGGGGCACTCCTTCTGGGGGTGGGCACTCCCCCAGGAAACACTGGCCAGGGCTGACTAGTTGAGGATTTAATGCTACCAGTATAAATGTGTCCCCCAGCTGTGGCATTATCTACTTGGCTAAATGTACCTCCCACCCTCGTGGCTTACCTCTCCGGCGGTCTTGCAAACATCGGGATCCTGGCGATCGGGACTGTAATCCTAGTTGGGATGTCGGCGCCGGCATTCTAAGCAGTGACGGGATTCCGGCATCGGCATTTTGACTACACACACACACGCCTCCCCCCTTCAATATGGGGAAGTAAAAGCCACAATCCTGACTCTCAGTTCCTCTGGCTACCCAGCTCACACACGTACATAGCTTCTATTGCAGCGTTATGAGATGCCAGATAATAATACAGTATTTAAAAAAAACCATACAGAAATAGAGATACGGTATGCCAGGTGAGGAGGACTTTTCAGAGATATTGTTTGGATTCGGCCTAGCCAGTAGACCGTGCTATCCCTGCACGCCTGGTATATCATTTTACCTTTGTCTATTTGCCTACGGTTTGCTTAGTACGCAGTCAGATTTGGTGAGAGCATATCTCTATTTATGGATGTTTTAAAAAGTTGTTTTTGGGAATAAATGCTATATCAGACTATTTGTCATTTTTAACTTATTTTATATGTAAATACTGGATAACTGTTTGTAGGCGATATTCGGGAGGAGGAATAGATACCGGGAGCATCAGAATCTGTAATGGGCCTGATCCTCACCCCTAAATGCGCATTAGTCTACAATGAAATGTGGATCAGTTTATCTGGTAGGAGACGCTGCATCTGGGATGCGGTCAGGTATCCCAGGGGTCGGGACCTCACCAGTTGGAATACCAATGCTGGAATCCTTACACAGCTCAGAAAGGTGATGCCGGTATCCCAACATTGATTGAAATGCAGGTGCCGGGAGCTCGCCCGCCGCAACCCCGATCAAAGACTGTCGGCACACCGCACTCGTAAGCCCAGGAGGAGGGGGGAAAGGTTTAGGCTGTGGGGGGGAGGGTTAGGCTTCAGGTGGGAAAGGTAGACTTAGGGCTGCGGGGAGAGGGGGTTAGGGTTAGGTTGTGGGGGATGGAGGGCTAGGTTTAGGCCGCGGGTAGGAAACAGTGGGGTTAGGAACTGCCGGAGAGGGTGAGGGTTGGGCTGTGGAGAGGGGGGGGGGGGGTAAAGACTAGGGTCAGGCTGCCAGAAAGGCAGGTTTGGGAGTTAAGGGATCAGTGTTACCTTACTTATTACAAGCTGTCTGGACCTTAAGCTCTGGGATTCCGCTGCCGGTATTTTGAGTGCCGGGATCCCGTATCCAACCCCTGCATCCTGTCTTATGTCATTTTATGGGTGTGATAATCATACTACGCTATGAGAATGTTTTCTACTGCTTGAGATATTAAATAGGAATAAAGGAAAATACAGGGAATGAACCAAATGAAAAGACTATCTGGACTGGATTTCAGCTGTTGAGGAACACGGTCTATGGTGATGGCACCCAAGAACTTATTGGTGACATTTATTTGATATACTCCATTATTCTGTCTACATCATTGGTAAAGAACACAAAAACTAGCGTTATTAAAAACATAAGCACCGTTACACATGGTTACTGACTGCTTTCCTCTGATGGAGGTGTATTGTATTTTCTGTTAATTTTAACAAACTCGGGGTCATACAGATCTGATTCCTGCTGTGCGTTTTTCGCACAGCGGGTGATCAGGTACTGACTGCGCTTGTGTATGCACCGCAATGCGCACGTGCGTCAGACAACAAGAATGGACATCGTCGGTCAGCGGTAGGATGGTGCGAAGAAAACTTTTTCCCGAGCGTTTGCAAGCTGATTGACAGGCAGAGGCCGTTTGTGGGGGGCAACCAACCGTTTACTTGGAGTGTTTGGAAAAACGCAGGCGTGCCCAAGCGTCTTCAGGGAGGGTGTCTGACATCAGCTCCGGCCCCGATCAGCCTCATGTGAATCACACTGTAGGAGTAAGCCCTAGGCTGCGCATAGACTGCACACTGCTCTGCATACACATAGGAACGCATACTTGCACAGCGAATATACACTCCACATGTAGGCGGTGACTATCTGAACGCAGGACAGCAAAAATTGCAGCCCAACGATCAGATCTGAATGACCCCTTCAGATTGTTAGAAAGCCTCCTCACTTCTGTGTGCAAATGTAGACACCTTCCTAATTTTCTTGGCACAGTAATGGGAACAAACAAGCACTCAGTGAGGAAGTCTTAATTCTAGTAACAGCCGTGATGACATAGGGGGTGATTCACATCTGATCGTAGATGTGCTAAATTTTGCACATCTACGATCAGTTACTCAGACATGCGGGAGGACGCCCTGCACAGGGCTAGTCCGCCCCACATGTCAGGCCTTGCAGCCCCCACCACACAGCAGCAATGCTTTTTCACCTGCCGAGTAGATACCCGCTGTGTCCTGGGTCGTGGCGGCCATCCCCGCAATGGTCCGGACACGCCTGCATTGTCCGGACCACGCCCCACCAATGGCGTACTAATGCCGTTGGCACACCCCCTTCCCCCGCGACCATCTCTGCCCGTCAATCAGCAGAGGCGATCACAGTCCTGGGATGCTTTTAGCATCTCACTAGGACTCCCAGGGTGCGTATGCGCACTCCCCAAATTGCCTCTGCAGCGATCCAGTCTGAATTAGGCCCATAGGCCCTCATTCTGAGTTGATCGCTCGCTAGCTGCTTTTTAGCAGCAGTGCAAACGCTAAGCCGCCGCCCTCTGGGAGTGTATCTTAGCTTAGCAGAAGTGCGAACGAAAGGTTCGCAGTTCTGATGCAAAAAAACTTCAAGCAGTTTCTGAGTAGCTCCAGACCTACTCCTAGCTTGCGATCACTTGAGACTGTTTAGTTCCTGTTTTGACGTCACAAACACGCCCTGCGTTCGGCCAGCCACGCCTGCGTTTCCCCAGCCACTCCTGCGTTTTTATCCGACACACCTGCGTTTTTTCACAGACTCCCCAAAAACGGTCAGTTACCTCCCAGAAACACCCACTTCCCGTCAATCACTCTGCAGCCAGCAGTGCGACTGAAAAGCGTCGCTAGACCATGTGTGAAACTGCATCGTTTGTTGTGAAAGTACGCCGCGCATGCGCATTGCGTACCATACGCATGCACAGAAGTGCCGATTTTTAGGCTGATCGCTGCGCTGCGAACAAAATGAGCTAGCGATCAACCCGGAATGAGGGCCTTAGTGCAGAGTTTATTGCAACTGCTCACCGGGATATATTGCAACCAATTGATGGTGATGTAGATGCAATGATTAGCCATGACGTGTCACTGTATTTTTTAAAATATGTTATAAAACCATGATGTCGGCAAGCGATGGCTGGAGCCAGCGCCATCTGTTGCACATGCAATAACATTCAAAGGAATATTGGGGGTAATTCCAAGTTGATCGCAGCAGGAATTTTTTTAGCAGATGGGCAAAACCATGTGCACTGCAGCGGAGGCAGATATAACATGTACAGAGAGAGTTAACAGACTCTCAATCACGCAGCAGTAGAAATGAACTAAAATCGATTTTTGCAAACCGGCTGCCCGAGGCCTACGTAAAAAGAAAAGGCGTTGCTGAGCATTTCCCGCCACAGCAGTAATATGCGAAGACCAAGACAGATCTTCAGAGAAAATAATTCCTTAGAACTTGACTTCAGAAACCCTTTTCACTTCCTCATCATTGAGGAGAAGCGGATGTACAGGAGTTTTCCTAGACTTCCTAAAGTCAATCACGACTTCCTTTGTTTTCTTGTTGTTCAACAGCGGGTTATTGTGCTCTCCCTATTCACCTAGTTGCTTTTCTTCCTCCCTGTAACTGTCCTCCTCTCCTTTAGTAATCAACCTCACAAGTGTAGGGTCATCCACAAATGTTACCATAAAATTGGATTCTGAATGAGACATACAATGGAAAGTATACAAAGAGTTAAGACACAACCCTGAGGGAGTCCTACATTTAATATCAATTCTGATGAGAAGACAGGGCCCATCCTAACTGACTGAGGACGCTTTGTCAAGAAGTCCAGCAACCAATTACAAATATGTGTGTCATAGCCAATCTTTAAAAGCTTATCAATCAATATTCAGCTTTATAGGCTGTGTGAACGCACTGTGCTCTTTGACATGAAATGTATTAAGTAGAAGTTACTATGAACCTGGTATGGCCATGTAAGGCCCCTGTGCTTCCTGCCATATGTTATCAGCATTATTCTTATATTACCCAGATGCTTACAAATTGCCGAATCCCAGCATATCCCATATACAGACAAATATGCATCTCTGTACCCAGGTGTGCGTCTGCCAATTTTGCTGTCTGAGAAGATAACTGATACGGCCTCATTCAGTATACACCAATCTGTCATACACTTTTGTTAAAAAGAAATATAATATTACGTACAGGGATACAGGTGCATTATTCACAATGACTTACTGTATAGCTTCTTTTTGCCTAGTATAGTCAGGATGTTGTTGAATTACATACAAAAGTATACAAAACACTGTAATTACAACAAAATAGTGTACAGCATAGATAGCTTTGATTGCTTGAGAAAATAGTTACAAGCAATAAAACGCTGTTTTAACAATTTTCTGATAGTTATAATAATACTCTTTCTGCTTGGAATAAGGACTAATCGGCTGTTACAAACAATATCTCTATAGTATAACTTCGGAAAAAGTATAAACGTGTGTTTAGATATTTAGATATTTTATTTATAGTATGTATATATATATATATATTTTTTTATTCTGTAGATTGTAATATGTGCACCATCAGCCATGTGTAGTAGTGTAGGTGACAATAAATGTGTTTTAAATATGATTGAAATATATATATATATACACACACACACACACACACACACACACACACACACACACACACACACACACATATATATAAAATAAAAAAGTTTCCTTAATGCGCTATTATTAAAAGGTAAATTAGCCTTTTATATATACTATATCTTAGTACACTTAGGGCAGCTTCCGTGGATGTATTTTAGGATATGAACCCAAGGTGACTTTGATGGTACCTTAATATACATACACCCAATTTATTAAAAACATATTTTTATTATTATTAATTTTATTAAAATGTGTAAAATGGGTTTATTTACACATTTTAATAAAAATATGTTTTTAATAAATTGGGTGTATGTGTATTAAGGTACCATCAAAGTCACCTTGGGTTCATATCCTAAAATTGATTGGAATATCCATTATCCAAGAGCGCTCCGTAGAGATTTTGTCTATCTATCTATCTATCTATCTATCTATCTATCTATCTATCTATCTATCTATCTATCTATCTATCTATATAGCTTTCCAAAAAATGTCGGCACTCAGAGACTGTATCATTTCAACGCGCTGTATTCAGTATCAAATCTCAGTGGAAAACGCCTACTTTTTTTTGAAAGTTTTTTTTTTTAATCAAAGCAGGGGATCGCAGCAGATATCTCAGAGAATATTTCAGTGCGATTTGCATCATCAGTGCGATTTGCATCATCAGTGCGATTTGCATCAGTTGGGAATCAGGCGGCAGAGGGAGACTGGACAACTCTGTCATGAGTTCGGGAAAGCTCCCCTAAATTCGGGACCTTCTCCTGAACCATTCGGGAGAGTTGCCATTGGCAAGTATGCCTCATGATAAACCTATCCCAATAACTGAGATTATAAAACATATGTTACAGTATCCTGGTTTGTAAACCAATGTGCTTACACTGTATATCTAATAACACAACATACACCAGCACCCCAATTCAGTGCAATAACTAACTGGAACATGCAGAGAATATTTGACATTCCTTGCAGACTATAACACGCAGTAGATACAATAAGTGTTTGAGCAGCAGGTGAGCATGCAGCCTGAGGTTACAGTATACACACCTTGTGAGAGGAGAAGTGTTGCTGTTAGGAGAACAGATTGCAGAGCGAGGAGCATTTTAGGACTGGGGTTTATATCCACATTTCCTCAGGAAAAATGTTCTCCCCGATGCAGGCCACAAATAATCTGTTGTCTCCTGGTTTGTACTGTCACATGAATCCTGATCCCAGTAGGTTCTGTCTTCTCTCCTGCATATTTGTTATGTGGGTAACAGGATGTTTGTCCATTTCAGGTCCCAGATCTACTGTTTTTGCTGTGGAACACATACAGTAAAAAATGCGAACAAACAGAGTTCTTTCTTCCTGTGCAGCCTGTGTAAATGAGCTACAGAGAGAAACACTACTTCTCCTTCCCCTCCCCCTTCTGTATCCACTCCCTCCCACTGTCTCTATACGCTACATTTACTCATACCCCACTCTTAAGTGGGGGGGGATACACCCTATACAGTAATCTGTGCATTTACTTAATGAAGTGATGTGAAAACAAGTTATCTAGGGGCATATATATCATCAATTGGGACAAGCCCCCTAATATTAAGACTCCAAATTACATCCACGATCACCTTACTTCCAGAGGCGTAGCATGGAGACATGACACCCGCAGCAGGGCCATGTCACGGTGCCCCCATTCACCACCACACATACATACATACATACATACATACATACATAGATTCACACACATTTAGGCACAGACATACATAAACACACACATATAATTATACACAGATATATATACACACACAAATAAACAAATATACGCAGACATACATAAACACACACATACACAAATATATACACACTCATATATACACACACACATAAACACAAATATACACACAGATAGACATACATAAACACACACATAGACACAGATATATACACACAAACGCACACACACATGCACACACACGCACACACACACACACACACACACACACACACACACACACACACACACATATATACTGTATACAAAGATGCACCAAGGTCGCTGGATGGCTAAGCTAAGCGACCCAAGTGGCCGACACAAACACCTGGCCCATCTAGGAGTGGCACTACAGTGTCCGACAGGATGGCAGATTTAAAAAATTGTCCCCAAACAGCACATGATGCAAAGAAAAAAAGAGGTGCACCAAGGTCGCTGTGTGACTAAGCTAAGCGACACAAGTGGCCGACACAAACACCTGGCCCATCTAGGAGTGGCACTGCAGTGTCAGACAGGATGGCACTTCAAAAAAATAGTCCCCAAACAGCACATGATGCAAAGAAAAAAAGGGGCGCAATGAGATAGCTGTGTGACTAAGCTAAGCGACCCAAGTGGCCGACACAAACACCTGGCCCATCTAGGAGTGGCACTGCAGTGTCAGACAGGATGGCACTTCAAAAAAATAGCCCCCAAACAGCACATGATGCAAAGAAAAATGAAAGAAAAAAGAGGTGCAAGATGGAATTGTCCTTGGGCCCTCCCGGGCCCTCCCACCCACCCTTATGTTCTATAAACAGGACATGCACACTTTAACGAACCCATCATTTCAGCGACAGGGTCTGCCACACGATTGTGACTGAAATGACTGGTTGGTTTGGGCCCCCACCAAAAAAGAAGCAGTCAATCTCTCCTTGCACAAACTGGCTCTATATACTGGTGGTCAGCAAACTGTGGAAAACTGAAATGCACCACAGGTATGGATGGATAGTATACTTGACGACACAGAGGTAGGTAGAGCAGTGGCCTACTGTACCGTACTGCTATATATTATATACTGGTGGACAGCAAACTGAGCAAAACTGAAATGCACCACAGGTATGGATGGATAGTATACTTGACGACACAGAGGTAGGTAGAGCAGTGGCCTACTGTACCGTACTGCTATATATTATATACTGGTGGACAGCAAACTGTGCAAAACTGAAATGCACCACAGGTATGGATGGATAGTATACTTGACGACACACAGATAGGTAGGGCAGTGGCCTTCTGTACGGTACTGCTATATAGTATATATCAGTGGTCAGCAAACTGTGCAAAACTGAAATGCACCACAGGTATGGATGGATAGTATATTTTGACGACACAGGAGGTAGGTAGAGCAGTGGCCTACTGTACCGTACTGCTATATATTATATACTGGTGGACAGGAAACTGTGCAAAACTGAAATGTACCACAGGTATGGATGGATACTAGTATACGTGACGACACAAAGGTAGGTAGAGCAGTGGCCTACTGTACCGTACTGCTATATAGCATATATTAGTGGTCAGCAAACTGTGCAAAACTGAAATGCACCACAGGTATGGATGGATAGTATACTTGACGACACAGAGGTAGGTAGGGCAGTGGCCTTCTGTACCGTACAGCTCTATAGTATATACTGGTGGTCAGCAAACTGTGCAAAACTGAAATGCACCACAGGTATGGATGGATAGTATACTTGACAACACAGAGGTAGGTAGAGCAGTGGACTACTGTACCGTACTGCTATATATATATAGTTATACTGGTGGTCAGCAAAATTCTGCACTGTCCTCCTACTATATACTACAATGCAGCACAAATATGGAGCGTTTTTCAGGCAGAGAACGTATAATACTGGTGGTCACTGGTCACTGGTCAGCAAAACTCTACACTGTCCCCCTACTATATAATACTGCTGGTCCCCAGTCCCCACAATAAAGCAATTAGCACACTGAGCACAGATATTTCCAGCACACTGAGCACAGATATGGAGCGTTTTTCAGGAAGAGAACGTAGATATTTGCACTTGCAGCACACTGAGCACAGACATTTGCAGCACACTGAGCACAGATATTTGCAGCACAATTTGCAGCCCACTGAACATAGAAACTGAGAGGACGCCAGCCTCGTCCTCTCACGATCATCTCCAATGAACGAGTGAAAAATGGCGGCGACACGCGGCTCCTTATATAGAATACGAATCTCGCGAGAATCCGACAGGGGTATGATGACATTCGGGCGCGCTCGAGTTAACCAAGCAAGGCGGGAGGATCCGAGTCTGCCTCGGACCCGTGTAAAATGGGTGAAGTTCGGGGGGTTCGGATCCCGAGGATCCGAACCCGCTCATCACTAATGAAAAGTAAGTTTTATACTGAAAAACTATCTCATAATTCATTCCTGGTCACAAGGGAAGCCGAGCTGAACGTCCTTCATGTATCCTCCTCTCTGCGTGTATGTTTACCATACAAATAATGGCGCTTCTATAATTAGCACTGTAAACACAATGATGTTTTTCTCCTATTCTATGATTTTAGTTTTTTTTTCCCTTTTATTACAGTATACAGTAAACAGTAATAGTATGTAACTTGTATTTTGTCAATCTGCTATCATATCATATGTACGTTTGTGATATACCTCTTTGTTTTTTATGACTATATTATGCTATTTTGTTTTTTATAGGTTTAATAATGTCAGCATTACTTACTAGTATTCTTTAAAACCATTTCTAGCCTTTTTCAGATATTCAACCCATTGCTCAAGAAATAAACGACCCCTAGGACTGGAATATTATTACATTCAAATAATGATAGTAATAAATTAATAGTAAATAATTTCAAATGCATAAATGTAAAAATGACATGTGAAAATACATAAATCCCAGAGTCAAACAGCCGTATCTAGGTAGCAAACTTCACAAGAGAAAGACGACGGCGCCTACTGAACAGTGGTCAGGTATAAATACTCATATACTACTACAGATGTGTCCTCATACACTGGGCATCTTTATGTCATACACCAGACACACCTGGCGAGACTGAATCGCTCCGAGGCAGTGGCGGCTCCAGGGGGCGGGGCTGCAGCACAGTCCAAAATTCAAATAGGGGAGCCGCACCAACTGCCAGTGATTCCCAGATGGCGATGTTTGAAGTGGCAGTTGGTGTGCCCCCCCTGTTTGAATTTTTGGCTGCGCTGCAGCCCCACTTCTGGTGCCGCCTACGAGAAAAGGTCTCTCTGCACATGTGATATCTGCCCCACCTGCACTGCACATGGTTTTGCCTATTAAAAGGAAGGAAGAAAATGTTATTTTACAACCAACCTTGAATTAGGCCATATGGACCTTATTCAGGTTTAATAGCAAACCCAAAAAGCATATTAATGGACAAAACCATGTTGCACTGCAGGTGGGGTAGATGTAACATGTGCAGAGAGAGGTAGATTTGGGTGGGTTATATTGCTTCTGTTCAGGGTAAATACTGGCTACTTTATTTTTACACTGCAATTTAGATTTCAGTTTGAACATACCCCACCCAAATCTAATTATCTGCACATGTTACATCTGCCCCACCTGCAGTGCAACATGGTTTTGCCCATTAGTGGGCTTTTTTTGATTTGCTAACAAACCTGAATAACCCTCTATATGCAAATACGGGGAACATCGGGGCTAAGGGTTGGTCTATGGCTACTCAGACTGGACATAGCAGTAGTGGAGCAGGAGCCATGTTTTTTGAACGTATGAGCTCACAGCTGATAGCAGATGCTAGCCGCGTAACAGCCAAGAAACGCTTACATTTTGTCAACCACTCCCTGCAAACACCTCCAAATGGTCACTTCCTGTCACTTCCTGTCAATCACTTCTCCATGAAATCCTCATTGCGAGCGAGATCGCAGCGGCATCTTCACACATGCACTGCACGTGCGCAGCCTGCCGATAATCGCCTCATTGGGTGATAATTGGTCATTGCGTACAAACATGAATTAGGAACATAGAGGTCTATTTACTAAACCTTGCACGGAAATAAAATACCAGCCAATCTGCTCCTAACTGTCATTTTTTTAACACAGTCTGTGACATGGCAGCTAGGAGCCGATTGGCTGTTACTTTATTTCCGTCGACTTTATCTCCATCCAAGGCATAGTAAATGCCCCCCTTAGTCCTTAAGTCCCATAACTTGCATTATTAATTAAGGGTATAATAGAGAACTGACCGTTTTCAGGGAGTGCTTAGAAAAACGCAGGCGTGGCTGGGAGTTTGCTGGGCAGGTGTGTGACGTCAAAAACCGTCCCTCTGTCGTTAGAATCAACGCACACGAAGAGTAACTACAGGGCTGGTCTTGTTTTGCACAAAAATATTTTGCAGGCGCACTGCTGTACAAGCGTTCGCACGTCTGCAAAGCTAAAATACACTCCCCAGTGAGCGGCGGCATAGCGTTTGCACAGCTGCAAAAAACTGCTAGCGAGCAATCAACTCGGAATAGCCCCCAATGTTAGGATAGTTGATGAGCAATTAGCGGGATGGATAAAGAACACTGTTTTTGCTTTTTTCATTTTTCGGTTATCTAACGCGTGACGGTAAGGAGATATAAATGCTACTTTTTATTGTAATTATTCAAACTTTTAGAATTACTTTACATTTTTATAGTACTTCTGCTTTTACAGCATGTGCCTGGACCTATAGTGAAGAACTAGAGGACGTTGCGGTAAGTAGCGAGTATTGGAACCTCCGAGGTCGTGTAAAACTAATCCTAGTGTTAAAACCTCATCTAAATGTGGTGCTCGTACAAGTGTAACTTTGTACTCTTCACGTGGTTAACCACCTTTCCTGTCGAAATAGGGTATAGTGATGTTATATATATATATATATATATATATATATATATATATACAAATGTACTAGTTTCAGGACAGTGAGACAATGGCCCTCATTCCGAGTTGTTCGCTCGCAAGGCGATTTTAGCAGAGTTGCTCACGCTAAGCCGCCGCCTACTGGGAGTGAATCTTAGCTTCTTAAAATTGCGAACGATGTATTCGCAATATTGCGAATACAAACTTCTTAGCAGTTTCTGAGTAGCTCCAGACTTACTCTGCCATTGCGATCAGTTCAGTGCTTGTCGTTCCTGGTTGGACGTCACAAACACACCCAGCGTTCGCCCAGACACTCCCCCGTTTCTCCAGCCACTCCCGCGTTTTTTCCGGAAACGGTAGCGTTTTTTCACACACGCCCATAAAACGGCCAGTTTCCGCCCAGTAACACCCATTTCCTGTCAATCACACTACGATCGCCGGAGCGAAGAAAAAGCCGTGAGTAAAAATACTACCTTCATAGCAAATTTACTTGGCGCAGTCGCAGTGCGAACATTGCGCATGCGCACTAAGTAGAAAAACGCTGCGATGCGAAGAAATTTACTGAGCGAACGACTCGGAATGAGGGCCAATAACCTTTGCACAAAATACATTTTTTTACCATTTTACAGCAAATATGCAATATAAAATATGACATCAATGTTTCATGTTAAAATATGTCCATTATATGCAATTTAGTAATGTAATGTCTTTAATGTATACTGTAGTCTGGATAGCTTCTGTAGATGTGTATGTATATCCTGGTTGATAGTAGTGACCTTAGTTGCCCCCAGAAGTACTAGGTCGGCCATGCTAGTTCCTCAGTTATACTCTGTTATACAGCAGAAACACATTCTGTGCCTAACTCAGCAAGGATCGCAAAAAATACGGAAAATTGCAAAGTCTGCACCATATACCACAAACACTGAGAAAAAAATGCAACTTCTAAGACAAAGCAAAAACTACGTATACACTATGAAAAGTAGGCATGTAGGGGGCGTACTAAAGGGCTGGACTCGCAAAAACTACGAGCAGGGGCGTGTTGTGGGGCGTATGCTGATGTTAGGTAGGCGGTGTATTCGCAATTTTTACAACTGATCGCACATTTATGTTGTTCAGTTTCTGAGTGACTACAGGTCTACCTTAAAATCTGCACAAGCTGACCTCAGTGGTAGAATGTTCGATGTATACTGCAATCATTGCTTCATTACACCCAGCTGATACACCCCACACCTCAGACCACAACACACTTCATACAGCTGTATTGGAACTTAGAAACATGTAAGGGAGCTTTAAACTCTGTAACACGTTTCTTTATAAAATATATATTAGTAACCTAATTGTTTTTACACTTACTAACAATCGAGGTTTGACAACCACACTATTTTTTAAAAGCAAACGTTAATTAACATTTCCAAGCATTTTGTTTTGTAGGATCTGCTTAATGTCTTTTAGCTTCATAACTGTTTTTTTATGCTTTTTAAGCAACTAACACGTTTTTTTGTTAACAAAACATACCCACGTACATTTGGTTACATTTTTTTTATATCGCTCGCTACACACACAAACATATGTTCAAGAACAGCAATACCGTTTTTTTTATTTTTTTGGGCCCGGAAAGTAGGTAGTGCAATACTGGAGGTTAAAACACAGTTGTTTGCAAAAACTGCAACATCAGAAACATGTAAGCAAAAATTGCATAAAATTGTGAATTTATACACAAATAATGCATATTTTTTTGTCTTCGCAATAATTGCACATTTCACAAGCCCACCTTCTTTTTGTAACACTAAATTACTGTTGCAGTTTTTCCGTTTGGGCGTGCTTTCGCAATTTTACGGATGCTTGCAATTTTTGCAAATTTGTAATTTTTACAATCCTTACTGAATTGGCCACTCTGTTCAGATTTGTATGGAAAAGCCTATGCAATTGCAAAGTGCTCAGCAACTGCATACACTATAGATGGTGTTGCCTAATAGAAGCCTATGGATCCAATAGGATCACTCCCAGTGTCCTCCGCAACTCGCGCATGGGTACCCGGAAGTTGTCACATCATTTCCTGGCGCTGGAATGTGGCTTTTCCCCTGCTGTAAACAGGTACCTGGCTGGATAACCCAGATTACCCGTTTACACTGCAGCTCACCCAGGGTGTTCCCGCGCCAAAACCCTGATCGCTAGCAGGGCTGGATCCTTGGGTGTCTGGACCTTGGTGGAGCCGTTTCCTGGGTTGTTGCGTGATCATTTGGAATAACCCGGGATTTTCATGTCAGTGGAAAAGTGGTATAAGTACAACTAAGATCAGAAAGAATATTGATTTTCAGGGGGGATAGACATAATCACAACACAAATGGTTTCTTATCTGGTTAGAGCCTATGTTATACTGAGGTAAGTACTTTAAGGAGTTACATTCACTCCAATAGAAGTGCATTAAAGTTCAAATATTGCGCAGTATTCCTTAGGTAGTTTTACATTCCTCATACGAGGAGTACCTCTGACCTACTGTATAGTGGGGGTCATTCCGAGTTGTTTGCTCGCTGCCGATTTCTGCAGCGCAGTGATCAGGTGAAAAATCGGCATTTCTGCGCATGCATATGGGCCTGTAATGCGCACGCGCGTCGTACGGGTACAAAGCCCGTTGTGGTTGTGCACAGGTTCTAGCTAAGTTTTTCTTTGCACTTACGTCTGCAAGAAGATTGACAGGAAGGGGGCGTTTCTGGGTGTCAACTGACCGTTTTCAGGGAGTGTCTGTAAAAACGCAGGCGTGTCTGAAAAAACGCAGGTGTGGCTGGGCGTTCGCTGGGTGGGTGTGTGATGTCAAATCTGGACACGAATAGGCTGAAGTGATTGCAAGCGCTGAGTAGGTTCAGAGCTACTCTGAAACTGCACAAACTGTTTTTGCAGAGCTCGGCTGCACATGCGTTCGCACTTCTGCTAAACTAAAATACACTCCCCAGTGGGCGGCGGCATAGGGTTTGCACGGCTGCTAAAACTAGCCAGCGAGCGATCAACTCGGAATGACCCCCAGTAAGCATTCTTGTGACCAGTGACAACACAAGTGCAGAGGCGTATCTAGGGTAGGGCGAGTGGGGCACGTGCCCTGGGCGCCCTGGCAGGCCCAGGAGAGGGGGGCGCCGCCGGCGTCCAGGGCATCATGCCCCACTCGCCCCGCTAACCCTAAATGTGAGGGGAGGAGAGAGCGCAGCGTCTCTCCCTCCCCTCACCGCCGCTGGGAGCACTAGACGTGTCCGGTCTCCGGCGCTAGCCAATCAGGGCTTGCGGACCGGCTCCTGATTGGCTGCCGGTCCGCGAGCTCTGATTGGCTAGCGAACCGGCGCCAGACAGCCGCCGGCGTCCGGAGACCTGGAGCAGCAAGGGGAAGGAGAGGCGCTGCGCTGCGCTCTCCTCCCCTCACAAGAGGTTAGTGACGGGGGTCCGGCGGCAGGACGGGGGGCCTGGCACTGTGGGGCATGTAACAGGCACTGTGGGGCATTGTATCCAGCACTGTGGGGCACTGTAACTGGCACTGTGGGGCACTGTAACTGGCACTGTGGGGCATGTAACTGGCACTGTGGGGCATTGTATCCAGCACTGTGGGGCATTTTATCCAGCACTGTGGGGCACTGTAACTGGCACTGTGGGGCAATGTAACTGGCACTGTGGGGCATGTATCCAGCACTGTGAGGCACTGTAACTGGCACTGTGGGGCATGTAACTGGCACTGTGGGGCATTGTATCCAGCACTGGGGGGCATTTTACCCAGCACTGTGGGGCACTGTAACTGGCACTGTGGGGCAATGTAACTGGCACTGTGGGGCATGTATCTGGCACCGTGGGGCATGTATCCGGCACCGTGGGGCATTGTATCCAGCACTGAGTGGGGCATTGTATCCGGCAATGAGTGGGGCATTGTATCCGGCACTGAGTGGGGCATTGTATCCGGCACTGAGTGGGGCATTGTATCCGGCACTGAGTGGGGCAATGTAACTGGCACTGAGTGGGGCAATGTAACTGGCACTGAGTGGGGCAATGTAACTGGCACTGAGTGGGGCAATGTAACTGGCACTGTGGGGCAATGTATCTGGCACTGTGGGGCATGTAACTGGCACTGTGGGGCATGTAACTGGCACTGTGGGGCATTGTATCCAGCACTGTGGGGCATTTTACCCAGCACTGTGGGGCACTGTAACTGGCACTGTGGGGCAATGTAACTGGCACTGTGGGGCATGTATCTGGCACTGTGGGGCATGTATCTGGCACTGTGGGGCATGTATCCGGCACCGTGGGGCATTGTATCCGGCACTGAGTGGGGCATTGTATCCGGCACTGAGTGGGGCATTGTATCCGGCACTGAGTGGGGCATTGTATCCGGCACTGAGTGGGGCAATGTATCCGGCACTGAGTGGGGCAATGTAACTGGCACTGAGTGGGGCAATGTAACTGGCACTGAGTGGGGCAATGTAACTGGCACTGTGGGGCAATGTATCCGGCACCGTGGGGCAATGTAACTGACACTGTGGGCCATTTTCAGTGGCCACACCCCTTCTGGAGCGTAGCCACACCCCTTCTGGAGTGTGGCCACACCCATTTTTTCGGCGCGCGCACGTGCTTCTTTTTGTGTTTTTTGTGTTTTTTTTTAAGGGGGGGGGGGGGCATTTTCCATCTTGCCCTGGGCTCCGAAAACCCTAGTTACGCCTCTGCACAAGTGCTGTGTTTTTTTATTATAATTTCTTATCAATCCTCATCGTAGGGTTAGGAACCATGAAATTGCATTGATCGCCGACCATGTAATAAAGTGAGAATGGGTATCCATGCTTATTTGGTAGTTTTGTACCTGATTTCACCCTAATGTTCATCTCCGCACATAGAGCAAGGCTGCCCAGCATGTGTGAGGCCGCCCTCCGATGCATCTGCAATTAGATTGCGGAGGCATTGGATCTAAGGTTGACCCCTGGTAGTGCTGGTAGGCGGTTGGTGGGCATCTTTATTTTTAGGAGTGGCTGCAGCCGCCACAAAAATGCTCCCGACATGCCCCCATTTGGTACGCCCTGCCCCCCCCCCGCAATGTTGCCCCTCCGACGGTCAATGTGTAAGGTCGCGCAATCAGTGCGCAGACCAGATGGACGCAGCCACTGCAAATGACCGCACGGCTGCATCCATCACTGAATTAGGCCCACAGTCCACTAATATTCAGGAGGTGTTATTGTGTTAAACATTCTAATCCTCTTTTATTTTCCCAATAATAAATGTGATTTACAATAAAACCTTCATATATATTGTGTTCAGTGTCGGACTGATGAAGGGCCCACCGGGGGAATGCAGTGATAGGGGCCCATACTTATTGGAGTGGCCAGCCTACAAAGGGGGTGTGGCCAGCCTCCACAGAGGCCTGAAATACACAATTGTCTGTTGCAGTGTAATGCTACATATCTACCATGTATAATACAAGGGCACAGTCTGGAACCTGATCCCTAGAGGAAGAAGTGGGCCCTCCCCCACCCACGGCACCCCCGGACCCCTCCCCCATCCACATCTCCCCCGCACCCACCACTCCCCCAACCACAGCAGCTACTAGGGTATTCATCAGGCCCTGCATGCGCTGTTCACACCGTTGCAAGGGCTACAACCCCTTAACCATTGTACGCCCTTTGTCCGTGCAATATTTAACCACTCACACAATTATGATTGGAGGTAATACTCCATATAATAAAAATATATTCCACGCCACAAGGGCGTGCAAGGGTTAAGGGGACGTAGCCCCTTACGACTGTGTGAAGAGCGCCCGTAGGGCGCGATGAATCACCTAGTTACAGATGTTTCACTGATTTGCAGATTATTTTAAGCAAATACAGATCTGCCAATCTTGAAAGCCTCATCAGTTTAGTAGAAACGGTCTGCAGATCTGCTGATTGTTACCATACACTAGCAATCTACAGCCCCAATTCATCATGTTGGACAACCTGGTTTAACAAACCCAATTAATTTTTGGCCTGAATCTGTGATCTGTGAACCACATACACTGCAGATTTATTTACACAATCATCTGTAAAACAGCAAATTGCCCCAATTGATTGCTGATGTATGGGGGCCTTTCAGCTAGTGGCTCATATACTGTAGTTGATTGCATTGTGACCATCTTGCTAATCACATTCACTTGTGCTGTACTGAATGAGGTGAAGCAGTTAGTGGGATTACAGAGTGTGGGGTATATATAATAATATATACCCCGCACTCTATAATATAATAATAACAACAACAACAACAACAACAACACATCCACACAGCCAAATACTGACTACACCCACTTACTAGCTAGCAGCTCACATACATAACATTACAGTATACATTGGTAGCCAGCACTAACATGTTTCACAACAACTGAGCTAACCAGATCTGTTTCTGGAGGAGCCTTATATCTATTCTCATGAGCCTATCAGTGTGGATAAATTAGTCATGTGATCCTGTTATCCTATCAAACAGATTGGAAATGTCCTGTCCAGAGAGCCAATCAAAAGGAAGGTGTGTGATTCCTCCAACCAACAGGAGAGATCTAATTTCCATATGTAAACATATGTCCAGTGATCTCACGTAATCCTCTAATAATCAGTGGTTCTCAAACTCGGTCCTCAGGACCCCACACAGTGCATGTTTTGCAGGTAACCCAGCAGGTGCACAGGTGTATTAATTACTCACAGACACATTTTAAAAGGTCCACAGGTGGAGCTAATTATTTCACTTGTGATTCTGTGAGGAGACCTGCAAAACATGCACTGTGTGGGGTACTGAGGACCGAGTTTGAGAACCTGTGCTCTAATTCCCTAGTATAAGTGGGGGATTTCTATTGCTGGACGATCTCATTATAAAGACTGCGTGATACTAAACCAGCAAACTGCGAATATTTTGTATTGATTCTCAAATAAACATATGGAAGCCTGTATATAAATGTAGGTTAAGTGATGTGAAACCATTATAATACTGTACCATATATATCTCAATTTAAATAAAATAGTATTCATTCCCACTTCCTAAGTAGCTGTGAATAATGAGTGAATGTATTACAAAATTCTGTAACAAAAACATAGTGAATAACAAAAAATATATAAACTAGGAGAAAGGGTAATAGAGAGAGGGAAGAAGCAATTACAGGGGTCATTCCGAGTTAATCACTCGCAGCTGTTTTTCGCAACGCAGCGAACAGGTTACTACTGCGCATGGGTATGCCCCGCAATGCGCAGGCGCGTCGTACGGGTACAAAGCGGATCGTTGCTGGGTGATGGATTTAACGAAGAATCCATTCGCACAGCCGATCGCAAGGTGATTGACAGGAAGAAGGCGTTTGTTGGTGTCAACTGACCGTTTTCTGGGAGTGTCTGGAAAAACGCAGGCGTGTCCAAGCGTTTGCAGGGCGGGTGTCTGACGGCAATTCCGGGACCAAAAAGACTGAAGTGATCGTAGCGGCTGAGTAAGTCCAGAGCTACTCAGAAACTACAAAAAACTTTTTTGTGCTGTCGGCTGCAAAAGCGTTCGCACACTTGCAAAGCGAAAATACACTCCCCCATAGGTGGTGACTATCTGATCGTAGCACAGCAAAAAGTTGCTAGCGAGCGATCAACTCGGAATGAGGGCCTATGTGCACTGCAGGGGGGCAGATGTACCTCTTGAAAAGAGAATACATGTGGTATATACAGGTTAAATATATATTTGCAGGAAGATTAATACAGTGACAAAAATGTAGATGTTTCTGTATAGTGAACCCCAACTTCAGAATAGTGCAATATATATGAATTTTAGCAGTTTTTCAGGGGGCACCTCCTTATTGTAGCATATAATATCCATATAAATGTTATTTAAACAAATGCGTTTATTGGCAGGTCAAAACGGACATCAAGTACAATGATCTGCGTAACATGGACAATGAGACTCACATATATTCTACTCCCGCAGAGTGTATTACTTATCCCATATTGTCATGTTGCTTAAGCAGTGGGTAACCAAGTCTTAAATGGTGGCTACAAAATATAAGCAGTTAGAATAAATGTATTTTTCACTGCAGCAGAATACGTTGCTCACCTCACCTTGCCATATGGAAAAAACACAGATTTTTAAATAGCAGCAAAAAGTCCTGCGTTTACCCCTGAATGAGGCCTCTGAATTGCACAAGTTAGGACTAGCTTACATTCCACACGTGCTGGCTGTTACAGTATGTTTAGGTTATGCTGTTTTGCATGAACAGTTCCAGTTTATTACAGTAAAGTTATAGTACCAAAGCTGCTTTGTGTTCCACTCAGACTTTCTCAGTTCTCATATGTTACATTGACACTATAATGATGATGGATATTTCATGTACTCTTATCAGCCTGTTCTTCTGACAATTATAATGGCATAAGAGGAAGAGAAAACCATTTTATAGCAGTTCTGCTTTTTGTAACCAGAGGGCCGGTGTGACAGCCTGTCTGAGGCAATTACACATCTAAATTGATGACTGCTTCCTATCATGCGGTCGCCTCACTTCCTCCTCACGTTACTTGTAGAGAATGAGTGACCAACAAATTATATTACTCAACTTATATTACTTACATATTCACTCTCCTTCTAAGCCCGCCCCCAGACTCTCATTGGCTAGTTTCACAGGAGTCTGGGGCAGGCTTGGACTGGCCCACATGGGTACAGGGGAAACCACCGGTGGGCCCCACTGCCTGGGGGCCCACCTCCTGCTCTAGGGATCAGGTTCCAGACTGTGCACTTGAATTATACATATGTTACCTTATAGTGGACTATGGTGTATTTTATACAGTGCATTGCTGTTATTAATCTGGTACATTATCATGCATGCAGCAGCTGAATTTACTGTATATATTTATGAAGGGGCCCAGATGTTGCACTCTCTAATGGTTAGTCAGACCAATGAGGTGGAAGGCCACACCCCTCTAAAGACTGGCCACACCCCTAACATGGGCCCCTACCACTGCATTCCCACTGCAGGCACCAGTCAGGTTTTGGAGAGTGAAGCCTGATGCAGGGTCCTGGGTTCACATGTACAGTATGTTTATATGTTCTTAGCCCCCACCACCCCCCACACGCACTAGGTCAGTGATGGCTAACCTTGACACTCCAGCTGTTGTTGAACTACACATCCCAGCATGCCCTGCATCAGTTTTAGCATGGTCAAATAGCAAAACTGTAGCAGGGCATGCTGGGATGTGTAGTTCAACAACAGCTGGAGTGTCAAGGTTAGCCATCACTGCACTAGGTAGTCGGCACTGCAGCTGCCGCTGGTACCAACCAATCAGTTTCTGTCATTTTTCAAGCACAGCCTGTAAAATGATAGCCGCTGATTGGTTGTATGGGCAACTTCTACACTTGATCACCCTCCAAGGCTTGATAAATCCACACCACTGTAGTTCTGAGACCTGGGGGGGATGTATCAAGCCTTCTTAAGAAGACAATTGGGGCAAGTCAGAGATGGATGAAGGAGAGACATTGGGCGCAAACACTCAATATGCTTCCTCCGTAGATGCGTCCTGATGGTCCGAACCGGCGTATGCCGGCATCACATCCGCCAGTCAATAATACTGAACGCGATAACTACATATCAGCACTGAGTGGGAGTCTCCAGAGAAAGGATTATATATACTGTAAATTACACCTTTATTATAATGTAATATTATAACATTAATTCTATAACAGCAAGACCCAGAAGACATAAGGTATTTTATGAAACTAGTGTGCTAAGCCAAAACTGGCTACCAGTAAGTGTATACGTGTGTCCCACAGCCCACATACAGAGAAATACATTCTAACCCTCTTCTAAGTAGCAATGTGTTGTGGGTTTTACCATACGCTGCAGACAGCGCTACTCTATGCCTGGATGTGTACGGTCACCAGTCTTAATGACCACATAGCTTTATCTGACTTCTGGTCTTCTGTGCAGTAAATTGGCAGCGGCTGATGATATGTGTACAGGTCAGGCCAATGCACAGAGCTTTTCCAGTTTGTATACAGTTGCAGAATGTGCTGCTTCCACACCACGCATTGCTGTGTTTTTGCCCTGATGTAGCCATATATCACCCCCCCCCCCCCATTTTTTAGGGCAAACCCACTGTCTGGTCTCTGGAGAGATGGAAAAATCTCAAGAGGTACACAATGGGAAAGTGAGAATGAGACATCAAAGGCCCGTTTACAATCACCACTTACACGAACGTAAAAACTTTTCTATTTATGTCTTAAAACACGGCTTTGCATGGACTCATTGAATATTTAAATGAATCATGAGGATGAGGGGACAGTGAGTATTAAATGCATCTTGACGCGTTTCAAAATTTTCCTGTAGATATTCTTCTGCAAAGCATCAACACTCAAAAACATGTGCAGTACATAACACTTTATCTCATTTTAATAATAATTCTTTTTGCACCAGTTGACAAAACTAGGTGCGCCTTGTGTGTCTACCAGGTGTATTTTAAAACATGAGGAGGCCTGCGTGGAAATGCTTGAGTCTCCATTCCTCCCTGGACTTGGGTGCGTGCACAGAAGAGATATATATCATGCACAGAAGCTGAGAAAGACTCTGACACAGTGCCAGACACTTAGCTACTTTACCTTCTGCGCATGCGCCACATTTTCTGTGTGAATACTTCACATATAAAGTGCTTGCGCCATACAGTATTTCTGTTAGAATCATAAAACATGGCGCTTGTCAAGGTAGTGGGGGATATTATTTCCACCACCTCTCCAAGACCACTTTAAGCCCTGTTTATCCTTGCAGTGCCATAGAAAGCAGCAATACATCCACAGTGCAGAATGCCTGAAACATTTTTGCATTCATTAATACAACCACCACCGCTATATACACTATACAGTATATACCATCACTGCGTAGGTGCCCAAGCACACTACTATGAGTTTAGAGCCTGATGGTCTACTCTGCACCAGATGCACTATAGCGCCCAGCAAACCATGTACGCTCCAGACTGCCACTGTATAGTTCCTGCTAATGAGATCCCTGCATTACTACTGTTTAACCCCTGCATCTCCCCTATCCGTTTGATAGATAGACAGTGTCTAGTTAGACAGTCAATAGATAGACACCATATGTTAGACAGACATTAGGTCGACAGGGTCAAAAGGTCGACAGGGTCAAAGGGTCGACATGAAAAAGGTCGACAGGTCAAAAGGTCAACATGATCAAAAGGTCAACATGAAAATGGTCGACATAAAAAAGATAGACAAATATTTTTTTTTTAATGTAACATGTTTTTGGACTATTTCATACTTTCTCTATCCATGTCGGCATAGAGTTGGTTATAACCCTTGTGGCGAGCGCAGCGAGCCACCGTGCCCGAAGCGTGGCGAGCGAAGCGAGCCCCGTGAGGGAATGCCTTTTTACAATTGGGGGTCCCAGATGACAAAACTATCCACACAAACCACAAAAATGCAAAAAACATGGTGTCTACCTTTTTCATGTTGACCATTTTCATGTCGACCTTTTGACCTGTTGACCTTTTGACCCTGTCGACCTAATGTCTGTGTAACATATGGTGTCTATCCAGAGGCGTCACCAGGTGTGGTGACACCCGGTGCGCACCCCTGATGTACTGCCGCGATCGCGGCAAAAAAGGGGGCGTGGCCTTACAGATAGGGGCGTGGCTTCGCGGGGATACTGGTATCGTCACTCTGGGGGCGTGCCCAGCATCTCCGGAGATGCTGGGCTTCCCCCAGAGACGGTCTCAGTGTGCTGTCGGCTCCTCTGCTATGACAGGAGACGGGTGCTGTAGCGGAATTTCACACTGCAGCACCTGGCTCCTGTCACTACGGAGGAGCTGACATTTGGTGTCACCCCCTCCAGGTGTCACACCCGGGTGCGGGCCGCACCCCCCGCACCCGCCTTGTGACGCCACTGTGTCTATCTATTGACTGTCTAACTAGACACTATCTATCTTGCATACCAGAACCGCATCTCTGAGGGGGTGACCTTCAGCAATTTAGGGGCACCAAAATTATATCTTGCCCCCCCCAACCCAAAAATGTTCTGACGCTGCTTTTACACCACACATTGCTTTATTTTTCAATCTGTCGATGTTCATCCAGTATTACTGATCTTCTATCGAAGTATAGCAACTGAAGTAATTTACTATTTAACTCCTGGATACTAGGAGCAGTTTTAGAGTTCCAATGGATCAAAATCAATTTTTTGGCCAAAGTGATGACAATGGTAAGAAGAGGTGATACAGTTTTTGAGGCACCTATGTTCCAATTTCTAAAATGTAAGCACAAACAAGCTAAAGGATCAGGGACGAGGTATAAACTGAAAAGATTATTAATATACTGTACAGAATAACCTTGTTCCAGAATCTCTTGATTGTAGTACAGGACCAAAAAACAATAAAGAAACTTGACGTTTTGCATATGACACTTCACACATTCCCCTGTCTCCATTTAATTCATATGCTTACGTTGTGCCGGTGAAATATACGCTCTGTATAGAGTTCTATCATGGACTTTCTGTAGATAGGAAGACTGTAGTAGTTTCATCGTAGAGTTATAATGTTTAATCAGAGTCTGAGTGTGAGATGACAGGTATATCAAACCGCCAGGTCTTCAAAAGAGCATCCCTAAAGTGCGGTGTAAAAACAGTCAATAAAACCTTATACAAATACTTAGATTTATATGGAAGTGTCTGTACACTTACGCAGTAGAGAAGCCAAAGGATCTACCATCTCATTAGTAGACATTGCAAATGGTAGAGAAGTAACATAATGATGAGTTTTTAAATACATGAAGAAATGTCTATTGAGAAGTTGATATTTATCTCGATGATCAGTAAAAGATAATATTACACCTCCTGGGTCAAAGACTTTGAAAGTAATATTCAAACCTTTATTTCTCCAACCTTGAAACGAAGCATTAAATAAGGAACATTGGAAAGCCGGATGCCCCATAAAGGAACATAGGGCGAAGTTGAATGTTTTTTTATGTAGTTTCTTATTTAGTGTAAGCCAGGCCATATAGGAAGTATGGAACATAAAGTTCTCTAGCAAGTGTTGTGGGATATCTTCATGCTCCGAATGTAACAGTGCTCCAGGGGAATATGGCGAGCAGACCACTACATCTAAAGTGTAATCAGTGTAAGTAGACCGCTCTAAGAGCCAGTCACTTATATATCTAAAATGGACAGCAAGGGAATATGCAGCAAAATCTGGTACTCTCAGTCCACCTTGGGCAGAGTTAAAGTGAGTTTAGGCAGCGATATCCGAGGTCTCTTCCCTTTCCATAAAAATGTAGACATCAATTTATTTAAGCAATGCAAATCATTCTTAGTTAAAGCAATGGGTAGCATCTGTAATAAATAGAATATTTTTTAAAACCGTAACTCTACCCAATAATGACAGTGGACGAGAGTTCCACCCCTCAAGAAGTGTGGAAATTTTCTTGAGAAATGGGACATAATTTGCAGCATAGAGAGAAGAGACAGGAGGGGTAATTTGAACCCCAGGATATTTAGGGGTCTATTTACTAAGCCTTGGATGGAGATAAATCCGACGGAGGTAAATTCCCAGCCAATCGGCTCCTAACTGTCATTTTTCAAACCCAGCCTGTGAGATGGCAGTTAGGAGCTGATTTGCTGGGACTTTATCTCCAACCAAGGCTTAGTAAATAGAGCCCTTAATCTGAGAGGACACTGTAAGATTTTATGGACATTCAGTACTGAATGGCGACCACAAATAAAGCCTGTTTGGTCTGGATGGATGATGTGTGGTCGAAGGACTTTAAGTCTTTCTGATAAGATTATTTTGAATTTTATAGTCAGAGTTTAAAGATGAAATAGGTCTATATGATTTTGGTTTGGAGAGATCTCTCCCAGGTTTGGGAAGAACCTTCATTATGGCCGAGTTAAAATAAAGAGGTAAGGTTTTATGAGTTAAAATAAAATACTTTAACCAAAGTAGTAGAGAGAAGTTTATAAAAATCTCCTCCAAGACCATCCAGGCCAGGTGCTTTAGCCGGTTTAAGGGAAGCAATTACCTTAGATACCGCTAGTGTAATGGATGAAGTAAGATAATCTACAAGGTCATCTGGTGTGAGATAAAGCCATTATAATGCACAGCAAATACAGGGAGGGTCCCAAATATTAGACATAACACTGAGAGGGGCCATATTATCTGGAAGTAAATCAAGAGGAGGTCTGAGGATGGTTAGAGATATCACAGGAAGCATCTTGATGATCCTCTTGAAGGTAACCCTGAGCATCTACGGGAGAGGTAAAATCAACATATGTATCGCCGTAACCGGGCAGGGTAGATTAGAGCAAATTTGCGTTCTCATGAACCAATCAGGTACAAATCCAGGAGAATTTACTACAAAACAAAAATGTGCGTATATATAACTGCCCCCACACTCAAGGTATATGGACAGGTATATACACCCTCCGGCGCTAGTAACTACCATGCAGTTGGAGATCAAATAATAGTGCGGACTGCTGCTCCTAATTATAAGGATAATTGCATTCCTTATATTGAACCAAAAAACACTCTAACTACAGGGGTATGACCCCCTGTAAAAAAATCAGAAGCGCTGTCCGCACTAATTAAAGGGACAATAAGAGATATTCACAATAAAATTATATGTAAAAATATATATAAATATATTATATTTTATTAACACATAATGCTGCAGCATAAAAAACAATTATTCAGTACATAATATGCATATTCTAAATCATCATAAAAGTAATAATCCACATATAATGATAAAACATTAATAACTCGCTATGATTCAGAGGCTTGGACTTTAATATTTATAATATTTATATATATTAATTTGAAATGGGTAATTACCATATGATATTAGCCTTTACGTCAGCTCCAAATTGACTCTGATAAGGACAATCCCGGTATTAAAACTCCCTCTGCTGGTGCTCATCCATTTGATGCAGAATATCTGAAGAAGATGTTCACAGGAACTTGTCCACAGTGTTCCGACTTCCTCTGCTAGCAGCTGGCCGTAATGGCAGATATATTGCTGGCTGATCGTGACCGCAAGCCAGTAGTCACGTCAATGAATGGGAGATATTCGGCACTGGTATGGTCACTCTGAAAACGCGTTTCTCCGCCTCTCAAACACCCTCAGCGGCTTCCTCAGTTCCTGAGGAAGCCGCTGAGGGTGTTTGAGAGGCGGAAAAAAGTAAAGGCTAATATCATATGGTAATTACCCATTTCAAATTAATATATGTGTGCACACATGTTCTCACTGGACACGAATTAATTAAGGACACATGAATATAACCAATGTTTGAGAAGCTAATCCTAGCCAATTCATATCCTAACAGTGGACACTGTGAAAATCCGAAATATTAAAGTCCAAGCCTCTGAATCATAGCGAGTTATTAATGTTTTATCATTATATGTGGATTATTACTTTTATGATGATTTAGAATATGCATATTATGTACTGAATAATTGTTTTTTATGCTGCAGCATTATGTGTTAATAAAATATAATATATTTATATACATTTTTACATATAATTTTTTATTGTGAATATCTCTTATTGTCCCTTTAATTAGTGTGGACAGCGCTTCTGATTTTTTACAGGGGGACAAATCCAGGAGAAAGCTTTGTGCGCTCCGGTAAGTTCCACCGAGAAATCGTGGAAAATATGAAGCTTATTCCCTTCCCACATGATCACTTGTTGTCTTCTAGAGGCTTTCCAGAAAGCCAGCTTATGTAGATAATTTAAACACTTGAATAAAGTCACTCTAGGACGCTTGTCATGCGGCTTAGGAGAGGGGCTGATCCTATGGACACGTTCCACAATTAGGTCCTTGCATTCCTTTTCAATCCCCAATAATGTAGTCAGAGTAACACTAACAGATGTAGACAAAGCTGTGCCTTTTACTGGCTCAGGGAGACCCACAAGCCTTATATTATTACGTTGCTACTGATTTTCAGCATCATCTAGCTTGTTCCATAGCTGATAATTTTTCCTTTCAATAGCCATCTGGGCGTTTGCCAAATCATATCAAATGGATCAAATTCTCTTTCATTTTCTTAGACACTAAGAGACACTTGTTGCAGTTGCTGAGCAATATCTGCTACAGCCTGTGCTAATAAAGGCCCCTTTGTAGATTATATGGCATCTACAATATCGCTATATGTCACCGGGGAGTAAGGGGGCTGGCGTACCTGGGGGAGACCAGTTTTCTCCTGCATTGCTGCTGTCTTCTTGATGCCAGAGAGGCAGCTGAGGAGTTTGCGTCTGGTGCCATGACCCTGCGTTTCTCCTGTCTCAGCGGCTGTGGATGTGCAAGAGTTTCCAGAGCAAGGAATTTCTACATTGGCAGCTGGGGTGAGTATAGAAGCAGAGCCCGAAGCTTGGAGGCTGTATAACAGCCTTTAGAAGGTTCAGGAGAGCGGGCAATGGGATAGAGCAAAGTAGCTAGGCAGCTCCTTCCATGCAACCCGGAACTGGAAGTCTAAGATGTAGTTCTTATCCGAGGAGCCCATCAAATGCTTGGATCAATTAATATATACAGCAAGTAGCATTGACTGCAGGACCTATTAGAGGCTAAAGCTCGTTGTCTCAGTCTTATACTATACCGTATACCATAAACTGGGCATTGCTGTTGGATACTAAACCAATATTAAGATATACCAATAACTGGCTAGTACCAGTGCTTATCTCTTACACACGCGCAGTAAGTTCTAACATATATCCAAGACAAAATGTCTGAAGCTATACCATCAGTTTCTAAAGCCTATTTGTCTAGAATTGACCCATAATCATTTGCTACTCTAATGGTCATTCTTAGAATGTATCTCAAACCATATAAGGAACTATGCCTTAAAAACCATCTTATACCAATGACAGGTACAAGTAGGCCTCTCAATTTATGTTGTGTTTGATCCTAAAGGTTACAGTCATTCTCAGTATAAATACAATCTCCTTAGGCCTCATGGTACCCAAAGCAGCTATTAAAATGTATATGATAAGTTAAATCAAAAAATTAACCCCCATGATTACAGATCAACCTCCATATGTGGTGCCTGTGCTCCACGTTAACTCCTCTTTAGAGATATAGGGGCAGATGTATTAAGCCTGGAGAAGTATTAAAGCAGTGATACAGCAGTGATAAGTGCAAAGTGATAACGCACCAGCCAATCAGCTCCAATATGTAAATTAGTTAGGAGCTGATTGGCTGGTGCATTATCACCTTCCACGTATCACTGGTTTATCACTGATTTATCACTTCTCCACGTTTAATACATCTGCCCCATAGAGCTAAACGTAACAGCCTGCGATTTGCAAGAACCAGCGCAATTCCAAAAGATAGTCACTAGTATTAAAGGAGCAATTAGTATTAAGGCAAAACCAACCTGGCTGTGTCTTAAAACTAATTGCTGATTTCAATCTAATGACTACAGTATCATGCCAGTTCCATCAAATCCCATTGTATTATTATTTGGCCCAATAACTGTATTATAGTAGTGATCTTTAACTCAATCTTGAATGTACACATTTTCTTTGTCCAAAATAATTTATTTTCCCAAATACAAATCATTTAGTAAACTCAGCATTAAAATAAGCTTGTTAGACATATAGGGGTTTATTTAAGAAGCATTGGCTAATAAAACCTGGTGCTTCTGATTGTGTTTATGTCTGCAATTTACAAGGGCAATGAATTTATTAGCAAAACATGGCTTGTAAAATCATTGCCCATTTAAATTGCGGCCATTTTGATCAGAAGCACTGTGTTTTGAAGAAAGAAAGAAAGAAAGAAAGAAAGAAAGAAAGAAAGAAAGAAAGAAAGAAAGAAAGAAAGAAAGAAAGAAAGAAAGAAAGAAAGAAAGAAAGAAAGAAAGGGTAGAACATTTGAGGGCTTTGGCAAATTACAGAGACCTGACGATTAATGGATTTACAATATGAGTGTCCTGACCTCTAGTGGTGACAAAATAGAATGTCATATAAAGTGTTTTGTGATTTCATTTTTTATCTGTCCATGACACCCATAAAGTGGGAATAGAACCTGTGGCGAGTGCAGCGAGGCACCAAGGCGCAGTGTGGAGAGTGCAGCGAGGCACCAGGGTGCAGTGTGGAGAGTGCAGCGAGGCACCAAGGCGCAGTGTGGAGAGTGCAGCGAGGCACCAGGGCGCAGTGTGGAGAGTGCAGCGAGGCACCAAGGCGCAGTGTGGAGAGTGCAGCGAGGCACCAGGGCGCAGTGTGGAGAGTGCAGCGAGGCACCAAGGCGCAGTGTGGAGAGTGCAGCGAGGCATCAGGGCGCAGTGTGGAGAGTGCAGCGAGGCACCAAGGCGCAGTGTGGAGAGTGCAGCGAGGCACCAGGGCGCAGTGTGGAGAGTGCAGCGAGCCCACAAGGGGACTCTTGGCACTTGCCCCACTGCCGGCATACTGGCAGCCAGGATTTTGTGGCCTTCGGTAAATCATACCGATCCCCAACTGTTAGGGTCTCCTGCCCTGTGCTGCCACGTCGTCATGGCAACCGGGAGACAAGTGCTAGTGGAGTAACCTGAGCGCAGCTGATACTCCGGTTCGGGTCTTTTGCTGTGCAGTGGTTATAGGCTCTGTGCACGGCAGGGGATCCGGTGCTGGTTTTTGTGCTCACAGTCTGTGAGGTCTGAGTGGGGCGTGGACAGCACCTGCTTTATAAGGCCTCTTTTCAGGGTAAGCAGATGCTGCTGAATCTTTGTTGGTTAGTCAGTTCATGAAAGTTAGCCAGTACTGTGTAGCTTTGTATTTGTTTGTTGCTTACTGCAAATAGGCCTGGGGATTTGGTATTACACTCTGCCAATCCAGACCTAGCAGTAAGACTGGAGTCAGTCGTTTAGCTTGCTGGGGTTCTGTTACTACTCTGTGAACTTAGCAAGTTTGCGGCTGTATTCTAAGACTTGCCTGTCTAATCCTGTCTCACTGTGCTAGGTGTCAGGGGTCAGTTTAGTGGCAGTAAGCTAAAACCTGTGCACTGCAAGTGAGAATTAGGATTGTGGAGACTCTCCTTGTGTCTATCATTCCATCTCTGACCAAGGAGTTTACTGCCACACCCGTTGGTAACCCTTTAGGGTTTTGCTGTTGCCCTTAGCAACAGCATTTCGGGTTCTCTACGTATTAAAACACAACATCTTGCTTTTTCCATCTGAGCAGTTCTAATACAAGGGAGATACCCAGTTCCTTAGCCTCTGGGCTTCTCTGTTCACTTTGTGTGTATTTTGTTACCCTATCACCTTCTGTGTACGTTATGTCATATTCCCCAGTTTGTCTGTGAGTCCATTTGTTTTGCATAACAGTTCAAACACCAGTACATTCCTGCAGACACTGGAGTGCATAACAGTTCTGACACCAGTACTTTCCTGCAGGCACTGGTGTGCATAACATATTCAGCAGCCTAATACTCCTGTTGAAATTTTGTGGGAATATGGAGCATACCCCTCAAAATACGTTGCAACAGGTGGTCGATCAGGTGCAGGTCCTGACTCGACAATTTAATGATTTGTCCATTAAAATGCACACCTCCCAGGCTGCTGGCGGAGCTCCCGCAGCAGCAGCACCTGCAGGGGTTAAGGAGCCGAAAGTAAATCTCCCGGATCGTTTTTCTGGAGATCGCTCGCAGTTCTTTTGTTTCAAGGAGAGCTGCAAGCTATACTTCCGGCTTAGGCCTCAGTCTTCTGGGTCGGAGATTCAGCGGGTGGGCATAGTGATTTCCTTGCTACAAGGAGACCCACAGGTCTGGGCATATGGGTTGCAGCCTGACTGTCCGTCGCTTAAAAGTGTTGATGCTTTTTTTGCGGCACTGGGCATGTTGTATGATGACCCTGACAAGACGGCCTCAGCCGAGGCTCAGATTTCGATCCTTAAGCAAGGGCGAAGGCCAGTTGAGGTTTACTGTACGGAGTTTCGGAGGTTGGCCCATGATACCCAGTGGAATGACCCAGCCCTGAGACACCAGTACCGAAGAGGTCTTTCTAACCAGATAAAGGACCAACTGGTACAATATCCCTTGCCTGATAGCTTGGATCAGCTCATGCAGTTATCCATTCAGGTGGATAGACGGCTGAGAGAGCGTAGGCTTGAAAGGGAGACTGAGATTTCCTTCCTTCCCAAGGGAACCTCAGACTCTGAGGAATTTTCTGAGGAGCCTATGCAGATTGGGGCTACCCGCCTCTCTTCGCGTGAGAAGACGCGGAGGAGACAGCAGGGGTTGTGTTTGAACTGTGGGAATAAAGGTCATGTGGTAGTATCATGCCCAGAAAAGCCGGAAAACTTCAGGGCCTGAGGGTGATGGGAAATATCCTGTCAGGCCAGAAGTCAGAATTTCCCAAGAAGACTTTTATCATTCCGGTGACCTTGAAGATCCTCGGTCAAACTGTCAAGACTGAGGCCTAATGATAAGAGGTCCTGGATGATGCCCATACACACAAAGGAAGGGAGAGATCCCTGTAGCAGAGTGAGCCGCGTTGTTATAGGCAAACTCCGCCATGGACAGATGAGCAACCCAGTCAGTCTGACACTTGGAGACATAACACCTGAGGAACTGCTCCAAGGACTGGTTCACCCTTTCAGTCTGCCCATTAGACTGCGGATGGTAGCCTGACGACAAGCTGACAGAAGTCTGGAGATCGGAACAAAATGCCCTCCAGAATTTGGCCACAAACTGGGATCCGCGGTCAGAGACCACATCAAGTGGCAACCCGTGGAGACGCACAACAAGGGCTTTCTTCACTTTCCGCCAAATACCTCTAAGGACCGAAACCACAGAGGAACCACCAGGCATGGAGTCCAGGGGGTCAAAAGAATAGGCCTTAGGATGATGCCCATACACACAAAGGAAGGGAAAGAACCCCTACCACCGGGTTTATCGGGGAACTGCGAGAAGAAAGAGCGTATCAGTCTGGGGGCATGAAGATCACAACTGCGCACCCACGACCGCTCCTCCGGGCCATACCCCTTCCAGTGCACCAAAAATGACAGCCGACCCCGAACCACCTTGGAGTCAAGAATCCTTTCAACAACAAACTCCCTCTGGCCACGTATCAGAAGAGGGGAAGGTCTTCCACTGGAAGAAGGATTACTAATCGCCCGTTTTAAAAGGGAACAATGAAATGTTTTATTGATACCCAAAGAACGGGGCAGATCTAACTGAAATGCCACCGGATGGATAACCCTGGTGATCTTATAAGGGCCGATGAACCGGGGCCCTAACTTATGAGATGGCTGTCTCAACTTCAAATTCTTGGTAGACAACCAGACGAAGTCTCCTAATTTGAAGCTGCAGGGTCTTTTCCGCTTATCAAAAACCCTTTTGGTCACTAATGACACAGACACAAGGGCTTTCTTCACTTTCCGCCAAATCCTCGGGGATGACAGCCATCTGGGTTGTCGTTGACAGGTTTTCGAAGATGGCGCACTTCGTTCCACTGGTTGGGCTGCCATCAGCCAGACGCCTGTCTGAATTATTTATGCTGCATGTTGTGTGTCTCCACGGGTTGCCACTTGATGTGGTCTCTGACCGCGGATCCCAGTTTGTGGCCAAATTCTGGAGGGCATTTTGTTCCGATCTCCAGATTTCTGTCAGCTTGTCGTCAGGCTACCATCCGCAGTCTAATGGGCAGACTGAAAGGGTGAACCAGTCCTTGGAGCAGTTCCTCAGGTGTTATGTCTCCAAGTGTCAGACTGACTGGGTTGCTCATCTGTCCATGGCGGAGTTTGCCTATAACAACGCGGCTCACTCTGCTACAGGGATCTCTCCCTTCCTTTGTGTGTATGGGCATCATCCTAAGGCCAATTCTTTTGACCCCCTGGACTCCACGCCTGGTGGTTCCTCTGTGGTTTCGGTCCTTAGAGGTATTTGGCGGAAAGTGAAGAAAGCCCTTGTGTCTGTGTCATTAGTGACCAAAAGGGTTTTTGATAAGCGGAAAAGACCCTGCAGCTTCAAATTAGGAGACTTCGTCTGGTTGTCTACCAAGAATTTGAAGTTGAGACAGCCATCTCATAAGTTAGGGCCCCGGTTCATCGGCCCTTATAAGATCACCAGGGTTATCAATCCGGTGGCATTTCAGTTAGATCTGCCCCGTTCTTTGGGTATCAATAAAACATTTCATTGTTCCCTTTTAAAACGGGCGATTAGTAATCCTTCTTCCAGTGGAAGACCTTCCCCTCTTCTGATACGTGGCCAGAGGGAGTTTGTTGTTGAAAGGATTCTTGACTCCAAGGTGGTTCGGGGTCGGCTGTCATTTTTGGTGCACTGGAAGGGGTATGGCCCGGAGGAGCGGTCGTGGGTGCGCAGTTGTGATCTTCATGCCCCCAGACTGATACGCTCTTTCTTCTCGCAGTTCCCCGATAAACCCGGTGGTAGGGGTTCTTTGACCCCTCGTCAGAGGGGGGGTACTGTTAGGGTCTCCTGCCCTGTGCTGCCACGTCGTCATGGCAACCGGGAGACAAGTGCTAGTGGAGTAACCTGAGCGCAGCTGATACTCCGGTTCGGGTCTTTTGCTGTGCAGTGGTTATAGGCTCTGTGCACGGCAGGGGATCCGGTGCTGGTTTTTGTGCTCACAGTCTGTGAGGTCTGAGTGGGGCGTGGACAGCACCTGCTTTATAAGGCCTCTTTTCAGGGTAAGCAGATGCTGCTGAATCTTTGTTGGTTAGTCAGTTCATGAAAGTTAGCCAGTACTGTGTAGCTTTGTATTTGTTTGTTGCTTACTGCAAATAGGCCTGGGGATTTGGTATTACACTCTGCCAATCCAGACCTAGCAGTAAGACTGGAGTCAGTCGTTTAGCTTGCTGGGGTTCTGTTACTACTCTGTGAACTTAGCAAGTTTGCGGCTGTATTCTAAGACTTGCCTGTCTAATCCTGTCTCACTGTGCTAGGTGTCAGGGGTCAGTTTAGTGGCAGTAAGCTAAAACCTGTGCACTGCAAGTGAGAATTAGGATTGTGGAGACTCTCCTTGTGTCTATCATTCCATCTCTGACCAAGGAGTTTACTGCCACACCCGTTGGTAACCCTTTAGGGTTTTGCTGTTGCCCTTAGCAACAGCATTTCGGGTTCTCTACGTATTAAAACACAACATCTTGCTTTTTCCATCTGAGCAGTTCTAATACAAGGGAGATACCCAGTTCCTTAGCCTCTGGGCTTCTCTGTTCACTTTGTGTGTATTTTGTTACCCTATCACCTTCTGTGTACGTTATGTCATATTCCCCAGTTTGTCTGTGAGTCCATTTGTTTTGCATAACAGTTCAAACACCAGTACATTCCTGCAGACACTGGAGTGCATAACAGTTCTGACACCAGTACTTTCCTGCAGGCACTGGTGTGCATAACACCAACAATGCTCTTACTAAATTTATATGGGCGAATAAACATCCTCGTATCTCTTTATTCAAATTGCAACAACCTCTACTACTAGGTGGAGTTAACTTGCCCCATGCTGAAGATTATGCTATGGCTGCTAACTACAGGTATGCTTTGGATTGGATAGGGGCACATTTGGAATTGGAACAATCATTTTCCTAGAATATTGATTCAGTGACTTTTTTGCACTCTTCTCGTGGGTCTATGGTAGCTGAGATACGTTTGAATCCCCTTATATATATATATGCCACGTTTAGCCTGGCAGCTGCACAGGAAACGGCAGGGACTGCCCATACAAGTTTCTTGGTTTCAACCCTTATTTACCAATCCAGATTTTCAAGTTGGCGAGGCTAATGCAATAGTTTGATCAGAGGTCTCAGATTACTATATCAGTTTTTGGATGCTGATTGTTCCAGGATACTTACCCTGTCGCAGCTCAATGCAAAATATCCGACTCTGCATTTTCCTTACTTTGCTTATTTTCAGGCACAAAGCTACAGTATATATCACGTGTTCTCCCTAATTTGAAGTCAACAGACTCTGCTCTTCCTTTGGATAGCATAGTGCGTTCACGGCCTGGTTCCCCTTGTCCTACATCCCTTGTCTATCTCCATACTAGGCGAAAATTAGATTTGACAAAAATCACAACTGGCCTTGTCAAGTGGCATAATACCTCAATAAACAACTGGTCTCTACACTCAATTAACAACTTGTCTCCTCATCATACTCAGAGATGCATTATAAAATACTACCCACGGCCTATTATACTCCTAGACTTCGGTACCTCACAGAGGTTTCCGATAATTCACTGTGCTTCAAATGCTCCACCCGAGACGCAGATATTACTCATTGTTTGTGGACTTGTTCAGTAATTCAGTCATTTTGGAACAATGTCAAGACTTATGTAAATACTGGTTTAGGTATACCTTTTACAATTACAATGCCTTGGGCATTTTGGAATCATTATACTCCTTGGGATTGCACGCTGTCTAGGGGTACCAGATTGTTGCTGGCCCACCTTGCTGCGGCCTCAAAAAAGACCATCCTGTCCCAATGGATCTATAAAGATCGCATAACTCTTGCACTTATACGGCCTCGTTTGTCTTTTCTACACCAAATGGATTGGGTCGATGTTCATTAGATGTCGAGGCTAGGTCACAATTTCATTTTAATTTTTTTGTTATATGGCTCTGTTATTTGATTACACTACCATCCTCTACTAAGGATTGATTGCGAAATAACACTTTCCTCTAATGGGCAAAACCATGTGCAGTGCAGGGGTGGGGCGGCAGATGTAACATGTGCAGAGAGAGTTACATTTTAGTTAGTATATTGTTTCTGTGCAGGGTAAATACTGGCTGCTTTATTGTTACACTGCAGTTTAGATTTCAGTTTGAACATACCCCACCCAAATCTAACTCTCTCTGCACATGTTACATCTGCCCCACCTGCACTGCACATGGTTTTGCCGATTAGAGGAAAATGTCGCAGTCTACCTTGAATTAGGCCCCATGTACGTAAGGCAATGAGATTTACCACATGGTATAACACAAATATACTTTCTAGCGGGATCCCCCATTCTAGGTCATGCCATGATATACCCGATTCATGATTTCTGTGGCTCCTAATATGCCTTTGAGATTATTTTATTATTTTTTTTTAACTTACACTGTTTCCGCTCTGCCCTAT
Organism: Pseudophryne corroboree; assembly: GCF_028390025.1. Taxonomy (NCBI): domain Eukaryota; kingdom Metazoa; phylum Chordata; class Amphibia; order Anura; family Myobatrachidae; genus Pseudophryne; species Pseudophryne corroboree. The sequence continues at coordinate 22,543,803 of NC_086455.1, forward strand.
TATTATACATTGTTCTGTATATCTGTATATGGTGTCGTGTTTTCTTTACACTGTATGTGCTATCTTCTCTAATAAAAACATTTTTTTTAAACTGACAGGGGTGTGCAGGAGATGCTGTCTGTGGCTAAAAACAATTTTGGACATTTTCTGCAATCAGCAGCTGCATGCAGAAGACTGCATTGCATGCAAGAAGAGTTCAATCTGCCCTGCAATCAATTGAAGCAAGAGGTAGTAACAAGGTGGAATTCCACCCTTTATATGCTTCAGCGGATAAGGGAACAGCAGAAAGCCATCCAAAGCTACACAACTAGTACAGTACAGTGGAGAATACTTTCCATCTTGTGCAAGGTGCTGATACCATTTGAAGTAGTCACCTGTGAAGTGAGTTCAGACACTGCCAGCTTGAGTCAGGTGATTTCCCTAATTAGACTTTTGGAAAAGCAGCTTGAGAAATTAGAGGAGGAGATTCTGCAAAGTATGTCAGACTTGTAGATCAAGTCCTTTATTCACTTAACCAGGATCCATGGGTCATCAATATCTTGAAATCGGATCACTACATTTTGGTGACCGTGCTTGAGACTAAGTTTAAGTCATAGTTTGTGTGTTTCTTTCCAACTCATTTTGAACTGTCTACCAAAATGAGTAAGAATGCCATCGACTTCCTTCATGTCTCTATATACATCAAAGAAGGTAAATTGGAAACTACCTTATTTGTTAAAAGCACTGAACATAATACCTTACAGCAGTTTTCACCCCAATTCTACCATACAAGGTCATCCGTATTCTCAATTTTTAAGACAGCACAGAATCTGTAGTAATGAATTTGAATTACGTAAACAATTGGATATTATGTTTAATAAATTCACTACCCGGGGCTAAGATTTGGCATAGCTTGAGAAAGCTAAGCAAAAAGCTCTTCGGGTTCCACACAATAGAACCTTACAATCTAACAAAGCCAAATCTGTTGAAAATTAAATAATTTATCCCACTAGGTTTAATGTCTAGAGCCATCATATGCGCAAGCCATCAAGAGCCATCAAATACTTAAGTCTATTACTGCCAATTGGCATAATGGGGGTCATTCAGAGTTGTTCGCTCGTTGCCGATTTTTACAACGGAGCGATTAAGGCAAAAATGTGCATGCGCATGGTACGCAGTGCGCATGCGGTAAGTATTTTAGCACTAAATTTAGTAGATTTACTCACGTCCGAACTAAGAATTTTCATCGTTGAAGTGATCGGAGTGTGATTGACAGGAAGTGGGTGTTTGTGGGCGGAAACTGGCAGTTTTCTGGGAGTGTGCGGAAAAACGCAGGCGTGCCATGAAAAAACGCGGGAGTGTCTGGAGAAACGGGGGAGTGGCTGGCCGAACACAGGGCTTGTTTTTGACATCAAACCAGGAACAAAACGGCCTGAGCTGATCACAATCTGTGAGTAAGTCTGGAGCTACTCAGAAACTGCTAAGAATTTTCTATTCGCAATTCTGCTAATCTTTCGTTCGCTATTCTGCTAAACTAAAAAAAACACTCCCAGAGGGCGGCAGCCTAGCATGTGCAATGCTGCTAAAATCTGCTAGCAAGTGAACAACTCGGAATCACCCCCATTGTCTCTTCAGATAGGGAATTAGCTTCATTTAAAAACAAAACCATCATGTCAAACTCTACTACTTTTTTGACTTTACCTAAAAAGTGGTGATATGAATAGACTGGTTGTGTGACCTGTAGCTATATGCTTGTCGGTGACACCATTAAGCATCCATTACTTGGCTATACGTTTAAAATCCAGCACATATTATCTTGCACCACCCGATACGTGGTTTATTGCTTACTTTGCACTTGCGACAAAATTTGTGTCAGTAAAACTCAATGACAATTTAAAGAGAGGATGGTAATACATAGATCTGCCATAGTAATAGCCATCCTCTCGGGGAACAGTGAACAGCCCGTGGCGAGGCATTTTGCCACCATGGGTCATTCTCTGACCTCAGTGAGACATAAAATTTTGGACCACATACTGCCCCAGACTAGAGGGGGATCGAAGCAAACAGAGGCCAGTTGGATTTTTCCAACTGGACTCTCTAGCACCAAGGGGACTCAATGAATCCCTTAGTCTCCAGTGCTTTTTGTATCTAACCTTTTCCCTTGCACTTTAGTATAAATTGATTATGCAATTCCTTGCTGCCAGTATATATTTTCGCCACAAGATGGCGATGTTTTATCACTTTATGCCGATTCCATTTAACATAACATTTCGTAACATTTCTTACATTAATTTCTCTCCATTACACCGTATAGTAGGTTTATATACAGTATCTATAGATTTGTACCAGTATATCTTCCTAAAATTGCAGTTGCATGATGGAGGGTTATGCATTTGTATTAACTTTATTGTGTATATTTCCTGACATAGAACTTGATACAGGGGGTGATTCAGATGGGATCGCTGCCATGCGTTTTCCGCACAGCGGGCGATCAGGTCCTAACTGCGCATACGTATGCACCGCAATGCGCATGCACGTCGGACAACAACAACTGGCATAGCCGGTCAGCGATGGGATGGTGCGAAAAATCCGATCGCACGGGCGTTCGCAAGGTGAGTTACAGGAAGCGGCCGTTTGTGGGTGGTAACTGACCATTTACTGGGAGCGTCAGGGAAAATGCAGGCGTGCCCAAGCGTTTTCAGGGAGGGTGTGTGACGTCAGCTCCGGCCCCGATCAGCCTGATGTGATCGTACTGTAGAAGTAAATCCTGGGCTGCACAGACGGCACACAGTGGATTTTAGTTGCTCGGCGTACACATAGCATCGCACACTTGCACGGTGAATTTACACTCCCCTGTAGGCGGCGACTATCTGAACGCAGGACAGCAAAAATAGCAGCCCAGCGATCAGATCTGAATTACTTCCTCAGTAAGGATTGCAAATTCAGAATTTGCTATCCTTTGGATCTCATGCTGGGGGCCGCCCAGCACGCTATCAGCCAGACCCCCCTTGACCACGCTGAAATTGCGGAAGCAAAAAATGAAGTAGCCTTCTGCCAGCGCAGCCTGTCTGTGCCCGCAGGAGGCCTGTCACCATTTTTGTGATCGCAATGGTTGCGTGTCACATCATGCAGCCACCCCATCACGCCCACCGTTTGACTGGCGCCGCCACCATTTCTCAGTCACCGCCCCTGCAACGCTCAATCTCCACCTTGGAAACAGAGCATTGCACCCACCCACCCATCCTCTTCATCGTTTTTGCGGTTGGCTCGGTCTTGCGATCCACCCTGAATTAGCCCCATAGGGCCTATGTCTACATGAATTGCTAATATTAGAAATTGCAGTTGTCTGCGAGTAGAAAGGCGCCGCCCCGACAGGAAGACAAAATGCCCCGTGCAAGTTTGTGAATGCATCGCAGATAGCTAGCCATTCGCAGATACATACGCAATTTCCGAAACATCAAAGATTTTTTGCCGTCTGAGCAAATGTGAGTAGGTCTCAGGCTGCCAGTAATCTGCGACTGAGACGGCCTGGAAGTGGTCTGCGCTGACGTCAGAGACCCTCCCCAAAAACGCCTGGGCACGCCTGCGTTTTTCAGGTTTCAGCCCAGAAGCTTTGGCTTCCTGTCCATCAAACAGCGACTACATTGCGATTATGATCTGTACGCAATTTCTGTCGCTATTACCCCCTGCACTTGGCAATGCAGACATTTGATAATCGGTCTATTTTTGTTTTCTCTAAATAGCGATCCATGGTGAATTAGGCCCATAGTCTGTGACCATGGTGACGGGTGTACATGGGTGACATCATCAGGAGCGTGCCGACCGGTGGAACCTGCAGGAGGAAGCACGTCAGAATGGTGAGGAGGAGCACTTAGATTGGTGAGTGACTTTCATGTTCTTTGTCCTGATGAAAATAAGCAATCGTTGTAACCGGATATGCTCTTCACATTATATACAGTGGTGCCCCTGGGCTGCCGCACTGTCCAAAGGCTGCATGGGGGAACTGGCCAGGACATATAAACATACATGTAACATATGTCTTGTCTTCCTTCCCCGGGAATCAGCAGCTACCGCAGCATGGAAAACAAAGCTCAGCCTGTCAATCGTCATTTAGCCCGCCCCTGGAATCCTATTGGCTGGTTTCACAGGAGTGCGTGGGCAGGCTTAATGATGATTCCCCCCCCCCAGATTTAAAAATTCCCCAATCTGCCCCCATACATTACAGATTTTTTTTTAGAGATGTGCAGATCATTTTCAGCAAATACAGATCTACCAGTCTTGAAAGTCTCATCAGTTTAGTAGTAACGGTCTGCAAATCTGCTGATTGTTACCATACACTAACAATCTGCAGCTCCAATTCATCTGTGGAATCCAACATGTTGGACAACTTGATTTACCAATCCCATCTGCAACATTGCAGATTTATTTATACCATCATCTGCAACACTCCAAACTGCCCCAATTGATTGCTGATGTATGGGGGACCTTTAGCTCCTGTGCCCAACCAGGCTTGGACTGGCCCACAGGGGTACAGGGAAAACCACCGGTGTGTGCCCCATTGCCTGTGGGCCCACCTCCTGCTCTAATGATCAGATTCCAGACTGTGCTCTTGAATTATACATTATACATATGTTACCTTATACTGGACTATGGTGTATTTTCTACAGTGCATTAATCTGGTACATTATCATGCATGCAGCAGCCGAATTACTGTATATATTTATGAAGGGGCCCGTACATTGCACTCTCTAACGGTTAGTAAAACCAATGGGGTGGCAGGCCACACCCCCTCTGCAGACTGGTCACACCCCTAACACAGGCCCCTACCACTGCATTACCCCTGTGGGCCCTACATGCCCCAGTCCGACACTGTGCCCAACCCCTGCAAATGCAAATGCTATGATCTTGCTCCATGAACTCATGCACTTTGGTGGAAATCCGGGGACATTAACATTAGTCAGGGAGCCTGATGTCTGCAAAGGCGATTGTGTACCGCACATCAGCCATTTTGTGCTTCATATAGGAGGATGAGTGACTTTTAGAGATGAGCGGGTTCAGTTCCCTGAGAACCGAACCCTCTCGAACTTCACTACCCGAGCCCGGCTCGGGTTTTCCCGCCAGACTCAGAAACCAGAATGAGGCAAAACGTCCTCATCCCGCTGTCGGATTCTCGCAGGTTTTGGATTCCATATAAGGAGCCGTGCATCGCCACCATTTTCACTCCAGTCCCGGAGAGTGTGGTGTCCTCTGCTGCTATATATCCAGTGCTGCTGTAAAAATCCAGTCCAGTGGTGCTGCCATATAATTCCAGTGATACTGACGTATAAGTTCAGTGATACTGCCGTATAAGTCCAGTGATACTGCCATATAAGTCCAGTGGTACTGGCGTATAAATCCAGTGGTGCTGCCGCATAAGTCCAGTGGTACTGCCGTATAATTCCAGTGGTACTGGCGTATAAATCCAGTCCAGTGGTACTACCATATAATTCCAGTGGTACAGGCAAATAAATCCAGTCCAGTGGTACTGCCATATAATTCCAGTGGTACTGCCATATAAGTCCAGTGGTACTGCCATATAATTCCAGTGATATTGCCGCATAATTCTAGTGTTTTTGCCGTATAATTCCAGTGATACTGCCGTATAATTCCAGTGGTAGTGGCGTATAAATCCAGTCCAGTGGTACTGCCGTATAAATCCCGTGGTACTGCCGTATAATTCCAGTGATACTGCTGTATAAATCCAGTGGTACGGCCGTATAAATCCAGTCCACAGGGTACTGCCTTTTGAATGCCCAGTGGTACTGTCCTGTGCTGTATATTAGTTACTCATCATGAGCTGTTTGGGGCCTATTTTTTAAATCTGCCATCTTGTCTGCAGTGCCACTCCTAGATGGGCCAGGTGTTTGTGCTGCACACCTGTGTCGCTTAGCTTAGTCTTACAGCTACCTCAGTGCAACTTTTTGGCCTAAAAATAATATTGTGAGGTGTTCAGAATAGACTGGAAATGAGTGAAAATGAATGTTATTGAGGTTAATAATATCGTAGGATCAAAATTACCCCGAAATTCTGTGATTTTATCTGTTTTTATGTTTTTTTAAAAAATCATCCAGATCCAAAACACGAAAGGGTGCTTTTGGCAAAACCAATCCAGATTCAAAACACAAGCATGGAACCAGAACCAAAACACGAAAAGTGCCCGCCATACATCTCTGGTGACTATAGGGAAAAATAGGAGGCAGTGTGCAGGACTAGGACGATATGATCCTGTCTGTACTCCCAGGGGTCTGTTTACTAAAGTGCGGGTTTTTAGAAGTGGAGATGTTTCCCATAGCAACCAATCAGATTCTAGCTATCATCTTCTAGAAGGTGCTAGGTAAATGATAAGTAGAATCTGATTGGTTGCTATGGCCAACTTCTCCACTTCTAAAAACCCACATATTAGTAAATATACCCGCCATAGTATCAATTATATTTATTCAGGTCTTATTGCTCTTATACTGTGTTGCATATGTTATTTACATGATTGATTTGCGTAGCAAGGATATAACTGGACCAAAACGAAGTGAAAAAAAAAGAAACTGCTCTCCTTGGTCAGTAGATCTGCCTAGTTGTAGAATTATAATATACTACCTGCTTCCCACAACTAGATGTCTATGATTGGAATAGTTCGTGGGGAGGCAATCACGTTGCCGGCTGTTGGGATCCCGGTGATCAGGATACCGACGGCAGAATCCCGACACCCGGTGAAATGCCAGTGCCCGAAATCCAGATTGCCGCCCGAATCCCCTACTTGGGTGGTGTTCCACACCACCACCCAGGGGGAATACATTAGTGTGGCGACCAAATGTTACCACTGGGCCCGAAGCGTGGTGAGCGCAGCATGCCTGCAAGGGGACAGGCAGCAATCGCCGCCGGTAGTCTGCTGACCTCCGGGATATCATACTGAATTCATTACGTGCAGTAGGAACATAAATCACTGCATTTTCATATGTCAGAGGTTCTCAAACGTGGTCCTCAAGGCACCCCAACGATCCAGGTTTTATGTTTCACCATGCCTGGCCACAGGTAACGTATACCCCTTTCACACCAGAAATGCAGGGACTTACCTGGGAATACGGTCCCAGGATCTTGCCGGGGCATTCCCAGGTTGGCCCCCGTTTACACCAGCCTTTCGACCCGGGTTGGCACCTTTTATACTGATTCCGGGACGGACCTGCATTTATATGAGAATGTCATTAGAAATGGCCTTTTTAGGACCACAAAGATGAGGTCGTTAGAGGGAGGGTGGGAACCTCCCCAGCATATCCAATCAGCATGAGCAGAGGCAACACGGGAAGGAGAGACATGACCCTGCACCGTTTACACCGGCCAGTAACCCGGGATGATGCCGGGAACAACCCTGCTAGATTGCAGGGTTGAAAGGCCTAGACAGAAATCCCAGGATTTTGGCCCAAGACCGTTCACACCATCACTAGAACCGGGTGGACCCGAGAATAATCTTAGGAATCTAGGCTGGTGTGAAAGGGGTATTAATTAGCACCTCAGTCAATTTGATTTAACCATTTGTGCTGAGTCATGGATATTCCTAACATATGGACTATTGGGGTGCCTTGAGGATTGTGTTTGAGAACCTCTGGCATAAGTGATCCCTCACCGGTTTTGGAGAAGATCTTGGCAGTTTTAAAGGTGCTGGCAAACTGGCGAGAACAAGTGTTTTGCAATACAACCCCCAACATAAACAACAACAACAACAACAAACAATAGTAACTACTGTACTGTTATAATTATTTATCTGTAGTTCTAGGTATATACACATAGTAGGGAGAACCTTTTCTCCAGAGTCTTTAATAAAAGTCAGGCTTATTTTAAGTTCTGCTTATTTTCTGCTTCTAATGTCACTTAAGAAAGTGATTACCGATCAGACTTCTGTCATAGACAATGAGACCTCTTCAGTTACTTCATCATTTTCTACCTTCAGCTACTTGAATACACAACTTTAGCTGACCTAGAATGCTAAACGCATGCTTGTATACTCAGCCATTGATAGATTCAGAACTTACCTCAGAACAGCTGATCAAGGTTAGTGCAGAACGCTTGAATTTTTCACAAAGGATGAAAAACAGGTGATTTAATTAACTGGTTAAACGCAAGCTTACGGCAGCTCCAGATAGTTACAACACTAGGTGGCAGCAGCATTACTTATTATACAACCCCGTTGACCTTAGATACTGTATTTTCTACAGCTGTTTACAACTACCTCAGCTTCTAGATAACTTGTCCTTCAGCTTTATCACTCACAAAAGACCTTTCTGTATTGTTTGTTTAAGGTACTTTTTTCTTTCCAAATTATGCATACTTCAATCTCAAATACAGGATATACTACTCAACTTCCTTATGATCACTGTCCTTCCCAGTGTGTCTCTTATTCACTGGTATAGCAGGACTCTGCAGGTTAGGCCTTCTACAGTGACACTACAGTAGGCTGGGAGGTCTTCTCACGCCACCACCACCAAAGACTAGTATGAGGGGTGTTCAATAAAATTCCAGATGTACAGTGCATAGGTAGAGTAGACACAATCTGATTGGCTGTGACTAATGTTCTTGTGACATGTCAAGGCACAGAACCATATATAAGTAGCACTGCACAGAGAATAAGTCAGCATGTTCACTTCCTTAAACTCTATAGAGGCCACTAGAAAGCCGTGATCTTCTATGACTACAAGAGTGGTCTGTGACAGTAGGGGAGTACTGACCACTTGTAAAATTCTTTTGGGAAGGAATGACCATCCAGAACCACTGTGTTTCAGTGGTTTGCAGAATTTCAGCACAGGAGACTGTTCATGGAAGACGAGAAGCGTTGCAGCCAACCTGTGTCCGCCATCAAAGACAACGTTGATGCCGTGTGGGCCACATTTTAGGGTACACATAAGGGTGACCATGGCCTAGTTAGAGAAGGAGCTAGCAATCTTATTGATCCGTCTACTCCATAGAAAACTTAGCCAGAGCAAGGTTTCTACATTCTGCATGTCCCATCAGCAGATTGAGGCTTGGGTGACTTGGATCCGCAACATGCTGGTCAGGTTTGATGGTGGTCGCTCAAACTCTGTCTGGGAGATCATCAGTGGCAATGAATCCTGTATCTACAGTTTCAACCACCGAGACCAAACAACACTCGCCGAGTGGACTCCAGTTGGAGGTGCGCTACAATATATGTTCCGACGTGAGCACAGAGGCCAAGCAGATGGTGGCTGTTTTTGTAGCCAAGACTGGTCATATAGCTACCGTAGCGCTCATGTAGCAGCCTCAGCATCATGGAGGACTGGTACACCATCCAATGCCTGCTGCAAGTGCTGGAAACCATTTCCAGGAGCCGTTAAAGAACTTATGCTTATGGTGCCCTTCTCCATCACCTGCCCACAAGTCCAGTAAAGTGGTAGATTTTCTGGCCGATGGTCATCCACCATACAGTCCAGGCATGATCCCCTGCAACTTCTTTGTGTTCCCAGAAATCAAGCAAAGGATGTATGGGATTAATTTGAAATCACCTTGAGTTGCAATAGAGATCTTTATTCCGCATATAGAAGACTTACCTACTTCGGACTGGTCCAGCTGCTTCACAAAGTGGTTTGAGTGCACGCATCTTCGCATAGACTCCTCTGACGAAAACTTTAAAAAAAGAGTCATGTTCATTTTGTTTGTATATATAATACTTGCGGAAACGTATTGCACACCCCTCGTATTCTCTCAATGTGTTATGAGCCACCGCTCCAACTCATCATTGTAGCGGGTCCCGGTCATTGCCAGGCGACCAGGGCTCTGCGTCACATTAGCCGCTCTGTTTCCTGGTCCCAGCTGTTGCCTAGCAGCCAGGATGCCTGTGTGGTGGTGCAGCTCTACAGCTGCAATCTGTTAATCATTAAGGGGGCTGATCTGCCTGGCACTCTGTATTGGTCCCTGTTAATAGGCAGGCGGTGGATTTCCAGGGTGCGGGTCCCCATGGACTGCTGTGGCTGTTTCCCACCTTTACTTTTCACTACTTTACCTCTCACTACTTTTATTTCTCACTTTTACCTCACTAATTTACCCCTGCTGTTTCCAGCAGCCTCTCTCACTAACCTATTTTTCACTATATATTTTTTTCACTTTAGTGTTGCCCTGTGGTCACTCAGCTCCTTCATTTTGGGGTGTCCTGCACCCTGGAATTGTACCCCTCCCCCCCCACCCAATGTAGGGACTTGCCCGAGTAATGAGGTCACCTGGATGCGGTGGGCAAGCAGTTACTTATGGCCATAACTATGCAAAGAACCTTGCTGAAAATGCTAAATTTGATTGCAATGATTATTATTAATAAATTGGTAATGTTTGAATTGTGCACCTGCAAACTTGTCTTAGTATACAGTTCTACTGAAAGGTCTCTGCAGGGTCGCACCTCTCATTACCGGTGTGCACCCCAGGACCCCTCCCCTGTATAATAGGCAACCAGCCCTGCACAGCCTGGCCAGTGATAGTTCCATTGTTCCTGAGGGCCTGATTCCAAAATCTAGTATTCAGAATCTAGTTTGGAAGCCTTGTTAGCTAGTCCCTGTTTCCTGAACACTGCCTTGCCTTGTACCTATATAACTCCTTTTCTCTGTCTCAGCTAAGTGACTTGCCATAATACTTTGTCCTTGCTGTTTAAATATTTGCTGTGTGCTCAGTGCATTTACTATTACTGTGGATTTCACCTGTGCCTGCTGAGATTCCTGGCTTATCATCACTGCAACCTCATTTTGGACTTTAGCATAAACTCTGCATATCATACGCTTTTTGATACATTATTTTTCTGCTTACTTAATAAACTACTGAATACATACCTCCCAACATGACCCTCTCCAGGAGGGACACAATGCTCTGCTCCTAGACTTTTTTCTTAATGTATGATTGCCGGCACCTGTGTTGAACAGGTTAATGGATAAGAAAGGTGTTTCAGCACAGGTGATGGCAATCATACAGTAAGAGGGAAGTCCAGGAGCAGAGTATTCTGTCCCTCCTGGAGAGGGTTATGTTGGGAGGTATGTAAATATTTCTTCATTACCTTGGACATTCATTACAAACAGCAGTAATCATTGTGCTGTAGCCTTGTGCTGCATTCAGACTCCATCAGCTGCTCCCCACCTGTGCTAAGTGTTGTACTGCATTCCAGATCTCACAATACTATCCTAAGGAAAAGTCCACATTCACAGTTTTCATATTACTATGCTGGGAGATCCCTGTCATATCTTGCTCCAGAATCCTGAACACATCTGGTATTCCATTAACCTGTTAACAGTTTCAGTCATTCACCTGTTAACGGTTTCCTTGCTATTCCGCATTTGCCTGCAGTTACCACTCCAGACAATAATCACGTTACAATTAAAAACCTTGCATGTGCTGGACTGAATTAGGTGACCTGAAACAATGGGGTCTATTTATTAAGTCTTGGAGAGAGATAAAGTACCAACCAATCAGCTCCTTACTGCCGTGTTAACGGCAGTGTTTGAAAAATGACAGAGGAGCTTGCTGGTTGGTACTTTATCTCTTTCCAAGGCTTAGTAAATAGACCCAAAAGTATAGTACAGGCACTAGTGGGCCAGGCAAGACCCCAGATGTGTGTAATGGTTCAAGTAATCGATCCTGTCCACATTAAATGGGTGCAATACATTTAGCCGGCGTTTGGGATGCCGATGATCACATGACCGACCTCGGTATGCTGAATCTGAGAATTCCGACAGGTTTTGGGGTTAACTACCCTAACCCAACCCCTGAACTACCCTAACCCTCCTTTGGTGGCGGCTAAGTCTAAATTTAGGGGGGAGGCAGCTACGGCTAACCACCCCCCTAGTGCCTGACCCTAACACCTACCCCGATATTTATCGGTGGGATGTCGGCTGTCAGTGCCCCGGCACAGGTCTACTGAGCAGTGTCGGGATTCCAGAGTCGGTTACTTGACCGCCGAGATGCCAAATTTATCCCCATTAAACACTGTGAAGAAGCAACCATACATTATCCATTTACATATTCCCAACTAGCCTGCAAAATGCGTACTTTTTCTACCTACCTATTTTGGTTTTGTAAAGAGTGTCTTGTTACTTAAGTTATTGCATACAATGCAGGCTACTTAAATAGTCTATAGAAAAACCACAAATGTTAAGAATTTGAAAGCAATTTATTCTAAAACATCTCAGCAATGCATTTATACATGCCAAACATATTTTATGAACAATATACAGCAGCAGGTATTACAAATTATAGTCACTGCAGTTTAGTGTTTAAAATCCATACACAAATGAATAACGGAAGAGTGTGTGTGTACAGGTTAAGTCTCCCATATCCAAAATGTTTGGGATCGGAAGAATTTTGGATATTGGATTTTTCCATATTTTGGGATATTTGCATATAACAATGAGATATCTTGGGGATGGGACCCAAGTCTAAGCACAGAATGCATTTATGTTTCATATACACCTTATACACACAGCCTGAAGGTAAAAATATACAAGAGGTTTAATAATTTTGTGCATTAAGCCAAGGTTGTGTACATTGCAACATCTATCTCCAAAAATTCTGTATTATGATATATTCTGTGTTTTGGATATGGGAGACGCAACCTGTAGTAATTTATCAAGAATCAAAGAAATCCATGGATATCATGTGTACACATGGTGCAATACCTTATTGTATCTTTTTTTTTTTACTTAAAATATTTCTTTTATACATTGCTAACATTCATTAAGTGTTACAGTGTGTGTTGTGCCTCTCCACTGTCTGTTGTTATAAACAAAAATATTCCGAAAAACAGTAATTATATCTGCTCAATGAAAAAATAGCGCATTTAATACATTACACTTCACAGGTTGTTTGTAATTACAGTGCTTTCCCAGCCTTTCACAAGATGGGACATAGATCTATAGGTTCTACATTTTACAGGTTATTACAGTGCTCTCCCAGCATACCACAAGATACTGTACATTTGTAGCTCTGATATTTAAATATACCCCCATATTATAAAATGAAAAAAGATCTAGAGTTAAGTCATATGTGCACTGTACAGCCCTTATATTTTGCACATATTAAAAGATGTACATCCCTGCTTACGTGTTTAGCTATCCAGAAATTGCGTTCATAGTGGTCAATCCAATTAGACACGAGTTGGCTTATGCGAGCCGGTTTCATGGCAAATTTGCACAGCGACTGCAAGGTGCAACCAACTCATTTTCTATTCTCCTTGCCAAATCGCACTTTTTAGTGCAAGTGCGTACCACCCTGAGCAGGTGAAAAAGTGGAGAAAATCCTTATTTTAAGTTTAAAATGTTGGGACTTGCTTCAGAACCCATTGGACCCCCAACCCCTTTTCTAATGACTAATTGGGCAATTGGAATTCTTCGGTTCACTTAAGTTGGCCAATAATTGCATGTCATTATTGGAGTAAAAAATATATTATATTATATATATATATATATATATATATATATATATAGCGCCACAAAATACCCCAAATTAATTTTGTACAGCCCAGATAGTATTTATTTGAAATAAAAATAATAGATTTATTAATAATTTATTAATAATTTATTAATAATCATCATTTCTTGAAACAGTGTACATTGGTTTCAAATTCCGTAAAATAGAAATGTTTCCTATTTTTTCTGCTTGCTCTGTGGGGGTCATTCTGAGTTGATCGCTAGCTGCATTCGTTGACTGTGCAGCGGTGAGGCAAAAAAACGGCACTTCCGCGCATGCGGCACAATGCGCACGCACAACGTGCTACTACAACGAACGATATCGTTTCACATAGGGTCTAGCGAAGCTTTTCAGTCGGACTGCTGGCCGCAGAGTGATTGACATGAAGTGGGCGTTTCTGGGTGTCAACTGACCGTTTTCAAGGAGTGTTAAAAAAAAAAAAAAACCACGCAGGCGTGGCTGGGTGAACGCAGGGCGTGTTTGTGACGTCAAAACAGGAACTGAACAGTCTGAAGTGATCGCAAGCGCCGAGTAGGTTTAGAGCTACTCAGAAACTACACATAGAAAATTTGTAGCCGCTCTGCGATCCTTTCGTTCGCACTTCTGCTAAGCTAAAATACACTCCCAGTGGGCGGCGGCATAGCGTTTGCACAGCTGCTAAAAACAGCTAGTGAGCGATCAACTCGGAACGACCCCCTATGTTCTGCTATCTCAGCAGTCACTTTTTGGGGATCCGGGGCAGTTTCTCCGCTTTTTCATTCTCTTCTCCCAGTTCACAACCCTGCCTGCAAGTGAAGCTATGATGGAAGGCTAGGACAGTGGCCTAAGCATGCCTGGAAAATGAGCTGATGTGAGCCTGTTTCCGAAAACGCTCTCCATTACCGTCCCCACACGGATGCAGCCTGCCAATCAGGTTGCACCTTCGGGAGTACTGCGTCCAACGCCATTTATATACTCAGCATTGTGTGTTGCCATTGATTAATCTGCAGGTGTATAGTAACATTAAAAAAAAAACCCTAAAAAAAGTTGTCTGCATTTTACATCAGGGAAGTGGATTATGTATTCTGTAACAATTAAAATTTCCACAAAATGTTTAAAAAATAAATGTATTATAGGGATAAACGTTCAGTTGCTCGGTTGCAGGTTATTGAAGGCTAACTAGTGCTCATTTTGCAACAGTTTGTTTCCTATGGGGTAATCTAAACGGCAGATGTTTTAATCGCTTGTATAGCATAACCATTGCGTTCTTTCACAATGTACCCACGCTGTATGAAATTCCACTGATTAATCTCATCCACTGACTGTAATATGCTCACACATGCGATTGTTAAGGGCTGAACACGCTACTCTGACCTCTGTAATGAGACAGCAGAGAGATTAATGTTCAGTGATTATTTGCTCAAACTAATCAAAAAGACTGGTTCATTTAGGCTTAACATTTAGACGTTAGCAGGCTTCAGCGAGCAGCTTTCAGGATCTTAAAATAATGCCAGCACATCTAAGCACTAAAATCCCCTTATTACTCAATAGTTCTATATGAACGTTGTTTTGGTCAACCAGGAGAGTTCTCAGAGCTTACAGGCACCGCTATCTGGAAAGACGGCCTTATAAGAGCTTGATATGTACCCAGGTACATATATACTATCAAAGGTGGCAGCCGGTTTGCTTGTTAGTTTAGATGCATGTGTCACAATAATTTATGCAGTGTTAACGGGATATAGTTGCCATCAGAATCCCGGCACCGGAATCTCAACAATCCCAATCCCGAACGTAAGTACGAGGGTGAGGGTTAGGCACTTGGGGGAGGGTTAGGCTGTGAGAGGGGAAGTTAGGGTTAGGCAAGGATTAGGCTGTAGTAGGGAAGGGTTAGGCACTCTGCCTCTGGCACCACCTCACACCATTCCATCCTTCCTGTTGGTGTCCCTCAGGGTTCTGTCCTAGGCCCCCTACTGTTCTCCCTGTACACCTCTTCCCTGGGTGCACTCATTAACTCCTTTGGCCTTCATTACCACCTCTATGCTGATGACACACAACTCTACCTCTCATCTCCTGATCTGTCCCCCTCTGTCCACCCTCAGGTTTCCAGCTGCCTCTCCGCAATCTCCTCCTGGATGTCTGAGCGCTCTATGAAGCTCAACATGGACAAAACTGAACTCATCATCTTACCCCCACCTAGAGCAACACCCCCTACCAATATCTCTATCACGTTTGACAACACCACCATCTCCCCCGTTCCCCAACTCCGCTGCTTGGGCGTCACTCTTGACTCCTCCCTCTCCTTTGCACCCCACATCCAAGCTCTGGCACAATCCTGTCGGTTCCAGCTACTGTACACAACATTGTTCGCATTATGCCATTTCTCTCCCAGAGTGCAACTAAACTTATCATCCACTCGCTGGTCATCTCACGACTTGACTACTGCAATGTTCTCCTCACTGGCCTCGCTTTCTCCCATTTTGCTCCCCTCCAATCTGTCCTGAACTCCGCAGCTAGGCTTATCTTCCTCTCCCGCTGCTCCACATCTAACACTAGCTCCCACTCCCCTACAGAATCCTCTTCAAACTCCTCACCCTTACATACAAGGCCATCTCTAATTCCACTGCTCCCTACATCTCTAACCTCCTCTCCCTTCATAATCCCTCCCGACCCTACGGTTGGCCAATGACAGTCGCCTCTCGACTGCCCTGGTCACTGCTTCCCATGCACGAGTTCAAGATGCACGTGCTGCACCCCTTCAGTGGAACGCGCTCCCCCGCTCCATTAGACTCTCGCCGACCTTGCAAAGCTTCAAACGGGCACTAAAAACCCACCTATTCATCAAAGCATACCCTCCCGATGCATAACCTAGTCCTGAGGCTGCTCTTCCATCCCCCTGCCTCATGCCTTGAACATCTCAGCTTTGCTTACATCCTGTCTGCTCGCACCTCATGTCATCTGTCTGTTGCCCTTCCCACTAGATTGTTAGCTCTTCAGAGCAGGGCCCTCTTTCCTTTTGTTGTCAAAACCCTCTTCTCAACACATTTCACTCACAGCTCTCTCCTACTCAGCGACCATCTTCACCCGCTTTCTCTAATGCTGGTAAAGGCTCATCTCCATCTATGGCCACCAGCCCCAAGTAGTACGATGATCACTCCCTTGCTACTTACATCTTAGCTGTATTATGTTTTGAGAATTATGGTTATCTTTGTTACCTGCACTCCCTTTTTGTTATTTATTTACTGTTATGCTAAGTTTTGTCTCCCTGTACTGTCCTTTGTACGGCGCTGTGAAACACTTGTGGAGCCTTATAAATAAAATATAATAATCATAATAATAATAATAGGTGGAGGGTTAGGCTGCGAGAGGGGAGGGTTAGGCACTAGGGGGAAGGTTAAACTGCGGGAGGGGAGGATTAGGGTTAGGCACTAGGGGGAGGGTTAGGTTGCGGGAGGGGAGGGTTAGGCACTAGGGGAGGGTTAGGCACTAGGGGGAGGGAGGGTTAAGCACTAGGGGGAGGGTAAGGCTGCGGGAGGGGATGGTTAGGCACTAGGTGTAGGGTTAGGCTGTGGGAGGGGAGGATTAATCTTAGGCACTAGGGGGAGTGTTAGGTTTAGGCTGCGGGATGGGAGGGTTAGACTGTGGGAGGAGAGGAATAGGGTTAGGCACTAGGGGGAGGGTTAGGCACTAGGGGGAGGGTTAGCAGGAGGGTTAGGCTGCGGGAGGGGAGGGTTAGGCACTAGGGGAGGGTTAGGCACTAGGGGGAGGGAGGGTTAAGCACTAGGGGGAGGGTAAGGCTGCGGGAGGGGATGGTTAGGCACTAGGTGTAGGGTTAGGCTGTGGGAGGGGAGGATTAGGCTTAGGCACTAGGGGGAGCGTTAGGTTTAGGCTGCGGGATGGGAGGGTTAGAGGAGAGGAGAGGATTAGGGTTAGGCACTAGGGGGAGGGTTAGGCACTAGGGGGAGGGTTAGCAGGAGGGTTAGGCTGCATGTAGGGAGGGTTAGGCACTAGGGGGAGGGTTAGCAGGAGGGTTAGACTGCAGGTAGGGAGGGTTGGGCACTAGGGGAGGGTTAGGCTGCGGAAGGGGAGGGTTGAGCATTAGGGGGAGGGCTGCGGGAGGGGAGGGTTAGGCTGCAGGAGGGAGGGTTAGGCACTAGGGGGAGGGTTAGGCTGCAGGAGGGGAGGGTTAGGCACTAGGGAGAGGGTTAGGCTGCCGGAGGGGAGGGTTAGGCACTAGGGGGAGGGTTTTGGCTGCGGGAGGGACGGTTGGGCATTAGTGGGAGGGTTAGGCTACGGGAGTTGGAGGGTTAGGCTGCAGGAGGGGAGGGTTAGGCACTAGGGGGAGGGTTAGGCACTAGGGGGAGGGTTAGGTTGCAGGTAGGGAAGGTTAGCCTTACTTTGCTAAATGTGTCGGGATTATAACTGTCGGTTTTCTGATCGCCAGCATCCTGACTGTCGGGATCCCGTACCCAACCTTTGTTAACTGCACCTATGCTGATTCAGCTATATCCTGGAATCCTTCGATGACAGGAAGACATATATTACAACTATCAGCATGGCCCGTTCCGCCAATTACAAAACATCCCATTGCTAAAGTTCCGTCTCTTGTTACTGGCAATCTGCTGCGGTGAGGGAAGTGCAGCGGTGCCCAGTACGATTGGCTGTTAATGACCAGGGCTGATGGACTGATTCCAGCATTCTGAGCGGCAGGGGCTGTAAATAATCTGGCAGCGGCAGTCAGGTTGTTCCATTTACAGAACCAAAGTCAGCTTTATAGCGTATCACGCCATCACCCCATACTGTATATTACAAGTACTGTATAGTAGAAGCCCACTATAAATATACATGCAGTGTTTTATACAGAGCAGAGAACCTCAAGGCGGCTTTAACCTGTTAAGACCCATTGTCCTATTAATATAATTATACATTTATGCACACAAAATACTATTCATACATATTTGTATACATATAGACACAATGTCCTATACATAGGACAATAATTGTGTAACTGGGGCCTAAAGGTCCGTACACATTAGACAATGTTGCTCTGTGAGCGACGTCGTCTAATGTTTCCCCTCCCGGCTCGGCCGGTCGACGGCCACCTGTACACACTGAGCGATATGACCGCTCATATCGCTCAGTGACGTCACGCCTCCGCCAGCCCTGCATGCAGGTCATGGACGACAGTCCAGATCCTGCATGCATGCACTGGCGTCAGCGACGATCGTTGCCGACCGGAGGGGCCGCGCATCAGTCGTCGCTGGCGGCATACACACTTGCTGATTAAATGAGCGATGCCGCTCATTTTATCGGCAAGTGTGCATGGGCCTTAATTTGCAAAAATATAGTCATTCATGGGTAGAATGTTTGAGTAAATTTATCAATAAATATTTAGAAAATCTAAATATTTGTACGATGGGTTTCAATAGGTTAAGTAACCTTATAATATACATTATTTGCTAGTGCATATATTACATGAGTGTTCTTAATAAATACTGATACGCCAACAGCATTCCACAGATATAAACGTCATATGTGAATTATAGGATAATGATAAAGTTGAGCATTTTCTGCTGATGAACCAGGTTACTACAATAGATAAGACTTTATATTGGCCTATTAAGGATTCTTGCTTTAGGATGCGGTCATAAAAAGCTATTTAAACATCTCAATAGTGCCGTCTCTCTTAGAATATATATTTATATACAATATTCCGTATATATGGAAGTGAATAAAGGGGGAGAATGCATTACTACAGTGTCCTTTATTCACTTCCATATATATGGAATATTGTATATAAATATATATTCTAACACTGTAGTAATGCATTCTCCCGCTGCATTTTATGAAGCTTTATTGTTTCCTGCTACTAAATATTGGCACAACCAATCAGATCCTGTCATTTTGCAAGCACAGCCTGTGAAATGACATCTAAAAGATGACTGGTTAGTACGTAATCGTTCTCCACTTTATTTCTCTTCAAGTTTTGATAAATCGCCCCCTTAAACATAAAGGGAGGTATCCAATTACCCGTGATAAATTACCACCGGTAATTGTATCGCCGGGGGCTATCCAATTAGCGCCGATAAACCAGTGAGGGCTGTGGCTTATCTGGGATTAGGTTTCACCTGCCTCAGGCAGGCAAAGCCATAACCCCGAATGCAGCCCCGTTGTCATGCGGAAAAGGGTCTGCGGCCAGCTAAAACACACAGGTTTCACTGAAGCTGTTTTTGGGAGATTTTTTTTTTTCCGGGTGATCATAATAGGATAGCACAAAAAAAAAAAAAAAAAAAGGAAAAATTGATTAAAACTTCAGTTTTTCACTCCCGATGCTTATTCGTAGCTAATTGGATACCCCCCATAATCTGATTTTTTTATCCAATTGTTTGGATTTCTGTTCATAAAGCTTATTGATGCGCAGAATTCTTGTGTGTGAATATAAAATCTAAAAACACTTTAAAAACAATTAAAAACATGAGCCAAAAAACAAAGACAACATTGCTCGATGGGTGAGAGCTTATTCACACACACACAGGATAGATTTATCAAGGCTTGGAGAGAGATGAAGTTCCAACCAATTGTCTCCTGCCATTTTACAGGCAGTGTTTAAATAAAAAACAACAGTTAGGAGCTGATTGGTTGATACGTCATCTCTGTCCACTTTTTCTCTCTCTCTCTCTAAGCTTTGATAAATCTTCCCCACAGGGAAAGATTTATCAAAACTTGGAGAGAGATAATGTACGAGCCAATCAGATCCTAACCATTTTCCAAACACAGCCTGTAATGTAACTGAAGCTGGTTGGTTACTACTCTATGGGGGATATTCAATTGTTTAAAAAGTCACTTGATGTCTGTTTTTCCCTATCTAATAGACAGGAACAGACAGATATCCAACCGACTTTTCAAACAATTGAATATCCCCCTATATCTCTCCACTTTGTATCTCTCTTCAAGCTTTAATAAATCTGCCTTATATTCCTGACAAACGTAATAAATGACGTTTCTACTCAAGCCATGTGTTTAGTCAGTTAGAAAAAAAATGTTAATAAACTCTTATAAGTAGATGTAGAAAACACAGTTTTCAAAAGTGTTAAACGAACGTTATCTTAGATAGAGGTCCAGTAGCTATCAGGTAGAACTGTCAACTTAATTGTCCATGACCACATTAATCTATGACCAACCTATCAAAACTTGTCAACAGTCAAACCTGTAGACTGCAAAAAAAATACTACAGTATATTAACTACATATGAACATATTTAACATATGTAAGTGGATAACCTTGTTATTTGCATCTTTTTTTTTTTTTTTTAAGGAAACAGACCTAAGCCAAGAGATGGGTCTGTACCAAACCTAAAAAAATAAAAATAATGATTGGGCAATTTGATCTGCATTATGTAAAATTAGGTTGCTGAACCACTGGTAGCAAAATGACTTAACATTTTCTGCAGTATACGGTTATATTAGGTTCACAAACTGTGCTCTTACATTTCATTACCATTATAAATTCACTACGAGTTCACTCAAGTCCCAATGTTGTACAGCAGAGATAAAAATAAGAACCTACCCTGTTTATTTTTATATATTTTTTTTTAAATAGGTTTCATCACAGAGAGCAAGAAAGTTTTCCTCACAGAAACGTTTGGCTTTCAGCACAAGTCATCAGGAATTATTCTAGAGTTAAACAGGAATCCACAGGTTCGAGAACGTCTCCATGAATTCACAGAACCATACTGTTGCATAGAGAGGCTGTACATTGTAAGCTTTGTGATTCCTAAGTTAAAAGCATCTTTAGTTCCATCACCAGTAGATAAAATCCATCCCAAACAGTAAACGGCAATAGATAAAGTTCATATGAATAATCCTTATGTAGTGGTCAGGCGATTCACTGATTTTTCCTTATCAGGATATGATACTAGATAAGATATCAATTAGATTGTCAAATCCATAAAGGTAACCATCTTCCCGGTTCCCCTCTTGCCAGGGAATACGATGGTCCAGAGTTTGCCCCTCAGGTAGGCATGTTGTTTTTCCAAAATCAATAAGCCATACATTACACTTGCCTTTCTTGTCATGCACAAACAGCAAGGAGCTTCCAATCACCTAAAATAAAGCAAAGACGATATGAAATATACCAGGCAGAATATTTGTGAATACCAACAAATATACAAAGGTATGGAAAAAGCTTGTGCATGTTTTGCAGGTCTCCTCACAGAATCACAAGTGAAATAATTAGCTCCATCTGTGGACCTTTTAAAATGTGTCTGTGAGTAATTAATACACCTGTGCACTTGCTGGGTTACCTGCAAAATATGCACTGTGTGCGCCCCTGAGGACCGAGTTTGAGAACCCCTGCTCTAGGATTTATGCCGCATCATCTGCATATGCGACATTAGAGGAGGTGAAACGTGGAGTCTCCTCCACACAAGGATAGACTTAACCCGTGGTATGTCAAGCCACTGTTTTTCTGCAGCTGTGGCAGATAGTTTTAAAACAGCAACAGGAATTAATGATAAACCTGCCTTATTTAGCTTTGATTTCTGGTGCCGCTTTAAATCCACCAGTCAAAGCAGCTGACCATCAGCAAGTTTGACCAACTGCAGGTTAGTAAATCTATCCATTGGTTTTCCATCTACTCTGCGGAATAGAGCTGTGTGAGGCAAACAGTCTATTTTCGGTTCCACTTACACATATGAACGTATAGGGTGGAATTAATTTATCCGTGGTAGAATACTGCGGACTAATTGATCTCTATGGGTTATTCAATTAGCCTCGAAACCAGGAGTCATCTGGGATTTTTTTCACCTGCCTCAGCGTTCTGCTGCTGTTCGTGCACAGAATCCGTGAAAAGTTAATTGATTTTGCATGAACTTCTGCTAACCCGTACTAACGCCCATTAACAAGCTACTTTAATGGGCATTAACATGGCTATCGGGGGGAAATCAGGAGTGCAATTGAATAGCCTCCGGCGTTAAAGCTGGTGCTACCTCCCGTATTTGCCCATGGTACTGTAATTCACTTTAGGTAATGAAATTTCCCCCTTAGTCTCCATCATGGAGCACATTTTAATACAGAGAGAAAACGTATACTGTATGGAAACCTCTGCAGAATTGCATCGCACCTATTCCATCCTTACATCTGACTTTCATAAGCCGGTGCAAAATAAGATAAAAATTCAATTCCCCCAGCACAAAGATCTGTTGTTATAGCTTGTACAACGTATTGTACATTAAAATGCCTGTTGATGCTGTGGGTATTACCTTTCCGGTGGGCTTGCAATTATGCTTTTTCTGAGCATCAACATAAATATATTTTCCACGTTCTTCATTGCACATATGACTATTTCCTTATTATTGAAATTTACCATAATAGTCTGCGGAGCCAATCCAATTAGCTGTGAAGGGGGAGACATGCCGTTGCAAGTGCATAAAACGCCAGCAACGGCACCGCAACTAGCTCCTCTCGTAGCCCGATCCCTCTCGGGACAGAATTCTGTACGCAGCCCTATGGGGCTGCAAACAAAAATGAGTGTCCATATGTACTGTAAGTGCGTTTGAACGTGTAGCTAATTGGATTAAGCCCTGTGTGTACTGTGAAGAATGTACTGTTACATCTGTTCATACTTAACTCTTATTTTGATCTTTTGTATGATGTAATATGTTGCCGTTTAACCAAATCACTATTATTGCAAACCTTTGTATATATTGCTTTGGGAGAACGCAATGAAAACATGATTTAAGAAAATGTATTGTTTAACGTATTTATGAGATTGAGTGAAATGAGATGATGGTTTGGGGGCTGCACATGCAGTCCTCGAAGCTTAAGGTTTCTTATCACTGCTGTATAGTCTATGTGTTAGTGGAAGCTTCCTGCCAATACTACACATGTACTGTAAAGCCCCTCATACCTCATGATGCTTGAAGAACTCCGAAGACTCCACAACAGCCCTGATCTCCTGTAGTCTGTTCAGATATTTATTCTGCAAGAAAATAAAAATGTTACAATAAAATAAGTTTGGAGAACACACAGGTGGATTTACCTAACCTCTTGAAAAGGAGAAGTGGAGGTGTGGCCAATAGCCACCAATCAGAACTGAGCTACAATTTATCTAGTACAGTCTAGAAGATGATAGCTTAAATCTGATTAGACGTTGTAGGCCACACCTCCACTTTCCCTTTTTTTTAGAAACGTTAGTAAATCGACTGATAGTAATGATTTAGGACACAAGGAAACCGTTCAAAGTGAAACACCTCCAAATGTTCCCTTTTTCCCCCATTCAACTACATTTTGCTTTCAGGTTTAGGAAAAATGTCACGACACAGGCTACCAAAGGTGCCCAGTCCCTAACTTCAAGGTAACAACTGAAATAGGTCTGTTTCTTGGTGTTTTCGTGCCTAATGTGGGTTCCTGTGTGGAAAGAAAGCCCTATTGAACAGGTTTACACAATAATTAGGAGGTATGAATTATATTGCAAGTCTACATACCAAAATACTTTTGTTGCCATCGATAAATTGAAAGAAAGCTTTGTGAATCTGATCGCGAGTCTTTGTTGTTTTGAACTTTGTGCTGCATGTTCCGTCACCCTTCTGGAAAAACAGAAGAAACGTTTCAGATGTCATGTTTACATCAAACAATACGGGATGCTGCGAATAGAATGTTTTCATGAGGTTATTGGAAGTTTGCTAGCTCTGGCGGAGACTCGATTACATGCGTTCCAGAAGAGCACATCATGTCCAGCGACAGCGACAATTTTATCTCGTACCCCCTAGAGGTACGAGGAAAACCTGTGATGTTGCAGCACCGTATAGGACAAATAGAGTGTGGTCCTGCAGCACATCTCCTGAAATTGAATTGCCCACTATATGTCAGCAGTATATTGTGGTTCCACAACAATGCGATGGTGCATATAATAAAAACAAACGGAAAAAAAATAAAAAAGGGCAAAAAACACAAATAATTGTGGTACAGTCATAAAATACTATTTCTAGGCTGTTTTCTAGGTGCAGAAATTCTAGAGAATGGCTCTAGCTAAACGGGGTATAACCAGATTTTTGGACAATTCCCTCATTTTGCAGCATGAAAATAATTGGATTGATGTCAAGTTCTGTCAACGGTAGGAAAACCAATCCCAGCCCATTTTTGTAATTTCCAGAAGCCGGGATTGCATAAATCCCAATCCTAGGATTGAACAGGAAACATACACACACAGTAGTATAAAACGGCATCCCCTCCTATACCCCCCTTCCAACAGAGGAGTACAGCCAGCCCGGTGAGCAGCGGTGGCACTACTGGGGGCACATGTGCACCTGGCACGGTGGGGGCACATGTGCACCTGGCACGGTGGGGGCACATGTGCACCTGGCACGGTGGGGGCACATGTGCACCTGGCAGAGATAATAGAGATAATAGTGTAGAGAGATAATGTACCAAGCAATCAGCTCCTGTCACTTTACAGGCCGTGTTTGAAAAAAAAAATGACAGTGCGGGGCTGATTGGTTGGTACTATGGTGTCTATTTATTAAGCCTTTGGGGGGAGATGTCTTGAGCAGTGATAAGAGAGGAGAAGTGAGCCAGTGGAGAAGTTGACCATGGCAACCAATCAGCATTGAAGTAACATTTCTAATTTGCATACTATAACATTATACGGAGCAGCTGATTGGTTGCCCTGGGAAACTTCTCCACTGGCTCACTTCGCCACTCTTATCACTGCTCAGTACAATTCCCCCATAGAGAGAGATAAAGTGGACGAAGAGTAAGTACCAACCAATCAGCTACTTACTGCCATGTTACAGGCTGTGTTTGAAAAAAAATGACAGTGAAGGGCTGGTTGGTTGGTTGCTTATCTCTCTCCATGACTTAGTAAATAGACCCCTTTATATATATATATATATATACACATAGTTTGTGAGGTTGAAAAAAAAGACATCGGTCCATGGAGTTCAACCTATTTGTGTTCTCCTACTCAGTATTATTTTCAGCATTAATTTTATCTGTTGATAAAGTCGGCCGTTGTGTTGTGTTGTATTCCCACATTTTATTATAACTATAGTACGTGATCTATCCTCCATAACCCTGTTTATCTTTATCCATTAGGAATTAACTAGGCCATTCTTAAAAGTATAGGCCGAGTCTGCCATTACTACTTTCTAAACTTTAATAAATCTACCCCTTGGTTACAAGTTAGGGATGTGTTTCTAGTTATACATTACTGGGACAAGAGAAATCAGCACTACACTAATA
This sequence comes from Pseudophryne corroboree, assembly GCF_028390025.1. Classification (NCBI taxonomy): domain Eukaryota; kingdom Metazoa; phylum Chordata; class Amphibia; order Anura; family Myobatrachidae; genus Pseudophryne; species Pseudophryne corroboree. Next base: position 22,569,476 of record NC_086455.1, read on the forward strand.
AACAAAACTGCTGTAGAAAGTGACGTGCAAAGAAAGGCTTGCAAGACTAGGCATGTTTACACTGGAAAAGAGGAGATTAAGAGGGGACATGATCAACATTTACAAATATATAAGGGGACAATATACAGATCTTGCGCAGGACCTGTTTTTGGTTAGATCAACACAGAGAACTCGTGGACACTCGCTCAGGTTAGAGGAGAGGAGATTCCGCACAATACGGCGTAAAGGCTTTTTTACAGTAAGGACGATACACGTTTGGAATTCCCTGCCTGAGGGAGTTGTAATGGCGGAATCTGTCAACATCTTTAAGAATGGGTTAGATAAATTCCTAATGGATAAGGATATCCAGGGTTACGGGGCATAGTCACGCACTATGGTTATTATAAAAAAGAGGGGTTAATCGGAACGGCAGTTAGCAACTTCAGTCAAAATTTGATACAAAATAATCGTGCATAGGAGACCACAAATATGTTGAACCCGATGGACAATTGTCTTTTTTCAACCTTAGATACTATGTTACATTCTAATTTTGTATATAGATGGCATTTAAATTTACATGCATGCATGTCGGACCAATTGTGTCGTTTTACATACTCTGACCACCCACCTCTCCCCTTGACAAATACCAAATAACATCCTTAGAAACTAAACACACAATCCAAGGGTACATGCAAGCGCTTTAAGTTGGGAAGAACTGAAGACAGGCCTGCGGAGGAGCTACAGAAGTTTACAAAGGAGAGAGATAGGAAGCAGAGCGAGAGGAGAACAAAATGGGATAGAGAGGAGGTGAAGTGAATGAGAAAGAAGGAGGGAAATAGAAAAAAGAAATAGAGGAGAAAGAAAAAGACAGAGGTGTGAGACTGATTATCCTTTCCTTCCATACATACACTGCCAGATTATTGTTCCAACCAGCCAAAAAGTTGGCTGGTTGGAACGATATCGTTCTGATGTCTGGCTAGCATCAGTTGATTGCACTATGGCAACCCTGCAACACAAATTCCATTGGGACAAATTCAACCGTCATCTCAAATGTTGTCCATACAGCAGGTGGAGGGGACATAGAGCATTTATAAAATGGGTAGTAAGACCTGTTGACTCATTAAACCGTTTGTAACACGTTGCCGTCGTAAAATGTATTGCTTTGAAATTGGGTCCATCTTTCTTAAACACCCTGTATATTAACGAGTGCTCCCGCTGAGCTATATAATCAGCATGAAGCACCGCCTCATAGTGTAAGGAGGGTGAGGTCCCAGTCCGAAGACCAATAATCGTAGCAAGCTGTTCCAGTGTGCTAATGAATTGCTGTGGAATGGTGATATGCTTTTCTTATTGTAAACATTGGTACAAATGTAATTTTGTTTTACTGCAAATGTATGCTTTATTTCTAAATGGTGTAATCAGACCTATTAAAGCTTTTAAGCCCTATGTAGCTCACCTTTTTCTTAATACATACAGGTGAAACTCAGAAAATTAGAATATCGTGCAAAAGTTCAATTGTTTCAGTAATTCAACTTAAAAGGTGACACTAATATATTATATAGACTCATTACATGCAAAGCGAGATATTTCAAGCCTTTATTTGTTATAATTTTGATGATTGTGGCTTACAGCTTAAGAAAACCCCAAATTCAAAATCTCAGAAAATTAGAATATTACATAAAATCAGTAAGAAAATAATTTTAAATACAGAAATGTCAGCCCTCTGAAAAGTATAATCATACATATGTACTCAGTACTTGGTTTGGACCCCTATTGCATGAATTACAGCCTCAATGCGGCGTAGCATGGATTCTACCAGCCTGTGGCACTGCTGAAGGGTTATGGAAGACCAGGATGCTTCAATAGCGGCCTTCAGCTCTTCTGCATTGTTCGGTCTCAGGTCTATCATCTTTCTCTTGGCAATGCCCCATAGATTCTCTATGGGGTTCAGGTCAGGCGAGTTTGCTGTCCAATCCAGCACAGTAATCCCACGGTCATTGAACCAGGTTTTGGTACTTTTGGCAGTGTGGGCAGGTGCCAAGTCCTGCTGGAAAATGAAGTCAGCTTCTCCACAAAGCTGGTCTGCTGAAGGAAATATGAAGTGCTCTAAAATGTCCTGATAGACAGGTGCGTTGACTCTGGACTTAAGCACAGTGGACCAACACCAGCAGATGACATGTCTCCCCAATTCAACACAGACTGTGGAAACTTCACACTGGACTTCAAGCATCTTGGATTGTGTGCTTCTCCAATCTTCCTCCATACTCTGGGACCTTGGTTTCCAAATTAGATGCAAAATTTGCTCTCATCAGAAAAGAGGACTTTGGACCACTGAGCAACAGACCAGTTCTTTTTTTCTTTAGCCCAGGTAAGACGCTCCTGACGTTTGTTGCTCAGGAGTGGCTTGACAAGAGGAATAAAACATTTGAAGCATATGTCCAGGATCCGTCTGTGCGTGATGGCTCTTGATGCTCTAACTCCAGCCTCAGTCCACTCCTTGTGAAGCCAAATCCCCCCCCCGCCCCCCCACCCCCAACCACACACTTTTGAATGGCCTTTTCCTGACAATTCTCTCCAGGCTGAGGTCATCCCTGCTGCTTGTGCACCTTTTTCTTCCACACTTTTCCCTTCCACTTAACTTTCTATTAATGTGCTTTGAGAACATCCAACTTCTTTTGCAATTTCCTTTTGAGGCTTTCAATGATGGTTTTCTGTACAACTGTCAGGTCAGCAGTTTTCCCCATGTTTGTGAATTGTACTGAACCAGACAGACCATTTAAAGGCTCAGGAACCTTTTGCAGGTGGTTTGGATTAATTAGCGGATTACGGTGTGACACTTTGAGCCTACAATTTTGAACCTTTTCACAATATTCTAATTTTCTGAGATTTTGGATTTAGGGTTTGCTTAACCTGTAAACCACAATCATCCAAATTATAACAAATAAAGGCTTGAAATATCTGACTTTGCATGTAATGAGTCTATATAATATATTAGTTTCACCCTTTAAGTTGAATTACTGAAATAAACTAACTTTTGCACGATATTCTCATTTTTGGAGTTTCACCTGTATGTATGTACATACATACATACATACATACATACATACATACACACACATATATATTATTATTATCCTTTATTTATATGGCGCCACAAGGGTTCCGCAGCGCCCAATTACAGAGTACATAAACAATATATAGCACAAATATGTGTGTGTATGTGTGTACAAATATAAATATATATATATATATTTATTATATATATATATATATATACACACACACACACACATTTGTGCAAAATTAATAATTAATTGAACAATGAATACGTGCCCCCGAGAAATACAACAGTTTTAACCTTCGTCTTTTAGAGTTTTGCACAATGAAGATGGACGCTCTACGTGACTCGGTGATGCTACACATTAGCTAATTTGTTGCATCTTTCCCAAGAATGAGAACAGACCTCACACAAGGCAGATCTGTTGTGAACAGAGCACATTGTTAATTTCTCCACGTAGAAACTTTGAAATGTTTCCACCTAAACAAAACTCCTCCACCCACTGGAATGTACCCTGCGCGTTTCACCAGCGCCGTATACCTCTCACGTCTCTGTTCCTGGATTCCAGCACCACCTGTTTCACACCAGCCACTTTCTCAAACAATGCCCTAGTGCTCCGTGGAAGAAAAAAAAAAACCCAACAGAACAAGGCTTCAAACAACCACACACTCCGCAATGAATTGGTACATTGAGTGAGAATGTGAGTGGTTTACAGTAACCTGGTGATGTGCTCTTTCAATACGATGCACTGATGGCCTCAGGCAGCTCGTGGTGATCGGTGCCAAAATACAGGAGAGTATATATAATGACTTGAAGCGGAGACACTAACTTTTAATGAACAAGATAGACAGTTTAAATAGGCTCCAGCTTTAGAAGCTAATCAGTGCTAAAAAGTGGATACGGTACAATTAAACACTACGGGGCCGATTCAGAGGAGGGCGCAGATTAACCTGTGACTGCGTTTCCCGGCGCAACCCTGGTACTGCATCTTTATACTAATACGCTCGCAGAACTTTCTATTGAGATGCCCGCTGGCTGCGACACTTATCCACTATAGTGCGCATTGAGATGCACCATCGGTCGCACAAGCACTATGGAGGTTCAGAAACGCCGTCTGAACTTGGCTGCCTGTGTAAGTGACGCAACACGCCCACGTCTGTTACCACCCAGAAACGCCTGCAGAACTTACATCCATGTGCAGTTTCAATCTGAGTCTTTGAACGGTAATCAACGGAACGCATGCACAGATGGAAAACACCCACTTGCATCCGATGTTCTACCTATGTAATCTGCTGACCTTTATTCCCTCAATCCTGAAGCCAAGCGTTGACGTTGAGCTGATGGTCTCTCTCCATTGCATGTATCGAGGTTTGGTTACCGCTTGCTGAGTGCTCTCCTCCTGTGTGGGGGCATAAGGGTCCACCTCAATCATTTTCTTATACATGTCCTTTCGCAGTTTTGGCTTTCCGCGGGCTTTTGTTAATTCTTCTTCCAAATACGTCCTGCAGGTGTAAGGAGTTATGGAAATTAGGCACACAGTGTAACTGCACAGCAAGCAGAGGCGACAGGATAACAATTACACAGACTGGATGCAAATGTAGGAAAAACTCAATATAACAAATACGCTTACACTTGTGCCTTTACTGTGACTTCTCTATCACACTGGAAAGCAAAACGACTTTGTTATGAGGTTTCAAGAAATGAAAGACTGTACTCTACAAAGGTGTAGTTACACCGGACAAGGGCAATGGTTACTAAAAACTCCCTGGAGAAACAGCAAGAAAGCATCCCTAGGTGTTACATATACTATAAATAAATTAAATATACACTTGTTATAACAACAAAGCAGTATATGGGTTTCTTATAGTCTTTTCTCAACGGAGACACATTCCCTCATTACAGGGAACCATAAATCGCACATTCTCAAATTACATCAGTATAGATTCTATATATCAGGCACAGCTTCTGAGTACTAATTATTTATACTGACTGCCTAACCCAGTGATGGCTAACCTTGACACTCCCGTTGTTGTTGAACTACACATACCTAGCATGCCTTGCTACAGTTTTGCTATTTGGCCATGCTAAAACTGTTGCAGGGCATGCTGGGATGTGTAGTTCAACAACAACTGGAGTGTCAAGATTAGCCATCACTGGCCTAACCCTAACCCCCCTGGGCGGCTCCTAAACCTAACCTGGGTACCTAGCTCACCACTTTATCCTAATACCCACCCCTGGGTACCTAGCTCACCATTTCACCCTAGCACCCACCCCTGGGTACCTAAGCTCACCATTTCACCATAGTACCCACTCCTGTGTACCTATAGCTCATCATTTACCCCAAACATCCACCCCTGGGTACCTGTAGCTCACTATTTTCACCCTAGCATCTACCCCTGGGTACCTAGCTCACCATTTTACCCTAGCACCCATCCCTGGATACCCAATTCACCATTTCACCATAGCATTCACCCATGGGTACCTAGCTCCCCTTTTTACCCTAGCACCCATCCCTGGATAACCAATTCACCATTTCACCCTAGCATCCACCCCTGTGTACCTATAGCTCACCATTTCCCCCAAACATCCACCCTTGGATACCTGTAGCTCACTGTTCCACCCTAGCACCCACCCTTGGGTACCTAGCTCATTATTTTACCCTAGCACTCATTCCTGGGTACCTAGCTCACCATTTCACCCTAGCACCCTTCCCTGGGTACCTAGCTCACCATTCCACCCTAGCACCCTTACCTGGGTACCTAGATCACCATTTCACCCTAGAATTCACCCATGAATACCTAATTCTCCATTTTACCCTAATACCCACCCCTGGGTACCTTTCCTTTTTTGCCATAAATACTTAATTTTCTGGATTTATATTGAAAAACTGCAAAATGTCTCAGGAGAAAAGAACACAAGGAACACATTACACATTTAATAGCCATCTATTTTTGTTTTGAAAGTAAAACAATAATCCTGATCAGCTCACACACCCACAGTACATAAGTTATGTCAACAATAAAAGCACATACATTTTCTGTATTGTAGCTATCAAAGTTAATGTGTTATTGCAGGAACCGACTTGAGAAAGTCATTAGTTATCTCTTCCTTGCTTAGCCTCGAATGTGAACTTTAATGACTGCATAAATTCAGGGCGTGATCCCGCTATACACCCAGTCAACTAAACTAATTAACCACTTCTACATACACCTTTATAAATGATTAAACTTTTATTAACAGAAGAAATGAACGCAGTGACAGAATATAAAGCAGCTCAAACATTATAATTTACTTATCGCCTACGCACCTCTGCAGGGGTCTCATTGTGATAATTGGGGAAATGTAGGAGGGTGGATAATACGGAACAATGTACAGTATATTGGGTGATTAGCTCAGTGCTATACAGCTTAGCAGCAGAAAAGCATACATTGCAGCTTACTAGCAGGTTTCACTGCATGTGGTTCCCATAGCCAAACTCTGAAAAAGGCCCATCAAAAACAAAACATAACATCTGCCTAATACAGCCGACAAAGCGATCATAGGCTGGATTAACTGGGACTCCTATTCACAAGCCTTCAGCTGGGTTGCTGGAAAAAGGGGAGAATTTGTGTTACTGTCACCCACCACCAGGGGCACTAGTCCTCTGCTGGCCAGTCTGAGGTTGGTTCTTGCAGTGGCGGTGTACTCTCGGCTCTAGAGGAATTCAGCTCAGGCTGTCTGGGGACTGATGAAGATACAGTATGAAGAGTAAGCTGCCCGTTTACTTGCTTATATTAACAGTACAGTATGTGCTGTTCCTTTGACAGAGAAGTGAGTTTCTAGGCAACCTTCCAGCAGTGTAATAAAAGCCATCATATACACATACATAATGCACAATAGAAACCGTTCCGCTGTCCCCTCGATATCATAATTTACTGAAGCCCTATGTATGGCTGACAGTATTGTGGAAGACAACCAGAAAACTTAATCTAAATGAAAGAGGTGGTAATAAAGCGGTAGGAGGTTGTGCTGGAAAGCCCCTGAAGATTTTTATTTTTGCATAAAGGAAGTGTGCACCTTGATGCGTGTTTGGTACCCAGAGAGATTTGCTTGGTGGACCACTCAGGGGGGTATCCTATTGGTAGTGGTAAATTTACCGCTGCTAATAGGTTGGCTGGGGGCTATCCAATTAGCTCCGAAGAGGTGCACTCCTCTCCGTGATGCCGGCACTTATCGGGAATTATGCTTTGGGTTCCTCTGGGACAAGCGGCCACCGGGGCCGCAATAACACATGAGATCGGGAACTTATCCTGCATCCCATGTGTTATTGCACGATCGTGGGTCCATTTTCATCAGATAAAAACTAGCTCTAATTGGATACCGCAATAATGCAGTTTTTATTGGCAAAAACGGATATCCCCCCTTAGTGACGCCATGAAAAACAAGGTGATTTTTTTTATGTGCCTTGGAAATAACCTCCAATGTGGTCTAAACCTAGGGCCTAATACAGACCTGATAGCAGCAGCAAATTTATTCTCTAATGGGCAAAACCATGTACAATGCAGGTGGGGCAGATATAACATGTGCAGAGAGAGTTAGATTTGGGTGGGTTATTTTGTTTCTGTGCAGGGTAAATACTGGCTGCTTTATTTTTACACGGCAATTTAGATTCAGTTTGAACACACCCCACCCAAATCTAACTTTCTCTGCACATGTTATATCTGCCCCCCCTGCAGTGTACATGGTTTTGCCCAACCGCTAACAAATTTGCTGCTACGATCAGGTCTGAATTAGACCTCTAGCTTTAAAGATTCACCAGGAAGTAGTGACATGACTGGGGTGACAGACTGTAGTCTCATGAATATTAGTTCAGGACACAAAACGTCTACCTCCACCGTATACACTCTGCACATACTGGGGGCGATTCAATTGTTTTGCTCCGCAGCTATCGCTAGGGGGTGCAAAACAGAGCAATTCAGATGCCCATGAGCTGTTGTGGAGACATTTTTCCTCACAACCTCCTGAGATGTGAGAAGGAATGTGTGCAAAGTCTGTGGTTTAGGCGCCCAAACGAGAGTTGTTCGCGGGTAAACTCTACATCGGATCAATCCGTGTGAGAAAAAAACAAACATTTGAATTGAAACTCCCGATCTCCCGTCACTTTAGAAGGGAGATCGGGCATGCAAAAACAAGTGAATCGCTCCCTTTGAGTTATCACACTGTAAACGCCAAACCGTTCAACTTTATAACTTATCCGTCCAAGAATATATTCTAAAATGGACATTTCTTACTCCATGAAATATACCCTGAATGGTTTCATTGAAGTCGCATAGTGCTTTCTTTAATGTTGTGATAAATAAAAAAAAGTTCTGTTCCGATTGTATTATGTAACCGGCCTTCTATTGCTTCTCCAGTTTTGGTTAAAAAAAAATCAACCCATGGGTTGTGTCTTACGATGCATACACCCATGCCGATAAAATGAACGATGTTGCTGATTTTCACCCTTCCTAAGCGACGGGAATTCACTTTCTCGGCAAGTGTGTATGCTGGCGACGACGACTGATGCGCAGTCCTGCAGGTCGAAACTGACCCTCTCTGTCGGCCGTGCATGCATGCTCAATCTGGAGCTGCATGCACTGCCCGGCCGCGGCGCGACGTCACTGAGCAATATGGTCGTCATATCGCTCGGTGTGTATGAACTGCCACCGACTGCCCGGGAGGGGGAAACACTAAACAACGTCTCTCAGAGCACGTCGCCTAGCGTGTACCCACCTTCAGGCGAACATAAGGGGAATTCACTGGAGCCATTACGTTGCTAAAGTGCGATAGCTATTCGGTTAGTATAGGCGACTGTGGAGTAATTGCCACTTAGAGCATAACCCATATTGTGCAAGGTGCTATTAGACCATCAACTTTAACGGAGTCTGGACAAAAAAAAAGCTTATGATAAGGGGGTGTGTAACACCCATACCACAAACCCGTACAATAAGTAGCCAGTCTATTAGACACATCTGCCCTTCTGATATACTTAAATGCTGAAATAGGGTGTTTTATTATAGATCACACTGGCAGGGCTGTAACTAAGGGTGTGTGAGTGGTACCACCACCCGAAACAATAGACTGTGGGGGTGGCACCGCCCCTGCCCCAGTGCCACATATACGAGGCTTGTAGGGTGCCCGGGATGGCACCTTACAGCCTGGAGAGCCACAGGATGCATCATTACGGTGCGCCCAGTGCTCAGCTTCCTGGCCGCTGCCCCCCCCCCCCCCTTGCTGTGACATCATATGTGTGAGTAGGCAGGATTGCCGCCCCAGGGCGCACTAGTGCCTTGTTATGGCACTGCGCACTGAAATATGCAGAGCGGCATAAGAATAATATTAACATATTATATTGTTATTATATATTAACATGTGGCTATAAAATATTGGCTGGAAGTTTTCCTTCAAATAAAATAGCAGAAAGCAAACAAGAGTCATTGTCTGGCCTCTAACCTTGTGCACAGTTACTATGGTGATCATTTATAAATCAGAACTGTGGCCTTGGTCTTCATTATTCGGTAACTGTGGTATTAATTTGCAAGTTTTCAAAATGTCATTGTGTGGGCAGAGAGGGGGCACAGGAAAGAAGAAGCTGATTATTGTATAACACGTTCAGATGCTGTAACAGTATCACTGCCTCACACCACTGAGGTCATGGGTTCAATTCCCACCACAGCCTTAACTGTGTGGAGTTTGTATATTCTCCCCTTGCTTGGGTGGGTTTCCTCCAGGTACTCCGGTTTTCCTACCACACTCCAAAATATAGTAGTAGGTTAATTTGCTCCCCCCACCAAAAAAAATAAAATAACCCTAGTGTGTATTAGTGTGTGCGTGTACATGTGTATAGGGCAGATTTGACTACTTTGCGGCCCCCTCCTTCCTGGGGGCGTGCCACCCCACCCCCTTCCCGCTATAGGCACGTGTCATCGGATACCCTTGGACTGCCCACTTGTTTTCTGCTGTGGGGACGGGGGGGCGGGGGGGCAGAGGAGCTGGCAGGGAAAGCGGGAGACTCGGCCGAGAGGGCCACCCGATTTTCTGTGTTAAATTCTGTGTTTAAACTAATGAAAAGTAGAACATCCACAGGAATATTAATTAAAAAACATACATATTTTGAAACTTCCCACCTGATCCCCATTTTACAGTCCATGACACAGGGCTCATCAAAGTCATTTAGAAGATCATCCAGCTGGATGTAACTTTCCCCATCTCTTTCCGTCACCCCATGGAATCTGGGAACGCAGACAGCAAGCGAGTCATTCATGAGTAGCTCAAAGCAAATTTTCTCATTTTCAGAGTAGCGCTTTAAAATAGTTCCCCCTGCCGCTGCTTTGAAGCTCCCTAGGGAAGAAGATATTACAAAAATATATATCAGCATTGTGGAATTGTACATTGTGTCATTCTACTGCTGTCCACACTAGCTAAGACAATGCATTTATTTTCTGGGGGGGAAAAATATACGTTTACTGTCAACATGAAAAGGGATGTTTGAAAGTGGAACAAAACTGGAGACGTCGTGTATACAAATAATAGCAGTAATTCTAATACAATTTGTAAAGAAATGATGAAACACAAATGCTGAAAGACATGTAAAAATAGCCATGAAAAAAGGCACTTTCATTATAAATAGCCACAATTTCAAGAATTTCCTATTGTAACCTGTGCAGAGTCAATTTTCTTGTGCCTGTAGCACATTCTATTAAGACTGTGATGACCGCCTGTGGAACACAGCAATAACCAGCACTTATTTTATGGAACATTGAAGAACTGGGTGAGAGGTTTTATAATGGACACTAAACAGATCTTTAGTATCTTACATCTATTGTTGCGTCCAATAATCCTCTGCTTCTGTGCACGGATGTCTATTACCCATCTGTGCTTGCCACTTTACAATTACCAGCTGTTTTCTAAGTGCTACAATCTAATACAGATTAGGTCTGTATGAGGGCAATTCAACCGTGTTTTAGGAGCAATGGCTGACGGCAGCAATTCAATTGTTCTGCCATTCTGGCGTGATCTGGCTCTAACATTTCTAGGTGGCAAGCAGATATGTGTGAACAGTGTTTGGGCACCCTAATGGGATTTTTCGTATTGTGGAGACTACTTTAGATGGGATTAGCCGCTATACAACCTGTGTATTTGGGCACTTAAAAAGTAATGGGCACCCAATCAGAGCAACAATTGAATTGCTCTGATGGGAACCCAAAAAAACTACTGAACCAGACCTTATGAGCTTTAGAAAATTGAACCCCACTTGACTATTGAATGGAGCCCTAATTGATTACCAGTGGCTAGTACACAATCCAATTCTGGTGGCTAGTATACAAAACGGAGCCCATTCTTTGTAATGTTTCTTGCCTTACTGGTGTGATCAGTTTCTCAAACTATGAGCACCCGCACCCCTGTATTATAGCTTTCCTCTCCTAAGAACTTTCACTTCTGTAATGTTGCAAAATCATGTAGTACTGTAGCAAGTAGAAAATATTGCAATGGTTTAAACATTTTCAGCATGTAAAAATAACTAATATGTCATAGATTATATCTTTCTTTAATCTAAAACACATTTATATAATCCCCCAGGCTTTATCAGGTCTATGCTAAATTTTTTGTTACAGTGGTAAGATCAAAGGCCAGGTTTTTTTTTTTAACATATTAGTAATTCAATGTTAGCGGATAAACATAAATAAACAAAAAATAAAACTTTCTTAATATTATCAAATATTTAAAAAGCTTAATAGATAAGGTAAAATGTACACATACAATGTAGCTATATATAAATGGAATTTCCAGCTCTTTGTTTACCTATAGACCTTGAATTATGTATAATGCGGATATCGGACCATTGCGCTGCCTGGATCACTTTTGTTCAATCAGCGCTTTATATAGCGCACGGATGAGAATACCGGTTGTGAGTATGGTACCCCTGACACACACAACACAACAGAACTTTGTTGTTACTAGTAAAATACAAAACAAAACAACCCCCCCCCCCCCCCCTACTTTTTGCATCATAGTGATATCAGCTGTAAATAATAATTCTTATGTGGAAACCAAATGTATTATCGTGAGTCATAGTTACCAACAGCTGAAAAAACTGGTTCCTGGATATATTCATATAGTTTTACAATCTTTTTATTTATTTAACAGCAGCATTACACTGACAGCAAACAATGAAAATTTACCCAGGAGGAGATATGTCAAAACTTGGAAAGAGATACAGTACAGACCAGCCCTTCACTGTCACTGTACAGTTAGAAGCTGATTGGTTGGTACTTTAACTCACTCCACTTTAACTTTCTCCAAGGTTCGATACGTATCCCCACTAGTGAGAAATGACTAATCTATCACAGCTGTGAGAACTGTGGCCCTCATTCCGAGTTGATCGCTCGCTAGCTACTTTTAGCAGCCGTGCAAACGCATAGTCGCCGCCCACGGGGGAGTGTATTTTCGCTTTGCAAGAGTGCGAACGCCTGTGCAGCCGAGCGGTACAAAAACATTTTGTGCAAAACAAGACCAGCCCTGTAGTTACTTATTCTGTGCGATGATTGCTGCGACGAAGGTCCCGGAATTGACGTCAGATACCCGCCCTGCAAGCGCCTGGACACGCCTGCGTTATTCCAAACACTCCCAGAAAACGGTCAGTTGACACCCATAAACTCCCACTTCTTGTCAATCTCCTTGCGATCGGCTGTGCAAATGGAATCGTCGCTAGAAGCAGTACTAAATAATGATGCTCTTTGTACCCGTATGCCACGCGTGCATATTGCGGCCCATACGCATACGTAGTTTTGCCTTTTTTTAAATGATCGCTACGCAGCGAACACTGGCAGCTAGCGATCGACTCGGAATGAGGGCCTGTAGCACATAAACAAAGCTTAAAGTATCAACTTTTTATAAGAGGTGGAGGAAAGGGGGTGGTCGTCTCTGGGATCAGAGCGGCTTGCCAGACACAGGCAAAGAGGGGAATTGTAAGAAGGAAGCGCCTTATTCCGATTTATGGAAGTGAGTGGTGCCAGGGAGTGGTTATTTTGGGGGAAAAGAGTAACAAAGCAATCAGACTTTCATCACTGCAGTAAATCAATGGATTAAGACATGGCGAGTTAGGATCTTTCCAGACCTTGTCGTTTTGGGATCTGGCAGAATTACAAAACAGAGTTGTTGATGGGGTGCCATAGTAACCAGACAAAAGGATCTTGTTCCCGGGTATTTTTTGTCCCTGAGAACTGCCCTTGCTTTCAGAATTTACCAACTGAGCAAGACGCTGAATTACTGGATACAAATGTCATTGGCTTTATAAGTTAATGTTTCTCACACAGAAGTATTTGTAATACCAAAACACGACAACGCAGCCAATATTAGCAACATTTCTTGATGGGGATTTTTGTACATGAAAGTGAATGGCTGTGCCTTAGAGAGAGTAGAAGTTAATACCCTGACTGGTTAGAGATCAGAGCTTCATTGTCCTTAAAGAAAAAAATAATACTCACAAAACAACTGGAAGGAGTTCTCCGTTATACACCATGCCATACTGCTAGATTATGACTGTGCAGAAAGTGCAGGTGATCTAGTGTACATTATGGGTTGGGTATGTGAGACCGACAGTTGGGATCCCGGCGATCAGCATACAGACTCCGGGATCCCAACCGCCAGAATGTCGAAAGCGGGCCGAGCGCAACGTAACTCGCTACGTTCGCCATAGGTTCTTTTCCCATTCCATGGGTGTCGTGGACACCCGCGAGTGGGAATAGCCCTCAGCCCCCTGTCGGCATTCTGGCGGTCGGGATCCCGACGTCGGTATGCTGACCGCTGGTCTCTTAACTACATCCCTTCAAAAACGTCATCTTTTCAATTACCGGTACATAACATTTCATTAAGCCTAAAGAAGGATTTTCAAGCACTGGAGAACGGTGTCTTCAGGTGGGTTCGGTATGTGTTACCCCCGCGGGTGGAACCTAAACCTAACCCCCCCCTCTCCTGCAGCCTAACCCTAAAGGTGCATACACACTGGGCGATTTTCGCCCTGCCCAGCGATGTCAGCTGGGGTGAGTGGCTTTCTATAGCAGGACACTATGGAAGGCTGTCCACCCCGCAGTTCATCTACTGGTAATAGCAGCAGATGAACAGCGGCCGCTGGCGATGAAGCGGGGCATACACACTGGGCGGTTTTGAGCTGGAAGCAGCTCAACACACCAAAAGTGACCTGCTTTCAGCTCAAAAATCGCCCAGTGTGTATGGGCCTTTACCGTCCCCCCTTAGTGCCTAACCCTAACCTCCCCGGGTGGTACCTAAACCTAACCCCCCCTCCCTTAAATAAACAATAGGGGTACGGTTCCTACAATGTACAATAGAAACATGGCAGTCAGTCCTTAAAAATGGAGAACAGAAGTCTAACCATAGAGATAATGTAACCAGCAACTATACATTATAGAATAAATATCTGCAGTATTATTAAACTAATAATGCATGCTGCTTCACCTTAATATGTCCTGTTGCGTTACAATCAATTACTACTGGAGTGATCAATTATCTCTAAAAAAAGTACATGTATTAATCCATTTATATAGTACATGAATTGTTTAATTTCACGCTCCCGTCTATTCTGCCAAGTAATCACGAATAAGTGAATTTTCACTTACTTTTACTTAGAATATGAGAATACACCTCAAACTCATTTACCAAATATATCAATATTGTATCCTTATACTATAACATGTGTGTATTACTGTACACACAATGGGTGGAATTCAATTGTTTGAAAAGTCGGTTGGGGGTCTGTTTTTTCCCTGTCTATAAGATAGGAAAAAACAGACTCCCAACTGACTTTTCAAATAATTGAATACCCCCAATTATGTATTCAGGATTTCTTGAGATGGGCTTCCAAATACAATCCACAATCTCCCACTCTGCGGAACATTGGAGCAAGTGCGGGAGTCTGGGGGAGCTGTAGAAGAACAGAGTAATGACCCTGGACATAAATGTACACATTGGTATTTTTATACACTGCTTACTGTATGAATACAATATTAATATTTAAACACTATAGATGGTCTATAATATACGCTGTATCAAACACGTTTAATATAAATAACATAAGTGGCCAGGAAAAGGTTAAACATCCCATAATAAATAGGATTTTAATACCTACCGGTAAATCCTTTTCTCCTAGTCCGTAGAGGATGCTGGGGACTCCAAAAGGACCATGGGGGTATAGACGGGATCCGCAGGAGCTTGGGCACACTAAAAAGACTTTGACTGGGTGTGAACTGGCTCCTCCCTCTATGCCCCTCCCCCAGACCTCAGTTATAGGAACTGTGCCCAGGAGAGACGGACATTTCGAGGAAAGGATTTTTGTTAAACTAAGGGCGAAAAACATACCAGCCCACACCACAAACACACCGTACAACTGGATCAGCAGGAAACCAGATAACAGTATGAACTAACAACAGCAACAAGCTGAATATAACTGATACACAAACCACGTGTAACCGAAAATAACCAGTATCAATACAACTGCAAGGAACAGTCCGCACTGGGATGGGCGCCCAGCATCCTCTACGGACTAGGAGAAAAGGATTTACCGGTAGGTATTAAAATCCTATTTTCTCTTACGTCCTACAGGATGCTGGGGACTCCAAAAGGACCATGGGGTCTATACCAAAGCTCTAGAGCGGGCAGGAGAGTGCGGACGACTCTGCAGCACCGACTGAGCAAACATGAGGTCCTCATCAGCCAGGGTATCAAACTTGTAGAACTTAGCAAAAGTGTTTGAACCCGACCACGTAGCTGCTCGGCAAAGTTGAAGTGCCGAGACCCCTCGGGCAGCCGCCCAAGATGAGCCCACCTTCCTGGTAGAATGGGCCTTTACGGACTTCGGCAACGGTAGCCCAGCCGAAGAATGAGCTTGCTGAATCGTATTACAAATCCAGCGTGCAATAGTTTGCTTAGAAGCAGGATTACCAATCTTGTTGGAAGCATACAGGACAAACAGGGCCTCTGTCTTCCTAGTAAGAGCCGTTCTGGCGACATAAATATTCAAAGCTCTTACAACATCAAGAGATTTTGGGACCGCCACAGCATCCGTAGCCACAGGTACCACAATAGGTTGGTTTATGTGAAACGAAGAAACCACCTTCGGCAGAAATTTTTGACGAGTCCTCAATTCCGCTCTATCCGAATAAAAGATCAA
This sequence comes from Pseudophryne corroboree, assembly GCF_028390025.1. Classification (NCBI taxonomy): domain Eukaryota; kingdom Metazoa; phylum Chordata; class Amphibia; order Anura; family Myobatrachidae; genus Pseudophryne; species Pseudophryne corroboree. Next base: position 22,585,717 of record NC_086455.1, read on the forward strand.
ATATGGGCTCTTGTGAGACAAAGCCGCCAGCTCGGACACTCGTTTGGCAGATGCCAGAGCCAAAAGCATGACCACTTTCCAAGTGAGAAACTTTAACTCAACCTTACGCAAAGGCACAAACCAGTGAGACATAAGAAACTGCAAGACCACTTCAAGATCCCACGGCGCCCCGGGTGGCACAAATGGAGGATGGATATGCAGCACTCCCTTCACGAAAGTCTGAACCTCAGGAAGGACGGCAAATTCCTTTTGAAAGAAAATAGATAAAGCCGAAATCTGCACTTTGATGGAACCCAATTTCAGGCCTGCATCCACGCCTGCCTGCAAAAAATGGAGGAAACGACCCAAGTGAAACTCCTCCGCAGGAGCTGCTTTGGTTTCACACCACGACACATACTTTCTCCAAATACGGTGATAATGTTTCGCCGTGACTTCCTTCCTAGCCTTAAGGAGAGTGGGGATGACCTCCCCGGGAATACCCTTCCGAACTAAAATTTTGCGTTCAACTTCCACGCCGTCAAACGCAGCTGCGATAAGTCCAGAAACAGGCAGGGCCCCTGCAGTAACAGGTCTTCTCTTAGAGGAAGCGGCCAGGGATCTTCCACTAGTAATTCCTGAAGATCCGGATACCAGGCCCTCAGTGGCCAATCTGGAGCGACGAGTATTGCCTGAACCCTTGTTCGCCTTATGATCCTCAACACCTTTGGAATGAGAGGAAGCGGAGGGAAAACATACACCGACTGAAACACCCACGGAGTCACCAGGGCGTCCACCGCACAGGCTTGGGGGTCCCTTGACCTGGAACAATACTTCGGAAGCTTCTTGTTGAGGCGAGACGCCATCATGTCTATCAGAGGAGTTCCCCAACGTCTTGTCACTTCTGCCAAAACCTCTTGATGAAGAGCCCACTCTCCTGGATGGAGATCATGTCTGCTGAGAAAGTCTGCTTCCCAGTTGTCCACGCCCGGGAGGAAGACTGCTGACAGAGCGCTCACGTGCTGTTCCGCCCAGCGGAGTATTCTTGTGGCTTCCGCCATTGCCGCCCTGCTCCTTGTTCCGCCTTGGCGGTTTACGTACGCCACCGCTGTTATGTTGTCCGACTGGATCAGGACAGGGAGACCCTGAAGAAAGCTCTACGCTTGCAGGAGGCCGTTGTAAATGGCTCTTAACTCGAGAACATTTATGTGGAGAGAAGATTCCTGGCTTGACCATTTTCCCTGGAAACTTCTTCCCTGTGCTACTGCGCCCCAGCCTCGGAGACTTGCATCTGTGATCAGCAGGACCCAGTCCTGGATTCCGAAACGGCGTCCCTCTAGAAGGTGAGAGCCTTGCAGCCACCACAAGAGAGAAATCCTGGCCCTGGAAGATAGACTTATTTTCCAGTGCATGTGTAGGTGAGACCCGGAACATTTGTCCACCCTGGCATGAAACCTGACAAATGGAATGGCTTCGTAAGCCGCCACCATCTTCCCTAGCACTCGAGTGCATTGATGAATTGACACTCTTGCCGGTCTCAGAAACTCCTTGACCATGGTCTGTATTTCCAGAGCTTTGTCCGCCGGAAGAAACACTCTCTGTAGTTCCGTGTCTAGGATCATGTCCAGGAAGGGCAGCCGAGTCGTCGGCAACGTCTGACATTGGTAATGACAATCCTGCACCGCAAATCTTAGGAAGGCCTGAAGCGGAGGATATATATCGGGATGTGCAAGTAGGCATCCTTTATGTCGACTGACGCCATAAAATCCCCCCCTTCTAGGCTGGAGATCACAGCTCGAAGAGATTCCATCTTGAACTTGAAAGTTTTCAAGTATGGATTGAGGGATTTCAGGTTCAGAATCGGTCTGACCGAACCGTCCGGCTTCGGTACGACAAAGAGGCTCGAATAGAACCCTCCCCCCCGTTGGGACGGGGGAACAGGTAAAATGACCCTCTGTTGACACAACTTTTGTATTGCAGCATTTACCACTTCTCTTTCTGGAAGAGAAACTGTCAAGGCCGATTTGAAAAAGCGGCGGGGGGGGGGGGGGGGGGGGGGGTATCTCCTGAAACTCCAGCTTGTACCCTTGGGACACTATGTCTAAGACCCAAGGATCCAGGGCTGATTGAAACCAGGCCTGACTGAAGATTCGGAGACGGCCCCCCACCGGCACGGACTCCCGCAGGGGAGCCCCAGCGTCATGCGGTGGACTTGGTAGAGGCGGGGGAGGACTTTTGGTCATGGGTGCCTGACACTGCAGGCGACTTCTTTCCCCTTCCTCTACCCTTTGAAGCGAGGAAGGACGAGCCCTTGCCTCTTCTGTATTTATTAGGCCGAAAGGACTGCATCTGCTGATGAGGCACCTTTTTCTGTTGAGTGGGAACATAAGGAAGAAAAGATGACTTACCCGCAGTAGCGGTAGACACCAGGTCAGCAAGGCCGTCACCAAACAAGACACTACCTTTGAAGGGGAGAGCTTCCATATTTTTCTTGGAGTCGGCATCAGCATTCCATTGATGGATCCACAGCACCCTCCTGGCCGAGACCGCCATGGCATTGGCTCTTGATCCCAAGAGGCCAACATCCCTCGCCACATCCTTTAGGTAATCTGCAGCGTCCTTGATATAACCAAGAGTCAAAAGAATGTTATCCTTATCAAGGGTATCCTTAGCAGAAGCGAAATTATCAGCCCATTTAGCAATAGCACTACTCACCCATACCGACGCCACAGCAGGTCTGAGCAATGCACCAGTATTAACGAAAATGGCCTTCAAAGACGTCTCCAGTTTGCGATCCGCCGGATCCTTGAGAGCAGCCGTGTCAGGGGACGGAAGCGCCACCTTCTTGGACAAACGGGATAGAGCCTTGTCGACATTTGGAGACGACTCCCATTTTTCCCTGTCATCAGAGGGGAAAGGATACACCATAAAAATTCTCTTGGGAATCTGCCACCTCTTGTCCGGCGACTCCCAAGCTTTTTCACAAAGAGCATTCATTTCATAAGAGGGGGGAAATTTCACCTCAGGTTTTTTTCCTTTAAATAGGCAAATCCTTGTGTCCCGAACAGCAGGTTCGTCAGAGATATGTAAAACATCTTTAATAGCCACAATCATGTACTGAATACTCCTAACTACCCTTCGGTGTAAAGTAGCCTCATTGAAATCGACATCGGAATCAGAGTCCGTGTCAGCATCAGTATCTACCATCTGGGTAAATGAACGTTTTTGTGACCCTGAGGGGGTCTGTACCTGAGCCAAAGCATCCTCCATGGATTTTCTCCATGCTTGTGTCTGAGAATCAGATTTATCCAGCCTCTTAGACAATAAAGCCACATTAGCATTAAGTGTACTTAACATAGTAACCCAATCAGCAGTCGGCTGTGCCGACAGAGCCATTTCCAGCTCCTTTTCTGTGCCCCCAGTAATTGCCTCCGGGGAGGAACACTCAGCCTTAGACATGCCGACACGTAGTACCGACACCCCCACACTCACACTGGCCAAATAAGGGGACAGCCTACAGGGAAGCCTGGAGAGAGAAACACAGAGGGAGTATGCCAGCTCACACGCCAGCGCCCATATACCACACAACTATAATATATGATAGTAGCGCTGCTTAATAAGAAAGCACCAATTTTTCTGTGGCCACCCCCCCCGTTTTGCTCCCTTTTACTTGTGAGGAGCTTGGAGGACCGGGCCAGCGTCTCTGCAGCGGCTGTGGAGAGAAGAAAATGGCGCTGGTGAGCTGTGCGGCTAAGCCCCGCCCCTTCCCGGCGCGCTTCAGTCCTGCTCAAATTTGAAAATTTTTATACTGGCGGGGGTATTATATACAGCAGAGCTTCTCAAACTCTGTCCTCGGGGGCACACACAGTGCATGTTTTGCGGGTCTCCTCACAGAATCTGTGGACCTTTTAAAATGTGTCAGTGAGTAATTAATACACCTGTGCACCTGCTGGGTGACCTGCAAAACATGCACTGTGTGTGCCCCCGAGGACCGAGTTTGAGAACCTCTGATATACAGTGCCCGGGCACCGAATATGCCTTTAGCCAGTCCTATTGACCCTAGTAACTGCTGCCCAGGGCGCTCTTCCCCAGCTCCCTGCACCCGGTGAGTGCAGTTGGTGTGTGGGAGCATGGAGCGCAGAGCGACCGCTGCGCTGTACCTCCGTTACTGAAGTCTTCTGCCGTCACTGAAGTCTTCTGTTCTTCTCATACTCACCCGGCTTCTTTCTTCTGGCTTCTGTGAGGGGGGTGACGGCGCGGCTCCAGGAACAAGCAGCTAGGCGAACCAAGTGATCGAACCCTCTAGAGCTAATGGTGTCCAGTAGCCTAAGAAGCAGAGCCCTTAACTAAGAAGAAGTAGGTCTGACTTCTCTCCCCTCAGTCCCACGATCCACGATGCAGGGAGCCTGTAGCCAGCAGGTCTCTCTGAAAATAAAAAACCTAACAAAAGTCTTTCTAGAGAAACTCAGTAGAGCTCCCCTAGTGTGTGTCCAGTCACTCCTGGGCACAAAGTCTAACTGAGGTCTGGGGGAGGGGCATAGAGGGAGGAGTCAGTTCACACCCAGTCAAAGTCTTTTTAGTGTGACCAAGCTCCTGCGGATCCCGTCTATACCCCATGGTCCTTTTGGAGTCCCCAGCATCCTCTAGGACGTAAGAGAAAATAAACTACAGAACAGCACTTTCAAAGCGCACATTCTCCCACCTCATGGTAAGGCTCCTGTCTCTTTTTGCTGGCAGCTACTCTCTGGTCCAGTGCACCGATTAAGGACTCAGAGCCACACATACAGCAAACTTAGTAGAAGAAGCTGCTACCCCTGTGCATGAGCAGCAGCTCTGCTCTGTCCCTTGCACTGCATGTTGTGGCGGCAGCTCTAGTAATTTTACTATACTATTGTTATTTATGTCATAATTTTAGCTGCAGGCCAAGAGGAGGGGGGTTTCTGGGCAACCGTAACCTCTGTGTTTGCCTATGGTTATATATACTTATCAGTGCTTCCTTATAACTGAATTTACTAGTGGAACCGGGAAACAACACGTACTTGGGGGGGTATTCCCAAGATTTACCCAGTGACTAATTGCAGGCAAAAATCCCAAAGACTACTCAATTACAAATGCCCTGTGCCAAAAATTGGTACTGTGGCGTAAAAACCCACTGATCATGCGAAAACTGCAGAATTAATGTGTTTTTTTCCAGGGCGAACCCAATTTTGTGTATTTTTCAGCAGACTTTACCCCACAGCTCCAGGAACTGCGAGGCTCAGTCTGACTGCGGGAACCGGCGCTGTGGGTAAGCCCCCGCTAACTGAATACCTCCAGCGCTGCAATTAGCCGCTAATTGAATGCCCCATTTAGGGGTAGATCCTATTAAGGGTTCATTACTTTTAGCCTTCAAAATGGCACTAGCAAGTTTGGCTATATGCCGCGCTTACGGTACCTCCGGACTCGCCGATATTTGTTCTCAGCCCTAGGGTGGTTCCTTTGTCTTAAAATAAATAACTGACAGACACATTATAAGAAGCACATCATCACTATCATAACATCGAAACAAATGTTATCAAGGTCATTCGTATATTTCTTTTAATGTCACTCATTTGCTTCTGATGGTTTTTTTGGTTTTTTTATACATCACTGTAGATTAATTGCCTTGGTTTCCTGAGCACAACCTGTGCAGGGGAGTAAATCATTAACCACCGGCCAAGGTTAGAACCATGAACACGCCAGGTGCTCCCCAACGCTCTTAATCTGTAAGAACGCAAGTACCACGTACAGCCCGGATAAACACATGGGTAGCGACAAGAGTTGGGCCGGTCAGACGAATAACATTTATATTCTACACCGGCGAAGGAGAAAGATTAGATTGAATGAGAAGTTTCTCTGCTTTTTATTTTTTATAGATATATATATATTCTGCCAATCAGTGACTGAGTTAGCTCGGCTCTTTGCTTATCTTATCAGCTAGATGACATATTACGGTTTCCTTACATGAGAAATGTAACAGCACGGTGTTGGTGACTCCAGCTGTTTTCCCACCACACCTTTTATACATTCCCCAGCCCTACTGAGCAAGAAGGAGTATAGGAAAGGAAATTCCGGAACTGAAGAACACAATTAAGATACAACAGGATTCTGTTTAGGTAAAGAAAGCTCAGAGGAACCCCACCCCAGAACAGATCGAAAGCAAGTGGACATCAAATCGGGATTTCTGCTTGTGTGAAAGCAGACGGCTGGGATCCGGAACCTGTTCTTATCCAGGGCCTGAGCTGAGACATAGGAATTTACCAGCTTGCTAGACCCGGCAAATTCCTGGCAAGCATGTCCGACAGGGGTATCCGTTACACCAGCAAGTGCAAATATCGATGGGTTGCCAGCTTTGTTTGCAGAGATTTTATCCTTTCATTCCTCCACTGCCCCTGACGATTTGACCCTTAACGCCCATAATTGTGTGGACCAGAAGCCTCTGTAATCAATAAACCGACTGATACTTAGGGTTAAATTATAGGTCAGTGGTTCCCAAAAGCAGTCCTCATGGCAAAACAACAGTCCAGGTTTTAGGATATCCCTGGCTTTCAGATGAAGGCTGCATACAAGTAATTCCCCTTAATAGAGAGGCATGTAAAGAGAGTCACAAGTATCAAGGAAAGTCATGTCACCAGAGACCATGGTCCATGTTTCCACACGTTACGGTTTTGTTTGTCAGGAATGTACAATGTCATGGGCCTGAATCTGCTAACGATGGCAACCCCTCAGCTAGGCTTGGTCTCCAAGAAAATGGGCCTGTGTCAGTCAGTGCATAGTGCAGCCACAGACCCTCTCTCAGATGGGGTGCTACTAAGACCTTCATCACTCACTGGTCATTTCCAGATTGGACTACTGTAATCTGTTCCTATCTGGCCTCCCTGACAACTGTCTCTATTACTCAAATCTATCCTCAATGATGCTGCCCAGCTTATCTTCATCTCCAAACATACTATGTCTGCCTCACGTCTCTTACAAGCACTACACCGGCTCCCCATCCCCTTCAGAATCCAACTCAAGCTTCTCACAGTCACCTATAAGGCCTCACCCACTCCTCTCCCATTTACATATCTGACCTTTTCTCCCATTACACTCCCGTCCTCTTCTCTCCACAAACGTACGCCGCCTCTCCTGCAAACTCTACCTCTCCCTATCAGACTCTCCACAAAACTTCAAAAGGGCTCTTAAGACCCACTTCTTCATCCAGCCTAGCCGTCTCTCATACCAACCCTCTCTTCCATGCACACTAACTACCCCATTCACCTTACCCTTGTCTGTCTGCCCCTCCCCTTTAGAATGTAAGCTCTCACGAGCAGGGCCCTCCCCCCTCATGTGCTTTTCCTTCTCTTACTTAGGACTATCTACTCCATACTCCTTATATTGGCACCTAGCCCTCGGTTTTGCTCTTTGGCCTCCCTGCTGCTTATGTCAGTGTCATATCTGCTGATGCAGCAATGTTTATATACCTTGTACTTGTCCCTACATTGTCTTGTACTCTAAGTCGCTGTTTTTCTTGTTTCTTGGTTAGGCGCTGTGGAACCATTGTGGCTGCGGAACCCGTGTGGCACCATACAATTAAAGGATAATAAGAATAGTAATAGTCATGTACAAATAGGTCTAGTTTCACTGCTATACAGTCAGACGTGTGGCTGTTACTATGACGGCATGGAACCAAGCTGTTAGAAGATGGGACGCTTCTATTTCAGAGGAGTGTGACCAAGCTCCGGTATCACAGACACCAATCTAATATCAAGGGGCATTGCAAGAATGGGAATATAGGGGCAGATGTATTAACCTGGAGAAGGCATAAGGAAGTGATAAACCAGTGCTATGTGCAAGGTGATAAATGAACTAGCCAATCAGCTCCAATATGTAAATTAACAGTTAGGAGCTGATTGGCTGGTGCGTGTATCACCTTGCACATATCACTGGTTTATCACTTCCTTATGCCTTCTCCAGGTTAATACATCTGCCCCATAATTCTCACGGACATCCTCTTCACCTCTTACGGCAAAATATACAGCATGTGTTGAAGGTCACAAAACCCTTAAGTATTAAGATTACAGAGAGCTAACACACAGCAGCAGCAGCGGGTGGAGCAGTGAAACCACAATTTTAGCTGAGAACCGCGTAACATTAACAGGGTGGCAGGATGTAATGACACCATAAAGTCTCTACAGCTCCACAGACCACCAGGACTCTGTTCATTACATGGGGCCGGTCACTGGTCCCGTAATAAATCAATCAAAAAGTTGGGGGGGGGGGGAAGGAAAAAACACACAAAAAACTTGTGTCGACCATTTGTTTATTGACCATTGTCATGTTGACCTTTTGACTATGTCGTACCTGTCAACCTAATGCATGTCAACCATATGGGGTCGACCTACTGACTTATCAAGCTAGACATCATAGACCTATACATTGGGACCCGTGCAGCCAGGGCCTGGGGAAGGTCAGCATAGGACTGGTTCCAGAAATATGTAAGAACACAAATAAATAAATCAAAAAGTACATTTTATTATTTAAAAAATTGTTTATTTTAGTACCACAAGTTAAATTCATTTATAAAAACAGAAAACAATGATAGATTCCTTTTAACTTTTTACACCGCAGCAGAAAAGGACTGGTATGATTTGCTATAGGTGTACGTATTGTGTTCTACATGGAGCTGGCAATGGCAAAACACAAGGGTTATAGAAAGTGCTTTACCCACTGGCCTGGCATGGCTTCATCTGCTGCGACCACACCAGGCTGTGCTCTCCCTGACATGGTCGCATCAGCTTTAACCTATTCTTATCCGATGTAGGAGTGGTGATCCACAAGATGATACCAAGCAAAGAGCTGCCACACCACCCTTCCAGGTGGGAAATCCTTCCTGACCCCATAAATGGCAATCTGATTAATTACCTGGATCAACTTCTCCAATAACACATTGTTATAATGGGAAGCAGTTAGCTTCCCGGCAGTCAATATACCGGCGCCGGGATCCCCGAGGGACGGCGCAATGCCGGCGTCTACATACTGACGCCGCTCGGGATGTTTGCGTCACATTACCAACAGCCAGCATCCCGATCGCCCTCACAGCAGGACGCGCTGGCGTCCTGCCACAGGGGGTGGGAGGTTAGGTTTAGGCAGGAGAAGGGCAGTTAGGGTTAGGAGACAGGGACGGGAAGGTTAGGGTTAGGGATCGGGGAGGGAGGGTTAGGTTTAGGCACTCAGAAGGGGAGATTAGGGTTAGGCATCAAGCGGGGAGTGTTAGATTTAGGTAGCGGGGAAGGGAGGGTTAGGGTTAGGCACCCACAAGGGAGGTTTAGCGTAGGGAAAAGGTGAGGGTTAGGAGGATTAATGGGGGTCTGTTGGGATTCTGATGGACGGGATGCCACTGTCCGTATACGGACAGCCGGCATCCCGTCCATCGCAAAATCATACTGATCCCCATTATAATTATGGGTATGATTGATCCATGGACAGATTCATGTAATGAATTGGCAGTCACCACCTCTCTTGGTAAGCCGCACCATATTCTGAATGGCTAGGGATTCCATGGACAATTGTGATATGACATCACGGACCGCATATCTTTAATTCACTCACCTGTGTGGCCGGCAAGCTGCACCCACCGTCTCTTGAAAGGGCTAATCACAGGAATATTCACAATGGTCCTTATCTTCTGCCAGGATTTGTTCTGCAAGCGAAAGGTAGAACATTGGTATAGAACATAAAACATATACAGTACAGTAAAGGTTGTTCAAGCAATTCATTATTATTATTGTTGCAGCATGTAAGACTCCACAGTGCTCACAGCTCCGGAGAGATTGCACACATGTAGAGATAGGGTAGGGAGGGTCCTGCTTGTGCGTGAGCTTATAATCAGCCAGGAGAATATCAGGACTGATGCAACAGGAGGGTCAATCTGCGTAGGTAATTATATGACCCCAACACTCTATAAGACTGTATACCTAATCTACTGGTCATTATATATGTAACACATGAAACTGGAGAATGAAGTTAAAAGTAATAACCCCTTTCAAACATGTTTTGCAGATAATGTGTATTGTGCCGAGATCCCATGCAAGGTCGCTGGGCCCGTCTTGGTGCCCCAGATGTCATACACAACGCAGTTACCTGGTAAAATGGCAAAATAGCACATAAAGGTGTCAATGCAGAGCTGGACGCTCCCGGATTGCACGCACAGAAATGAATACGCAGATTCTCCTGTATGCAGAGATGTCTTGCAGCCAGACCGCCCTTAGTACCAGTACCCAACTGCGCACAATGGCCCTCATTCCGAGATGATCGCTTTCTAGCTGCTTTTAGCAGCATTGCACACGCTAGGCCGCCGCCCTCTGGGAGTGTATCTTAGCAGAACTGCTCGAAAATCTTTTCCTGCAGTTTCTGAGTAGCTCCAGACCTACTCCTAGATTGCAATCACCTCAGTCCGTTTAGTTCCTGGTTTGACGTCACATACACGCCCTGCGTTCGGCCAGCCACTCCCCCGTTTCTCCAGCCACTCCCGCGTTTTAGCCTGACACGCCTGCGTTTTTAGCACACTCCCGGAAAACGGTCAGTTACCACCCAGAAATACCTACTTCCTGTCAATCACTCACCGATCAGCAGAGCGACTGAAAAGCGTTGCTCGCCCCTGTGTAAAATTTCTTAGTTTTGTGTGAAATTACTTGGCGCGTGCGCCCTGCGGCCCATACACATGTGCAGAACAGACGATTTTTAGCCTGATCGCTATTCTGCGAAAAACGTCAGCGAGCGATCAACTCGGAATGACCCCCAATGTGCACTGCACACATGGACTCGCGTCCAACTCTGCAACCAGCCCAGTGTGCTGAAGCTAATTGAATGCACTAAAGAACACTACTATTACTTATACATCAGTACACAGCTGCTACAGTATATAGTCCATTCCCAGGTGTGGTTTGGGATTCCTTCATGGAAGGCAGTACTGACCAGTCTCCAGGCAGCTGTCTGCAGCGTCCCAATGCACAACAGAGGATATAACTTTATGAGAAAACAGTAAATATTATACTGAAAGTCACTTGCAATTCCTCTTCCCAAACCTTGACCTTTCCAAGTGTAAGCTGAAGTACTGTAAAGAATGTTAATGTACAGTCAGCACTTCTGCATTACTGTATTTGTAGTGACTGAATATCTGTAGCTGTACTACCAGTATTGTTTTACCTTCCTCTTGTTACAGTATGACACACAGTATGACAAGAATCCTTAACATTGGGATGCTGCGGTCGGGCATTGTGACCGTCGGTATCCCAAATACCGGCATTTCAATCCCAACCCAAAAAAACGTGGGTCGTACCGGGCAAATTAAAACTGTTTTAAGTCACGTCACAGCAGCTTGAAACCCGGTTCAAACCGCAGGCTGGACCCGGGTGGCTGACGCCACTTGTAGATAACATCACCCATTTACACTTAAGGCTACCCGTATTGACCACGGTAGCTACCACGGTCAGATTCCAAATAACTGGATCCGGGTTAATTTTTTATAGACCCTAATACACCATGCCGTGACTCGGGTTACCCCAACAATACGTTATTGCGGCACAAGGGAGGGTTAGGGTTGGGCACCTAGCGCGGAGGGTTATGTTTATGCAGCAGGGAAGGGAGAGTTGGGGTTAGGCTCCTAGCGGGTCGGGTTAGGCACCACCAAGGAGGGATAGGATTAGGCACCCTCAAGGGAGGGTTAGGGAAGGGAAAAGGTGAGGGATAGGGGGCTAAATGGGGGGCTGTCGGGATTATGATGGACGGATGCCGCTGTCCGTATACTGACAGCCGGCATCCCGTCCATCGGTATATCATACTGAACCCGTTAACACAATGTTTTAGTATTTTTACATGAAGCAGTTTGCGTTACATAATTTGCAGTGTCTCAGTGTGAAATGATCGGGCGACCGGTTCCACTGAATTCCAGCTTAAGGTGCTTTTATTTTATTTAAGTGATCAATAACATCCTCTAACTCACCTGACAGGTTTTTGCGATGAATACAAAGGACACTCAGGTGAGATAAAAAAACAAACAAGGAAAGCTTCTGTTTGACATTAATATACAGCATTTCAACAAAAGGTGAGTATTAATAGAATGAATAAGATGATAAAGTAAATGGAGGACTTGAACTTAACTAAGTATGTCCACCAGGTTCCCTTTTACCTCATGCAGGGTGCCATGAGGTAACACAAGATCTGTAGATACTTCACAGTGACACCAAGGCAAATCGATCTCTTCCTTTGGGTCAATAAATTGATAAGCACATTATTATTACTAAGTAAAGGAGAGCCCATAGTGTCCGTGTAGTAAACCGGAGTCCGTAACAATGAACATTATACGAGTAATTCAAACACACAAATGAAAAAAATAATACTATAGAAATGGTATTGCAGTTACTAGGAATACTAAGGGGTCTAATTACTAAGCCTCGGATGGAGATAAAGTACCAGCCAATCAGCTCCTGTCATTTTTCAAAGCCAGCCTGTGACATGGCAGTTAGACACTGATTGGCTGGTACTTCATCTCCGTCCACGGCTTAGTAAGTAGACCCCGTTATATCTTAATGAATGGCTAACCAAGCATGCTGTATATAAGCACACTAACTGGACAAAACATTCCTAAAATTTGGTCATTACTGCTCATGAAAGGTCTACCGGCAACATATGCGGGGAAGAGGTTCCCTTAGCTGCTGACCAATCACGTGGCCGAGGCTGACCGCTGCACAATTATTGGGCTGCAGTAGGCTACTGGAGGCTTTTATAGAACTTCTGTCTCGTTCAGCAAACAGTATCAGTGGAAATCAGGGACAATAAATCAAAACGCTATGAAAACTATTTGATATATTTTTACAATTCTTTCAAGTTTACTTCTGACAGGAATATGCAGAAATAATTGCAGAGTAAGAGCAGTAATTACACATCTAGAACATTCTGTCCATTATACCAAATTGAGTGTTGAAACTCTTCTGTCATGATGTCCCTACCACACAAATAACATTACACAATTGGTAACAATACAATTTAGATAACTATCTTGAATTCAAATACAGTGCAAAACTACCAAAAGGTAACATTTAAAAGTGCTCATTCTTATTTAGAACGTTATGATACCACAGAAGTCCGTGAGCCATTACACACAAACACACACGCACACACACACATACACACGTCTATTAATCCAAGTGCATTTCTTATGATGGGCAATATTCCCATATTCGGTTTTATTTGTATCGGTCAATGTAAGTTAAAATGCGTGATTATTAATGTGCGGCCTTTGTAATAGCAGGGTTTGGGCACCTTATCATTCCAGACTTTGAATATGTCATAATGGGATGATCACTGGAATCCTAACTGCCGGTATCCCCTACAGACGGGATCCCGTACCCAACCAGTCATACCTGACCTATTTCAGGTGTCGACCTACTCACTGTCGACCTATAGTGGTCAACCTAATGACTGTCGACCTAGTAAGGGACGACCTAATGAACCACACCCACTAGAACACGGGCATTTGTGTTCCTCACAATAGCTGTAGTTATTCTACATAATAACTTATTATATAAAAATACATTCACGCATCCTATAAAACACCTGTAAAATAATTTACCATGCCAGGCCTCACAAGATAAAGGTAAGGACTGTATCTGGGTGACCACTGTATCCAAGCTCTTACATTTATCAAGTTCTAAAAGATATGACTCCCTCTCAAACGGTGCATTACAGGAGGCAGTACAGCATCTGGAGAATCAATAATAGAATCAGATCTAAACATTTACTAAGACTCAACGCAGGGTAAAAAAGGTGCCGTAAACACACAAAAAACAGATTACCTTATTTTCCAGGCTTTGTACAACATGGATATTCATTACCCCAGGATCTACAGAAACAACTTCAGCCTCCGTATCCATTCTTTAAACCCCAACACCTAGAAACTATAACTGCATCGCCTCATTTTCTCGCTATTTTGTGTCAAGTCTCTGGGAAGACTAATCAGATCTTTCAATATATATCTTTCCCCCGGAGTCTTTAGCCTAAAATAAAAAAAAGTCACTGCCATCTCAAAATCGGATATGCTCTCATTAATCAAGCATTGTAATTACAAGTCTCTATTGCCAGTTTTAAAATAGTCGTGGAAATAGCTTTAATTAATGATGCTCCCCAAAGAGCAAGAAACTAGGGCAAAATATGTGCCAGTCAACGTTTAATTGGGATGGTGCACTTTGGCCAGAAAAAATACTTCTGAAAAATTCTGATATGAAGCGCTGGTAGTGGGAATTAAACCCCTATATCGACTTATCTGTATTCTTTATCTATGCTTCAATTTCAGATTTGTTTCCCCCCCACACCAGTTACTTTGAAATAGAATACTGTAGGTCCAATTCGGGAACACTGAAATACAGCATATTGCAGGTATAGACAATGTGTTCTATAAAAATGTATACGGAAAAGTTATTACAATGAAAGATCTATATTATAAGATACTGAAAGACTGGTCAGTGAATAAGCATTTCTCAGGCGCATGAGACAGTCAAGAAATGTATTGATCATCATATTAGGTAATTTTGTTAGTAAGCAACTTCAATAATGTTTCTGTGTTTCAATATTAAACACATATGCTTTATGTATTGTGTAGTGTTCTTATGAGAGAAAAAGTGCAAACTGACTTGATTATTCCAACTACTCAATTGGCTCATGGTGTATAACAATATCGATCTGTGCTCTGGGATGTAGTGGTAACTCCAACGGATGGGATCCTGGTGGTCAGAATTGAGGCGCCGGACTCCGGACAACTGTCAGAATGCAGATGACGGAATTTGAGGGTGTGTTAGGATTAGGCTGGGAGAAGGGAGAGTTAGGGGGAAGATTAAAGTTAGTTTAGTTCCTCGGGCCATGTCGGGATTTTGGCACAGGGATGCTGGTGTCTGTATTCTAACCGCCGGCACCCCATACCCAACCCCTGCCTCTCATTAGTAACATCGCCACCAAGTTGCCAGATTGGAGAGCGTTTGAATCCTGCCAAAGCACGCCTACCAGCTGCAGAAGAGGTAACACAGCATGGGAACTGAAGAGAGTGGGCCCGACAACTAAATAGCTGCAGATAAGCATATTTTATCCAGAACAATTAAATTACACAAGATTGCTCCACCGATGCCAGGAAATGCTATATTTTTAGCCCCATAATAATTATTATTGTTTTCGATGGGGTCGATTCAATTGAAAGCAATTTGAATAGCGCCGGGAAGAAAGTTCCGACACTATTCAATTCAGTGTGCTGCTTTGTCGGAGAATACCCATACTCGTGCCTTAAACAGGGTGCTTAGGTGCGAGGACAGGCATTCTCCAACATGCCCCGCCGTGATGCTGTTTGCACTGCGCTAGGGCACAAAACAGCACCGCGGACATAGTTTTGTCGGATTTCTGCTCGCACCCCCACAGGGGTGCAAGCAGAAATCCACTACTCGGACTAAACAGTGCGCTGTATTGAATAGCAGCGGGACCTCTTTCCTAGGGCTATTCAATTCACGTTCAACTGAATCGAGCCCAATATAAAGTAAATGGGGGTAAAGAAAAAAGAAAAAAAAAAAAAAGAGAAAGGGAAATTAAAAACAGGGGTTTGATAAACGGGAATTAGAAGGTCCAGTATTACATTGCTCACATAAAAAAAGAAAAAAGTTACAGAAGGCATATATTGGTAAGTATAAGTCGGGGAATGACGCATCAGGCATCATTGGGGTCGATTCAATTCTCCGACAGTTGAATAGCGCCGGGAATTAGCTCCTGTCGCTATTCAATTCAGCTCATGTTAAGTCGGTGAATGCCCGTTCTCCCGGACTTAACAGGTTGATTTGTTGGGAGAACGGGCATTCTCCGACTTAACTCCCCGGTGCTATGCTGATTCCCGACAGAATCAGCCTCGCAGCAGCACTTTTGTCGGGTTTCCTCTTGCATCCCCCGAGGGTGAGAGAAGAATTACCAACAATTGAGTGGCACATGGCGCTGTATTGAATAGCGCCGGAAGCTAATTCCCGGCGCTATTCAACTGTCGGAGAATTGAATTTACCCCAATATCAGAGATGAGAGTAGTACACCGCAAAATGGTTAGGCTAATATCCCTGCTAGGAGCATAACCGTGACCGCGTGTAAACGCTTTCTTTTTAAAATGTAGATGTACAATGTTGTTTTATTAAAAGTTGTGCATCCAGCTGGCGTCCGGCCACAGCGGTTGATGCCCGGTTAGCGTTTTTGAATGAGAAGGAAAACAATTAAAATTTGCCAGTACAAATACCAAACTGTGTAACAATCTGCGTTACCATGAAGAAAGTTACTGGACGCGTCAGAACCGTCACTGAAGCATGAAGCGCTTTGGAAAACATTAATTGGAGCGCCAACTAGAAATAAGAACAGTCCAAATACCTCCATGGTCTCTGCATTCACAAACCACAATGGCTGTATGAGTCTATCGGCATTCAGAACATCAACATGGATAGAATGTCGAGAAAACAACAGGTCAACATTAACCATAACAGACAGTCATCATAGTGAATGTCAACAGCCGATGTTAGGGTTAGCTTTAAGCTGCGGTTAAGGTTAAGTGTAATTAAAATGTCTATAGAACAATGCATGCGGCCTGTCGAAATAACCTCCCATCACTGTCGACATCCTGAATATGCCAAAGAGATCTGGTTAACTTGGCAGCAATGCTCTTTCATTGAATATGTTGCATTGCATCAGAGAAAACCTCCCAATAATATTATTTTTGCTATACACAATGAAAATGATCACATCAGCAATTTAAAATGAACAAAAGAAAACTAATATTATTCTCTTAGACTTTACATGCTGCATTATAGCATCAAATAATAATAATAATAATAATAATAATAATAATAATAATAATTTTGGTTGGTGTAATTCAATAGCAGATTTTTCCTGAGACATAGGTGTAAGACAGACAAGGTGTGCCGGGCCCCAGTCCCACAACAGGGCCACAATTTGGCCAAGACTGCCCTTGTAGCTAATAATGACATACTATGACTTAAGTGTCACTTTAAGGTAAGCCGGTGAGAAAGAGGATATGTAACCCAGCTAGGAATCTGTTTTTTTTGCACCACTCCTATTCTTGGCAGTGTAAAATTCTGCTGCCCTCCTTATACGGCTAAGTAAGGCGTGTTTGACTGTCCACGACTGCTACACCTTTGGGTGAGGCATTCATGACTAACCTAAAGGAATGTAGTATGGAGCAAGAACAGACAGGTGACTGCAGAAAACACATTCTGCTACAGGGCAAAAAGTGGTCAATTGCAACTAATACACACGTGTGTGTGTGTGTGTGTGTGTGTGTGTGTGTGTGTGTGTGTGTGTGTGTGTGTATATACACACACATACATATATTCCCTATGCACAGAATAGATCTGCAAAATGTGCTTTTGTTCTGCGCTGAAACAGCTGTTAACGAGACATGTATGCAGCCGCAACTATGGGGTTTGCACAAATTTGTTAGCAGTTGGGCAAACCCATGTGCACTGCAGGTGGGGAAGATATAACATGTGAGAGAGAGTAAGATTTTGGTGTGGTGTGTTCAAACTGAAATCTAAATTGCAGTGTAAAAATAAAGCAACCAGTATTTACCCTGCACAGAAACAATATAACCCACCCAAATCTAACTCTCTCTGCACATGTTATATCTGCCCCCCCCCCCCTTGCAGTGCACATGGTTTTGCCGAACTGCTAACAAATTTGCTGCTGCGATCAGGTCTGAATTACCCCCACAGTGTGCGGCCCTTCACCCTGCGATCACATCGTGGAAGGGGGTGCGATCACATGTTGAATGGCATGCGACCGGCATCTGGGGGCGGTGATCCGGCATTGGGAGGGAAGCGGGCGGAAATCAGGAAACGCAGGAGTGGTCATTCCGGGGCCAGCCTGGGACGTTGCCTGCGTATGGAAACATGGCAGGGGTCTACCTATATTCGATGCGATCGGAATTACATTGTGATCGCATCGCAGGGCAGCACCACACAAGCTGGGCAGCCTTGCCCTGTGCGGGTCCAGAGCGAGTGAGTATATGGTGAGAGCAAAATCTGCGACCAACTCTGAATAGCCCCCTATGCCTCCTCCATATGACAGATTCATCAGCACAACCTGTATGGCAAATGGGGCATGAAGCAGTGGCATAAGATTGTCCCAGTTGCCAGGAGGCTATATGTATTTTAAATCACACATTTCTTAGCAGTCATACCCAGGATTACAACCCATGACCTGTTACACTGAAACCAGACCCCTTACTGATAGAGCTATTTGTTCCTACATTGCAAGATTGCAAATTCTAACAATATGAATCTGCTACATAGAATTGTCAGTTCAAAACCATTGTAACTAGGCAGATCTATTGTAGTGTGCACAGTGTAGCCACACACTACATAGATATTCTTAGTATTTCACAATACTGATTATTTATCTGACAATTTATTTTGCTAGTGTCATAGCCAGGATTAGAACCCACAACCTATTACACTGGAAACATGCGCCTCACTGATGGAGCTATTTGCTTCTGTATAGGAAGCGTGATAATTCTAACTATATGAAGTTACTTGGAATTGTCAGAGAAGTAACTTCATATAGGGGTCGATTCAATTCACCGGCAGTTGAATAGCTCCGGGAGTTCGCGCCCGGCGCTATTCAATACAGCGCCAAGTGACACTCAATTGTCGGGAATTCTTCTCTCACCCCCGGGGGATGGGAGAAGAAATCCGACGAAAGTGCTGCCGCGAGGCTGGCGTGAGGCTGATTCTGTCGGGAATCAGCATCACGGCGGGGAGTTAAGTCGGAGAATACCCGTTCTCCCGACAAATCAACCTGTTAAGTCCGGGAGAACAGGCCTTCGCCGACTTAACTTGAGCTGAAATGAATAGCGCCGGGAACTGTTGGTGAATTGAATCGACCCCATAGTTAGAATTATCATGCTTTCTATAGAGGAGCAAATAGCTCCATTAGTAAGGGGTCTGCTTCCAGTGTAATAGGTTGTGGCTTCTAATTTTGGGTATGACACTTGTAAAATGTGTATCTATAATAAAGAGGGTGTGACTTGTAAGGTGCAGGGAGATAGCGATGGCTGTCAATTAATTGAATGGTGTCCCTGAACACACTGAACGGGAGGACAGGTGCCCCCCCACAGAGCAGGAGCCCGGCGGCAGCTGACTCCGTTGCCTCCCACAGTTACACCTCTGGTATGAAGGTTGCAGAATTTTTGCTTTAGGATTTTGTTGCATTTATTTTATACATGCAGACACAGCAAAACCAGCCATATGTGATGGAAAAACAACAGATTAACTGTGCATCAGAAACATCTGGATAAAGTACAATACATGGAAAGCTTTCATTATCTGAAAACAAAAACAAAAAACATTAGTATTATTTTATAAAATTGCTGCGTTTAGGCTCTATCATTACCAATAGCCCATTATTACAGTTCCCGTCTCTCCCAGGCATCTTGCAGCAGCAATACTGACATGATGGCACAACTTACAACTACCACAACCGCCGACTATTTGCTTGGTGTCTGCTGGATATCAGTGTGTACACAGCTAGATGTTCCATGCTATTACATAATACAGGTTGAGTATCCCATATCCAAATATTCCGAAATACGGAATATTCCGAAATACGGACTTTTTTGAGTGAGAGTGAGATAGTGAAACCTTTGTTTTTTGATGGCTCAATGTACACAAACTTTGTTTAATACACAAAGTTATTAAAAATATTGTATTGAATGACCCTCAGGCTGTGTGTATAAGGTGTATATGAAACATAAATGAATTGTGTGAATGTAGACACACTTTGTTTAATGCACACAGTTATAAAAAATATTGGCTAAAATGACCTTCAGGCTGTGTGTATAAGGTGTATATGTAACATAAATGTATTCTGTGCTTAGATTTAGGTCCCATCACCATGATATCTCATTATGTTAGGCAATTATTCCAAAATATGGAAAAATCCCATATCCAAAATACCTCTGGTCCCAAGCATTTTGGATAAGGGAGACTCAACCTGTACTGCATACGGGTGTATTATGAGTGGCCGGCAGTCAGGATCCCGGTGCCCAGCAGACAGGTGCCGGTATCCTGACCGCCAAAATGCCGGCAGCGGAGTGAGCGCAAATAAGCACCTTGCGAGCTCGCTGCGGGCACGGTGGCACGCGTCACACTATTTGTTCTCCCTCCAGGGGGGTCGTGGACCGCCAAGAGGGAGAATATTTGGTGGTATGTCGGCTCAGGTATACTGAGTGCCGGGATCCCAACAGCCGGCATACTGAATACCACCCCTGCATACAGAGGGTTGTCATTCTATAGGGTACGTAGATAGAAGGGCAGACGTTCCTCTTTCTAGATATTTTTATGGTATCCGGTCTCTAGGTCGACATGCATTAGGTCGATCACATTATGTCGACATGGTTTCTAAGTCGACGTGTTCTAGGTCTACATGACAAAAGGTCAACATGTTTTTTTCCCCCACAATTTTTTTCAGTTATTTTACTTTTTCATACTTTTCGATCCACGTGGACTACAATTGGGAATGGTAACATGCCAAGCGCAGCATCAAGGCACCTTGCCCGAAGCATGGCAAGCACAGCGAGCCATGCGAGGGAACACAGTGCGCAAATTGGGGTCCCCCTTCACTGTACGGAGAAAACTACACAAAAAAAATAAAAAAAACTTTGACCCATTTTAGGTGTCGACTTAGTTACTATCGACCAATAGTGGTTGACCTAGACACTGTTGAGCCTATGATCCACACCCATTATCCACAAAAGTTAAAATCAGAAAGTAATAATTATGACTGCTACTTACTAATGATAATGTAGTACAGACAAGGCCAACTCTACCACTGGGCAGCTGCCTAGGGTGCTGGGGTGGGGGTGCAACTGAGTCTGCTTATCACAAAATGAAGGATGTCTCTGAAACATCCTTGTTGTACTTAATGCCAGTGGTGGCTGTGGATCTTATAAGTCACTCTTTCCTCTGAAGGGCTGGTAAGTGGGTATTGAGGTTGGTTGGGGGCAGTAGGCTGAAGTTTTGCCTAGGGTGCAGAGAAACCTTGCACCGACCCTGATTACAGACAGTCACCAAATACACTCCACCTACTACACTACCCCTAAGGGGTATCGGAGGCCGTCAGCCTAGTAACATGGAAGAGGATAATAAAAGGGCTCTTATTCATATGGCAGCAGTTGTGTGTGTGGCGCGTACACAGAACAGAACTCAGTGTGACTATCCTATGCAGTGATCTTCATAGGTACAGGCGAGTTACAAGGGTGATAAATAGACCGACTGATAAATTATTCCATTTCCCCAAATACATGACAACGTGATTTCTATGCACACTGAAGTTCCCTCTCTATCTGACAGATCGTGTATTTGTTCCATGCGGAACAAAGAATCACATTAAAAAAAAGAAAACATTCTAAACCAGTGTGAGCTAGCCAGAAAAGTTATGGATGTAATCTTTTTAGACTTTGCTAAAGCTTTCGGCACAGTACCGCACATGAGACTTATCTATAAGTTACAAGAACTGGGGCTAGGGAGCACAATACGCACTTGGGTTAGTAACTGGTTAGATAAAAGGGAGCAGCGAGTTGTGGTAAATGGAACTTTTTCGAATTGGACTAAAGTTCTAAGTCAGGTGCCACAAGGGTCTGTTCTAGGACAACTATTGCTCAACATTTTCATTAGCGATCTAGCGGAAGGTCTAGAGAGCATGGTGTCACATTTTGCAGAGGATACCAAACTATGTAAGGTTATAAATTCGGAGGGAGACGCTGAGTCTCTCCAGAACGACCTATTTAAACTGGAATCATGGGCAGCAAAACGGAGAATGAGGTTTAATACAGACAAGTGTAAGGTAATGCACCTGGGTAGCAAGAACAAAAATTACACCTACACACTTAATGGGGTGTTTTTTGGGGACTCTGTACTGGAAAAAGATTTAGGTGTTCATATAGATAAACTAAGCAGCAGCACCCAATGCAGGATAGCGGCAAAAAAGGCAAACAAAGTACTAGCATGCATAAAGAGGGGTATTGATGCAAGGGATGAGAGTGTGATACTCCCATTATATAAAGCCCTAGTGAGGCCCTATCTGGAATACTGCGCACAATTTTGGGCACCCTACTACAAAAAGGATATCCTGGAACTAGAAAAGGTTCAGAGGCGGGCGACCGAACTAATTAGGGGGATAGAGACGCTGGAATACCAGGAAAGACTTGCAAGGCTTGACATGTTAACACTAGAAAAGAAGATATTAAGAGGGGACATGATCAACATTTATAAATATTTAAGGGGACAATAGACAGAGCTTTCGGGATACCTGCACAGAAAACACGTGGACACCCACTTTGGTTAGAGGAGAGGAGATTCCACACACACAGAGGGAGAAGGTTTTTTCACAGTACGGACAATACGAGTTTGGAATTCCCTGCCTGAGAGAGTAGTAATGGCAGACTCGGTCTATACTTTTAAGAATGGCCTAGATAAATTCCTAATGGATAAAGATAAACCGGGTTATGGAGGATAGATCCTAGTTATAATAAAATGATGGAATACAACACAACGGACGACTTTATCAACAGATAAAATTACTCCTGAAAATAGGAGAACACAAATAGGTTGAACTCGATGGACGCATGTCTTTTTTCAACCTCACAAACTATGTAACTACAGATGGGTCCACCGTTATATTGACTAGTTATCTGTGCCTAGGTACAACATGACTTATTAGCATAAACCCTTCATCTATTGTTCTCAACTGCAATACAATACAGAGAATACAGCAGGGGATTAAGTCCGACTGGCCAGTCTCAGTTAATCCTATTAAAGGTCAAGATAAATGTGGACCCATCTGTATGAGACACCACATGCCGCACGTCACACTGGGGTAGACGTATTAGGCCTTGAGAAGTGATAAAGCAATGATAAGTGCAAGGTGATAACGCACCAGCCAATCAGCTCCAATATGTAAATTAACAGTTAGGAGTGGATTAACTGGTGCATTATCAGGTGCCCATAACTAAACTAACCCTAACCCTCCCTTCTCACAGTGGGGAGATGGAGTGGAGGTTGGAACATGGTTGGAACTATATAGGCATGAAAGACCTCCCAAAAGAGACAGGAGGCCCATAAATAAATAATACACAAATCAAGACTGACGTGAAGATGACTTTGAGTGTAGATCTTTTACCAAAGATTTTGGGGCACATCCACCAGATGTGGTAGAAAGGGGCACTTTACAGACCATAGTACCTGAATTAAGAAGCAATTCTGTACACCATACATAAACAATCTCCGTAAAATAAGCAAATTTACACAAAGGCTAATCATATCTTTGCTATCAGACACATGATAAATATTTTAATATAAAAGGATTAGAAGTCATTGAGATTTATTACCACTATTCCCATCATTGAGTGTCCCCTTTACATTAGGAGATCTAAACACAACAATTACATTTCCTATAAATCAATGGCCTGGCTTCTAGAGGTAACCAGAGTTTATGACAATGTATGGACAATGTATGGACAATGTATGGACAATGTATGGACAATGTATGGACAATGTATGGACAATGTATGGACAATGTATGGACAATGTATGGACAATGTATGGACAATGTATGGACAATGTATGGACAATGTATGGACTCTGTGGAGAATGAGAGGAATGCAGAAGAGAAGCACAATGAAAGCAATCAAGCACCATGAGTGATATTAGCAACACCAATATAATATTCTGCTCTGTAAATGCAGTAAATATTAGTACATGCTTACAGTTTAGCACAGAATTACTTTTTGGCACCACATTCCTCCAGTGGGACATTACACTATATGCCCCACTCAAAGTAGGATATAAAAGGTTGTCATTTTTTGATGCTTAGTAAGATCTACATGGAAAAATACTTGTAATTCTTGTAAATATAACTCATGAAAACAGAGACTTTGACATTCACTGTTTGAGTTTTTACCTTGACATTCAGGCTGTGCAAACTTTATACCCATTATTCATATCAGTCTGGATACTTTAAATACATAAAATAACCAGCTTGCCTTACTGGAAATGTAAAAAGAACAACAACATACTTAAGAATCAATCCTATCTTCCTCCTGAGAGATTCAAACACGCGTTGTCTCTCTTAAGGCCCAACTAAACAACATTTATCCTGTAGAGCGGCTCGTACCCATCCAAAAGCTTCAACACAGATTTTACGATAGATAGGACAGATGGATTAACTTCTGGCAGCCAAACTAAGGAAGAAACTCTGCACTAGGTGTCCCCCCCTCATTGTTCATGTACGAGGATATGGAGCATTATTTGACTCTGGGCCTACTTCGGACTCACAACTCAGCCTTTTGAATGCAGATATTACCACTGATGAAACCTTGGCTGCGATCAGAGGCCTCAAAGCCTCGTCAGCTCCTGGTCCTGATGGGTTTACGCCCAGGGTTGCCCCCTCATCCCTTTAATCCTGGAGTCCTGTGATTTACACAGGTTTTGTGGCTGATTAAAACCAGGTGGAATGCAGGCTTGAATTTAATCAGACACAGAACCTGTATTATTCATAGGTCTCCGGGATTAAAGGGATGAGGGGGCAACCCTATTTACGCCCCAAAATTAGGAAAATAATTGTCATACCTTTAGTACCCCAGTGAATCTCTTTTTAAAATGGATCCCGGCGGGGTCATCTTTTGATAGCGTGACTACTTTGGGAGACATCGTAATGATGCCAAAGCCAGGACGCTATCCAGCCTACTGTGCAAATTATAGACCTATCTCCCGCTTGAACGTCGACCTTAAAATATTTGCTAAAATTCTGGTGAATAGACTTATCCCACTATACCCCTCTTTGATCCAACCCGATCAAGTCCGCTTCATTCCTGGTAGTCAGGCCTCGGGTAAAACCCGATGAACAACCGACCTAATACATGCACAGGAAACCCCTTCCATAGTCACCGCTCTTGATGCAGAAAAAGTGTTTGACCGCATCTGATAGCCCTTCATGTTTTAGGTTCTTGATCAGTTGGGTTTTGTTTGTAAATTTGTTGATGGGATTAGAGCTAGGAAACGGAGCGCCTCCGCCGCAAGTACCAGGGAACAGAGCCAGCGGGAGTATGCAACGCCGCTGGGGAGGTGATGGAGCTTTAACACAGTATGTCACACTGACATATGAAGTGCTGCAGCCCTTGAAGTCTTCTAAAAAGTTTTTTCAGAGCTGCCTAGTGCAGCCCCCCTATTAAGTGACCTGCTTCATGCAGGCACCAACTCTAAAACTGAGCTCACAGTGTCTGGAGGCAGGGTTATAGAGGAGGCCCCACAATGCATTCTGGGACAGTCTAAAGCTTTAGCCTGCTTGGTGCCTCTGGATCAAGATCCATCTCTACACCCCGATGTATTCCCTGTGGAACACAGTGTACCCCGCTGCAGAAATACAATTTTGATGTAGCTCTCCACCCTGGTCCTCTTAATTCCTTTATACAACGACCCGGAGTTTCCTCAGGGCAACTCCCTTCACTGGCAGGGGCATAACTAGACCTCCGTGGGCTCCATAGTAAAATTCTGATAGGGCCCCCCTGCAAGAGAAAGTGTGAGGATGAGAAAGAGCATGGGGAGGGGGTAGAATAACCAGAGAGGGGGGTGGAGAGAGACAGGGTGAAGAGAGGGAGATTGTGAAGGTGGTAGAGATGCCATTCCCAATTTACAGTGGGCGGAATGTACTAAAGGGAAAATGTGGGCCAAAACACGAACACTCACGTTTTTAGGGCTTTACCCGCATTTGCCATATGTACTAAGGCCTGCAATTCCAGTATTTCCTCACTTTCACTACTTGCCAATCCCAGAACTCGTGTCTCCACTTTTAAATGCCTCCCACTCCCAGCTCCTGTCCCCAGTTTTACAGCCTCCCACTCCCAGCTCCTGTCCCCACTTTCACCGTCTGACACTTCCAGCTCCTGTCCCCACTTTTACCGCCTGCCACTCCTAGCTCCTGTCCCCACTTTTACCGCCTGCCACTCCCAGCTCCTGTCCCCACTTTTACAGCCTGCCACTCCCAGCTCCTGTCCCCTTTTACAGCCTGCCACTCCCAGCTCCTGTCCCCACTTTTACCGCCTGCCACTCCCAGCTCCTGTCCCCACTTTTACCGCCTCCCACTCCCAGCTCCTGTCCCCACTTTAACCGCCTGCTACTCCTAGCTCCTGTCCCCACTTTTACCGCCTGCCACGCCCAGCTCCTGTCCCCAGTTTTACCGCCTCCCACTCCCAGCTCCTGTCCCCACTTTTACCGCCTGCCACTCCCAGCTCCTGTCCCCACTTTTACCGCCTACCACTCCTAGCTCCTGTCCCCAGTTTTACCGCCTCCCACTCCTAGCTCCTGTCCCCACTTTTACCGCCTGCCACTCCCAGCTCCTGTCCCCACTTTTACCGCCTGCCACTCCTTGCTCCTGTCCTTACCTTTACCGCCTGCCACTCCCAGCTCTTGTCCCCACTTTCACTGCCTGCCACTCCCAGCTCCAGTCCCAACTTTTACTGCCTGCCACTCCCAGCTCCAGTCCCTACTTTAACCGCCTGCCACTCCCGGCTCCGATCCCTACTTTTACCGCTTTCCACTCCCTGCTCCAGTCCCCACTTTTACCGCCTGCCACTCCCAGCTCCTGTCAACACTTTTACCGCCTGCCACTCCTAGCTCCTGTCCCAACTTTTACCGCCGGCCACTCCCAGCTCCTGTCCCCACTTTTACCGCCTGCCACTCCCAGCTCCTGTCCCCACTTTTACCGCCTGCCACTCCCAGCTCCTGTCCCCACTTTTACCGCCTCCCACTCCCAGCTCCTGTCCCCACTTTTACCGCCTGCCACTCCCAGCTCCTGTCCCCACTTTTACCGCCTGCCACTCCCAGCTCCTATCCCTACTTTTACCGCCTGCCACTCCCAGCTCCTGTCCCCACTTTTACCACCTGACACTTCCAGCTCCTGTTCCCACTTTTACCGCCTGCCACTCCTAGCTCCTGTCCCCACTTTTACCGCCTGCCACTCCCAGCTCCTGTCCCCACTTTTACAGCCTGCCACTCCCAGCTCCTGTCCCCACTTTTACAGCCTGCCACTCCCAGCTCCTGTCCCCACTTTTACCGCCTGCCACTCCCAGCTCCTGTCCCCACTTTTACCGCCTGCCACTCCCAGCTCCTGTCCCCACTTTTACCGCCTCCCACTCCCAGCTCCTGTCCCCACTTTTACCGCCTGCCACTCCTAGCTCCTGTCCCCACTTTTACCGCCTGCCAAGCCCAGCTCGTCCCCAGTTTTACCACCTCCCACTCCCAGCTCCTGTCCCCACTTTTACCGCCTGCCACTCCTAGCTCCTGTCCCCCACTTTTACCGCCTGCCACTCCTAGCTCCTGTCCCCAGTTTTACCGCCTCCCACTCCTAGCTCCTGTCCCCACTCTTACCGCCTGCCACTCCCAGCTCCTGTCCCCACTTTTACCGCCTGCCACTCCTTGCTCCTGTCCTTACTTTTACCGCCTGCCACTCCCAGCTCTTGTCCCCACTTTCACTGCCTGCCACTCCCAGCTCCAGTCCCCACTTTTACCGCCTGCCACTCCCAGCTCCTGTCAACACTTTTACCGCCTGCCACTCCTAGCTCCTGTCCCAACTTTTCCGCCGGCCACTCCCAGCTCCTGTCCCCACTTTTACCGCCGGCCACTCCCAGCTCCTGTCCCCACTTTTACCGCCTGCCACTCCCAGCTCCTGTCCCCACTTTTACCGCCTGCCACTCCCAGCTCCTGTCCCCACTTTTACCGCCTCCCACTCCCAGCTCCTGTCCCCACTTTTACCGCCTGCCACTCCCAGCTCCTATCCCTACTTTTACCGCCTGCCACTCCTAGCTCCTGTCCCCACTTTTACCGCCTGCCACGCCCAGCTCCTGTCCCCAGTTTTACCGCCTCCCACTCCCAGCTCCTGTCCCCACTTTTACCGCCTGCCACTCCCAGCTCCTGTCCCCACTTTTACCGCCTGCCACTCCTAGCTCCTGTCCCCAGTTTTACCGCCTCCCACTCCTAGCTCCTGTCCCCACTTTTACCGCCTGCCACTCCCAGCTCCTGTCCCTACTTTTACCACCTGCCACTCCCAGCTCCTGTCCCCACTTTTACCGCCTGCCACTCCCAGCTCCTGTCCCAACTTTTACCGCCTGCCACTCCAAGCTCCAGTCCCCACTTTTACCACCTGCCACTCCCAGCTCCTGTCCCCACTTTTACCGCCTCCCACTCCCAGCTCCTGTCCCCACTTTTACCGCCTGCCACTCCCAGCTCCTATCCCTACTTTTACCGCCTGCCACTCCTAGCTCCTGTCCCCACTTTTACCGCCTGCCACGCCCAGCTCCTGTCCCCAGTTTTACCGCCTCCCACTCCCAGCTCCTGTCCCCACTTTTACCGCCTGCCACTCCCAGCTCCTGTCCCCACTTTTACCGCCTGCCACTCCTAGCTCCTGTCCCCAGTTTTACCGCCTCCCACTCCTAGCTCCTGTCCCCACTTTTACCGCCTGCCACTCCCAGCTCCTGTCCCCACTTTTACCACCTGCCACTCCCAGCTCCTGTCCCCACTTTTACCGCCTGCCACTCCCAGCTCCTGTCCCAACTTTTACCGCCTGCCACTCCAAGCTCCAGTCCCCACTTTT
This sequence comes from Pseudophryne corroboree, assembly GCF_028390025.1. Lineage (NCBI taxonomy): Eukaryota > Metazoa > Chordata > Amphibia > Anura > Myobatrachidae > Pseudophryne > Pseudophryne corroboree. The sequence continues at coordinate 22,614,418 of NC_086455.1, forward strand.
ACCGCCTGACACTTCCAGCTCCTATCCCTACTTTTACCGCCTGCCATTCCCAGCTCTAGTCCCCACTTTTACAGTCTGCCACTCGGAGCTCCAGTCCCCACTTTTACCACCTCCCACTCCCAGCTCCAGTCCCTACTTTTACCACCTCCCACTCCCAGTCCCTACTTTTACTGCCTGCCACTCCCAGCTCCTGTCCCCACTTTTACCGCCTGCCACTCCTAGCTCCTGTCCCCACTTTCACCGCCTGCCACGCCCAGCTCCTGTCCCCAGTTTTACCGCCTCCCACTCCCAGCTCCTGTCCCCATTTTTACCGCTTGCCACTCCCAGCTCCTGACCCCACTTTTACCGCCTGCCACTCCTAGCTCCTGTCCCCAGTTTTACCACCTCCCACTCCCAGCTCCTGTCCTTACTTTTACCGCCTGCCACTCCCAGCTCTTGTCCCCACTTTCACTGCCTGCCACTCCCAGCTCCAGTCCCTACTTTTACTGCCTGCCACTCCCAGCTCCGATCCCTACTTTCACCGCTTGCCACTCCCAGCTCCAGTCCCCACTTTGACCGCCTGCCACTCCCAGCTCCTGTCAACACTTTTACCGCCTGCCACTCCTAGCTCCTGTCCCAACTTTTACTGCCTGCCACTCCAAGCTCCAGTCTCCACTTTTACCGCCTGACACTTCCAGCTCCTGTCCCCACTTTTACCGCCTGCCACTCCCAGCTCCTGTCCCAACTTTTACCGCCTGTCACTCCTAGCTCCAAGTCCCCACTTTTACCGCCTGACACTTCCAGCTCCTGTCCCTACTTTCACCGCCTGCCATTCCCAGCTCTAGTCCCCACTTTTACAGTCTGCCACTCGGAGCTCCAGTCCCCACTTTTACCGCCTCCCACTCCCAGCTCCAGTCCCTACTTTTACTGCCTGACACTCCCAGCTCCAGTTCCTACTTTTACCGCCTCCCACTCCCAGATCTGCCTCGAGTCACCACTTTAACCGCCTGTCTTTAAGAACTAAAGCTTCCACAGTCAGTACCTGCTTAAGTCCTCACAAGTCCCCCCATCAATAGCAAACCCTCTTTATGGCCTGAGGCAGAGGTGCCAACGCCTGCTCTATGAATCACAAGCATAAATCGGGGGGCAGTCAATTCCACACAATGGTCTCACTCACTGCCATTCTGGAGCAGCACATCACGGGTCCTGCCTCGCAACCCACAGAGGTGAGCAGGAATAACGGAAAATGTCGGGGGGGGGGTGTGACATCTGCAAAGCAGTATCAATCTTAATACGTGTGACAGCCAGATATAGAAGAATGAAGGGGAAGTGGGGGACTTGGTAAAATGCCAGGCACACACCAGACACTTACATCTGACTTGCACTTACAGTAAGCTGTAATCTATTTATTTTATATGCAGAAAATGTAATCGCTCTTATGCATCATCTGAACTTAACACTCTGTAATCCCTGAATGCATGTATTCATATTTCTGTGATCACAACCTGAACGTACTTATGCTGCAGTATATTACAACACCCGCGTCACCCATTCAGGTGCACACAAGTGGCAGAAAGACACACATTTGCACTGACCAGCTATCTGTCTTTGGTATAAGCAGCCGGCAGTGTGCACATATGGTACTGCCTTCAGCCACAGTGCTTAACACCATTTTCCACTTAAACTGAGCGACTTACACAATAGAATAAGAATAATAAACAGGACACGAACTTTGACCTTTCTCTCTAGTCACTGCTCAGTGAAGAAGCCAAGGTTGAAAACTACCCTTCATTATGAAGATCAAGAAAAGAACAGCGCACCAGGTGTATCCTTTCCTCACATCCTGTTTGCACCACAACTGCAGCTGGTGTACACTATAAACTCACACGAGCTACGTCAGATACAGGAGTTCTAGCCTGGCTTCTGTTCACCTTCCAAATCTGCAGTATAACAAAGACAAGCACAAAAATACATCAAAAACCAGCAATTTGCTTCATTACTACAGATATCTCTACCCTGTTGTCTTCACTGGATGGTGGGCTGCAGTAACCTTCGTATGTGAATACCTTAAGTGGCAATGATTATAGGGCTCAATTCAATTAAGTGCGAAGGGGGCAAGTGCAACGCAGCAGAAATGCCTCTCTCTCTATATCGGGACTCATAAAGAAAGCTGGCAGCCATGCTTAGTTCTGTCATTTGAACTCTATGAAGATGACAGTATACAATTAAAAATTATATAAAAAGTGATAAACCACTGTGACCGGAGAGACTAACCAGCCACACGTGAAATGGCCGCCGCGGCACTGAAGGGGTTAACCCCTAGTGCCCGGCGCCATTACAAGGACAATGGGCGCTTGGCGCCACTTTTAAACTGTGCACTGGTGCTAAGCGCCATCTTAAAATGTAGTGTGGGTGCTAGGCACCAGGTATTTAAAAATATATTTAATACTGTGTTTTCACCAATGTTATATTTAATGCAATAGGCACAGTTGTAAGATTGCACATTTACATTGCATGCAAATGCCAGCACTTAGAAGGAATGTGTAAGCTGTGCTGGTTTTAAAATGCATTTACGTTTGAGGACAAATGGCTTGGAAGCTTCTCACCTAGGAATTGAGATGCTGATGACCCTGGCACCTGGAAAGGGGTGTATGGACAAGCCATTTCTTTGAGATTGAGATGTGTCTCTGTGTAACTTTATAGACACATGCAGGTGAAAGGATTTGTTGCTGTCTTCTCTGAATATTGTGTGAACTGGGTTTGCATGGAGATGTTAGAGAGACAGGAACATGTTGATCAGATTGTTTTACAAATGCAAACTAGTGGGTTTCATTCAACAACAGTTTGATGTAACATTTCTTAGGCTGCATTATGTGTGATGCAGATTATGTTTAATTTACAGTATAAGAACGTTGTCTATGTGTGAGAGGGTGAATGCAATTGAAATGCAAGTTACATTTACATTTGTGAAAGAGACAGGAAGATGATAATCAGATTGTGTTTGGGAAAGCCCACTGGTTTCGTTATATATGAAGAGGAGCAGGAATGTGCTTTATCTAATTCTTAACTTTTGAAATGTATCTTGTATTTCTTTATATTTTCTGCGATAACCTGATTGGTTGGAGAAGACAGGGAGGGCTTACCCCCTGTGGTACTGTGTGTAGAACTGAGATAAAAAGAGGATGCCTGTGAGCCTCCAGGTAGTTGTACCATCTTTATTCTGCTGAAACATCCGATTGTATGCTGTTGCCCCTAGCAATAGGGAAGAGTTCTCTTTAGAACTATTGAGCAAATAAACATCATTGCCTCAAGAAGACTGCTTCATCTTGTGACCTACAGGGTTAGGCCAAACCTAGCCCCGTCCTCCGGCTGTCCAGGGAAGCACCTAAACGTCTCCAAGTTCCGCCTTCCGCCAGCTACCGGTAGAGGCCTAGCAAGTGGCTAGTGGGGATTCGTCAGCACCACACAGGTGTGGTAAGGCAGTGCGTCGGCACATACAGAGCAGAACCGTGGTTCCAAACGCCACGGCAGGTTAGGAGTTTGGTGGTGGCAGCATAAACCCGCCCACAACGCAGTGGGTGGAGTCAGTAACAGGCGGTTACTGACGGTAAGCGGGAATCCCCTATGTGGTCAGGCCTCGTGTGACTTGACCTTCCATTGTGTGCGCAGCCAACGGGACGCGAAAGCGGCGAGTGCTTTCGTACGGGACCGTCCTGTCACAACCACCTTTACTGTTCATGCCTCCAAGCCTGAAAAGTGCCCGGCTGCCCGTACAGAAACATACAGCCCGATCTACAACTGATCTGGAGGCATAAGTTGTCAAACTGGGCAGATAATAGATAGAAGTTTGATTATGGCTGAATCTGATCATGTATGAAATCACTGTCTGATCATTCTACTAAAGCGCCAACAGACCCGGACATTCAGCCCTAGAGGTAAATGCTCAGTTCTTTATAGTGTTTAAAAAAAGGCATTTCATTTACAAATGACCGGCTGGTACAAACACATCTACCTCTCTCCTAACCGGGTGGTATTCAGTATGCGACAACTATTTTCCCTCTTGGGGGTCCACAACCCCCCCTGGAGGGAGAATAAATAGCGTAGCGCGCCACCGTGCCCGCAGCGTGGCGAGCCCGCAAGGATCTCATTTGTGATTGCCCCACTGCCGCGGCGGTCGAGATCCCGATCGTCGGCCACTCATATTACACCCTCCTAACCGGTATCCATTCAGATAGTCGACAATGTTAAGGTCGACATTGACGTGGTCGACATGGTCAAGTGGTCAAACGGTCGACACGTGAAAAGGTCGACATGCATTTTTCTCATTTTCATTTTTGGAACTTTTTCATACTTTACGATCCATGCGGACTACAATTGGGAACGGTAACCTGTGCCGAGCGAAGCAGTAGCGGAGCGAGGCACCTTGCCCGAAGCATGGCGAGCGAAGCGAGCCATGCGAGGGTACGCGGTGCACTAACTGGGGTTCCCCGTCACTTTACACAGAAAACGACACACACACACAAAAAAAACTCATGTCGACCTCTCATGTGTTTACCTTTTTCATGTGTCGACCATTTGTCCATGTCGTCCAATAGTGGTCGGCCTAATGAGTGTCGACCTTAACATTGTCAAGCATTTTTAGAGCAATAGAGTGGTACTACTAGGAAAAGGGAGATGGATTCCTGCACTAGAAAGTGTTTGATGGTATCCGGTCTTTAGGTCGACACTTGTTAGGGCGACATGATCATTAGGTCGACACATGAAAAAAGGTCGACATGAGTTTTCACATTTTTTTTTTAATTTTTGAACTTTTTCATACTTGACGATCCACGTGGACTACGATTGGGAATAGTAACCTGTGCCGTGCGCAGCGGTAGCGGAGCGAGGAACCTTGCCTGAAGTAGTGCCGATATTGCAAGTTTTGTGATGCCAGTAAGAAGCAATGTTTCCTTCCGGAATGGCACATCATCGATGTCAGGGATTCAATTCCCCCCTATATGTTTTGACACTTATTTATTTCCATTCATCCAACTCCTTACAATGCGTACTGTCGTTTAGACCATACTGTGTTTTTATTTTATGTTGTATGCTCCCAACAATATAGTGGTACTGAATTTCATGAAACAGTCCTAGGGGTAAATTTACTAAGATGGGAGTTCTATTTAAGATGGGAGTTCTATTTAAGATGGGATGTTGCCCATAGCAACCAATCAGATACCAGGTATTATCTTCTAGAAGGTGCTAGATCAGGGGTGGCCAGACTTTTGGAGTCAGTGATCTACTTTGAAAGCTGAAAAGCTTTTGTGATCTACTCATGCGGGACAATTTTGCGCGCCGCAGGCGTGCGCCACAAAAGGGGCGTATCCTTGCTGCACTGGGTGTTATGACCGTCTCGCATGAAATCACTCAATGGCCCCCCACAGGTAAAAACCTCAAATATATATGCCCCCACAGTGCCAGTTACACATATGCCCCCACAGTACCAGATATGCCCCCACAGTGCCAGATACACATATGCCCCCACAGTGCCATGTGCCCACAGTGCCAAATACGCCCCCAGTGCCATGTGCCACATATGCCCCCACAGTGCCACATACACATATGCCCCCACAGTGCCACATACACATATGCCCCCAGTGCCACATATGCCCCCACAGTGCCACATATGCCCCCACAGTGCCACATATGCCCCCACAGTGCCACATATGCTCCCACAGTGCCACATATGCCCACAGTACCACATATGACCCCACAGTACCACATATGACCCCACAGTGACATATGTGCCCCCACAGTGCCATGTGTCGACAGTGCCACATATGCCCCTACAATGCCAGATACACATATGCCCCCAGTGCCAGATATGCCTCCACAGTGCCACATATGCTCCCACAGTGCCAGATATGCCCCCACAGTGCCACATATGCCCACAGTACCACATATGACCCCACAGTGCCATGTGCCCACAGTGCCACATATGCCCCCACAGTGCCACATATGCCCCCACAGTGCCATGTGCCCACAGTGCCACATATGCCCCCACAGTGCCATGTGCCCACAGTGCCACATATGCCCCCACAGTGCCATGTGCCCACAGTGCCACATATGCCCCCACAGTGCCATGTGCCCACAGTGCCACATATGCCCTCACAGTGCCATGTGCCCACAGTGCCAGATATACTTACTTTAGCTGGCTGGATCCCCGCTGGCTGTCTCGCTGTCTCCCCGCTGGCTGGATCCTGCTCCCGCTTCCTGCCGCTGCTGCTGTCCTGCGGCCACTGGCGCTGACTGGATCAACCCAGATCCAGCAGCCGCACAGGCTCCTCACATCGCGTTCCCAATCGCGCATTGCGCGGGTGCGCGGCTGACATCATGACGTCACCCGCGCAATGCATCATTGGGAACGCTCCGGGCAGAGGCAGCAAGTTACACTTGGATCGCGATCTACCGGTGATCGCGATCGACGTTTTGGCCGCCTCTGTGCTAGATAAATGAGAAGTAGAATCTGATTGGTTGCTATGGGCAACATTCCATCTTAAATAGAACTCCCATCTTAGTAAATTTACCCCCTGGTTGCATAGAACATTGCTGATTTTTTACTTTTTTACTTCGAATACCTACAGTAGGCATAGCATGGAATTTACACTTTATAATATACAATAACAGATTACACTAGGATTTCATCATGATTCATTAACTATTGATCCTCAATGTCACAGTAGAGGCCAAGACTTCATCTGCTCTTCAAAGAAGCACACTGTATGTATTCAGGGTTCCGGCCAGTTAGTTGCAACGTTTCTTGTCAGCTTCTGTGTAATCAGACCCAGCCTCTTGGGAGGTGTGTAATGTCAACAGAGCTGATGGCATTGTTATCTGCATGGGGCGGTGTGTTTACCTTAGGAAAAAACACATCCTTCAGTAATCACCATCTACAGCTCCGTTAAGTAAGTCACATTAATGGTATGATTGGCCTCAGAGAGACACATGTATACAAGAAAAGAAACTCCTTTGCAGCCACTTTCCCAGATTCTCTGGTCACGCTTCTTGTGCTTGTTCTTTTTTTTTTTTTTTTTCACTTCAAACATTGAAATATAGCCGCAGGTTCCTAAAATACCCGAGACTGCAAATGAAACTGCCCTGATAAACCACTAGTGCCTTAATTACCCTCATATCCTGATAATGGTTGTTTAAAAAACTGTGACTGTATCCTGGTTGTGCAAAACAACAACAACAAAAACATACAAAAGTTTAATACACTTACTGTACATGGGGGGTCATTCCAACCCGATCGCTCTCTGCAGTTTGTCGCAGCGTAGCAATCAGGTCGGAAATGCGCATGCGCCCGCGCCGTAGTGCACCAGCGCATGGCAGCTGTCGTTGCCTAGCAATCGCCTCTGAGACAGAGGCGGTCGCTGAGCGAGAGGGGGCTGGACGGCGGCGTTAAGCCGCCGTTTAGGGGGAGCGGTCCGGCCAACGGTGACCGGACCGTTGGGGGGGGAGGGGGGTGGCAAGCCGCAGCGGTTGCGTGATGTAACAAGCAGTCGCTGCGGGCCGGGGAGCAACGAGTAGCTCCTGGCCAGCACGCTAAAGCTGCGCTAGTCGGGAGCTACTCTTGAAGTGCAAAGGCATCGCCGCTGTGCGATGCCTTTGCACTTCTGCGGGGGGGCCGGCACTGACATGCGGGGCGAACTAGCTCTGTGCTGGGTGTCCCCCCGCATGTCAGTGTGAATGATCGTAGCTGTGCTAAATTTAGCACAGCTACGTTCAACTCTGAATGACCCCCATGGTGGGAACGCTTGTAACAACCAATGAGATCTTAGCTTTGGCATTCAAACTAGGATATTAAATATGGCTTATGCAACTTAAATTCCTCTACAGTATCTCTCTTTATTTATAAATATATAAATATATATATATATATATGGGGGTCATTCCGAGTTGATCGCACGCAGCAACTTTTTGCTGCTCGTGCGATCAACCTGACGTCGCCTATGGGGGAGTGTATTTTAGCTTAGCAGGGCTGCGATCGCTTGTGCAGCCCCGCTATGCTAAAAAAGTTTCACTCAAAACAAGACCAGCCTTAGACCTACTTACCCAGTGCGACGGTTTCGGCGATGCAAGTCCCAGCTGTGACGTCAGACATCCGCCCTCCGTTCTCCTGGACACACCTGCGTTTCTCTTACCACTCCCCGAAAACGGCTGGAAACGGTGAGTATCCTCCCCGGAACGCCTCCCACCTTTCCATCTTTTTGCGATCGCCACTGCAATCACATTTGTCGTTGGTGGCGGCATTGCAAAGCAACTGCCGCGCGTGAGCTTTTCCGACCCGTTCGCACCGCAGCAAAGAACCACTGCGTGCGATCGGGTCGGAATGACCCCCTCAGTCTTTGCACGTGGGAGATTTGGGGACTGAGTTGATCTGAGGTTTATATCTGTGGTAAAGGGATAACAAATTTGGGATAATACCTCTGTATGTGAAATTATAGGTCGCAAAACATTTCTGTGTCCACTGCATAATGGCATGTACAATAAGTGCGCCCTTTCATTTCACAGTCAACTTGTACAATAATTTGATTTACATGAGTTTGAATACTTGCAAATGAGACTTTACTCTAAGCGGTGCAATAAACACTTCATGATTTGCATAGGCCTAACTGATAAATAGTATTTCTCTATAGCGTTTCTGTTCAGATTTATGGTTTGTCGGGTCCATAACCTTCACTCTGATCACCTCCTTTCACTCCTGCATCCAAGATTTCTCTCATGCTGCCCCAGTTTTCTGGAACGCTCTGTTGGGCTTTCTGTAAGCCTGTGTGCCTTCAAATGAGCCCTCAGGATTTGCTACATAAAAGTCTTCAGCCATCATAACTCCCTTCTGAGCCTTTCTGGCCACCCATTCACCATCTATCTACTGTCCAGGATCAAGACGGACAGTAGATAGATGGTGGATGGGTGGCCATGGTAAAAAAAAGTTGACACATGAAAAGGTCGACATGAGTTTTTACAAGTTTTGGTGTTGTTTTCTCTGTAGAAGAACCGGGAACCCCAATTAGTGCACCATGTCCCCATGAATGGTGGGCAAGGTGCCTCGCTCCACTCGGGACAGGTAACTATTCCCAATCGTAGTCCAAGTGGATGATAAAGTATGAAAAAGTTGAAAATGAAAAGAAATTGTAAAAAACAAAACAAAAAAAAAACCTCATGTCAACTATTTCCAGCGGCGACCATTACCATGTCGTCCTCTTTCCCACGTCGTTTTTTTTACAATGTAGACCAACAGTTACTGTCGACCTATCATCCGGATACCACTTTTGTCTTAGGGGTGCAGGGAGAAGAAAATAGCTGATAATCTAGGACCCGTCATTCAAAAAAGTTGGGGCCCCACTGCATTAGTTTAATAGTTAACACAATATGGGAAAACATTTCCTTCACCTTCTTTTCATTTGTACTCCATGGGGTCAATTAAATTCGGCAACTTAATTAGCTCCCGACGCTATTCAATTCAGCTCCAGTTAAGTCGGCGATGGCCCGTTCTCGCCGACTAAACAGGTTGAATTGTCGGGAGAACGGGCATTCTCCGACTTAACTCCCCGGCGCGAGGCTGATTCCCGACAGAATCAGCTTAGCGCCGGTCGCGAGGCAGCACTTTTGTCGGGTTTCTTCTCTCATCCCCCGGGGATGAGAGAAGAATTCCCGACAATTGCGGGTCACTAGCAGCTGAATTGAATAGCGTCGAGAGCTAATTCCCGGCGCTATTCTTAAATTGCCGAATTGAATCGACCTCCAAGAGAAGCAGAGCTGGCAGGCATGAAGTGCTGGCATTGGCTCTGCAGTACACACACTCACAAGAGGTGGTTATAGAAAACGCACACACCGACTCTGAGAAAAAACATACTGAAGGATACTGAAGCTGAGACCTTGAAACTAGAACAATACACAACACAGAACGATTACAGAAAACTATGACACAGCAATGAAGCACCAAAATATAAATGCCAGCTCTTTATATAATAAACACAAATCTGTATACTGAACTGATGTATGCAGTCATCACACGAACACACTGACAGCCCTAATTATGGACACAAGTAGGCAGCTTTAGCATGCTCGGAAGTGAATTTACATGTTTTTGCCTATGTCTGTGCTACCCTGAGTCAGATGCAATTTGGATAGATTCCATGAAATAAGGGGGTTCACTACGATATGCCGGTGGTCGGGCTCCCGGCGACCAGCATACCGGCGCCGGGAGCCCGACCGCCGGCTTACCGACAGTGTGGCGAGCGCAAATGGGCCCCTTGCGGGTGCTACGCGCGCCACACTGTTTTATTCTCCCTCTAGGGGGGTCGTGGACCCCCACGAGGGAGAATTAGTGTCGTATGCCGGCTGTCGGGATCCCGGCGCCGGTATACTGTGCGCCGGGATCCCGTCAGTCGGCATACAGAAGACCACCCAAATAAGGTGTTTCAGGATATGAACTGGGCGGTGGGCAAATCGATCGCACAGACTGCACCAGTCCCAAACGCCGACTTATTCAATTAGAGCAATTCCACACCAAACGAAGAAGAGTCCCAATACAAAGTTAAGGACTCGATTATCAGCACTTGATGGGATGCAGTTAATATCCTGACGGACGGGATCCTGGTGTTCGATACACCAACACCGCAATCCCAAAGGACGCCATAAGCCCGGTGTCTAAAACCAGACGGTGCTCAGGAACCCGGCGCCAAAATGCAGACAGCTGGAATCCCGATCGTTCTTCCAGCGGGAAGCACTGGCATCCTGCTGTGCTGGAGGGGGGCTAAGGCATTAGAAGGGGGGTTAGTGTTAGGGTACAGGGACGGGAAAGGTATGGTTTGGTACCGGAGAGGGAGGGTTAGGCACCAAGTGGGGAGGGTTAGATTTAGGCAGCAGGGAAAGGAGGGTTAGGGTAGGGGGCAGGGGAGGGTTAGGGTAGTGGGCAGGGGAGGGTTAGTTGGCAGGGGAGGGTTAGCGTAGTGGGCAGGGGAGGGTTAGGGTAGTTGGCAGGGGAGGGTTAGGGTAGTGGGCCGGGGAGGGTTAGTTGGCAGGGGAGGGTTAGCGTAGTGGGCAGGGGAGGGTTAGGGTAGGGGGCAGGGGAGGGTTAGGGTAGGGGGCAGGGGAGGGTTAGGGTAGTGGGCAGGGGAGGGTTAGGGTAGTGGGCAGGGGAGGGTTAGGGTAGTGGGCAGGGGAGGGTTAGGGTAGTGGAGGGTTAGGGTAGTTGGCAGGGGAGGGTTAGGGTAGTGGGCAGGGGAGGGTTAGGGTAGGGGAGGGTTAGGGTAGTGGGCAGGGGAGGGTTAGGGTAGGGGGCAGGGGAGGGTTAGGGTAGGGGGCAGGGGAGGGTTAGGGTAGTGGGCAGGGGAGGGTTAGGGTAGTTGGCAGGGGAGGGTTAGGGTAGTGGGCAGGGGAGGGTTAGGGTAGTGGGCAGGGGAGGGTTAGGGTAGGGGGCAGGGGAGGGTTAGGGTAGGGGGCAGGGGAGGGTTAGGGTAGTGGGCAGAGGAGGGTTAGGGTAGTGGGCAGGGGAGGGTTAGGGTAGTGGGCAGGGGAGGGTTAGGGTAGTGGGCAGGGGAGGGTTAGGGTAGTGGGCAGAGGAGGGTTAGGGTAGTGGGCAGAGGAGGGTTAGGGTAGTGGGCAGGGGAGGGTTAGGGTAGTGGGCAGGGGAGGGTTAGGGTAGTGGGCAGAGGAGGGTTAGGGTAGTGGGCAGAGGAGGGTTAGGGTAGTGGGCAGGGGAGGGTGAGGGTAGTGGGCAGAGGAGGGTTAGGGTAGTGGGCAGGGGAGGGTTAGGGTAGTGGGCAGGGGAGGGTTAGGGTAGTGGGCAGAGGAGGGTTAGGGTAGTGGGCAGGGGAGGGTTAGGGTAGTGGGCAGAGGAGGGTTAGGGTAGGGGGCAGGGGAGGGTTAGGGTACTTTTCAGAGGGCTGTCAGGATTATAATTGGTCGATATACCGCTATCGGTATTCTGACCCCCGGCATCCCGTCTATAGGGATATCATACTGAATCCCACCTGACTATTTAGCACTAGGTCTATAAAATGAAGCGCTAATAATCCAGTCATTTACCTTATATTGGGACTTTTCTTATTTGGCGTACAATTGCGCTTATTTAATAAGCCGGAGTTTGCAGGTTACTAGTTTGGTTCTCCTTCAGGCTAAAGTCCGGCTATTTGAGGGGGTCTGCCTTCTCTTCTTGTTATAAAACGTGTGGACACATTATTGCGTCAATGACTAAGTCACGTGTTTTGTTACAATTGCAACACTGTGTCCCTATATAAAGAAGTATATCAGTAAATAGTACTATTCAGACTCTGCTTTATTTCCATAAGCGCCACCTTTCTGTCGCTGGTCTATTCTTATTGGGTGAGAGAGGTTTAGTGCTCCCCTACTTAGTTTAGCTGCTGAGATTGAAAAGGAAGCCTGTTGATTTTGGGCTGGTGTAACAGGGTGGCGCTAGGGCTAATCTTTCCTACATTGCATCTAGGGGGTCCTTAAAGGTAGTGACATGTAGTGAGGTCAATAGCTGGGGAGGCCGGCATTCAGTATATAGATGCCGGCATCCCAACAATTGAAATGCCGACAGGGGTGAGCTACCTATGTTCTCCACTGTCCCCTACCCCCTAATCCTCCCTTCCCGCAGCCCTACCCTAACCTTCCCCTTTGGTGCCTAACCCTAAGCTCCTACCCCCCCCCCCCCCCCCCCCCCGTCACGCAGTCTAATCCTAACCTCCCGGGTTGGTGGCTAAACCTAACCCCCTCCCTCCCCTCCTGCTATACTCCCGGTTGGGACACCTGCTGTCAAGATTCCGGCATCTGTATTCTGACGGGTGTTGGGATGGGCTACAAGTGCAACAGGTGCAAGTTCCTTTGGATAAAATGCCCCCTTTGTTTTACCATACAGTCAAAAACTAAAATGTTTACAGAATGTAGATCAGGGGTGGCCAACCAGTCAGTGACAAAGAGGTAAAAAACCTTGTTAGGTACGTCAAAGAGCCGACATCGAGCCGAAGGTGCGCATGCAAAAATGGAACATGGCCTTGTGCCTGCTAGACCACGCCCCTGGTATAAAATACATTGAAAAAGCCAGAACGACATAAAATAAAAAAATTTAAAGTCAGATCCATTGAAAAAGCCACTTTCACATAAAATAACTGAAAAAGCCAGATTTACATAATAAACTTAAGTCCCCCATGTGTCACTCCAGCCAGCTCCCCATGTGACACTCCTGCTAACACCCTCCTATGTCACTCCAGCCAGCTCCCCATGTGACACTCCTGCTAGCACCCTCCTATGTCACTCCAGCCAGCTCCCCATGCGACACTCCTGCTAGCACCCTCCTATGTCACGCCTGCCATCACCCCCCATGTCACTCCAGCCAGCTCTTCCATGTGACACTCCTGCTAGCACCCTCCTATGTCACTCCAGCCAGCTCTCCCATGTGTCACTCCTGCTACCACCCTCCTGTCACTCCAGCCCGCTCTCCCATGTGTCACTCCTGCTACCACCCTCCTATGTCACTCTAGCCAGCTCTCCCATGTGTCACTCCTGCTACCACCCTCCTTCATCACTCCAGTCAGCTCCTCCATGTGTCACTCCTGCCAGGACCCTTCTGTGTCACTCCAGCCAGCTCCGCCTTGTGTCACTCTAGCCCACCCTCATGTGTCACTAAAGTTCCCCCACCAACTCGTGCCATTGCTGCAGCCCCTAATGTGTCCTCTGTTTGCTTGTGGGGTGTCTCACCTCTAGTATCTGGCTCCTTCAATTTTTAGTCCCTGTAGTGCTGCTGCGTGTCTGGATGGAGTGCAGCAGTTTCTGTATCTGTTGTGGTCACATAATTTAGAGTGTTTGGAGCCACATTTAAATAAAGAAAGAGCCTCATGCGGCTCAAGAGCCACTGGTTGGCCACCGCTGATGTAGATATTTAAAAAATGCAGGCCATATGTTGCAAATCTGTATGCGCATCAAGTGTTTACTACTCATTACCCGCCTTTGTATAAACTGATAAAACACTAGTGACATAAAGGAAAGGGGAAATCACAGGAACATACACACAAACCCCGGCAATCACCAACGCTGATTCATTACTCAGGTCAGAGGAGAATTACCTAAAAAGTAGAGTCTCAAAGTGATACTGCGCTTAGTCATCGCATTATGCAACAGACAGCATGATGGCAAAAACAGAGCGTGATGATTTAAGAAGGGGATTACCTTATTGGTGAACGGAGTCACTGATATACCACAAGGCCCTTCTGTGCCAGAGACTGTCTTACGCTATTTACAGATTTGTACTTACCTACAGCAATTACAAGATACTTGTAGGACCACCACAGACTTGCAATAATGTGTCCCTAGGGTGAACCAATATGCAGTATACAAGTAAATATATATTTTAGAGAGAGCGCTAGGCACCTGCAATATCTATTATTCAGTTGTGCAGTTTGAAATAATAATTATGCCAACATAAGCATATACAAGAGTACATAAAAAAATTAAATTTAAGAACAATTACACATAAAAAGCTAAATATTATATTACTTGACGAGCTTTTTTGTTAATTACTTATTCACATGCATAAGTAATATAAGTAATACGTGTTGCCAGCTTTTTTAATGTTGATTTTTTAAATGTCTATTATGTATAGTTATTTGATTTTTAAAGTATATTAAAATTATAATATGTGTATTATACTGCATGGAGATATTTATAAGGGACATGGTTCCCATAATGTATTGTTATACTGAAGATTGCCTTAGATTGAAGATCATTTATTTAGATAATACCTGTAGTACACCTGTATGCTATAATGAGTGCTAGTACATGATTGGTGGAGATGGTGCTTAAAAAATCAGGATGTGAACAATTAGTGTATACCTTCTGATGAAACCGTTCGAACGTCATAACGGATAAACGCGTTAAGGACACTTCTACATCCTACTTGGGAACACCTATGCTTGGGAACGCTGTATCCACTATCCTGCCAGAGCATCTCCAATATATATCTCGGTGAGGAGCTCCCTAAACAGCACCGACGAGGAGAAGCTGAGCGGCATGCAGCCGCAACCGGGAGCCGCTCCCTCACCCTCTAATTGGAAGTACTGAGGCCAGACCGTGAAGCTCTTATTACTCCGGGAAATACGCGACTCCGGCAGGGGAACATCCAGCGGCGTGCTGCCGCAGCCGGCACTGCTTTTTTCCGGAGTACAATATTTGGGTCTCTGGTGATGGGGAGGTGAGCTCTACAAATGCACAGATTTCTTTACTGGCAAGAATTTTCTTCTAATACAAAAGTACAACATCAGCTGTTTATTATAAACAATTATCCAACAGTTTATTACTAGAACCGGATTTGGACACAGTAATGGTACAGATATACTAACTAAACGGTTTCTAGACACAAAGTAACATTCTCTCTATAAAGAGTGGAAACATATGTATCTCATTGGAGTTGGATACTAAGCACTGTCTCAATAGCTACTTTTACCATTAGATTATTATTTATAATACATTGCTTATGTAGCTTTTTAGGTGTTTTCATGCATGTGAATAAGTAATTAACAAAAAAGCTCGTCAAGTAATATAATATTTAGCTTTTTATGTGTAATAAATTGTTCTTAAATTATTATTTTTTTATGTACTCTCTTGTATAGGCTTATGGTGGCATAATTATTATTTGAAACTGCACAACTGAATAATAGATATTGAAGGTGCCTAGCGCTCTCTCTAAAATATATATTTGGCAATCGCGTATAGTCTACTTCTAGCTATAAAGTGGGAGCAGCTTGTTTTCATTAAGAGGCAATTAGTATAGAATTAATAGTCCCTTTTTTTTCTTTTAATTGGGACACGCTCTGTTAGATTTTTAAATAGTGGTGCGCCTGAACGATTGTTCCCCCACAGACGTCCTAGGAGTGGCAGTGATTTGGCCGTCCGGGTCATCTGTGTGTGTACAAGGACTGTTTATATAGTATACAAGTAAACATGGGAAAAAACACCAGGGGGTAAATTTACTAAGATGGCAGTTCTATTTAAAATGGGATGTTGCCTATAGCAACCAATCACATTCCAGGTATTATCTTCTAGAAGGTGCGAATAAATGAGAAGTAGAATATTATTGGTTGCTATGGGCAACATCCCATCTTAAATAGAACTCCCACAAATGGCCCACAGGGTTCACTTATGCAGCCTGGCAAGGGTGAAGGGATGACCCCATTCAGGGTTCATTCTTTTATAGGAGTTGACCTATAAAGGACACCTCAACATCAAGGCTTCTTTTTGTTTTACGCACTCTGCATGACATGTTAAGTATGCGGTGGGATAAAACCGCACTAGAACATCAAAGCATATATGTAAGTGTGGATGGAGGATAGAAAAACAAAAAACGACAAATATTTTATAAAAACTTTAATAAGAATTTACTTACCGATAATTCTATTTCTCATAGTCCGTAGTGGATGCTGGGGACTCCGTAAGGACCATGGGGAATAGCGGCTCCGCAGGAGACTGGGCACATCTAAAGAAAGCTTTAGGACTAACTGGTGTGCACTGGCTCCTCCCCCTATGACCCTCCTCCAAGCCTCAGTTAGGATACTGTGCCCGGACGAGCGTACACAATAAGGAAGGATTTTGAATCCCGGGTAAGACTCATACCAGCCACACCAATCACACCGTATAACCTGTGATCTGAACCCAGTTAACAGTATGATAACAGAAGAGCCTCTGAAAGATGGCTCACAACATTAATAACCCGATTTTTGTAACAATAACTATGTACAAGTATTGCAGACAATCCGCACTTGGGATGGGCGCCCAGCATCCACTACGGACTATGAGAAATAGAATTATCGGTAAGTAAATTCTTATTTTCTCTAACGTCCTAAGTGGATGCTGGGGACTCCGTAAGGACCATGGGGATTATACCAAAGCTCCCAAACGGGCGGGAGAGTGCGGATGACTCTGCAGCACCAAATAAGAGAACTCCAGGTCCTCCTCAGCCAGGATATTAATTTTGTAGAATTTTACAAACGTATTTGCTCCTGACCAAGTAGCTGCTCGGCAAAGTTGTAAAGCCGAGACCCCTCGGGCAGCCGCCCAAGATGAGCCCACCTTCCTTGTGGAGTGGGCATTTACAGATTTTTGGTTGTGGCAGGCCTGCCACAGAATGTGCAAGCTGAATTGTACTACAAATCCAACGAGCAATAGTCTGCTTAGAAGCAGGAGCACCCAGCTTGTTGGGTGCACACAGGATAAACAGCGAGTCAGATTTCCTGACTCCAGCCGTCCTGGAAACATATATTTTCAGGGCACTGACAACGTCTAGCAACTTGGAGGCCTCCAAGTCCCTAGTAGCCGCAGGCACCACCAATAGGTTGGTTCAGGTGAGACGCTGAAACCACCTTGGGGAGAAACTGAGGACGAGTCCTCAATTCCGCCCTGTCCGAATGGAAAATCAGATAAGGGCTTTTCAGGATAAAGCCGCCAATTCTGACACGCGCCTGGCCCAGGCCAGGGCCAACAGCATGACCACTTTCCATGTGAGATATTTTAACTCCACAGATTTAAGTGGTTCAAACCAATGTGACTTTTGGAACCCAAAACTACATTGAGATCCCAAAGTGCCACTGGAGGCACAAAAGGAGGCTGTATATGCAGTACCCCTTTTACAAACGTCTGAACTTCAGGGACTGAAGCTAGTTCTTTTTGGAAGAAAATTGACAGGGCCGCAAATTTGAACCTTAATGGACCCCAATTTCAGGCCCATAGACACTCCTGTTTGCAGGAAATGTAGGAATCGACCCAGTTGAATTTCCTCCGTCGGGCCTTACTGGCCTCGCACCACGCAACATATTTTCGCCAATTGCGGTGATAATGTTTTTGCGGTTACATCCTTCCTGGCTTTGATCAGGATAGGGATGACTTCATCCGGAATGCCTTTTTTCCTTCAGGATCCGGCGTTCAACCGCCATGCCGTCAAACGCAGCCGCGGTAAGTCTTGGAACAGACAGGGTCCTTGCTGGAGCAGGTCCCTTCTTAGAGGTAGAGGCCACGGATCCTCCGTGAGCATCTCTTGAAGTTCCGGTTACCAAGTCCTTCTTGGCCAATCCGGAGCCACGAATATAGTGCTTTCTCCTCTCCATCTTATCAATCTCAGTACCTTGGGTATGAGAGGCAGAGGAGGGAACACATACACTGACTGGTACACCCACGGTGTTACCAGAGCGTCTACAACTATTGCCTGAGGGTCTCTTGACCTGGCGCAATACCTGTCGAGTTTTTTAATCATGTGGACGACTTCTGGGTGAAGTCCCCACTCTCCCGGGTGGAGGTCGTGCTGAGGAAGTCTGCTTCCCAGTTGTCCACTCCCGGAATGAATACTGTTGACAGTGCTATCACGATTTTCCGCCCAGCGAAGAATCCCTGCAGCTTCTGCCATTGCCCTCCTGCTTCTTGTGCCACCCTGTCTGTTTACGTGGGTGACTGCCATGATGTTGTCCGACTGGATCAACACCGGCTGACCTTGAAGCAGAGGTCTTGCTAAGCTTAGAGCATTATAAATGGCCCTTAGCTTCAGGATATTTATGTGAAGTGATGTATCCAGGCTTGACCCTAAGCCCTGGATATTCCTTCCCTGTGTGACTGCTCCCCAGCCTCGCAGGCTGGCATCCGTGGTCACCAGGACCCAGTCCTGAATGCCGAATCTGCGGCCCTCTAGAAGATGAGCACTCTACAACCACCACATGATGGATACCCTTGTCCTTGGTGACAGGGTTATCCGCTGATGCATCTGAAAATGCGACCCGGACCATTTGTCCAGTAGTTTCCACTGGAAAGTTCTTGCGTGGAATCTAACGAATGGGATTGCTTCGTAGGAAGCCACCATTTTTACCCAGAACCCTTGTGCATTGATGCACTGAGACTTGGTTCGGTTTTAGGAGGTTCCTGACTAGCTCGGATAACTCCCTGGTTTTCTCTTCCGGGAGAAACACCTTTTTTTTTTCTGGACTGTGTCCAGGAACATCCCTAGGAAACAGAAGACAAATCGTCGGAACCAGCTGCGATTTTGGAATATTGAGAATCCAATCGTGCTGCCGCAACACTACCTGAGATAGTGCTACACCGACTTCCAACTGTTCCCTGGATCTTACCCTTATCAGGGAATCGTCCAAGTAAGGGATAACTAAAATTCCCTTCCTTCGAAGGGATATCATTTCGGCCATTACCTTGGTAAAGACCCGGGGTGCCGTGGACCATCCCTACGGCAGCGTCTGAACTGATAGTGACAGTTCTGTACCATAACCTGAGGTACCCTTGGTGAGAAGGGTAAACTTTGACATGAAGGTAAGCATCCTTGATGTCCCAAGACATCATGTAGTCCCCTTCTTCCAGGTTCGCAATCACTGCTCTGAGTGACTCAATCTTGAATTTGAACCTCTGTATGTAAGTGTTCAAAGATTTTAGATTTAGAATCGGTTTCACCGGGCCGTCTGGCTTCGGTACCACAATAGTGTGGAATAATACCCCGTTCCCTGTTGCAGGTGGGGTACTTGATTATCACCTGCTGGGTGAATGGCTTCCAAAACTGCCTCCCTGTCAGAGGGAGACGTCGGTAAAGCCGACTTTTGGAAACGGCGAGGGGGAGACGTCTCGAATTTCAATATGTACCCTTGAGATATTACCTGAAGGATCCAGGGGTCTACTTGCGAGTGAGCCCAATGCACACTGAAATTCATTGAGAATGGGCCCCCACCGTGCCTGAGTTTGTAAGGCCCTAGCGTCCTACTGAGGGCTTTTGCAGAGGCGGGAAAGGATTTCTGTTCCTGGGAACTGGGTAATCTCTTCAGCCTTTTTCCTCTCCCTCTGTCACGAGCAGAAAAGAGGAACCTTTTGTCCGCTTGCCAACAAAGGACTGCGCCTGATAATACGGCGTCTTATTTTGAGAGGCGACCTGGGGTACAAACGTGGATTTCCCAGTTGTTGCCGTGGCCACCAGGTCTAAAAGACCGACCCCAAATGTCCCCTTTTAAAGGCAATACTTCCAAATGCCGTTTGTAATCCGCATCACCTGACCATTTTACTGGTAGAATTGGACAATGCACTTATACTTGATGCCAGTCGGCAAATATTCCGCTGTGCATCATGCATATATAGAAATGCATCTTTTAAATGCTCTATAGGCAATAATATACTATCCTTATCTAGGATACCAATATTTCCAGTCAGGGAATCCGACCATGCCAACCCAGCACTGCACCTCCAGGCTGAGGCGATTGCTGGTCGCAGTATAACACCAGTATGTGTGTGAATACATTTTTGGATACCCTCCTGCTTTCTATCAGCAGGATCCTTAAGGGCGGCCATCTCATGAGAAGGTAGAGCCCTTGTTCTTACAAGCGTGTGAGCGCCTTATCCTCCCTAGGGGGTGTTTCCCAACGCACCCTAACCTAAAGGGTATACACTGTACAGCCAATACTTTTTAAGAAATTATCAATTGTTATCGGGGGGAAACCCACGTATCATCACACACCTCATTTTATTTTTCAGATTCAGGAAAACTACAGGTAGTTTTTCCCTCACCGAACATAATACCCCTTTTTGGTGGTACTCGTATTATCAGAAATGTATAAAACATTTTCCATTGTCTCAATCATGTAACGTGTGGCCCTACTGGAAATCACGGTTGTCTCTTCACCGTCGACACAGGAGTCAGTATCCGTGTCGGCGTCTGTATCTGCCATCTGAGGTAACGGGCGCTTTAGAGCCCCTGACGGCCTATGAGACGTCTGGACAGGCACAAGCTGAGTAGCCGGCTGTCTCATGTCAACCACTGTTTTTTTTATATAGAGCTGACACTGTCACGTAATTTTCAACAGTACATCCACTCAGGTGTCGACCCCCTAGGTGGTGACATCACTGTTACAGACACTCTGCTCCGTCTCCACATCATTTTTCTCCTCATACATGTCGACACAAACGTACCGACACACAGCACACACACAGGGAATGCTCTGATAGAGGACAGGACCCCACTAGCCCTTTGGGGAGACAGAGGGAGAGTATGCCAGCACACACCAGAGCGCTATATATATATACAGGGATAACCTTATATAAGTGTTTTTCCCCTTATAGCTGCTGTATGTTTTAATACTGCGCCTAATTAGTGCCCCCCTCTCTTTTTTTTAACCCTTTCTGTAGTGCAGGGAAGAGCCAGGGAGCTTCCCTCCAACTGAGCTGGGAGGGAAAATGGCGCCAGTGTGCTGAGGAGATAAGGCCGCCGAAAAGGGGGCGGAGCCTATCACCCGTTTTTCTGTATATTCTGGCAGGGGTTAAATGCATCCATATAGCCCAGGAGCTATATGTGATGCATTTTTTGCCATGTAAGGTATTTTTATCATGTTTTATTGCGTCTCAGGGCGCCCCCCCCAGCGCCCTGCACCCTCAGTGACCGGAGTATGAAGTGTGCTGAGAGCAATGGCGCACAGCTGCAGTGCTGTGCGCTACCTTATTGAAGACAGGAACGTCTTCTGCCGCCGATTTTTCCGGACCTCTTCGCTCTTCTGGCTCTGTAAGGGGGCCGGTGGCGCGGCTCCGGGACCCATCCAGGCTGAACCTGTGATCGTCCCTCTGGAGCTAATGTCCAGTAGCCAAGAAGCCCAATCCACTCTGCATGCAGGTGAGTTCGCTTCTTCTCCCCTTAGTCCCTCGATGCAGTGAGCCTGTTGCCAGCAGGTCTCACTGAAAATAACAAACCTAAACTAAAACTTTCACTAAGAAGCTCAGGAGAGCACCTAGTGTGCACCCTTCTCGTCGGGCACAGAAATCTAACTGAGGCTTGGAGGAGGGTCATAGGGGGAGGAGCCAGTGCACACCAGTTAGTCCTAAAGCTTTCTTTAGATGTGCCCAGTCTCCTGCGGAGCCGCTATTCCCCATGGTCCTTACGGAGTCCCCAGCATCCACTTAGGACGTTAGAGAAATTATAAATGTTACTTCAATGCTGATTGGTCGCCATGGGCAACTTCTCCACTGGCTCACTTCTCCACTCTTATCACTGCTTCATGAATAGACCCCTTAGTGATGTGTACTTGGGAAAGATCCTATACAGTATACCTCATCCATGATGATTTTCTTATATATTATTTAAACCTGTAACATTTACTTTTCTGCCAGTCTGCCATGTGATAAAGCCATGCAGTGTTTCAGCTGTTCAGCTGTTTTCAGGGAACAAATTTAGGTATCTGAGCGGAACACTTGTTTCCAGGCATGTAGCAAATGTTTTGAAAGCACACAAATTGCTTCAAGTATGTAAAACAAGATGATCAAACATAGAGTTTCATGGTACAGTGCGCAGTCACCAGCACGGATCCTGGAATATGCCTAGAGTGATGAGCAGACAAGTGAGAACACAGCACTCAATGCTTAACTTTCCATGCCCATCAGGCAAACGCCACCTGTCACCCACAATCCATCGCACGTCTGCACTGTTGCGTGGATTTAGCTAGACGTTAAGACTCCGCCATCTCCAAGCGCTGGAACAGCTTAAAGCTCTAATTTCAGACAATAAATAGCTGGATTCTGGATATACATGGATTGCCTTCACGGTTCACGTCGCAGTTATACACCGAAGAATAAATATATTATAAAGTTGTACGGTTTAATACAATTTATTTTCCCATCTATGATGTCACATGTGTGCACTGGTAAGAATGGTGTGGGGACCATTGGTTAATGTTTTAAGGGGAAAAATGCTTGTTTTGCTGTTTGTCTGTCTGCAGCAGGAAATTCGGGGATCATTTTGCAAACCAAAGATACTATAATAAGAAGGAAGCCAACATACAAGACAATGAAAATACATGAAGGTGCTTATCCATCATGCAATACCATGAGGGAGGCGTCTGATTGGCTCCAAATGTACTCTGCAGCAGGACAACAACCCCAAACATACAACCAATGTCATTAAGAACTATCTTCAGTATAAAGTAGAACGAGGAGTTCTGGAAGTGATGATATGGCCCCCACAGACGCCTGATCTCAAAATCAGCGAGTCTGTCTGGG
Organism: Pseudophryne corroboree; assembly: GCF_028390025.1. Taxonomy (NCBI): domain Eukaryota; kingdom Metazoa; phylum Chordata; class Amphibia; order Anura; family Myobatrachidae; genus Pseudophryne; species Pseudophryne corroboree. The sequence continues at coordinate 22,637,449 of NC_086455.1, forward strand.
GTTACATGAAGAGACAGCAGGATGTGAGAAAGCCTACATCTACAGAAGATCTGTGGTTAGTTCTCCAAGATGTCTGGAACAACCTCTCTGCTGAGTTCCTTCAAAAACTGTGTGCAAGTGTACCTAGAAGAATTGATGGAAGGGTGGTCACACCAAATATTGAACTGATTTAATTTCTATTCTGTTGTATTTTATAAGAAATGAACTATTATCACGTCTATTTTTGAAAGCATTCTTACATTGCAGCACTTTTCCACACCTGCCTAAAACTTTTGCACAGTACTGCATGTTACAGCACGTTATATACATATATAAAGCAGCGTTTGAATTGGGGACCAGAAAAAAGCTCATCTTTACTAAGCTTGTTAAATAATAACGGGGAAGAAATTAGGTTAAGCGTTTCTTATATAGCGCAGCTTATTCCATTGCGCTTTACAATTGGGAACCACTGAGAATTATCGAGCTGTGTGCCAGCGATTGAAAGGTTACTAAGTGACAGATAAATCAGTGATACCTCCCACATTACAAGAATAATAAACAGACGTCATTTTAATTTTACTATAATCATCCCGGTTTCACGTCTTATGCTAACGCTTTAATAAATAATTCCCTAAGAAGAAAAGAGCGTTCCTATAGTTTTACACGGATGGTGTTGCTTACGATTTAAATGAATTTTTTGCTTCCTCCTTCCACATAGACTCAGCAATTTTATTTCACTGCTGCTTCTGCCTGTGTAACAGTGAGCAGGTGTTGCTTATTCTGGCTCACTGTGTAGGTGTTGTATTTTGTGCAGTGAAAGCACTTTTTCCCCCAGGTACAGCAGAACATGCATTTTCCTATCTTTGATGTCACATCGGCCCAGGGAAGAGAAGTAACAGTAACGTGGGTGTGGTATTGAAAGTCGACAGTAACTAGGTCGACAATGTCTAGGTCGACCACTATTGGTCGACAGTAACTAGGTCGACAGGGTGTCTAGGTCGACAGGGTCTTTAGGTCGACAGGGTCTAGGTCGACAGGTCAAAAGGTCGACATGAGTTTTTAATGTTATTTTGGTGTCCTTTTCTTCGTAGAGTGACCGGGAACCCCAATTAGTGCACAGCGTCCCATCGCATGGCTCGCTTCGCTCGCCATGCTTCGGGCATGGTGCCTTCGCTCCGCTACCGCTTCGCTCGGCACAGATTACCGTTCCAATCGTAGTCCACGTGGATCGCTAAGTATGAAAAGGTTCAAAAAAAGAAAAAAATTGTGAAAAACTCATGTCGACCTTTTGACCTGTCGACCTAGAACATGTCGACCTAAAGACCCTGTCGACATAGACACCCTGTCGACCTAGTTACTGTCGACCAATAGTGGTCGACCTAGACATTGTCGACCTAGTTACTGTCGACTTTCAGTCCGGATCCCCAGTAACGTATTGGGGAATACAGATCCTTGTTTTGCTGCTGCTTTACTGCTAGGGTTTACCTATATCTGTTAGCAGTAAATGCAATTTCCGGAACTGCTTCTGTTTTTAGCATACAGAGCATAAAAAGGTATAAACTCTCACACTTCTGCTTAAGCAGTTTGTGGGTTTGTGATCTACAAATTAGGTAAATGTGCATTTTGATACATGTAAAGGAAGACACATCTCTAGTACTGCCTGCTAATATATTAGGGACAATATTCTAAATTATATTCAACAATTCCTTTTTTTCTGCAGATAGAATATACTAAAGATGTTTCACTTTCCTTTTGCTATGTGTGGTTTATGGCTGCATTGTCACCAGTGGCGGATCTTGCCACGGGCAAGCAGGACTTTTGCCCGGGGCGCCGCCTTCCGGAGGGTGCCGGCGCCATCCGGAGGGCGCCGCACCATGGCAAGATCCTCCACTGTCAGTGTGCGCCCCAGCAGTGTCCCCCCGCTGTGCCCCCCCTCCCGCTGTGAGAAGGGAACCAGACGCTATGCGTCTGGTTTCCCTTCGTGGCGCTGGTCCTCCCCCGCTCTGAAGGGAATCAGACGCTAAGCGTCTAGTTTCCCTTCATGGAGAGGACCTTTGGTGTGCGGTGCGCGATGACGTCATCGCGCACCGCACAGCATTGTGGCATAGACGCTAGGGGTCATAATTGACCTCTAGCGCTTATGCTGTGCTATGGGAGAGACGTCATGACTGACGTCTCTCCCATAGATCCGAGGAGAAGAGCGGCGCCGGTCTGCAGGGTCTGGAAACAGGAGCGGGGTACAGTAAGTATACTTTTTTTTTTTCTTTTTTTTTTCAGCGGCGCTGCAAATGGGGGGCGTGACTGACCACGCCCCATGTTAAGCCACGCCCCTAACTTTTGCCCGGGGCGCCGCAAGGGCAAGAACCGGCCCTGATTGTCACCAACCTGCGTAGTAAGAAACAGAACGCATCCATTACTGCATCGGCATCAACGGTAGCACAGGGAATAGTGGCAACAGTTTTGGGGGGCGGGTTTATGAGAAGCAGTGAAAAGTGAGTCAGTGGAGAAGTTGCCCATTGCAACCAATAAGTGTTGAGGTAACATTTATCAAGTGCATTCTATAAAATTATATGTAGCAGCTGATTGGTTGCCATGGGCAACTTCTCCACTCACCCACCTCTCCACACTTTTCACTGCTTAATGAATAGACCCCAAAATAGTAGATGTAATAAAATATAAATGTTTATAGATATCCCTATAAATAGGGTAAGGGGTCTATTTACTAAGATTAAGTACCAGACAATCAGCTCCTAACTGCATTCCCACAGGCTGTGTTGCAATTAGGGGATTCCCTTCCCCTTCCGGGCTTGCTCTAGATCCCATACAGCGCCATATCTACCCCCACCATCTTTTTTCTAATTTGTGTTTGAAAAAAGACAGTTAGGAGCCAATTGTCTGGTACTTTATCTCCATCTATGGCTTAGTAAATAGACCCCTAATACCCCTTTTACACTCGCATGAAAATCCCAGGATATTGCACGTGAACGCGCATCATCCCGGGATTTTTCTCAGTGTGAAAGGGTACAGGGACAATTTCCCGGGTCGAGCATCCAGGGATTTCAACCCAGGTCTCGACCAGGGTTGAATCCGGGACCGTCCCGGGAAGCTGTGTAGTGTGAAAGGGCCCGTCCCGGTATTCACTACCTGGGACTGTTAAAAGCCCTCGGATTGGAGCTTTCTTGGGCTTGTCATCCATTGTCAGCAGCCCGGCTGCCCTCACCAAGCTCTCCCCTCGCAGGCTCCGGGGATACGGTGCGGCAAGGCCCGGCGATTTAGCTCCTAGTCTCCATTCTGGTGTAAACCGCGTGCGGCAGGCAGGGGTTCCCGGGGCGGGGTGCGATGTGCTGCATTACCCCGGGCTGTACGCGCCGAGTGTCCGGGACGTGTGCCCCCGGGTGCCCGGTATCTGGCAGCCGTGGGGTCAGCTGGGAACGGAGGTGGGGGGCAGCCGGAGGGAGTGCTCGGTGCCCACTGCTAGCAGGAGGGGGGACCTGCCCTGTGCATGCCGCAGCCTCCCCCTCATTGTCTCCGTGCGGTGCTGCTGGGCATGCCTTCGATGCCTCATATGCCGCATCCCCGGTGCCTCATCCCTGGCAGCCCCGTACGCCCCATCCCCGAGAGCTCTGGCCGCTGTGAGGGGTGGCTGCAGGCATGTGGGCTGTATGTGACACTGAGCATATATACAGTGTTGCTGCATGCTGTATGGTTATAGTGCATGTTGCAGGGATATCCCGGGATCAGTGTAAATGGGGCTGTCCCGGGTCGATCCCAGATCTTAGTGCAGTGTGAAAGGGGTCAGTCCCGGTAATGCATCCTGGGGGGCATCCCGGGAGTGACCCGGGTGTGCGAGTGTAAAAGGGGTATTAGTTAGGTACAGTAAACAAACACATCAACAGAAAAGACACAACGTATAGGGGGAATTCAATTGAATGCGACTTTGAGCAATTCAATTAGCTGTGCTGTAAACCAGTTACTAGAGGATTTCTGCTCGCACCCTCCCGAGGTGCGATCAGAAATCCGACTAAACTAGTGCCGCAATGCTAGTGGCCGGCTTACCGCATGCGCTAACAGCTTAGCGCCCACCACTTAAGTCGGAAAATGCAGTTTACCACGACTCAGTTAAGGGCATTAGTTACAATAAACTACCGCTCCCGACTTAAGTGCCGGACACGATGCAGACATTTGAATAGCTCCAGGCACTCATCCCCAGAACTAAACAACATTGCATTCAATAGACTTTCCCCCACTGTTAGGTGAAAAGATCATAAATGCCAACATATATTATATGTCTGATCTCAGCCCAATTAGGACTAATTCAATGTTTCGCTAAAAACAGTTGGACCATAATCATAAATCATAGATTAGTCAGGTAGCTTTCCAGGAACAGCAAGTAATTGTATTCAATCACAATGTTGTGTTTTGAGTCCCTTACATAGTTTAAACAGATCAAACAACTGATCCTAATGTATGCAAACAATATTGTTATACATGTAAGGGCTATGGTAACATACCCAGAGATACAAATTAGGTTGTCAAAACAAAAGAAACTAAATATATTTTGATCACAAAGGTTTTAACAGAACCACAATTCAATCATGTTTGCTGAGGGTTAAGAAGCTTACACACCTGCAGTTAATGATGCATTAGCGTTAATGTCATACAATCATTTATATCACGGGGGGGTGGGGGGGGGAGCGTGCAAGCATAGAATGCCGTGACAATTATGCTCCGGTAAATTTAGTGACGTTTATGCTCGCAGAATCATATATTTCCCCGACAGTGCGGTAACAGTTATGCTTCAAAATATGCAGCAACGTATGTGTTCCCATAGGGACATATTCATCTGTGCGCTTCTTTTTCAAAAACCCTGCGGCGCGTGGTTGTGAGAAAATGAGGCAAGAGTTTTCTCCTATTTAATTGAAGGTGAAAAAATGAGCCGGGAGGTTTTTCCTATTTAATTGAAGGTGAGAAAATGAGCAGTGGTGATTTACATCTTTTTTTCTCGCAGCACCAGAGCCAGCCTAATTTTTCCTAAAATCATTATTTTTTAAGAAAAATAATCATGACTTGCTCTGGAACCCCTACCCCCACCTCCCCCCCTCCCCCCATGACTAATTAAGCAACTGTGAGTTTCCAATAAGTTTAATTAGGCCTTAATTACTCACCTTCTAAAGCGGTGCCTTCTTCCTCTGGATCCCAACGGGCTGGACTGTGTAATATGTGTGGGAGACCCCAGTGAACCCCTGTCAGGTGTGTGACACCCCCAAGTGTGTCCGAAGGCAGCAACAGAGAGAACTACATTTCCCAGCAGCCACCTCCCCACCCAGCATCCTCCTCCGCAATGGAAAGATGGAGGGGAGATGACTAGGAGCCACAGAGACCACTTGAGCGTCCGGAACACAGAGAGGGTCGATCCTATTAGCTGCGATGATATCGCGGGTGCAAATCATCGCAGCAGCACTCTACGGCAGCCGGAATTCGCACAAAAGTGCTCTCAGCCCCACGGAACTCCAAACAGTTGTGTGCAAGTTCGGGCTAAAACCAGCCTGCAAAAGGGTGCAAGGTCGGGTGCTGTTGCCGGTGTTTAAACCAGAACTAGGGAAACATCTCCACTTCCAAAAACCCGCATTTTAGTAAATAAACCCTTCAGTGTCAAACCATAGAAATCGAAACTTACAATGAGTGCATATAGTGCAAGACAGGAGTGGGGAAACTTTGGACCTCCAGCTGTAGTTAAACTACACATACCAGCATGCCCTGCTACAGTTTTGCTATTTGGCCATGCTAAAACGGTTGCAGGGTATGCTGAGATGTGTAGTTCAACAATAGCTGGAGGGCCGAAAGGTTCCCCATCCCTGGTGTAAGGTGTCACTATCCAACAGAATAAAAGTATAGTGCTAGGATAACAAACATTACCCCCACTCCACCCACACACACACACACACACACACACACACACACACACACACACACACACACACACACACACACACACGTACTGGTCATTAAAATTCACTGTAATTAAAAACCTAATTGACTGTTGCCTCTTTTACAATGCCATATTTTGGACCTTGCTCTGCAATCATATCTGTATAATTTGTCTGAAAGATTCTACTTCTATAATCCATAACAACGTACAGAAAAATATTAAATTAAACCAAAAATAAATATTTTATATATATATAATTTTTTTTCTAAAGTACACTGACATACAGGTAAGACAAATATAGCAGACTGCATTATGTAAATTGCTACCAACTTGCAAATAAATATTTGACACCTACAGTTGACTGGGACGACCAAGAGGTTCTTATCTGCCGTCACATTCTCTGTTTGTATGTTGCATGTATAGGCCACACATCCTATACAGAAGTGGTGTTATACTGGGATCCGGTCTGAAGATCGACAGTGTCTAGGTCGACAATGCTTAGGTCGACCACTATAGGTCGACAGTCACTAGGTCGACATGGATGGAAGGTCGACAGGGTTTCTAGGTCGACATGTGCTAGGTCGACAGGTCTAAAGGTCGACATGAGTTTTTCACATTTTTTTTCTTTTTTTAAATTTTTTAATACTTAACGATCCACGTGGACTACGATTGGAACGGTAAAGTGTGCCGAGCAAAGCGGTAGCGGAGCGAAGGCACCATGCCCGAAGCATGGCGAGCGAAGCGAGCCATGCGAGGGGACGCGGTGCACTAATTTGGGATCCCGGTCACTCTACGAAGAAAACGACACAAAAAAAAAAAAATCCTCATGTCGACCTTTAGACCTGTCGACCTAGCACATGTCGACCTAGAAACCCTGTCGACCTTCCATCCATGTCGACCTAGTGACTGTCGACCTATAGTGGTCGACCTAGACACTGTCGATTTGATGAACCACACCCGTTATACTGTGGTTTACATTGTCATCACATTGTACTGTAACACATCAGAAACCTGAAAGCATGTGCAGAGGGTACATAGTGTGTATGTAATGTGACGGGGAGTGTGTTCTGTTATGTGCGGTTATGTAACGTGTTTGTGTAGCGGAGCATATTCTCCTGCCTTTCCCCTTGCAGGCACTGGAGAAACAGCAAGCAGTAGAACCAGAGAGAAAATCAATGAGAAGCTAAGGAAAGAAAAGCCTTGGCACAGAGTACATGTGCAGAGAGAACACTGGTGGCAGAGACAGAATAGCGATGGCCATTACCCATCTGTGAGAGCTGTCACAATCAGGGAGCCTCCGTCTACAATGCCAGGACAAACCCTGCTTTGCCTGGTGTGGGAACAGAATATTTAAAACAAGTTGTTATAACCGCAGACACTAATTGTTTCATTTGAAATTCAAGTAAGGTTCTTCCTGTGAGCGGTTACCGGCAACACTGTTTCTGTATAAATAAAAGCACAACCTGCTGTTCACAAGTGTGTTCTGGTTATCGTGAGCTGTCTGAGCCGCTACTGTAACTGTGACATATGCACAACAAAATATGCACACTGCTCGATCTGTCTCCATGAAGACGCCACAGTGTAAGGTAGACACGGAACAGAATGCATCTTGTGTATACATACACTACTTCCAATATATGTGGTCATGAAACATACGGAGGTGCTGGGCTTCCCCCAAGTTCTTCCTTTAAAACAGCCTAGCGTGGATAGATCGATAGAATAGATAGAATAGATAGATAGATAGATAGAACGTTTCACACGTCCTCTTCTGTAGACTACTATAAGTCATACTACTCTACAAATACAAATGTTTGTGCAGAACTATAAAATGACCGTGGGGCTCGGAGGCAGTAGGGCATTTACAAAGTGCCTAAGCATCCGTTAGGGACCCAGTGTTAGTAGATCATATTAGGAATTAACTACATCCCATCTGAACCCCATTAAAGTCTATGGAAATTGACCATATGGGACAATAGCTTCCTATTTTTCCCAGCGGTTAAGCCCCTCCTACGCTGTGTGTGCAGCTATGAGAGGGGGTGATAGTACCAAGGCCTGGTGTTACTCTCTGTGTCCCTGGAGATGACAGTGCAGCAGTTCCCTTAACATTTCCCCTCTATAGCTGATGACATAGGATGGAAACGCATATACATATATATCATATGATCTACAACTGAACAGAACAGAGAATGCAAAGTACTATAAAGTAACATCCAGATTGGCGCATACTTTTAGGAGTTCTCCATAAGCAATCCTTACACATACACCATCAAAAATCTAAATACATTTAATATATACATATGTGTAAAGGTGAGCGTGCACGCCAATTATCACTATCCCTATATACCAGATACAACACATTTACATGAGTATACAAATCTCCAGAACCATCCAGAATGGGGGAAGGGCGCATAGAACCCTACACTGCACCATGTCATTTCCTGGGCTGCTCTAATGTTCCTGAGTTTTGGGCACAGTTTTCGCGGTACACTTATATGGTGTCCATGTCAACCTATGTCGACACATACAAAAACCCAATGAAAAACACATGTCGGTATTTTGACCTTGTCGGTATTTTAAATGTCGTATTTTGTCCATGTCGGGATTTTGACTGTCGATCAATTACTGTCGGGATTTTGATTGGAGGTATTTCATAGCGATCCAGCCTGGCCATAATGGATCGTAGGTTAAAGACCCTGAACTTCTCTATAAGTAATTATTAGGAACTCCCAAATGATATTATCAGTGAGCAGAAATGGCAGAATAGGATGAAAGTAGTATGGTGGGAACGCCCCAATTTATCAGCTACTGTACAGCCACTATTGTGGGTCATTTTAAAATGATATTTTTATATATAATGCTCATCTTTAAGGTCCTAAAACAAACCCCCAAAAAAGTGATTTTAATAAAATAGTACACCCAACCAATCAGTTCTTAGATACACTCTCTAGTGGAGTGTATTCAAGTTTACTTAGGCTGAACAGTAAACGCCATTCATACGGCTTCAGAGAGTGGAGCGGTTTGAGGACAAATGCCCCATCACTGTGCCGCAGCCAGGCAAAGCGAGTTCTGCATAGTGAACCAGCCAGAACATTGGTTTATTTGGTTTAGGTAATCTGATAGCATTTATATTAGGAATTATTGTAGATTGGTACGATTTCTAATACTGCAAAGCATAAGAAATGTTTAAAAAGCTTAATATAGTCTTAAAAATCATGCAAAAACATAAAATATACAAATCTTCAGTGAAAAACAGGATTTGACAAAATGGCTACAACTTAAAGATACAATTCATAAATACATAGCCCTATTATGAAAAACATGTGCATGATTCAAAGCAAAAATAAGAAATGGAAAAACATTTATTTTTCCAAATAAAGCCAGCTAAGTGTGAATGTGAACATGAACAGGGGAGGCGGTCGTTAGGTCGACAAGCATTAGGTCGACATACATTGTGGCGACCACTGAAGGTGGACATGGCCACTAGGTGGACACGCAAAAAGGCCGACATGAGTTTTTCACAATTTTTTTTCATTTTTTCATACTTAATGATCCACATGGACTACAATTGGGTGGGAACGGTAACCTGTGCAGAGCGCAGCGAGGCACCTTTCCCGAGGCGAGCCATGCGAGGCGACGCACTAATTGGGGTTCCCCGTCATTTTACAAAGAAAACGACACCAAAAATAGTCAAAAAACTCATGTCGACCTTTTTCCAGGTCGACCCAATGACCATGTCGAACTTCAGTGGTCGACCCAATGTATGTTGACCTAATGAACCACACCCCATAAACAGGCTTGAGGAAGTGAATGAAATCGACAACAGAATACAATTCATACATATAGTTGGGGATAGGAACTACTTACAGTATTGTCATAGATTAAAAAACAGAAATAAGAGCCAGTAAAATCTGTTACATCAGCAACATCTGTGTTCAACACTTTGAGAAGGTTGTAAACAGACATTCTTTTATCAGTGAATGTTCTCCAACCGCCACTGACAACAGGTGACAGCCACTAGAAGCAGACTCACACTCAATGATTCCTTTTTAAACAAACATTTGACAACTGAAACATAAAAACACAATTGCCTCTGCACTTGAAAGGATTTTCTCATTGACATACTTGTAAACATGGAGTCTCGTAGTAATTGTAGGAATGCCATAATCAGACAGTATCACATTTTTTCCAGTCCTATAGCACCCCAAATCAATTTTTTTTTTTAAAGAGTTAAGAGATGAAACACTGAAGCTCTAACGTCTTATCTGTCCAATCTGGCTGGTTGGAACCCAAAATCTGGTCATTGTATAGGAACAAATGACAATCAATCATCTGCTCCCAAACACTGGAAAACGGGCAAAAATGTTCCTTTAGACAAATTAGTGACCTCTAAATGACTTAAATTCATCTAACACCCCATTCAGATTGCCATTGCTGGGTCGCACCTGGGAATTGGATATGGGTCCTTCCCGGGTGCGACCTGGCATTGGACCTCTACAGTGTGAACGGGGTGGCTTCCCGACCCGGCAATATGCCGGGTCAGGTTGCCATTGGGGGAGGGGACCGTGGTGGCATCAGTGGCAGGTGCGGAGGCGGTGCTGGAGATGAGATTATCTCCGCACCGCCTCTCCCTACGCTGTGAATGGGTACCTGGTCGCATCAACCCGGGTAACCCGATCACACTGCGCATGACCCGGTAAAAACCCTTCTTAATTCCTGTGTTGAATTACCGGGTCGACACAAGTCGCTGTGCGGTGTGAACGGGTCACTGCTGAATACCCAGGTCGCCTGACCCGGTAATTCAACCCAGGAATTAAGAAGGGTTTTTACCGGGTCAGGCGACCTGGGAATTCAGCAGTGACCCGTTCACACCGCACAGCGACTTGTGTCGACCCGGCAAAATATCAGGTCGATACCGTGTTATTTGTGCAGTGTGAACGGGGTATCAATGACTGTTTTTGTCCATTTTCTGGCATTTTGCAGCAAATTTGTTGATTGCCATTTGGTCCCATAAATTACCAGATTTTTGTTCCAACCAGCCAGATTGGACCGATATATCTTTAGGTGGGTTCACTACGGCTGGCCGGCGGTCGGGCTCCTGGCGACCAGCATCCCGGCGCCGGGAGCCCGACCGCCGGCTTACCGACAGCGTGGCGAGCGCAAATGAGCCCCTTGCGGGCTCGCTGCGCTCGCCACGATGCGGGCACGGTGGCGCGCTACGCGCGCCACACTATTTTATTCTCCCTCTATGGGGGTCGTGGACCCCCACGAGGGAAAATAAGTGTCGGTATGCCGGTTGTCGGGCTCCCGGCGCCGGTATACTGAGCGCCGGGAGCCCGACCGCCGGCATACAGAAGACCACCCATCTTTAGGTATTGTATCCAGCTTTCAGACCTAGAACAATTTGATCACCCTTGTACTGTGGGTCTTGTCTGTTGTGTTTGGGCTGATGCTTAAACCTGGCCCAAGGCTTCTGTGCTGGTAAATTAAGGATCTTTGTCAGGAATAACTTGTTTTAGAGTTGAACTAGATCAAATGCATGTTAAGATTATAATTTCAGTGACGGAGTTGAAGTGCCTTGCCTGGACGCATTTCTTGCCTTTGAACGCCTTAAGTATGACGCATTCTCCTGTGTATCATCGCTTGTTTTATATGATTGTATTACGTTACTTGAATAGCTGTTTAGTTATCGTTACACTTCATTTGTATGGGATTAATGCACTGTTATGGTTTTCAGTCTAAATACTCTATAAACAAACAATAAAATGGTTATACTTCAGATTTGAGCTTGGACTAAATGTTATAAAGGAATACTACAACTGTTACTAAATATTACTTTTTGATCTTGGTTATCATAACCCATACAATATTAAGGCTACATTGATCCTTTTGGAAAGAAAGTAGTGTCTTGTTAAAGAACAGCAGATAACTACGACCAAAGCACCCTTATTATCTCCCTTAAACAGTCGTCATTACCTGGAACTCTATTTAAGGTCTCGTCCAGTGGCCCAAAGGTAAATGTATTACAGAAGCAAGCAACATTGCTAGAAGTGGATATTGCACATCTGGGTATGACCAGACTGCTGTGTGAAACGGTAACTGAGAATGCTTGGTTTTGTAGTTCGACAGTAGATCAATAGCTACAGGCAAGGGCATAGCTATAGGGGGTGCCACTGCACTGCAATGGGGCCCAGAGACTAAGGGGGTCCTGGACCAAGATTATATTGCATACCAATTTCCTGGATGTGCCTGGTAACCTGTTGCCCAGCCTGAATGGGGTGACATTCTATTTTCAGTGAGAGGTGTGTGTAGTGGATGCTATACGGGTAAGGGGGCACTGTAATGTGGCATAATGTGAAATGCTCATTGTAATGTGGCATAATGTGTACTGGGGATACTATGTCGTAATGTGAATTGGGGGTACTGTGTGGCATAATGTGCTTGCAGCCCTACAATGTGACATCATGTGAAACAGGGAACTACTATGGTCCATAAAATAAAATAGGGCACTACTATGGGGCCTATAAAATTTGAGGGCGTTATTATGGGGAATAAAATTAACTGCATGGGAGAGGTTTACGATAAAACAGGGGTGAGCAATAAGCATCCAACCAGCTGCTAGAAGCATTGTGATAGCAGGGTACCTTCAAAATGTTGCTATTGGGCCCACAAAGTTCTGGCGATGGCCCTGGCTAATTCTGCAACATTCTACAATCCCCAGAAACAAATGTATTAAATAAAGCAGTGGTTCCCAAACTTTCTTGAATCACGGTGACCTGGAGTATCAGCGTTTTCTTCACAGCACCCCAAAGATAAAAGATTTTTATTGATTAATTCTGGAAAAAAAATCTTATAATGAAAGTACATTGTGCCTACCTGCCATCCTTACATACCTCCCAACATAACCTATCCCAGGAGGGACAGAATGTTCTGCTCCAGGACTTCCCTCTTATTTTATGACTGTCATCCCCTGTGGTGAAACACCTTTCTTATCAATTAACCTGTTTAGCACAGGTGAAGGCAATCATAAATGAAGAGCGAAGTCCAGGAACAGAGCAGTGTGTCCCTCCTGGAACAGGTCATATTTGGAGGTATGGGTCCTTAGGTTCAGTTATTTTGACCGTAAATAATTTGATTTGGTCCCTGGCCACCAACCCAAGGCGCCCCTACAAGAGATTTGCGGCACCCGTGAGTGCCTATGCACACAGTTTGGGAACCTCTGACATAGAGAGGCACAGTGTAACAGGTGAGGCAGTAGTAATAAATCCCTGAGAATTGTAAATAAACCTGACTTTTTTTTACTACAAGGTACATTCCTAGTGTTAAAAGCAGAACACATTTTCCTCCAATGATAGTCTATTGCTGGCACTGTACCCTGACACAGCAGCACCAAGTAAACTATACCTCCCAACATGACCCTCTCCAGGAGGGAAAAAACGCTCTGCTCCAGGACTTCCCTCTTACTGTATGATTGCCATCACCTGTGGTGAAACACCTTTCTTATCCATTAACCTGTTCAACACAGGTGCCGGCAATCATACTGTAAGAGGGAAGTCCAGGAGCAGAGCATTGTGTCCCTCCTGGACAGGGTCATGTTGGGAGGTATGAGTAATCTGTGTATGCATGTGCAGAGCCGAGGTTTATTTTACAAAGCCGTCTTGTAACATTTTCATACCAATGTGTATATGGGTGTAGAGAGCACAATTACCCAATCACCAGGCAAAATGTGGTTACACAGTCATCGTTAAACAACTCTACCTTTGCTTGGTTCAAACATATGTGATATAAAACTTTAATGCCAAGGCTTTCACTGTGACGGTCTTAAGCTGTGTACACAAGACCGTTGGAAAAAAATGGTAGTTATAGCAGGGACACAACCCGATGCTTTGTATAAAGTTTGTATATAAAGCTTTTATAGAATGTACATTGATGGGTATTCCCATAGAACTCCAATTTATTTTTGCAGCGTCGCTTCTGAATGCTGTAGGCAACATCGAAATGGGACATGAAATACCGTAAGATGCAGCCCACATTAATCAGAAACGTGTACAGATCCATTTAAACTAAATTTCTCTGACGTCCTAAGTGGATGCTGGGGACTCCGTCAGGACCATGGGGAATAGCGGCTCCGCAGGAGACAGGGCACAAAACTAAAGCTTTAGGATCAGGTGGTGTGTACTGGCTCCTCCCCCTATGACCCCCCTCCAAGCCTCAGTTAGGTTTTTGTGCCCGTCCGAGCAGGGTGCAATCTAGGTGGCTCTCTTAAGGAGCTGCTTAGAAAAAGTTTTAGGTTTCTTATTTTCAGTGAGTCCTGCTGGCAACAGGCTCACTGCATCGAGGGAATTAGGGGAGAGAAGTTCAACTCACCTGCGTGCAGGATGGATTGGCTTCTTAGGCTACTGGACACCATTAGCTCCAGAGGGAGTCGGAACACAGGTCTCACCCTGGGGTTCGTCCCGGAGCCGCGCCGCCGACCCCCCTTGCAGATGCTGAAGATTGAAGGTCCAGAAACCGGCGGCAGAAGGCTTTTCAGTCTTCATGAAGGTAGCGCACAGCACTGCAGCTGTGCGCCATTGTTGTCACACACTTCACACCAACGGTCACGGAGGGTGCAGGGCGTTGCTGGGGGCGCCCTGGGCAGCAATGTATAATACCTTATTCTGGCTAAAAATACATCACATATAGCCCCTGGAGGCTATATTGATGTATTTAACCCCTGCCAGGTCTCAGAAAAACGGGAGAAGAAGCCCGCCGAAAAGGGGGCGGGGCCTATTCTCCTCAGCACACAGCGCCATTTTCCCTCACAGAAATGCTGGTGGGAAGGCTCCCAGGCTCTCCCCTGCACTGCACTACAGAAACAGGGTTAAAACAGAGAGGGGGGCACTTATTTGGCGATATGTATATATATATTAAAATGCTATAAGGGAAAAACACTTATATAAAGGTTGTCCCTGTATAATATAGCGTTTTTGGTGTGTGCTGGCAAACTCTCCCTCTGTCTCCCCAAAGGGCTAGTGGGGTCCTGTCCTCTATCAGAGCATTCCCTGTGTGTGTGCTGTGTGTCGGTACTTGTGTGTCGACATGTATGAGGACGATGTTGGTGAGGAGGCGGAGCAATTGCCGGTAATGGTGATGTCACTCTCTAGGGAGTCGACACCGGAATGGATGGCTTATTTAAGGAATTACGTGATAATGTCAACACGCTGCAAGGTCGGTTGACGACATGAGACGGCCGGCAAACCAATTAGTACCTGTCCAGGCGTCTAAAACACCGTCAGGGGCGTTAAAACGTCCTTTTACCTCAGTCGGTCGACACAGACACAGACACGGACACTGACTCCAGTGTCGACGGTGAAGAAACAAACGTATTTTCCTTTAGGGCCACACGTTACTTGTTAAGGGCAATGAAGGAGATGTTACATATTTCTGATACTACAAGTACCACAAAAAAGGGTATTATGTGGAGTGTGAAAAAACTACATGTGGTTTTTTCTGAATCAGATAAATTAAATGAAGTGTGTGATGATGCGTGGGTTTCCCCCGATAGAAAATTATTGGCGGTATACCCTTTCCCGCTAGAAGTTATGGCGCGTTGGGAAACACACCTTAGGGTGGATAAGGCGCTCACACGCTTATCAAAACAAGTGGCGTTACCGTCTCCAGATACGGACGCCCTCAAGGAGCCAACTGATAGGAGGTTGGAAAATATCCTAAAAAGTATATACACACATACTGGTGTTATACTGCGACCAGCGATCGCCTCAGCCTGGATGGGCAGCGCTGGGGTGGCTTGGTCGGATTCCCTGACTGGAAATATTGATACCCTTGACAGGGACAGTATTTTATTGACTATAGAGCATTTAAAAGATGCATTTCTATATATGCGAAACTCTGGCATCAAGAGTAAGTGCGATGTCCATATCTGCCAGACGATGTTTATGGACACGACAGTGGTCAGGTGATGCAGATTCCAAACGGCACATGGAAGTATTGCCGTATAAAGGGGAGGAGTTATTTGGGGTCGGTCCATCGGACCTGGTGGCCACGGCAACAGCTAGAAAATCCACCTTTTTTACCCCAAGTCACATCTCAGCAGAAAAAGACATAGTCTTTTCAGCCTCAGTCCTTTCGTCCCCATAATATCTGCCCAGGGATAGAGGTAAGGGAAGAAGACTGCAGCAGGCAGCCCATTCCCAGGAACAGAAGCCTTCCACCGCTTCTGCCAAGTCTTCAGCATGACGCTGGGGCCGTACAAACAGGTGCGGTGGGGGGTCGTCTCAAGAGTTTCAGCACGCAGTGGGCTCACTCGCAAGTGGACCCCTGGATCCTACAAGTAGTATCCCAGGGGTACAGATTGGAAATTCGAGACGTCTCCCCCTCGCAGGTTCCTGAAGTTTGCTTTACCAACGTCTACCTCCGACAGGGAGGCAGTATTGGAAACAATTCACAAGCTGTATTCCCAGCAGGTGATAATTAAAGTACCCCTCCTACAACAAGTAAAGGGGTATTATTCCACACTATATTGTGGTACTGAAGCCAGACGGCTCGGTGAGACCTATTCTAAATGGAGTCACTCAGAGCAGTGATAGCGAACCAGGAAGAAGGGGACTATATGGTGTCCCTGGACATCAAGGATGCTTACCTCCATGTCCAAATTTGCCCTTCTCACAAAGGGTACCTCAGGTTCGTGGTACAAAACTGTCACTATCAGTTTCAGACGCTGCCGTTTGGATTGTCCACGGCACCCCGGGTCTTTACCAAGGTAATGGCCGAAATGATGATTCTTCTTCAAAGATAAGGCGTCTTAATTATTCCTTACTTGGACGATCTCCTGATAAGGGCAAGGTCCAGAGAACAGTTGGAGGTCTGAGTAGCACTATCTCAAGTAGTTCTACGACAGCACGGGTGGATTCTAAATATTCCAAAATCGCAGCTGTCTCCGACGACACGTCTGCTGTCCCTAGGGATGATTCTGGACACAGTCCAGAAAAAGGTGTTTCTCCCGGAGGAGAAAGCCAGGGAGTTATCCGAGCTAGTCAGGAACCTCCAAAAACCAGGAAAAGTGTCAGTGCATCATTGCACAAGGGTCCTGGGAAAAATGGTGGCTTCTTACGAAGCGATTCCATTCGGCAGATTTCACGCAAAAACTTTTCAGTGGGATCTGCTGGACAAATGGTCCGGATCGCATCTTCAGATGCATCAGCGGATAACCCTGTCTCCAAGGACAAGGGTGTCTCTTCTGTGGTGGCTGCAGAGTGCTCATCTACTAAAGGGCCACAGTTATGCATTCAGGACTGGGTCCTGGTGACCACGGATTCCAGCTTGAAAGGCTGGGGAGCAGTCACACAGGGAAAAAATTTCCAGGGAGTGTGATCAAGTCTGGGGACTTCTCTCCGCATAAATATACTGGAGCTAAGAGCAATTTACAATGCTCTAAGCTTAGCAAGACCTCTGCTTCAAGGTCAGCCGGTATTGATCCAGTGGGACAACATCACGGCAGTCGCCCACGTAAACAGACAGGGCGGCACAAGAAGCAGGAGGACAATGGCAGAAACTGCAAGGATTCTTCGCTGGGCGGAAAATCATGTGATAGCACTGTCAGCAGTTTTCATTCCGGGAGTGGACAACTGGGAAGCAGACTTCCTCAGCACGACCTCCACCCGGGAGAGTGGGGACTTCATCGAGAAGTTTTTTCCACATGATTGTGCACCGTTGGGAAAGACCAAAGGTGGACATGATGGCGTCCCGCCTGAACAAAAAACTGGACAGGTATTGCGCCAGGTCAAGAGACCCTCAGGCAATAGCTGTGGACGTTCTGGTAACACCATGGGTGTACCAGTCGGTGTATGTGTTCCCTCCTCTGCTTCTCATACCAAAGGTACTGAGAATTATAAGACGTAGAGGAGTAAGAACTATACTCGTGGCTCCGGATGGGCCAAGAAGGACTTGGTACCCGGAACTTCAAGAGATGCTCACAGAGGACTCAGGGCCTCTGCCGATAAGAAGGGACTTGCTTCAGCAAGTACCATGTCTGTTCCAAGACTTACCGCGGCTGCGTTTGACGGCATGGCGGTTGAACGCCGGATCCTAAGGGAAAAAGGCATTCCGGAAGAGGTCATTCCTACCCTGGTCAAAGCCAGGAAGGAGGTGACCGCACAACATTATCACCACATGTGGCGAAAATATGTTGCGTGGTGTGAGGCCAGGAAGGCCCCACGAAGAAATTTCAACTCGGTCGATTCCTGCATTTCCTGCAAACAGGAGTGTCTATGGGCCTCAAATTGGGGTCCATTAAGGTTCAAATTTCGGCCCTGTCGATTTTCTTCCAGAAAGAATTGGCTTCAGTTCCTGAAGTCCAGAAATTTGACAAGGGAGTACTGCATATACAACCCCCTTTTGTGCCTCCAGTGGCACTGTGGGATCTCAACGTAGTCCTGGGATTCCTCAAATCACGTTGGTTTAAACCGCTCAAATCTGTGGATTTGAAATATCTCACATGGAAAGTGACCATGATGTTGGCCCTGGCCTCGGCCAGGCGAGTGTCAGAATTGGCGGCTTTGTCTCACAAAAGCCCATATCTGATTGTCCATTCGGACAGGGCAGAGCTGCGGACTCGTCCCCAGTTTCTCCCTAAGGTGGTGTCAGCGTTTCATCTGAACCAGCTTATTGTGGTACCTGCGGCTACTAGAGACTTGGAGGACTCCAAGTTGCTAGATGTTGTCAGGGACCTGAAAATATAGATTTCCAGGACGGCTGGAGTCAGGAAAACTGACTTGCTGTTATCCTGTATGCACCCAAAAAACTGGGTGCTCTTGCTTCTAAGCAGACGATTGCTAGTTGAATGTGTAGTACAATTCAGCTTGCACATTCTGTGGCAGGACTGCCACAGCCAAAATATATAAATGCCCATTCCACAAGGAAGGTGGGCTCATCTTGGGCGACTGCCCGAGGGGTCTCGGCTTTACAACTTTGCCGAGCTGCTACTTGGTCAGGGGCACACCCTGGCTGAGGAGGACCTGGAGTTCTCTCACTCGGTGCTGCAGAGTCATCCGCACTCTCCCGCCCGTTTGGGAGCTTTGGTATAATCCCCATGGTCCTGACGGAGTCCCCAGCATCCACTTAGGACGTCAGAGAAAATAAGATTTTACTTACCGATAAATTTATTTCTCGTAGTCCGTAGTGGATGCTGGGCGCCCATCCCAAGTGCGGATTGTCTGCAATACTTGTACATAGTTATTGTTACAAAAAAAAAAATCGGGTTATTATTGTTGTGAGCCATCTTTTCAGAGGCTCCGCTGTTATCATGCTGTTAACTGGGTTCAGATCACAGGTTGTACAGTGTGATTGGTGTGGCTGGTATGAGTCTTACCCGGGATTCAAAATCCTTCCTTATTGTGTACGCTCGTCCGGGCACAGTATCCTGACTGAGGCTTGGAGGAGGGTCATAGGGGGAGGAGCCAGTACACACCACCTGATCCTAAAGCTTTAGTTTTGTGCCCTGTCTCCTGCGGAGCCGCTATTCCCCATGGTCCTGACGGAGTCCCTAGCATCCACTACGGACTACGAGAAATAGATTTATCGGTAAGTAAAATCTTATTTTAATTGGCTTTCAGATTATAAATTCAAATATGCTTGTAAATTAGGTGGCCTTTTGAAACGTTTGCATGATAGTCTACACAATATATTATACAAATACAGCTGCGAAAATACAAATAAATAATAATAAATCTGTAATACAGGTGGTTCGGTGTTTAATACCGGCGATTGGATTGCCGGAGGTCACATGATTGACACTAGCAAACTGACATTGAAGATCCCAACTGTGGATGAGATAAGTACTGTTAACTCTCCTCCCCCCCCTTCCCCTCTTATAACCATAGCCGCCTGGGGGTGTTGGCTACGTGGGAGGGTATGGCTAAACAATCCCCTAGTGCAGGCATTTCCAACCACGGTCCTCAAGGCACACCAACAGTGCAGGTTTTAGTGATATCCAGGCTTGAGCACAGGTGACTTAATTAGTAGCTCAGTTATTTTGATTTAACCATCTGTGCTGCAGCCTGGATATCACTAAAACCTGCACTGTTGGCGTGCCTTGAGGACCGTGGTTGGGAATACCTGCCCTAGTGCCTAGCCCTAACCCCCTCTAGTGCCTAACCTTCACCCTCAAAGACCCCACCCCCCGGAGTCCTAACTGCAGCAATGCCTGATTTCACAAACCTGGGATAGATCTTATATGTGAATTTTGAAATAAACTGTGCACTCTGATACACCATGAACGCTCCAAGCTGTATTCTGCATAATAGGGAATGTTAGTGGAACATATTGTCATTTCTTTTTAGCTGGCCAACTGCGACAACATTTTTCCCATCTGGTCAGTCCTACACTAGAAATCTTGTTATTAAGGCTCATGCTTACAAGTATTGTAATATTATTCTGTATGGAATTTAATATGTGCATCTAGATTTCCGGGCTGCACAACTCACAATTTAGCGTAACCGGCAACATGCCCAAATAATGGCTTTCTTACAAGAATATGTTCACATGCCGCCGGATTATTCTGTAATCCCAATTTCACGGACAAAAGAAAAAAGGTGATTTCCATCCGACTCAGATTTGTTTGGAGATAAGGACAGATGCACATGTTTGCCAAATATAAACGCACTCACTTTTGTGTTCAACTCAGGCTATTGATCTGCATATCTTCATTGGTTAGATTTAACCATTGAACCAGCCATAGTGACCAAATCAGAGAACAGTAACGGTAAGGCTACAATAAACTACAAAAATCTAGCGCCACCTATGTTTTTTAGGTATCCGTCTTTGGTGAAGAACCTAGTGCCGCCTATCTTTGTTAATGTAAGAATAGATGCACAAAGTTAATGAAGGACTAAAATTCAAAGAGACTCCCTAAAGATGAATGCCCTTCTCTCACCCAGCAACAATGACGGAAAATATTTAGTATTTCACATCATTTGCTTTTTGGGTATGTCCATTTAAGTTTATAGGGGCAGATGTATTAAGCCTGGAGAAGTGATAAAGCAGTTATAAGTGCAAGGTGATAACGCAGCAGCCAATCAGCTCCAATATGTAAATTGACAGTTAGGAGCTGATTGGCTGGTGCATCACTTATCACTGCTTTATCCCTCCTCCAGGCTTAATACATCTGCTTCATAATGCCTGATCTGCAATAAATCTGGGCTTGTTTTAGGAAATGTAAACTTATCATGTTTCTCCTACAAACAGGTTGATATAATAAATTGCCCAAATTAAATATGAGTCACAAAGTCCCGACTCGTGTCCCATTTAAACAGATGAGGGATTTGGTCTCTCTGTGGGCTTACAGAAGGATAATGAAACGGACTGCAGAATACAAGATAATACACCGCTCAAGGTCACAATGAGTCAGAATTATATTCAGTACACTGGAAGCAATAAAACGGTGAAATAAAATAAAAAAGGTGCAGTATTTTTATTATACAAGACTAAAAAAGTTAGTAAGCCCTTGGCCTATGTATTTATTAGAATACTTTGACCTAAAATGTGATCTTATCTCATCCCAACTACTCATAATAGATAAAAAGACTCACGAATTGCACACACAAAAACAACACTGAACATTCACTTAACTAGAAAACGGATAAAAACGGGGACTTTCAGTTTAGAGTAGTGGTTTCCAGTTGCCGAACCACTTTAACTTAAGAATCGCGACCTGTTTCTTATGCAGGGCTTTCGGAATGGGTTTTGGTGTATCTTGGGGCATATTCACTGCTTACTACTGCTGTGATATGGGGTAATTAGCTCGGTAGAGGGGTGTATTGGTACAGTGTCTAGGTGATTAATCAGTATCCAAACACAGCTTTTCCGGTGACTGAATTAAATGGTGCTTAACGGTCAGCATAACCAAACAAGAAAATAATAAACAGCCTAGCACTTGTGTAAGGCACCTCACACTGGGCCTAATTCAGACCTGATCGCAGCAGCAAATTTGTTAGCAGTTGGGCAAAACCATGTGCACTGCAGGGGGGGGGGGGCGGCAGATATAACATGTGCAGAGAGAGATAGATTTGGGTGGGGTGTGTTCAATCTGCCATCTAAATTGCAGTGTAAAAATAAAGCAGCCAGTATTTAACCTGCACAGAAACAATATACCCCACCCAAATCTAACTCTCTCTGCAAATGTTATATCTGCCTCCCCTGCAGTGCACATGGTTTTGCCCAACTGCTAACAAACTTGCTGCTGCGATCAACTCAGAATTACCCCCTATATGGGCAGCTACTCTGCAACAAAGTCTCTCACTGTCTTGCCTGCTACCTGCAGGTTAACGCAGGCTCCAGCCTATCTTGGCAGGCTGCCATAGCTTCAAAAGTGCAGTTTATCCACAGAGCTTGGTAGCCCACCCTGCCACATTTAGGTCTGGACTGGCCTCCTGGCCTTCAGTAGCCTCCAAGCACACTCAGCTCTGACTGCAGTCCCACTTGGACTGTGTGTCCGCTCCAGCCCCACCTGGGCTCTATCCCACCAGGGTAACAGCCTTCACTGGCTGTAACAGTCTCACTCAGGGGGTCATTCCGAGCCGATTGCTCGCTAGAAACTTTTTGCAGAGCTGCGATCAGATAGTCGCCGCCTATGGGGAGTGTATTTTCACTTTGCAAGTGTGCGAACGCTTTTGCAGCCGACGGCACAAAGTTTTTTGCAGTTTCTGAGTAGCTCTGGACGACTTACTCAGCCGCTGCGATCACTTCAGACTTTTTGGTCCCGAAATTGACGTCAGACACCCGCCCTGCAAACGCCTGGACACGCCTGTGTTTTTCCAAACACTCCCAAAAAACGGTCAGTTGACACCCACAAACGCCTTCTTCCTGTCAATCTCCTTGTGATCGGCTGTGTGAATGGAGTCTTCATTAAATGCATCGCCCAGCACCGATCCTCTTTGTACCCGTTACGGTGCATACGCATGCGCAGTTTTGCCGCGTTTTAACCTGATCGCATCGCTGCAAAAAGTTGCTAGCGAGTGATCAACTCGGAATGACCCCGTCAGACACTCCAGCTGCAGCCATTAGGTGTGCGCAACACCTGCCTGTGCCGGCGGATCCCTCCTGCCCCACACAGAATGCGTGTCTCACTAATGCAATTTATATTCAGACTGCCACACAATACGGTTAGTTACAACTGCTCATTAAAATGCAATGTGTAATAGATATTTGTACAAAATTACAATATTGCTCTTTTTAGTTAGCAACATGTATTGATAATGCAGAAGGTGATTCTCTGCACTTCTGGACATGTGAATATGCATAGTGTGGGGGCATTTATGTGAGAAAGTCTAGACATCTGCCTCCTGCATCCTTACAGCCAATCACTGGCGGGATATCACAGTGCTCTAGTGGTGCTGCACTGGGGATCCGGTCTGAAGATCGACAGTGTCTAGGTCGACAATGTTTAGGTCGACCACACTATAGGTCGACAGTCACTAGGTCGACATGGTTTCTAGGTCGACATGTGCTAGGTCGACAGGTCTAAAGGTCGACATGAGTTTTTCACATTTTTTAACTTTTTTTGAATTTTTTCATACTTAACGATCCACGTGGACTACGATTGGAACGGTCAAGTGTGCCGAGCGAAGCGGTAGCAGAGCGAAGGCACCATGCGAGGGGACGTGGTGCACTAATTTGGGATCCCGGTCACTCTACGAAGAAAACGACACCAAAAAAAATAAAAAATCCTCATGTCGACCTTTAGACCTGTCGACCTAGCACATGTCGACCTAGAAACCCTGTCGACCTTCCATCCATGTCGACCTAGTGACTGTCGACCTATAGTGGTCGACCTAGACACTGTCGATTTGATGAACCACACCCGCTGCACTGAAGTATGGTTAGATATGTACCGTGTGATGGCATGTGTTGGCATTGCTCTCTGAAATAATTATCTGAGACCACCTCAAAGGAAATAAACATTTGAGTGATTTTGTAGTGAATATTTCAACTGCTTAGAGAGAGATATAACCCTGGGATGTTATTACCCAGAATGGCTACACCAATCCCTGCATTATGTGTCTAATTCAAGGTTGATTGCAAAATAACATTGTCCTCTGATGGGCAAAACCATGTGCACTGCAGGTGGGGCAGATGTAACATGTGCAGAGAGAGTTAGATTTGGGTGGGGTGTGTTCAAACTGAAATCTAAATTGCAGTGTAAAAATAAAGCAGCCAGTATTTACCCTGCACAGAAACAAAATAACCCACCCAAATCTAACTCTCTCTGCACATGTTATATCTGCCCCACCTTTAGTGCACATGGTTTTGCCCATTAGAGGAAAAATGTATTTTGCAATCAACCTTGAATTAGGCCCTATGTCCATTGTACATGTTACGTTCAGTATTTGTTTTTTTTTTCTTCTTCTTTCTGTAATACTAAACCTTGCGCTTTGTTTCTGTAAAGTGACAGGGTACTGATGGGGAAAAGTGCTATATGAATATTACTATTATGTAACATTTCACTTGCATTTGTTGTTGCACAATTATTGTAAATTCACTTTCTACTTGCTTGCTACTTCTCACATTGGTGGTCATTCCGAGTTGTTCGCTCGTTGCCGATTTTCACTATGCTGCGATTTGCTGCTAAATGCGCATGGTACGCAGCGCGCATGCGCTAAATTATTTAACTAAAAACTTAGTAGATTTGCTGGTGTTCATACGACGCTTTTCAGCCGCACTGCTGATCGGTGAATGATTGACAGGAAAGGGGCGTTTCTGGGAGGTAACTGAGCGTTTTCCCGAGAGTGTGCTAAAAACGCAGGCGTGTCAGGGAAAAACGCGGGAGTGTCTGGAGAAACAGGGGAGTGGCTGGCCGAACGCAGGGCGTGTTTGTGACGTCAAACCAGGAACTAAACGGACTGCGCTGATCGCAGTGTAGGAGTAGGTCTGGAGCTACTCAGAAACTGCTACGAATTTTCTATTCGCAATTCTGCTAATGTTTCGTTCGCTATTCTGCTAAGCCAAGATACACTCCCAGAGGGCGGCGGCCTAGCGTGTGCAATGCTGCTAAAAGCAGCTAGCGAGCGAACAACTCGGAATGAGGGCCATTGTTACAATCTTGCGTACTGAACCCGTCCAATAAAAAATTAGTAGCAAGAAGTATAAATATACATATGAATATTTTACACACACATAATATATTTACACACTATTTATCTTTCATCTATATCCTTCCTCTACGTAAAGATACAATTTCCTTACAATGCGCCAATACTCTAGGGCCAGTTTACCAGAATGTATATATCCAGCATGGTGGTTTTTTGTTTTTTTTAAGCAATTGGAGGAAACCGCCTCTCCTGAATAAACTCAGCGTTCATATAGAATTCTAACAGTAAATATTTCAACATTTATTTTTTACAGTTTCCCCTATTCCCATAGAGTCTTGTGAAACAAGCCGTCACTCCTGCACACAAAGGAAAAGAGGAGGCGGATTCAGCAGGAGTAGAAATGTAATTGCTAAAAGTTACTTCATGTTTTAATGTATCCATCTAGAAAAATCTGACGCTCCCTAGAGAGTAATTCTGGCTTCTATATGGATGGCAGTTTCAAACATTGCAAGAAGCCCAACTAAAAGCACAATTAAATGTTTAGTTAAGCAAGCACATTGTTTTGCAATGGAGACACGTATTTGGAATTAACACAGTATCTAGAGCACTTGGACTAATGGATTTGTGGACTCTGTTAAATAAACTAAACCTAACACAAACCTAGGCTTGGAGCCCGTTCACACTTGCAGGAAAACATGTGATTTGTAAATATACATATTGTAAAACATTCAAACATCAGGTTTTCTGCTGCTAAAATGCAGCGGGTACATATAAAGCAATACCGGAGGTAGGATTCAGACATTTACTAATTTAGATTCTAACAAAAATAAATATAGGTACAGTATTAACACATGCTTCAAATGTATTTATGAAGCAGGGATTAGGGATACATCCCCCATTCTTATAGAGGTGGGAATGATCTATTATCCCAATGGTGCTAATCCACCGAGTTTACACTGACACACTGCCAGAAAGTACAATGTAAAAACATTTCACTGTAATCATAGACACATAAGGAATACAGTTAAACAACTAAGAAGTTCTAAAGTATAACAGTAAAGTTTTGGGCAACTATGGGGGTCATTCCGAGTTTATCGTAGCTGTGCTAAATTATGCACAGCTACGATCAATCACACTGACATGCGGGGGGGGGGGGGGGGGGATGACCAGCGCAGGGCTAGTCCGCCCCGCATGTCGGTGCCACTGCCCCCCACCCCTCCCCGCAGAAGTGCAAAGGCATTGCACAGCGGTGATGCCTTTGCACTTCAAGAGTAGCTCCCAGCCAGCGCAGCTTTAGCGTGCTGGCCGGGAGCTACTCATCGCTCCCCAGCCCGCAGCGGCTGCGTGTGACGTCACGCAGCCGCTGCGACCTGCCCCACGTTTGGTCCGGCCGCACCTGCGTTGGCTGGACCGCTCCCACGAAATGGCAGCCAAACACCGCCGCTCCGCCCCCTCCCGCCCAGCAATCAGGCAGAGGCGATCGCAGCCCTGCTACGGCCGTCTGGCATGCCCCGGGGCACTACGGCGCCGGTGCATGCGCAGTAGGGACCCATTCGCTCGGCTGCGACAAAAAGCAGCCAGCGACCGGATCAGAATGACCCCCTATGGGTCCAGTCTCTATTACTCGTGTACCATATTTCAGGTACTCTAATTGCTTTGCATTATTGTAATGTCCATTTCCTTTCAATCACTAATAAAAAAAAGATCACCTTTTTTTTACACTTTGGTCAACTTTACATAGATTGTGAAGAATATACAATTGGGGAATCCAATAAATATTTTCACATTGGTGTACAGTTTGTATGCGCTCACTAGAATTCCCAAGGATAACATTACATCAATATTAACGGGATATTTTTAAACACTCCAACAATTTTGTCCGTTACCAATAATTATTTGCTGTTATATAACCCAAATTAGTCTGTATTATTTGCAAGTTTGCTCCGACATGGGTGTAGAGTTTACATGTACATACCAGATACCAGAGAGGTGGTATAATGTCTACACCAGTGGTTCCCACACTTTTTTGACTCATGGCGTCCTAGAGTATAAGAATTTTTTTTTAACGGCACCCCTAGGCGAAAAGTTTCTTATTGGGAAACTTAGAAAGAAATATTAAATTAAGTAAATTGTGTTTATATGTCATCCTTAGGTTCAGTTGTGTGGTGAGAGACAAGATTAGCTTCTGTTTGTCCACATATTTTATGATTGGCAGCCACTAGCACTGGTTTTGCCTATCACTTTGACCATAAATAACTTGATTTGGTCCTTGACCACCAACCTGCGGCACCCCAGGGTGTCAGGGCACACCGTTTGAGAACCCCTGGTCTATACTACAATAACATATCTTTGTAATACCGCATTTAACTGATCTACCCCCGATTATGACATAATTGCACACTGGGAGTATAAAAAGATTTGATCCCTGTGCTACTTTCCATCCATCGACACAATGGCTTTCCATTGACATTACAGTAAAGGAAACAGCTTTGCAGCAGCTTTTGCAGCAATTGGCTGCCGGATGACAAACAGAAGGTAAACCCATCTTGGCCTGGTTTTATAACTCTGTAAAAAAACATTTTGCTGGTGTTCTGACTTATTTGCTCTTTTGCGAGATAAAAGTTTCCCTTCAGCTTTTTTGTTGTCATTGTAATTTGTGTACTGGACCATTCATTATTAGTTATGTGAGGTCAGATTTTGCTTGTGCGCTCAACCGAATGTTTTAAATTACTAATATGGTTCTTGAGCTTTCCTGTGATGTTATGCAATTGTTATTTCCAGAAGTTGCTGTCTAGAATTATTTTGTTTCCCATAATGACATTTCTTCATGTTGGTACATTTTTGTTACAACGTATGTTGCTTACATTGATACAATATGGTTAACTACGTTTGTGCCCTCATTCACAACAGTTTTGAGACGTTTTACTAGTCATTTTCTTGCCTATACTGTTTATTTGAATTAATAATGACATTATCAGCAGGCGCTATTGTAAGCTTATATTTACTCTTTGACTAGGGAGTACTGTAGATTATAGGTCTAACACGGACCTAAAACGTTGCCTTACGCAAATAAACACATTTCTTGGTTAAGAATAAACTTTATAGCGGCGTGTCCTGTGCTCATCCTTTAAAGCAGGGATAGAGAACCTTTGGCCCTCCAGCTGTTGTTGAACTACACATCCCAGCATGCCCTGTAACAGTTTTAGCACGGTTGAATTGCAAAATTGTAGCAGGGCATGCTGGTATGTGTAGTTCAACAACAGCCGGAGGGCCAAAGGTTCCCCATCCCTGCTTTAAAGTTTTCATCTGGCACGTGACTGTTATATGGAGTTACCACCATAGGCTGCGGGAGGGAGAGGTTAGGGTTAGGCTTAGGGGTAGGATGAAAATACTTTTTTACCCAAACAATCGGTATGTACATTACGTATGTATATTTCTGAATTTATACATTAGCAGAGGACAGCGCCCAGCCCATTTATAAAACATGGAATTCCTGCAGTATTTCAGAGCACCAAAATTAAATAGCGAGGATGGGGCATGGTTTAAGCAGGGAAGACCCCAATATTAAAATGTGCCACCCTCACTGATCAGCACATAAAAAATAAAATTAGAACTAGTTATGAACACTCAACTGTGTTTTTTTAAAAAGTTACAGGTGCTTATCGACAGGTAGTAAGAATCCACCTGTATCCACTTGAAAACCAAAAAAAGTCAGCACTTTGTTAAATGACATATTTATAACACATAAAAAACCAGCACGTGTGCAAAACCATCAGTTGCAACAACAACATAAAAAAAAAAAAGTGCAGAAAAATGCTTGCTGTTTATTGGTAACAGACATATTAGTAAGTCTGTATAGTAGGCGGCCCGGCAGCCGTTTTGGTGCACACAAGCCTCTGCACCATGCTCCTGACCGTGGCCCCTGAGGATAACCATGTTGGAGGGGTTGAAAGGAATGTAGGGCGCTATGGTAACAGTGACTGAATAAACATCTTATGTTTTTTGCACCACAAAAAGCTTGGGCTTCTCTTCGGATGCTTGTGCGGCCAGTGTTCATTTAACACAAACTATCCCAGACAAACCGGTTCAGCATGTTACGGCAGACACGGATTCAGAGCAACAGTCTTCAACAGCACCCTTAGCATAACTAGCCATGGTGCTGACCGATGCAGTACAGCGCCTAAAGCCAATATGAACATTCCAACAAGGAGACCTACATTGCGAGCACTCGCACTCAATTCCATCACTTGCATCTCTCTCTGGCCCTCATTCAGCTGTGGCTGGAGGGGCGCCCAGATGTGCAAAGTACAGACGTTCGCTACTTTGTGCCCGTTCTGCGCATCCTGCAACACAGGAACGACATCAAGCTGTCAGTGATTGACAGTCTGATCTTGTTGGGGGCGGCGACGGCCTCCATTTGTGAAAACGGAAGCGTGCCGCCGCTGTTTAGCGGGAGAGAAGAGACCGGGGATCTCCATCGTTGCACAGAGATTTCCTGGCCTCTGTGACGGGCGGGGGTACCCGATGCTGTTGGGGAAGATCCGACACTTTGTCCGTGGTCACAGTTCGGATCATTAATGCAGCACAAGGCGCGACACCCCCGCTGCGTTGTCATATTAGTGTTGTCGCTGCTGCTTCTATGTTCTAGGTCATTGTCATTGTTATACACCATTGAGGAATAAGCTCGCGCAATAATTTTCAAATCTGCGGACCAGTTACATTCAAATTCCCCTACCCCTAATCCACAAAACCATAATGATGGTCGCAGTAAGAGTCTTTGGATGCATAACATATACTACTGCTACAGGAGAAGTCTTGTGGTAATAGGCGCCGCATGCATCCACTGCTGTATTCAAAGACGCAGCACCGGATCACTCTGCGTAAACAGCGCCCATCTGAATAACCCCCCAGGTTACTCACGATGACCGGAGAATTCACATTGCAGCAGCCAGTAAATCTGCATCGGTGGAAGCACACACTGGCCTCAGTACGCCCACGTTTGGGAAACGCTTCCTGTCTCTGACCTCAAATGGCCAGAGCCTGCCAATCAGATCGTGGCTTAGGGGTCACTGCGAGCGACATCAGGGGTCTGCAGACTCATCACCTCTGTTACCTTGCAGGCTGCACAAGATAGATTGGGAACTATAAACACGGCACAGAACCATTGACCTACGGACCTGTGATCGCCATACAGACTCTGAGAACTACGGTAAGCAGTGCACGGTACAATTAGTTTTTTCTATAGGAATATTTAATTTACGTCAACAAAAAGAAAAACAAATGGAAAAGCTATATCTGCAACAGTAAATCTATTTTCCAGTTACGCTTTCCAAGTGGTTGCTGAAACTAAACAAATGACAAGTGGCTATATTTAGATTGTGTCTTAAATTTGCTTATGTTCTAGTCTAATCCCTCAAAGAATTGGCATAGCCATGAAGGGAACACATTGTCTCACACTTTGTGATTTACTGTATACAAGTGCAGAGAAGTCTCTATTGCCCTGCGGAGTTCTCTGACATTCAAATGCTGTCGGGTAACAAATATTTGGCCAGTTGGCAGTCCATGACATCACACTGCC
Organism: Pseudophryne corroboree; assembly: GCF_028390025.1. NCBI lineage: Eukaryota > Metazoa > Chordata > Amphibia > Anura > Myobatrachidae > Pseudophryne > Pseudophryne corroboree. The sequence goes on from NC_086455.1 coordinate 22,668,017, forward strand.
TTACCAGGGGCAGGACTACATTTACCTATATTCCTATAAAAAATCAGTGGCTTCACTTACAGACATTAATTACCGAATGAAAAACAAATTAAGAAAGAGGAACAGAGATCCATGGATCATGTTATTACAGAGTATGTGCCTGGAGCCAGCACTACACTTCCAATCATTGCACTGCCTGAGGACGCAAGCAAAAGGATCCCTTATACCAGGGGGGAAATTTACTAAGATGGGAGTTCTATTTAAAATGGGATGTTGCCCATAGCAACCAATCAGAGTCCAGGTATTATATTCTAGAAGGTACTAGATAAATGAGAAGTGGAATCTGATTGGTTGCTATGGGCAACTTCCCATCTTAAACAGAACTCCCTTCTTAGTAAATTTACCCCTAAGATGGGAGTTCTATTTAAGATGGGATGTTGCCCATAGCAACCAATCAGATTCCAGGTTTTATCTTCTAGAAGGTGCCACATAAATGAGAAGTAGAATCTGATTGGTTGCTATGGGCAACATCCCATCTTAAAATAGAACTCCCACCTTAGTAAATTTACCCCCAGGTGTTTCCCAACTCCAGTCCCCAGGAACTCCCAACAGCGCATGTATTACAGATCTTCTCAGGATCACAAGTGAGATAATTAACACCACTGTGGGTGAAATTCAATTGATTATCGCGCCCAATCTCCTGTGTAGAGACGAGAGATTGTGCGGCCATTATTCAATTGTTTCCGGTTTCGCGCTGATTGCTCCCATAGCCGTGTTTAGCCATGTAAAGCAGTTAAAAATGGACCAAAATGCTGGACATGATCGCCAAACGGGGGGTGTGAGCTGAAATGCCAACGCCGGCAGCCATCTCTCCTAAACGGAGCTACAATTGAATAGCGCCTTTCAGGCACCTTCTAGTAGCTGCCGGTAAAATGTGTCGGCCAGCCATGAGTACACCTGTGCACCATATGGGAAATATCCACTGTTAATGGTCCCAGAGGACTGGGGTTGGGAAACATTTCCTTACTCTAATAACCCGTTCACACTGCACAAAAAAACCTGCTATCAACCCAGTATTTTGCCGGGTCGATGTGCAGTGTGAATGGGTCACTGCCGAATTCCCGGGTCGCCTGACCGGTAATTTAACCCGGGAATAACGAAGGGTTATTCCCGGGTCAGGCGCAGTCTGAACGAGTTACCCAGGTCAATACGACCCGCCACCCGTTCACAGCATAGGAAGAGGCGGCTCCGGCGAAGCCTCCGCACCTGCCCCCGATGTCCCTCTGGCCCCGTCCCCAGATGGCGACCCAGCCTATTGCAGGGCCGGGAAGCCACCCCGTTCACACTGCACAGGTCAAATGCCGGGTCACACCCAGGAAGGACCCGTATCCAATTCCCGTTTGTGACCCGGCAATGGCAATCTGAACATGGTAAAAATAATATAAATATTTCTACCAATGTAGTACACTTTAGATACAAGGTAGACATTTTACCAGATTTATGAAGCTCTACGAAAACTTGCTTAGATTTTAGCAGAAATATAAACATTAAATCCCCACATTTGCTGTTGCCTGAGGCAACCACTATTTACTGTATTATAAATATACTTTTGCCTTTTTATATTTGTCCTGTGCGTGTTTATCTCAGGACATACTTTATACAGTTATTATATATACTTTTCAGTAGTTATGACTTATAATACTGTAAATCGATGGGTAAAGGACTTTCTATTCAATTAACTTTTGTTGATTGTGATAAATATTGTTTTCACTACAAACTTGTCCAGGATCAAACAATGGAATGTCACTTTCTGAGGCCACCTTCTAACAGGACAGTTTAGTAAATATTGTGTTACCAGACTTTATCTCTGGACTGCATGTTTAACATTGCACTTTTCACTTTCTAGGGTGTGTATCAAGTTAATCCAATCTTCACCTTCTAAGATCCCAGATTTGACGTGGGAGAGATAGAATAACAAGTAGCCAGTGAAATTCTCAGAATCCCAACAGCATCAAAAAGTGTTGGCATCAAAAGCACTTATAGGCTATGTCAGTGTTTCTCAAATCCAACCCTCACGCACTTCCAACAGGTCATGTTTTGAGGTTCTCTCTGTCTTTGGAAGCAGGAAGGATAATTACTGGACCAGCAAACTAGATTAATCCAAAAAACATGACCCATTGGGGTTACTTAAGAGCCTCTGGGCTATAAGAAACAAGACCCATTGAGGGTACTTGAAGAATGAAGTTGAGAACCACCGGGCTGAAATAAGTCCACACATCAAACGTTTTTAATCATAGTTCTAAAATTTGTTCTCATCCCTCTGCTCAAAATCTGTTTCCTACACACAAACCTACATCTCCCCCACCTCCAATAAGATCTCATATGACCAACTGGGTATTTTCATATAGAATAACCCTATATTACAATTTCCCTTTTCCCAGAGTCACCAACTCCTGCCCGTCTCCCTCACCATTAATACAAGAATTTCCTCAGTGTCCCAAACCTGCGGTCTTGGGATTACGCTGGATGCGGTCCTCTGCCTTGCTCCTCACAACCAGTCCTGAGGTGAGAGCAGAAGTGGGGCTTTGCGGTTGGTGGTGAGTCCCGGGCGTGCCCTAAATGCAGCATGCCTGCAATTTAGCACTATACGCATTAGGGCGAGAGTATACCGTCCCGACCAGCGTGAGGCTACTAGCACAAACAATTGAATTAGTTCCCGGAAACTTTAAAATGAGCTAATTCTCACAAAACAACTGAACTGTCCCCTTAGACTGTGATGGATACTTGGACCTTGTGTTCCCCTGTTTCTGCGTTATCACCAACCACAACCTACTGTAATTTCCACCTGCACCCTCCCAGGCACCCGGGGGCGCATTTAATCGTGGTTTTGCCTAGTGGAAACCCCCCCCCCCCTGCAAATTCCCGGATCAAGTGATTCGGGAATCCTACCTGGGTAGCTTGCCGGGTTGAACACGTGTTCAACCCGGTAAGCTGTGCAGTGTAAACGGAAGCCGTGTCGATGCGACACGGCTCCCGTTCATAGTGTATGGAAGGGCGGCGCTGGAAGATCATGTGATCTCCCAGCGCCGCCCCAGCCGCGTCAGCAGCAGCGTCTCCAACCCGGCAATATGCCAGCTTGGTGAGCTGAGTGCAGAAGGGGACTCTAGCACGGGTCGCAGCCGTGTCAGGCTCCCGGCTGCAACCCGTGCTACAAGTGGAAAAGGGGTATTATATTGCCAAAATATTTATGGTATATTGCATTTCGTTCACATCATCATTCCCTACATTTTAACACAAACAACTGTGACAACTGTAATACAGTAAATACTATACTAGATTCTGCTACATACCACTCATACGCCATATTTTGTGAACACACGCCGTATACCACAGAGGTTTCCTCTTTCAAGACAGTATATATAAATTACGTCCAATGGATATAACAACCCGCACTCCTACTGGCTTCAGCAAAGGAACCCGGCCTACGGCGTATCAGGTAACAGGGGCGTGATTTAAATACAGACAGAGGCAATTCTCTGCTGGGGCTTCTGGGATGGCTAAGGATGCAGGGACCACTGGCGATTCCGAAGATTTTCACACCACTGGAAAATCTAGTTGCCATGGCGACCGGTATTTGTGGAGCCCTGTGTATGGGACACAGTGACCGCTATGCAAAAGGGTATGATGGGAAATGATTCAACGAGTGACCAGAGGAGTCTGAGGTGCACAGGCCGGTGTAAGAAACTGCAAAAGTACAGTATATAAAGTACACCTAGGAACTGGCCTACATATAATAGTACAAGCTGCAATGTCCTAGACTATTACTATTCCTGATGATGCACATAGCACTGTGATGGACGGGTATGGGTCATTAGGTCGACCACTATTGGTCGACATGAGTAAAATTCGACATGAGGTTTTTTTTGTTTTGTTTTTGGTGTCGTTTTCTTCGTAAAGTGACGGGGAACCCCAATTAGTGCACCGTGTCCCCTCGCATGGCTCGCACTACGGCAAGGTGCCTCGCTCAGCTACCGCTGCGCTCGGCACAGGTTACTATTCCCAATCGTAGTCCACGTGGATCGTAAAGTATGAAAAAGTTCAAAAAAAGGTTAAAAAAAGGTGAAACACTCATGTCGACACTTTTCCATGTCGACATAATGACCATATCCCATGACGGACTATCCTTGTTACCAACAGCCTATGAAGCACCAGAGCAGAGGAGTCCAGTGTACCTATGAATGTGCAGTTCTGGATTGCTCAATATACAGGTACGTCATGTATAGTTAGTTAGTGACCCGCTCTGTAAGCGTATATTATATATACTGGGCTTGCACAGGGTATCAGACATAGGAGCTGGGTGAAGATATACAACCACTGACTTCAACAGAAAACAAAACAGTAAAAGCAGTGGTAAGTGTAATAGGCACACTGGTTACCCAGCTCCCGGGCCGAGAGCCTCCGCTGAGACCTTGCCAACCATGTTCTAACAGTAAGTGCCAGTAAGCCATGCGGATAGCCATCAGAAATGCCAGCAACAGGGACTACACATGGCAGAAGACATTGGAAAATGCTACAATGAAGGATCAGTCATCTCACTAGCCAATGATACCACTGCCACACAGATGTCAGTATCCAATATAAGAGGTTGCACTGGTTTGTTGGTATACCCATCAGCAGCAGCTACATACCATCCTGTGTGCCAGTTAGAGGCTTATGCTCTATCCTGTGTACCATTCATATACAGTATTATGTACTGTCCTGTGTGCAAGTCAATGTACTGTATGCCAGTCACTGTTATACCCGGTCCTGTGTGCCAGACAACATATGCCCTATCCTGTATGCTAGTCATTGTTTGGCCCTGTCCTGTGTGCCATTCAAATTATACCCTGTGCTGTGTGCCAGTCAGACACTCATGCCCAGTGCTGGGTGCCAATCAGACACTCATGCCGCGTGCCAGTCACTGTCGTGTCCTGTGCTAGATGCCAGTCACTGTCATGCCCTATGCTGTGTGCCAGACACTCGTGCCCTGTCCTGTGTGCCACCCATGCTCTGTACTGTGTGGCAGTCACTGCCATGCCCCGTCCTGGGTGCCAGTCACTGCCATGCCCTGTGCCAGTCACTGCCATGCCCTGCGCCAGTCACTGCCATGCCCTGTGTGCCAGTTACTGCCATGCCCCGTCCTGTGTGCCAGTCACTGCCATGCCCTGCGCCAGTCACTGCCATGCCCCGTCCTGTGTGCCAGTCACTGCCATGCCCTGTGCCAGTCACTGCCATGCCCCGTCCTGTGTGTCAGTCACTGTTATGCCCTGTGCCAGTCACTGCCATGCCCTGTGCCAGTCTCTGCCATGCCCCGTCCTGTGTGCCAGTCACTGCCATGCCCTGTCCCAGTCACTGCCATGCCCCGTCCTGTGTGCCAGTCACTGTTATGCCGCCAGTCACTGCCATGCCCCGTCCTGTGTGCCAGTCACTGCCATGCCCTGTGCCAGTCACTGCCATGCCCTGCGCCAGTCACTGCCATGCCCTGTGCCAGTCACTGCCATGCCCCGTCCTGTGTGCCAGTCACTGCCATGCCCTGCGCCTGTCACTGCCATGCCCCGTCCTGTGTGCCAGTCACTGCCATGCCCTGTGCCAGTCACTGCCATGCCCCGTCCTGTGTGTCAGTCACTGTTATGCCCTGTGCCAGTCACTGCCATGCCCTGTGCCAGTCACTGCCATGCCCCGTCCTGTGTGCCAGTCACTGCCATGCCCTGTCCCAGTCACTGCCATGCCCCGTCCTGTGTGCCAGTCACTGTTATGCCCTGTGCCAGTCACTGCCATGCCCCGTCCTGTGTGCCAGTCATTATCGTGCCCCGTCCTGTGTGCCAGTCACTGCCATGCCCCGTCTTGTGTGCCAGTCACTGCCATGCCCTGTGCCAGTCACTGCCATGCCCCGTCCTGTGTGCCAGTCACTATCATGCCCCGTCCTGTGTGCCAGTCACTGCCATGCCCTGTGCCAGTCACTGCCATGCCCTGTGCCAGTCACTGCCATGCCCCGTCCTGTGTGCCAGTCACTATCATGCCCCGTCCTGTGTGCCAGTCACTATCATGCCCCGTCCTGTGTGCCAGTCACTGCCATGCCCCGTCCTGTGCACAGATAGCCCGGGTGGCAGCAGGCGGTCACTCACCAGGCTCTGCTCCTCGCTGTGCTCCAGGTCCACGTTCCCCTGGCTCTTGCTCTCCGAGTCGCTGAGCAGATCGTCCTCCGAGTCCTCCAGCGCGGAAGAGGAGCCGGTGGAGGACAGGGACGAGTTGGAGACGGAGAGCCTCCGGTGGGCGAGCTGCAGCAAGCCCTCGCTCCTCATCCCGTTCCAGCCGGGGAGATCTATCAGCACGGCGGCCGGGCTGGGGGGCAGCGGCGTCGGCTCCTCGGAACTTGTCACCAGGAGTTGGGGGATAAGAACGTGGCTCTGCGGGGGCTCCCAGCTCCCCCTCCGCTGCTCCTCGGAGAACTCCCCATTGCTCCTGTGCCAGCTCCCGCTCCCCATCCGCCTCCTCCGCCTGGGCTCCCTGTCTCCGTCCCGCTCAGCCGAGCACCGGGCTTCAAAGTACAGCCTGAGCTCTCCCACGCTCAGCCGCTTCCTACCGCTGCCTACAGGCGGAGAGCTCGGGGTCTCCCCCGCTCCCCCAGTATGGTTCATTCCGATGCCGCTGGTTCCCTATGCAGGAATCATCCACAGCGTGCCGCCATGGGGGGTGACTGGGAACAGCGTGCTACAGATAGGCATGGGGAGCTCAGTGCTGCTGCTGCTCCGGCGCCCGCAGTGTGTGCTGCTGCTGCTCCTCACTTCCTCCTTCTCAACCTGGGACTGCTGCTGCTGTGTGGGAGGGATGCCGGGGCTTGCTTTATTTCTATTTTACTATTGACAGAGCTCTTTGTCTGCCAGACAGGTTTTACTACTCTGTCATGGCTGTACTTACTGTACAGGTTCCACTTACTGTACTTCATGCAGCTCCCACCTACCTGGGAATGCTATAGTGAGGTGCTGTCAGGTATCACAAGAGAAGAAGTTTTCAGGGGCAATTTATTTCCAGAACCAAACAATTGTGAAAAGAAATAAACTGGATTGTTGGATGCACATGTTCCTGTATGTTAATAAAATATAACTTTTATTGATGTATTGTTAAAAAGATATCAAAAGCACTTACCATTACTTTTACCTGTTGGCTTAATAAATTTATGTTTTATAGTAACTAATTAGCCTACTACATACCCCCCAGCTGTACCTTTTTGGCGTGTATAGGGGGGTCATTGATCGCTAGCTTAAAATGTTCGCTGTGCAGCGATGATGCAAAAAAAACAGCACATCTGCGCATGTGAATGCGGCGCAGTGCGCACGCGCGACGTACTTTCACAACGGGCAAAGTTTTTTTACACAAGGTCTAGCGAAGCTTTTCTGTCGCAATGGCAGCCGCAGAGTGATTGACAGGAAAGGAGCGTTTCTGGGTGTTAACTGACCGTTTTCAGGGAGTGGTCAAAAAATGCAGGCGTGGCTGGGCGAACGCAGGGCGTGTTTGTGACGTCAAATTCGAAACTGAACAGTTTGAAGTGATCGCAAGCTAGGAGTACGTCTGGAGCTACTCTGAAACTGCACATTTTTTTTCGTAGCCGCTCTGCGATCCGTTCGTTCGCACTTCTGCTAAGCTAAAATACACTCCCAGAGGGCGGCGGCATAGCGTTTGCACGACTGCTAAAAACTGCTAGCGAGCGATCAACTTGGAATGACCACTATAGTACCTTTTTTTCTGTGGTCTGTACCGATTTTTGACTCTCCATTTTTCCATTGAAAGTATAGGAAAAGGCCTTTACCCGTGACCACACCCCTTTCCTAATTTGTACCGATTTTTGGCCCTCATTCCGAGTTGATCGCTCGCTAGCTACTTTTTGCAGCCGTGAAAACGCATAGTCGTCGCCCACGGGGGAGTGTATTTTTGCTTTGCAAGTGTGCGATCGCATGTGCAGCTGAGCGGGACAAAAAAGTTTTTTGCAGTTTCTGAGTAGCTCTGGACTTATATAGCCCTTGAGATCACTTCAGCCTGTCCGGTCCCGGAATTGACGTCAGACACCGCCCTGCAAACGCCTGGTCACGCCTACGTTTTCCCTACCACTCCCAGAAAATAGTCAGTTGACACCCATAAACGCCCTCTTCCTGTCAATCTCCTTGCGATCGGTTGTGCGAATGGATTTTTCGCTAGAAGCATTGCACAGCAACGATGCTGTTTGTACCCGTACGAAGCTCGTGTGCATTGCGGTGCATACACATGCGCAGTTTTGCCATTTTTTTTTACTGATCGCTGCGCTGCGAAAATCAGCAGCCAGCGATCAACTTGGAATGACCCCCTTTATGTCTAAAATGTAGGAGGGTATGCTACTATGCGGCTAAATGGAGAAAAGTATTTCGAAAATAATAAAGAAAAATAGGGGCTGGGTGGGTGGGTTTGTGAAATGATGACAAAAAACTGGAGGAAGTCTTTGAACGACATGATGATAGCAGTGGCTGCGAGTCTTACCAGCCGCAGCTGCCACTATCCTCGCACTTTGCCCCTGCAAATCTACTCTCTCAGGTCCAAAGCAGACTGGCCACACACAGTACTGACAGTCACATGACACATCAGATGCTGTGATGCATCCAGCGCTGCCTGTTACTCTCTCCTCCCCTTCCTTCCTTCCTTGCAGCACAGTGTAATTATTATTGTGGGCAAGTCGCTAAAATGCTGTTTTACTCATTACGCCAGGTAGAGTCCCCTTTTACACATTACGCCAGGTAGAGTCCCCTGTCAAACATTATGCCAGGTAGAGCCCCTGTCACACAATACACCAGTTAAAGCTACATTTTACACATTACTCCAGGTAGAACCCCCATCACACATTACGGCAGGCAGAGTCCCCTTTTACACATTACGGCAGGCAGAGTCCCCTTTTACACAATACAACAGGTAGAGTCTGCTTTTACACATTACGGCAGGCAGAGCTCCCTTTTACACAGTACACCAGGTAGAGTCCCCTTTTACACAGTACAACAGGTAGAGTCTGCTTTTACACATTACGGCAGGCAGAGCTTCCTTTTACACAGTACACCAGGCAGAGCTCCCTTTTACACAGTACACCAGGTAGAGTCCCCTTTTACACAGTACAACAGGTAGAGTCTGCTTTTACACATTACGGCAGGCAGAGCTCCCTTTTACACAGTACACCAGGTAGAGTCCCCTTTTACACAGTACAACAGGTAGATTCTGCTTTTACACATTACGGCAGGCAGAGCTCCCTTTTAAGCTGGCCATACACTAGTACGATATCGCATATGAATGTATGATTTAGACACGTCGTATGATGCATTGTGTGCATGATGTATGTGTTTTGGGTATGATTATGATGCGATGCGCAGCCCTGTGGGTCGAATGTCGCATCCTCAGATCATATGTGCAGCCCATATTATTCGTCATAATCAAATGCACATCGTACCTTGTTTTATGCACAAACAATGCATGTTATACGATCAGCAAATTTTTTGAGTGGCATTTCCTTCCAGGTGATCACATGCTTTTTGTGAGGCACACAATCGATTGATAGATTGTATGGTTCATTATATACACAGAAAACTCCAAATCGTATGCTGGGGGATTGAAGGGAAGTCGGATGAGGAATCAGATCGGATGCTAGTCATCCTAATGTATGGCCAGCTTTACGCAGTATGGCAGGTAGAGTCCCCTTTTACACATTACAGCAGGTAGAGCATCTCACAACCCCCCTTCCTTACCCTTAGGGTGTAGTGTAGTGTAGTGTACTGTAGTGTAGTATAGTATAGTGTAATATAGTGTAGAGTAGTGTAGTGTGTAGGCACCTACATGATTTCTCCATCCTGCCTGCACTGCTGCCGGCTCCTGACCCGGAACTCACTCCGTCTGCACACTGCACTGCAGACCGTGAGAGGGGGCGGGGCGTGGGAGCGCAGCACACCGGGGATTTACTGACCAGCGCTGTCGCTGATTATATGCAGTGACCAGCTGCATAGGCTCCTGCTGGTCGGAGCTAGGGGCTGCGGGAGCCAGGCAGAGGGGAGCGGGAGGAGTGGCATATGCGTCATTCGGGGTGTATATAGAAGGTGCACCCACAGAGCAAATGCTCTGTGTGCAATGGACCTTCTGCACACACCTAGTTATGGCTCTGAGTGGAGCAGCAACTGGAACTGTTTTTCAAAATAGGGACATGTGGCCCCCATTTTCTAGGCGTGTCAGGCCTATGGTCTGGTTGTTAGATTCAGACTTCCTGGACCCATTTGTCCGGATCCTATGGATATGGCAATTCGATACTACATCCTGAGATGCAGCTCTCGGATGTTGCAGATGCTTCCTGCTGCATTTGCTTTTTTATTTGCACGGCATTGCACAGAGGCTTTCCTGCAGCTGTGCAATTCTATACAAATTAGAATCAGACACTGGGACCAGTGTTTCAAGGGTCCAGTACCATAAACATATATGAGAATGTGGTCAGTGCTACAAGGTTTTAAGAGACTAGGGATCTGATTTGTGTGTTGTAAGGTATTGCACAGCTGCAAGGAAGCATCTGTGTAATTCTGTCTTTAAAATACCAATGCAGCAGGAGGCGTCTGTAGAAGATAGCCGCCTCCTGCGAGGATCCAAGTGCTACATCTGAGGACACAGCCCTGGATCACATTCCTGAAGGTTTTAGGAACTGGCCAGCCTGTGCAAGCTGAAACTTACTCAGACTGGCCATCAGGTATGGAGACCCGTATCCAGGTATTCTGCATCCGCCGGAGAAGATCCTGGACCCGTTGTGCCTTCAAAATGGTGTGCCACGCCCCTGTTTTGAAGAACGGTGCCGGGTGATGCCCCCCAATTGCAGCAGCATGTAAAATCATGTAGCGGCTATGAAGGGGATGAGAATGTCATTGGAAGACCCGTTCTGCACATCTGCAGAATGGGTTTAGTGCCTGCACAGACCCTTTAATATAACCATGGGGTTTGCTTACAAATATAGATCACGCCCTATATTCAGTGCTGCAGGGATTTATGATACAACCAGTACTGAAAAGGAATTATGAAACTGTGAATGATGTCGCAGGAATTTATGGGACTGTGTGACTAACGCTGCACTGTAACCAGTGCCAAAAGGTTTTATGAGGCTGTGACAAGTTCTGCAAAGAGTGCAACATTCTCAAATGGATTTATGAGACTGGGGGGTAAATTTACTAAAGGTCAAGTTAGATCGATTATGCTCGATTTAAAATGGGTGAAAATCAAATCAAATGAAAATGAAACACCTTTCTTATCAATTAACTAGCTCACCACAGGTGATGGCAATCATCAGTGGCGGATCCAGGGGGGGGGGCACTCGGGCCCGTGCCCCGCCTGTCATTTGTGGCAGTTCTCCCTCCGTCCGTCCGTCCGTCCCCCGGCGCTGGCGCCGCACAGGGAGATGACGGGCGCCTGCTGAGATTGTGTTACCAGCGGGCGCCCGTCTCTCCTCACCTAAAGCCGGAGACAGGAGCTCAGTACTGAGCTCCGGCTTCCGGCGCTGTCACTGTGCGGCGTGCGCTATGGGAGAGACGTCAGTCATGACGTCTCTCTCATAGTGCTGAGGAGTGGATGCCAAGAGAGGACTGCAGCGGTCTGGAAGCGGGAACGGGGATTGGTAAGTATGATGTTTTTTTTCTTTCTTAGTGCAGCAGGGGCATCTACTGGGGGCAAACTACGGAGGGACATTACTACTGCGGGGGGGCATCAACAAGCAGCATTACTACTGGGGGGCATTACTACTAGGGGGCATCTACTGGGGGCATTACTACTGGGGGGGTCATCTATTTGGGGCATTACTACTGGGGGCAGCTACTGGGGGACATTTTTACTGAGGGGGCATCTACTGGGGCAAACTACTGGGGGGCATTATTACTGGGGGGCATTACTACTGGGGGGTCATCTATTGGGGGCAAACTCCTGGGGGGCATTACTACTGGGGGCAAACTACTGGAGGACATTATTACTGGGGGGCATCTACTGGGGCAAACTACTAGGGGACATTATTACTGGGGGGCATCTACTGGGGGCAAACTACTGGGGGACATTATTACTGGGGGCCAACTACAAGGGGGCAAACTACTAGGGGTAAGCTACAAGGGGGCAAACTACAAAGGGCTAACTACTGGGGGCAAACTACAGGAGGGCATTACTACTGGCGGCGTAACTACAGGGGCATTAGTACTTGGGGGCCAAACTACTGGGGGCATACATAACTACAGGGGCCAAACTACTGGGGGCATTACTGCTGGGGGCTAAACTACAAGGGGGGCTTAACTACAGGGGCTAAACTACAATGGGGCAAACTACAGGGGGGCATTACTACTGGTGCCTAAACTACAAGCATGCAAACTACTGGGGGCATTACCACTGGGAGGCTAAACTAAAAAGGGGGGTAAACTACTGGGGTCATAACTGCAGGGGCATTACCACTGGGGGCATAACGACTAGGGCGCTAAATGACTGGGGGCATTACTACAGGCAACATTGCTACTGGGGGCAATACGGGCATTGCATAAGGGGCACCACTACTATGGGGTCTATATAAGGGGCACTACCAGTACAGTGGACATTGCGCTACAACTGTGGGCATTGTATAAGAAGCGCTACTGTGGTGGGCATTATGTGTATTGCGGGGTGCTACTACTATGGGCATTACTACTATTGTGTGACCACGCCCCATTCTTTTGGAGACCACGCCCCTTTTTTGCGGCGCACGCGCAATACCTTTATTACTTGGGCGCCGTGGGGAGGGGGGTGAGTTCCACCACCTCTCTAGGACCACTTTAAGCACTGCCGCCCGCCCACTATGCAAGTACTCCGGCCGCAGCCAGAGCAGTGAGGGGCCGGGCATCCCACATATCCAGGCTGGCAGCCTCTCACTGCGCTGCTGCGGCTGGAGTATTTGCATAGTGGGCGGCATCCTGCTGGTACTAGTCCAACCTACCACGGAGCGCCTCACATTGAAGACCGGAGCTGCTGCGGAGTGCGGCGGGTATGATGGCTGAGAAACAGCTTCCGACCTCAGCTGCTGAGACTGGACACTGGTGCCAGGAAGCAGGCTTAGGTAAGCAGGAGGGGGGCTGGCCAGCTTTGCTGCTGAGAGGCAGCCCCTGTGACCAATTCACTACTCACTTCCCTGGCTGCAGCCCACACATGAGAGTTCTCTTCAACCCCACACTCACACACAGCCCCCTGCCCCTCACACACTGCACCCTGCCTCTCACACCCTGTTCCTCACACGCTGCCCCCTGCCCCCACACGCTGCCTTCTGCCCCCTGCACCTAACACGCTGCCCCCTGCCCCTCACACCCTGCCCCCTGCCGCTCACACACTGCCCCCTATACCCTGCCCCTCACACTCTGCCCCCTGCTTCTCATACACTGCCCCCTGTACCCAGCACCTCACACACTGCACCCTGACCCTCAAACGCTGCCCCCTGCACACTGCACTTCACATGCACCGAAGCCACACGCAAATGTACTTGCCCCTTCCATGGTGTCCCACCTATCATTTTCTTCTGGATCCGCCCCTGGCAATCATACATTACCAGGAAAGTCCAGGAACAGAGCATTTTCTCCCTCATGGAGAGGGTCAGGTTGGCAAGTATGGCTCAAATCCAGGAAGAACTGAGCCCTAACTGAGGCCCTTGGTAGCTGAGATCTAATCTGCGGTGACTTGTGTGCACATGTCTTTAATTCAGACTTGCCTACTCTCCCAGAATTGCCTGGTGGCTCCCGAAAATCGGGTCACCCTCCCGGCCCCTCGGAAGAACAGGCAAGTCTCCCGATTTCAGGGGTTCCCCACTGCCCGGCCGCCCACTTAGCGAGTAAAGTGGGCGGTCCAGGCAGGCGATGACGCGATTCAACGATTGTTGAATCGCGTCATCATAGCCACGCCCCCTGCTGTATAATGCCGGTAATAGCAGCATTACACAGCAGGGGCGTGGCTTACGTGACGCGATCCCGCAGCCACGCCCCGTTCTGCCTCCGTCACAGCTCTGGCCCGCCCCCTCTGCACGTCCCATCACTGCCCACCCCCCTGCTGAGCCGACCTGGCTGCTCTCTCCCGGAGAGAGCAGCCAGAAAGTCGGCAAGTATGCTTTAATTAACTGCAATTAGTCTAACTAGGGCTATACTGTGCTGAAAGCGGCTATCACTCCTTAGGGGTAACTGGTGAACTGACATCAAGTATTTTTATCCAATTTAGCTTGCTGTACTGGAAGGAGGATGACAAGCCAGCTGAAATGGACGTCTTAGATAACTAGTAAGTACTATGTCTGCGCTGCGGCGGCAGTAAGTCTGTCTCTCGGGGTGTCAAAAGTACAGTGTTCTGCTGACTAAATATATCTCCTTTGCAGGGTGAAGTACTATTTTATTCAGCCCAGGCAGCTTATATTGTTAGGTTTGCTTAATGAATTTCACTTTAAGTTGAGTAAATACTGAATTAAGAGGTGATGTGCTAAATCCCCTTCAGGAGAAGGACACTTTAGATCATAGAAACATAGAAACATAGAATTTGTCGGCAGATAAGAACCACTTGGCCCATCTTGTCTGCCCCTTTTTTTTTTTTTTACATTATTTTTATCTCTAACCTTATTTGATCCTTATTTCTTTGTAAGGATATCCTTATGTCTATCCCATGCATGTTTAAATTGCTCTACTGTCTTAGCCTCTACCACCTCCGATGGGAGGCTATTCCACTTGTCCACTACTCTTTCTGTGAAATAATTTTTCCGCAAATTTCCCCTGAACCTCCCCCCCTCCAGCCTCAGTGCATGATCACTGCTTATGTGTTAATGTGCTCTCTGCTATGCTGATGATTCCTTCCACTGTTGATCAACTGTAGCTGTCCATTAGTGATGTAGACTATGGGGTATATTCAATTAGGGTCGAAAACTGGCGTCTGTCAAAAAGACGGCAGTTTTTGACTTTTTAAGGTCGAATCGTGATTCGACCTATTCAATCCCTGCAGTTTTTATACGACAAGTCATGGAATTCGACTTGTTGAATAGTACGTGAATCGGCGGTATAGCTGCCGATTCACGTACTTTTGAGTGAAACAGGGCCAAGTTTGACAGGATTTGGCCCCGTTTCCGACCATCTCAGTCTGACATTAAAAAAAAGTTGGACTGAGATGTGGGACCCAGAGGAGGAGAGGGGGGGTGGAGGGTGCAGGGAGATGGGGACAGCCGCGGGCAGACAGGGGAGAGCAGCGCTACAGCCCAGCGCTACAGCAGGATGTCACACAGCCGCGGCGCTCAAGTGAGGTCATGCTTGCTGTAGCCGGGTGGACACTGCCGTGAGGTCTGGCGGCTCTGAGACATCCTTCTGTGGAGCTGCTGTAGCGCTGCTCTCCTCCATCTGCCCGTGGCTGTCCCCGCTGGTCTCCCCGCAGCTTCCCCCCCCTCCTCTCCTCCTCTGGGTCCCTCATCTCAATTCAACTTTTATAAAGTCAAATTGAGATGAGATTGAATAGGACAAATGCATGTCGGAATGGATCCGACCCTAGTTGAATATACCCCTATGTGTCCCTGAACGACCAGTCTAGTATATAATACTTAGCGGCTTAGTTTATACTGATAGGTCAGTGATTGATAACCTTGACACTCCAGCTGTTGTTGAACTACAGTACACATCCCAGCATGCCCTGAATCAGTTTTAGCATGGCCAAATAGCAAAACTGATGCAGGGCATGCTGGGATGTGTAGTTCAACAGCTGGAGAGTCAAGGTTAGCCATCACTGTGATAGGTCATACTAGCCCATATGCTAACATCAGGTGACTTGGAGCATACTCGAACAGGGCTAGACTGCACGCTAATATAACCCAGCTGGAGTGATGTCAGTGTAGGAAGTGCTGTCACTGGGGATTTATAGACCTCTCCAGAAGCTGTGCTGTACATCCGGAATTGGCAGCATTTAACAGGGAAACCTTCTCATCTTCTCTCTCTGTCTCCAGCAGCTGTCCTCTCTGCTGTCACCAGGAGCTGGGGAAGGGAAAGCTGGCCTTTTTACAAAAGCTCCGCCTGGGTCCGCCTCTGACCTTGCCTCCCGACTGCCTCCTTCCCTTACCAGGATTGCTGCACTCGCTCCACCCTCTGCTTTCACTCCAGGCCAGGCCGCTCCTCCGGCCGCTCCTACAGGCTGTTACTAGCAGGTTAGGCCCTGCCTTACCGAACACCCTTGGGCAGTGCCATTTCTTGCGGCGGGTGAGCAGTGCAACCGCGAGTTGACCTATAGAGAACCTTTAGAGGGAGAGTAGGAGAGGTCAAAGAACAGACCCTTGGGGAACAACTACCATTAGCTGAAGAGAGGGGTAATTTGTGTCATGAGAAGAGACAGAGAAGAAGCAGTCAGATAGGTAGGTGGATAGCCAGAAGAGGCCAGTCTCATGTAGACCAGGGGATTGAATGATTTGCAGGAGGAGAAGGTATTCCACAGTGTCAAAAGCAGCAGATAGGTCAAGATGAATGATCAGAGTAGTAACCTTAGGATTTGGTAGCATGGAGATTTTGACTGTCTTTCATGAGGATAGTTTCAGTGGAGTGAAGAAGATATAAGACAGATTGAAATGAGTCAAGCAGGGAGGGAAAGAATGAAGACCAGATCAAGTGACCTTTGGAGATATAGTGGATCCAAGGATGATAGTGTGCCCTAATATAGAGCAGATAGGAGCAGCAGTCAACTGGTTTTGTAAAAAATTTTGTGGATACATGACTGAATTGTGAGATGAACTGTAAATTCATATTTTTTAAAAAATCCATGAAAGAAGTGAGAGAAAAAGATTCTCCATTAAAAATCATAACCAAATCATCAATATACTAGCCAAGAACACAAGATTCTCCCTGTACCATTCCAAATATACTGATATTCAAATCGGTTGTCAGACTTGGTTTTGTCTGTGTCCCCGGAGGGGGCGCTAGTGGGTCAGTGGAGGTGGATGGGAGAAAACGAGGAGGCTGGATTATGTTTCTGCGCATGAGCGCAATGATATTTATTAAACAGATGGTTCACAAAACGGCAGCAGAAAATAACAGTAGGAAATGCAAATGTCAATTGTACAGCGTGACAGCTGAAAGTCTATGGTAACAGAATGAATGGTGACTGATGAAATAATAACCGGTAGTGATGATAACAGATGAGTGATAATTTGGCAGAGAATATTCTGGTATGGGAACCAGAGCAGATTAAAACATGGAACCAGCAGAGATGGTGTTGTATAGCAAACCTGGTAGCAGAGGCAGGAGTCTGACTCACAGTGCAGGTGATGAGGCACTGGCAGCAAGCAAGCTGTATCACAGGTGGAGAGATGGAACACACCTGGAGTCAGTCTCTACTGCTAGGCTGAAGCACACAGAGATGGTGATGAGTGTGAAGCCTGTAGATGGAAGCAGGTATTGCTGGGGCTTGAAGTTCCACGGAGCTGTGAAAAGTAACCAGGAGTACAAAGTCTCAGGTAGAAAGCCAGGAACACGGAACAGCAGGTAGGTATCCAGGTACACGGAGGAAACAGGAACCAGATCCTTACACATGAGTCGCAGGAGTGACACAAAGTTCAGGATGCCTGCAGACTGATCCTGCAGCTTCATATATACCCCTTGTTGAACAGTCATTGGTGGAGTGAGGAAAAGTGGGTGCGGCCAAGCACCGGATTGGCCGCCGTATACTGACTGCTGGAGGCTGTCATGGCGGCGCCCATGCCGCGGCCTAGCGGGAACGCGGCGTGCTACACGCCCGCTATCACAGGAGCGCTCCCAGGCCCAGGATGGCGTCTGATGGCAGAGACGCGGATGACAGATGAACGCAGGGACCCAGGACGGAGTCCGCAGCGGCGGACAGATGTCAGCTTGGTGAGTCGATTCCTGACAGTACCCCCCCCTTTAAGGGTGGGCACCGAACACCTACGTGGCTTGGAAGGATGAGTGTTATGGAAGACACGGACCAACCTTGGAGCATGGACATCCAACGAATTCACCCAACTTCTCTCCTCTGGGCCATAACCGGACCAATCGACAAGGTATTGAAGACGTCCATACCGGCAACGGGAATCCAGAATCTTGCCAATCTCGAACTCCACGCCCCGCTGAGTTCGAACTTTGGGGCCAACTGGAAGAGCTCTTTGGAAATGATTCAGGACTAAAGGTCTGAGGAGAGAAACATGAAAAGCATTAGGTATTCGCAGAGAAGGTGGTAACTTCAGCTTGTAGGCCACAGGGTTGATGACTCTTTCGACAGGAAAGGGGCCAATGAAACGTGGTGCAAATTTCATAGACGGGACCCTAAGACGGAGGTTCCGGGTAGACAGCCAAACCTTGTCCCCAGGTTTCAGGCTAGGAACTGCGCGTCTTTTGCGATCAGCAAAGTATTTATACCGGCTGGAGGCCTTTTTGAGAGAAATGTGAATCTTCCTCCAGATTGAAGAAAACTGACTCAGGGCAGTAGTGGCAGCAGGAACATCCATGTGAGGGAGTTCTTGGAAGTCTGGAACACGAGGATGTTGCCCATATACTGCAAAGAATGGAGTTGTCTCAGTAGCAGTGTGGTAGCGGAAGTTGTGGGCAAACTCGGCCCATGGGAGCAGATCAAACCAGTCATCCTGAGAAGATGAAACATACAATCTTAAAAATGTCTCTAGTTCTTGATTTACCCTCTCTGTCTGCCCATTCGTCTGAGGGTGGTAAGATGACGAGAACTTCAGTTTAACCTGCATGGCAGAACAGAGAGCCCTCCAAAACCTCGCTACAAACTGTACACCTCGGTCGGATATTATTTCTGAGGGTAGACCATGTAAGCGGAAAATCTCCCGTAGGAAGATTTGGGCGAGTTTTGGGGCAGAAGGGAGACCCTGGAGAGGAACAAAATGGGCCATCTTGGTAAATCTGTCCACTACAACCCAGATGGTATTGTATCCTTGAGAAGGAGGAAGGTCGGAGATAAAGTCCATGGACAGGTGTGACCAAGGGCGACTAGGAATAGACAATGGTTGTAACTGACCTGCTGGAGACTGACGAGGAGTCTTATGCTGCACACACTTAGGACAGGATGCTACGAAATCCTTGATGTCAGCTTTCATCTTTGGCCACCAGTATGTCTCAGAGAGGAACTTGAAGGTTTTCAGGACACCGGGATGACCAGTGAACTTGGATTGATGGGCCCAAGACAGCAACTTGGGACGGAGTTCTGGGGAAACAAAAGTCTTACCAGGAGGAGGAGCTGGGGAGACTTGAGATGCAGCAAATACCACTGGACTCAGGATGGAATGTGGAACTGAGTCAGGCGTTTCCTCTTCGGATTCCATAGATCGGGATAAGGCGTCAGCTTTAACATTCTGCGAACCTGGGCGGAAATGAAGCTTAAAGTTAAAACGTGAGAAAAACATAGCCCACCTGGACTGGCGAGGATTAAGGCACTGGGCTGCCTTTAAATATAGCAGATTTTTATGATCCGTGTAGATGTTGAACGGATGTTTGGCCCCTTCCAGGAGATACCTCCATTCCTCGAGGGCCAGCTTAATCGCCAGTAGTTCTTGATCTCCAACGGAGTAGTTAGCTTCTGCAGGGAGGAATTTACGAGAATAAAATCCACAGGGGTGGATTTTCCCATCGGTTCCCTTCTGGGAGAGAACAGCTCCAACTCCAACTGTAGAGGCATCCACCTCCAACTCGAACGGCCTGTTTACATCTGGCTGGGACAGAACTGGAGCAGACATAAAGGCCAGCTTGATCTTCTGGAAGGCCGCTAAAGCCTCTTCTGACCAGTTGGAATGGTCTGCCCCTTTCCGAGTTAAGTTGGTAATAGGAGCGATGAGAGTGGAGAATCCCCGAATAAATTTCCTATAGTAGTTGGCAAATCCCAGGAACCGCTGAATAGACTTGAGAGAATTTGGAATGGACCAATTGGCAATGGCTTCCAACTTTGTCGGGTCCATCTGGAGATCCGATCCGGAAATTATATAACCCAGGAAGGGTATAGAGGAAACTTCAAAGGTACACTTGGATAGTTTACCGTAGAGCCGGTTCTCACGAAGACGTCGGAGGACTTCACGGACTTGTAGACGATGAGAGGGAAGATCTTGGGAGAAGATGAGGATATCATCCAGATAAACAACGAGGTATTTATACAGAACGTCACGGAAGATTTCGTTCACAAAGTGTTGGAACACTGCTGGGGCATTACTCAACCCGAATGGCATTACCAGGTACTCGTAATGACCATCTCGAGTGTTAAAAGCTGTCTTCCATTCGTCACCACTCCGGATTCTGATGAGGTTGTAGGCACCGCGGAGATCTAGCTTGGTGAAGATGCGGGCTCCTTTAACTCTGTCAAATAATTCGGTAATGAGTGGTAATGGATAACTATTTTTAATGGTAATGTCATTGAGACCCCGGTAGTCAATGCATGGACGCAGTCCTCCATCCTTCTTTTTAACAAAGAAGAAGCCTGCACCAGCGGGTGATGATGAAGGACGGATGAATCCCTTCTGTAAATTTTCCCGGATGTAATCGCTCATCGCTTCAGTTTCAGGAACAGATAACGGGTAGGTACGCCCCCTAGGTGGCTTCTTGCCAGGAAGGAGATCGATGGGACAATCCCATTCTCTATGGGGCGGCAGGACATCCGCGGCCTTTTCACTGAAGACATCAGAGAAATCTTGATAAGCCGCAGGAAGACTTGACTGGGTTTTTACTTCAGTAGACTTGATTGGACAAACTTGGGCTAAACAGGACTGATGGCAATGTGAACCCCATGAAGTAAGTTGTAACGTTGACCAGTCAAACTGTGGATTGTGTAGCTGGAGCCAGGGCATGCCCAAAACGATCTCCTGGGTGGCTTGAGGAATGACTAAGAACTTTATTAATTCTGAGTGTAGGAACCCAACTCCCAAAACCACTGGTGCAGTTTGGTGAGAAATATTCCCCTTGGAGATTCGGCTACCATCCACGGCGGTAATGTAGACTGGGTAAGAAAGTTCACATACAGGCAAGCAAAATTTATTTACCGCAGCTTGGGTGATGAAATTTCCTGCGGCTCCACAGTCCACTAATGCTGATGCAGACTGAAGCCCAACTGAAGTCTCTAAAGTCACAGGAAGGATAAGGTCTTGATTAGAAGGAGCTTGTCTAGAAGATCCCAACTTGACTCCTCCTTTACAAGTCAGGATCTGGCGTTTCCCGAACGCACTGTGCAGGAATTAATCTGGTGACCTGCAGCCGCACAATAAAGACAAAGTCTCTCACGAAGTCTTCTTGACCGCTCCTCAGGAGTTAGGCGGGACCTATTTATTTGCATAGGCTCATCAGAAGGTGGAGACTGGAACTGTACGGAAGGTATCATCCTTGCTCTGCGTGGCTCACTCCGAGCACGTTCATTGTTGCGTTCGCGGATGCGAGAGTCCAACTTGATGCACAGGGAAATTAAATCAGACAATTGTACAGGAAGATCGCGGGTTGCCAGTTCGTCCTTGATCCGATCAGAGAGTCCATGCCAGAAAGCTGCTACCAGGGCTTGATTGTTCCACTGAATCTCTGCGGCCAACGTCTGGAACTGGATGACATATTGTCCCATACTACGGGTACCTTGACGAAGTTGGATTAGGTCTGCAGAAGCTGATGTTGCACGACCAGGCTCGTCAAAGATCCGTCTGAAGGTTGACACGAATTCTGTATAGTTGTTAATCAGAGGGTCGGCACGTTCCCACAGAGGAGACACCCAACTCAAAGCAGATCCAGAAAGTAGAGAGATGATGTAGGCAACCTTGGATCTTGACGTGGGGAAATTATGTGACAACAATTCAAACTGGATTTCACATTGGTTGAGAAACCCGCGACATAACTTTGGGCTGCCATCATACTTGCTTGGCACGGGCAGGTGCAGACGTGACACTGGAGCTGATGCAGCCGGTATAGAGGAACTCACAGTACTGGCAGGTGCTGGAGTAACAGGAACTGTAGAAGTGTGTACACTAGGCAGGGATTGCTGTAGTGTATCTATCCGGGAGGACATCCCTTGCAGGAACTGGAACATCTGCTGCTGCGCAGCCTCTTGACCATCCAGACGGGAGACCAGATTTTGCAAGGCCTCTGACCCCACACTCCGTCCACCATCCGAGTCCATCGATCCTGAACTTACTGTCAGACTTGGTTTTGTCTGTGTCCCCGGAGGGGGCGCTAGTGGGTCAGTGGAGGTGGATGGGAGAAAACGAGGAGGCTGGATTATGTTTCTGCGCATGAGCGCAATGATATTTATTAAACAGATGGTTCACAAAACGGCAGCAGAAAATAACAGTAGGAAATGCAAATGTCAATTGTACAGCGTGACAGCTGAAAGTCTATGGTAACAGAATGAATGGTGACTGATGAAATAATAACCGGTAGTGATGATAACAGATGAGTGATAATTTGGCAGAGAATATTCTGGTATGGGAACCAGAGCAGATTAAAACATGGAACCAGCAGAGATGGTGTTGTATAGCAAACCTGGTAGCAGAGGCAGGAGTCTGACTCACAGTGCAGGTGATGAGGCACTGGCAGCAAGCAAGCTGTATCACAGGTGGAGAGATGGAACACACCTGGAGTCAGTCTCTACTGCTAGGCTGAAGCACACAGAGATGGTGATGAGTGTGAAGCCTGTAGATGGAAGCAGGTATTGCTGGGGCTTGAAGTTCCACGGAGCTGTGAAAAGTAACCAGGAGTACAAAGTCTCAGGTAGAAAGCCAGGAACACGGAACAGCAGGTAGGTATCCAGGTACACGGAGGAAACAGTAACCAGATCCTTACACATGAGTCGCAGGAGTGACACAAAATTCAGGATGCCTGCAGACTGATCCTGCAGCTTCATATATACCCCTTGTTGAACAGTCATTGGTGGAGTGAGGAAAAGTTGGTGCGGCCAAGCACCGGATTGGCCGCCGTATACTGACTGCTGGAGGCTGTCATGGCGGCGCCCATGCCGCGGCCTAGCGGGAACGCGGCGTGCTACACGCCCGCTATCACAGGAGCGCTCCCAGGCCCAGGATGGCGTCTGATGGCAGAGACGCGGATGACAGATGAACGCAGGGACCCAGGACGGAGTCCGCAGCGGCGGACAGATGTCAGCTTGGTGAGTCGATTCCTGACATCGGTCTATATATAAATCAGCAAAGCTTGGGACGTATCTTGTGCCCATGGTTGTATGGTGAATATGTTAATAGTAAGTGGTGTTAAAAATAATTTTTAGTCAAAAATTATTTAATCAAATCCAAAAGTAAATTATGCTTTGTCTCAGAAATTTCCAGATCTTTATCTAGTGTGTTTTTTAAGGCAATAATTCCAGGCTCAGGAAGGATGTTAGCGTAAAGAGCCTGGATGTCAAGGGGAAGGAACCCATTCCTAGGACACCAGGAAATTCTCTCTAACTTTTTTAATAAATGTGTGGTGTCCTGGATATGGGACATCTGAGACACAACGTAAGTTTGTAGAAAGTGATCAACATAAAAATATAAATTAGTTGAACCAAATACCTGAAATAATAGGATGCCCCAGTGGTTAAATTAAAGACTTGAACATTTTCGGAAAATAATAAAACACCAAGGTAACAGAATGTCATACAAATAAAAAAAATAAAAAAATTATTAACAACATTCACCAGTGCAGTATCCAGTAATGATATCAATTCTTTCAGAAAAATACATGATGGGTCTTTTGGTATAATACAGTAAAAAGTGGGATCAATTAACTGTCTCAGGCTTCATGAACATAATCTGGTCTGACCAGGATCACGACTCCACTGTCTTTATCAGCCAGTTTTCTAATCATGGAATCGTTATCCTGGAGTTGTTTTAGAGCAGTTCTTTCACACATGTAGCAAGTTTCGTATCCCTAGATCTTTATTTGTTTTTTTTGTTTTTTTACAAAGATCTTGAAAATCTTTCAGGGCATTATTTTATTTTTTTAAATAGCTGGATGGTAGGACATCTCTGGGTAAGGGAATAGAAATTATATTGCCTTTTAAATTTACTCCTGTCAATAATAGTGATATGCTCATGGGTGTTGTAGAGTTTTATCGTCTTATCACAACCAACATTGATAAACACTCATCATCATCCCTATCCAAGGTCACTCGGCAGGATCCCAAGATTTAGGCCAAAAATAGGCCGGGATTCAATCCCGGGATCGGAAGCTCCAATCCTGGGAATTGCGGGATCAGGCGGCCCTTTAATGCCAGGCAGCGTTGAGCGTCCTCAGGACGCTCTATGCTGCCTGGCCCCATCCTCTTGGCACCCCGGCAGAGCGTGACCTCTGACTGTGAGGTCATGCTGCGCAGTCACCTGCCGCTGAGGCTGCTGGTAAGGCGGCTGTCACCCTCCGCCTCCTCCCGGCTTCCCCTGCAGTCACCGCGGCTGATGGAAGTTTCCCTCCCACGCGCTCCAGCAGTTTGGTGAGTTGATTTATGTGTGGGGCGGGTGGGGAGAGGTGGGGCGGCCAGACGGACACACAAGCAGAAAGCCAATCCTGGGTATCTCGGGAATCCCCCGGGATTGACCATTTTTCAATCCCAATACCCGGGATTGCAAAAGTGGCCCGGAAATTGGCCTCCCTACTCTCAAGTGATAGGAACCACGAATCAGGAAGAACAATACAATTATCTCTGGAGGAGAAGAGAAGGAGCCAGAGTGTAGGACTATGGGGCAGATATATTAAGTGAACTGAAGTGATAAAGTGGAAGGTGATAACGCACCAATCAGTCAGCTCCTGTCATTTTTTAAACCCAGCCTGTAACTTGAGAGTTAGGATCTGATTGGCTGGTGCGTTATCATCTTCCACTTTATCACTTCACCAGGCTTAGTACATCTGCCCCTATTGCCCCTTTCACATCGCACAAATAACCCGGTATCGACACGGCATATTGCCGTGTCGAAACGGGTCAGTGTGCGATGTGAAAGGTCCTTTGCTGAATTAGCGGGTCGCCTGACCCGGTAATTCAACCCGGTAAAAAAGAAGGGTTATTACCGGTTGAATACCGGGTCAGGTGCAGTGTGAATGGGAGCCGTTCCGGCTCCCATTCACAGCATAGGCAGAGGCGGCGCAGGAGATGAGCTCATCTCCCAGCGCCGCCTCCACCCCCGCCCCTGCTGCTGCTGCGCCCCCCGCTGCTATGGCAACCGACCCGGTATATTGCCGGGTCGGAAAGCCAGCAAAGGAGTGCAAATGCCGGATCCCACCCGGTAAGGACACGTTTCTCTTACCGGGTGGGATCCGGCATTTGCGATCTGAAACCAGCATATGTCTATAGTGCAGAAATAAAGCCCATTGGGTCAAAAAGTGCCCTAAGAAGTCAGAAAAATTTAAAGCCTAGGTGTTAATAGGGAGCTCTTCTCAGGCACTTTGAATAATAAGATGTTAATTTTAATGTTATAACTGTGCTACATTCTACTTCCAGTACTTCAGTCTCCTTGAGTGCATTCAGTGAAAGTGGTTCAGCAGGGGTCATTACTCATTTGTAATATGTAAAAACAGTTACCTCTATGACAGTGAAACAAAATATCAGTTGCTCATATTCATTAGAAAATACTCTACAGGTGCTTGGAAGGAAGGGGTTAGTCTAAGCAAGAAATAGAATAGGGATTAACCCCCTGGTCCCCTAGCACACCAAGCTGTACCTGTAACATGACTTGAAAACTATATATAATAGAAATTCAGAGGTCTCAGTTACATACATTTGCAAATATATGATAAGCCACCAGGCCCTGACACGACTCCTCTAATACTGGTGATCCCTAATCAGAGCCGTAACTACGTGTGTGCCAAGTGGGCTTGGCACACAGCGCAGTTGCCCTGAGGACGCACGGCCAGCGGCATGTATTGAGTCAAATTGACTCATTACATGCCGTCTCTAAGTCTCTGCACCGTGCGCCGCGCTGTGAGGATAGAAGACATCTGCGCCGGGCAGCGGAGAAGGAGGAGGGAGGGGGAGCAGGGAGCCGCAGCAGCGCTATGTTATTGGTAGTAAGCGCCGCTGCAGCATCCCCCTCTCCTTCCGTATTGGCTGCCGGGCAGCCAATACGGAAGGAGAGGGGGATGCTGCAGCGGAGCTTACTACCAATAACATAGCGCTGCTGCGGCTCCCTGCTCCCCCTCCCTCCTCCTTCTTCTCACCTCACTGCCTGCACCGAGGGAGCTGCACGAGGAGCCTGTCAGCGGGGAGAAGGTAAGTATATCCCTCTCTCTCTTTCTCTCTCTCTCTCTCTCTCTCGGACACCGCCTGCCGCAATGTGTAAAAAATGGGACTGGCTGCCGCAATGTGTAAAATGGGACTGGCTGCCGCAATGTGTAAAAAATGGGACTGGCTGCCGCAATGTGTAAAAAATGGGACTGGCTGCTGCAATGTGTAAAAAGGGGGCCTGGCTGCTGCAATGTGTAAAAAGGGGGACTGGCTGCCGCAATGTGTAAAAAGGGGGACTGGCTGCCGCAATGTTTAAAAAGGGGGACTGGCTGCCGCAATGTGTAAAAAATGGGACTGGCTGCCGCAATGTGTAAAAAGGGGTCCTGGCTGCCGCAATGTGTAAAAAGGGGGCCTGGCTGCTGCAATGTATAAAAAGGGGTCCTGGCTGCCGCAATGTGTAAAAAGGGGGCCTGGCTGCTGCAATGTATAAAAAGGGGTCCTGGCTGCCGCAATGTGTAAAAAGGGGTCCTGGCTGCCGCAATGTGTAAAAAGGGGGACTGGCTGTTGCAATGTGTAAAAAGGGGGCCTGGCTGCCGCAATGTGTAAAAAGGGTCTATCTGCCGCAATGTGTAAAAAGGGGGACTGGCTGCTGCAATGTGTAAAAAGGGGGACACTGTCTGCTGTAATGTATAAAAGGGGCTCTATCTGGTGTAGTGGCGCTACTGTGCAGCGTAATTTGAATAATGTAGACTACTGTGCGCCGTAGTATGAATTGCTATTATTTTGTGACCACGCCCCTTTCCCGTGAAGCCACGCCCCTATAATGTTTTTGCACTGCCCCTATCTTACATGGGGGGGGGGGGCGCCACTGTCGTTTCTTGCACACAGCGCTAAAATGCCTAGTTACGGCACTGTCCCTAATACTAGGTTTAAGCCTGGGGTGCAGAACCCTACAAGTCGGGCAAAGGCCAGCTACCCCAGGGCAGCACACATGTGAGAAATAACGTGTTAGTAGGTGTTAATAAAAAAAGAAGAAGCAAAATCTATATATGAAAGGTGATATACTAGTGAAGGTGTAATTAAAAGACCTTAAGGATTAATTAAAGTGTTAAGGGGGTGCTAAATAAGCTCTCACAGTGTTCTACCCCAAAGCAGCCCAGCCCCACCAATCCAGGGGGAACCGCACCCCAGACTCACCGTAGGTACTAATAA
The DNA here is from genome assembly GCF_028390025.1 of Pseudophryne corroboree. NCBI lineage: Eukaryota > Metazoa > Chordata > Amphibia > Anura > Myobatrachidae > Pseudophryne > Pseudophryne corroboree. The sequence goes on from NC_086455.1 coordinate 22,695,419, forward strand.
TAATAATAACAACAACAACCCTTCCAAGAAATATAATGCCACATAATAATGGCATCTAAACATATGTATCTAAATTGAGAGCTAACTTATCTGAAGATACCCCTGGCATCTCCAAATGGCACTACCGGAACTAGCATACCCCCCAAACATCGGTCCCATCCATTGATGCTCCCCACAGTCATGTTATGTCTAAACAGACAAAGAATAATTTTCTTAGGGTTATACTCATAGAACACATTGGAGTACATATGATATACCTTACAGATGGTATATTAACTGCACACTAACACATTATAATATTATATTTAGTTATGGTTCTTCATGCATCTCAGTTATATAAAAAAAAAATACTTACAGAAGGACTAGAGAAATGCTATTAACTGAGATCATTACTTTAGTAAAAGACATAAGGTCGTATCCTATTAGCCGCGGTAAGACATCGGCCTATTTAAAAATGCCCTTTTTTCCGAAAACACACAGGTTCAGTGATTTTTCCTGATGCAGTTCAAATTGGAATAAAAACAGATCCAGCCTTATCAAGTGGATTGGCTTGCTGAATGGGATGGTATCAGGGTCCTGTCAGAATACCGACGGTGGATATCTAGGCCCTCATAGGGAGTATTTTTGGAAATGGTTGATGGTTGCAATCAGTCTGATTCTGTCTTGCCCTGATGCATGCTTGGAGCTGCTCAGCAAAGTTCATCTGCCTGTATCATTTAGAAAGCCCGTTACCTGATGATATTTATCTATGGTGAAATTAACATCAAATCTGTGAATGATCTGCTGAGTATCTCTCTACAGTGATATGATTTGTGCATATTGAATAGAACTGTGTCGCATTTCGTTATCATGAAATTAATCTGGAGTGTTGTGAAGATCTGCTAAATAGATTGCTGCTGTGCAAGTTACTTGTGCTATTGTAACGAATTCTGCAATATTTCTCTACAAGGCATTTACCTATACATGCCAAAAAATCTGTTACATCTCATCAGTTTTCTGTTGTGAAAAAGACTTGTAATATTTTAGAGAATTATCCAGCAAAACATTTTTTAGTGTTATCTAGAAAACTGGTGAGCATACTCTCTAGTCATATTGGCCGTGCTATTCTGAGGATCTGGTATGCTATTTTCTGTATTGTTTTTAGGTGTCCTGTTCCCTTTATATATACAGTATATCAGTGGCGTAAGTTTGTCAAAGTCGCCCGGAGGCAAGATAAATATTGGTGCCCCCTATTTCCTATATTAAGATAAATATATGTATGTATGTATGTATGTATGTATGTATGCATGCGTGTGTGTGTGCGTATATGGAGTGTTCTGAAAAAAATGATATACTGTATTTCTTCATTTAATTGTCTTATTTAAAATCACACATTTCTTAGCAGTCGTACCCAGGATTAGAACCCATGACCTGTTACACTAACGGCAGACACTTTACTGATGGAGTTATTTGCTCCTGTAGAGGAAGCATGAGAATTCTAACTATATGAAGTTACGTGTAATTGTCAAAGAAGTATCTTCATATAGTTAAAATTCTCATATTTCTTATACAGGAGCAAACAGCTTCATCAGTAAGGTGTCTGCTTACAACGTAATAGGTTGTGGTTTGTAATCCTGGGTGTGACACTTGTAAAATGTGTATATTCTGTATAATAAAGAGGGTGTGATTTGTAAGGTGCAGGGACCAGTGAGATAGTCGGCCACTGAAAAGACAGCAGCAGCTATCAATTAACTTAATTCAATGGTGCAACAGAATGGGAGAAGAGGTGCCCCCCTTCAGAGCAGGAGCCCGGCGGCAGATGACTCCGTTGCCTCCTAGAGTTCTGCCTCTGCAGTATATGTCTGTGATCTTGAGCTTACACTACTTAGAGTTGAAGTCCTGGGAGCCACTGAATACTAGTGGATGATTGTAGTTCCAGGAAAGGGTACTGCTATAGGCAAACCACTCTGCAAGTGGGATCTGTAATCATGGTAGAACCTCAGAACATATGCCTTAACAGTCTGATCCTTAAATCCAACTCTGGATGTGAAGTACCAGCTTTTGAATGACTTACAAGAAAAAAGAATTATGGAACTGCAATACTGTCCAACTGGGAACCTTAGGATTCATCATGAGGAACCGATAAAAGAAAAATATAGGGAAATCATCATACTGATGAAAGGGTTGACATATAATAGACATATAATAAACAGAATTTATTCCTGACATGTTAATACTTGCATGTAACTGCAGTGAGGGAAAAATGGTTGCTAGGTAATTTGGGCTCATGTGTTGCCTGTCGCTCGTTGTTTTCTCTTTCCTGTTGATGTGTTATGTTCCCTGTTGTTACTTTGTTTGATTAGTTACAGATGAGTTATGCTATTATGGCAACCCCTTTTAAACGGTTCTCCAAATGCTTCAGCCTGACCTGTTTTTCAAACAACCAAAACATACATACAGTATCAGTGTGTTCTACAATGCCATTTTTCCGGCTTGTCATTTGAATCCTGAATTGTTATAATATCCAATCTCCTACTGATTCTTTAGCCAAGACAATTAGCAAAGTATGCACCCCTATTTTATTAGGGGTGACACTGGACTTCACTTGTAGCCTTGTCCCCTTATAGTACCCAATACTGTTGATGTGGGTACAAATTTGGACACATCACCAATGTGGCTTTAGGACTGCAAATAATGATATTATATAACTGAAGAACATACAATACAAAACCATATTGACAATTTACATTGGGTAATCAGTTGTAGACAAAAGGCTAAATGAGGAAAGGGACCTTTCCTTGTTCTGTCAGGAGGGCAGTGATCAAGCTGAGATGTCACAATGCTTTTAATGGGATCACACAAGATCGAAGATGTTAGGAGGAAATTTATCAAAAGAATGGAGAAGTGGTCAAGTGGAGAAGTTGCCCATAGCAAATCTTGTCATTGTTGCCGCAACTCCTGGCCATCAGAAAGGGTTTGCCCCATCTGGAACTCTCTTGGATGGGCTAAAGAGAAAGTCAGTAAGTATGGTTGTTATGATCTGGGGAGTATATCTGGACAGAGTGTTGATAGAAATGATCCGAGAAATGTATTTGGATGGAGTGTTGTGCAAGCCCAGCAATCCTCAAGTCTCTTGCGTACTAAAGCTTCACCTTTAGCAGCCGCCTTTACCAGGTGGATTAAGTCCACCCGGTACTCAGATGCCACCAGGTCTTAATGTGGACAAGGAAACTATTGGAGGCTGGGCAAGTGCAAGGAAATATGCTGGGGTTGACACCCACCTGGGACAGAGTGGATTAAAGCTGGACAGATGGGCACACACTAGACAAGGACTAGATAAAGCTGGACTGGCAGGTACTGGTAAATAGCAGGAGTATATCACACAGTGAGATCAGAACTGGATAAGACACACATCAACTGCTACATAAATGACAAGCAATGCTCCAAACCCACAGTAGTTGCTACTGGCAACCACAGAAGTGCATAACAATTGAATACAGGGAGGGAAGCAGAACAGACATATAAAACAACACAGAATACTCCAGGCCAGTGGATGTTACTTCTAGCAACCAAAGTACCAACACAAAGGCGTAGTGTAGAAGATAGACAAGGCCAGACTAAGACAAGGGATTGGTCTGAGGACAGACTGATAGGGCTGAGACTATGTATACGGTAAGAGAGGCCTGACAGAGTGAGAGACTGTAGCAGAATGGAACTGACAAGAACCACACAATGCACTCACATAAACACATAACACAGGGCCATAAACAATGGACTGATTGCAGGACAAACAAAGAAGGATTCTGCAGAACTATAGCTAAGAAGCAGTGTTCCAACAAGACTGGGACTAGATACTGAGGACCAAAGGCTCACGCGGCAACCCAATTCTATGACCAGCCTGGAATAATGGTCAGATTGGGAATATAAAGAGAGCTCTAACCAATGACAAAGTTCAGTACCGACAAGTCCCCTTTAATTACTAACTCAGTGCAACTGTGCTGCTGCACATCCACCAGGCTCCTGACTTTAACAAGAAACCTCATGCTGGAGTAAGGTAACAAAGCATTTCCCTGCAGGTGTGCTGCTGCACACTGCTGAGCAGTGCCAGTGCAGAGTGCTGTATATCAGTGTGGTGACTGTAATTGGCTGTGGAAAATTTTGGTGCAATATAAATAAATGTTAACAATGCTGTAATGACAATGGGTGCAGTCTCTATGGGCCTGGACTGGCAAATCATTAGCACTTGACTATAGCTTTTGCCCCATCCTCCCCAAAACCCTGCTCTGTTCTCAATACAGTAAAGCAGTGTACTCTTCTGTGTGGTGCATGTACTCACTCTCTACAGTGCTTAAAAAGAAGTCACCTCCACAGTTGCCAACCCTTCCACATCCTCTAGGAGACTCCCGATTCAGTGTGGAGTCTCATGCTGCCCCAGTTTGTAAATCAAAACCCCCAGATTCTTCACATTCTTCACTGGATCTCAATTACAGTAAGTCTACTGGGGGACCACCAAGGAGTTTCTGGGCAAGGACTGTGATTTGCTGCAGTCACTATGACTGCTGTTGTTGCTCAGAAACCCCTTGTTGGTCTCCCAGCTGTTGCTAACTGTAAGAATTTTTATTTGTAATCTTTAGTTAACTACTTAACTGACTAATATTTTTGTTTTAAAAAGTCTCTGAAATTGGCATTTTTTTAAGGGTGAAATAGGTCTAGAACATCCCTTTAAAACTTATGCAACACAATTTTATGTACTTTTTTTTAAAGATACACCTGAAATAGCTTGCCCTGGGACACGGGTTCCCCCCTCCTCGGCCGTGAGTATTATTTAGAGGAACTTCAATTCACAGAGCTCCAAGTCCTCTGCTAATATCCACTGCAGGCACATGGAAAAGCATTGCAGACCCTGGGAGAAGCAATACACGGTGGCCCCTAACCATTAAAAAAAAATCATAACTTCTCCTTCCTGTGGTCCCATGCCATCTCTCCATAGGCTTCCTATAGTGAAGGGCTGTCACAGCACCGTGATTGGTGGATAGCTCCAGTCACCCACCAATCATCTTGCTGAAAGCCATTCACTGTCTGGCTGCAGGAAGGAATCCAGGTAGAGTATGCTGCACTCTGATTGGTGGATAGCTCCAGCCATCCTCCCATCACCAGGTTGACAGACAGCCACACACTGTCTGGCTGCAGGCTTGGAGGCAGGCAGAGAATGCTCTCTGGCCACTCTGATTGTGTGTAATTCACAATCAGAGAGGCCTGGCAACATTGTTTACCTGCCTTTCAAGAAGTTCTGGAGGCATCAGCCCAGGGGGACAGAGTCTCGATGGCCCCTAGAATCATTGGGCCCTGCACAGCCGCCCAGTGTGCCCATATGTTCAGATGGCCCTGTGCAGTCACATTTTCTGTGCATATACTGTGGGAGATAGAGAATACAAAGAAGGCATGGTTACTGCAGCCACAGATGACAGATCACTGGTGACAGAATCCCAGTCAAGAATCAGATTTTCACAGGGGAGAAGAAAAGAGTTTGCTAGGGTGAGCATGACTGTGTATGTAGCTGGGGAGGTGGAGACTAAGCTGCAGTGAGCACAGTTAGTACCTGCAGCTGTAGCTATACACAATATCACTTTTGCTTGGGGTAGGAGGAGGAGTCTGGGGGTGGGGCCAGGGCTGCAGCAAGGCATACTGGGTCTAATGCAGATGTGGTTGGAGTTGTTATACTTGGAAGCAGCAGTGATAGCGCCGTATGGTGATGCAGCAGGAGATGTCTATTACAAGCAGATGCCTCCTGCTCCAGTAGTGATCTGACCTGCATGCTAGGACGCAGAATCAGATCACTCATTCACCATCAGGTAGCTTACAGTACCCATGGTGCCACACAAGCTGCTCACCATAGAGGCCAGGAAATCTCCATTCTACAACGGAGTTCCCTGGCCTCTCCCCACCCACTAATCAGCTGTGCACGCTTCTATTTTCACTCAGCCAGCTGTTGCCCTGCGTCCTATTGCGCAGGCCCCATTCGCATATGTGCAGAATGAGATCTGCGCATGAGCAATGTTCCAAAAAATCAATACTTTGCGATGATGGGCAGAGCTCTGAGAGCCCATTGTCGGTCAAAAGATTCTATTCAGGCAGCCATGAATGGGGTACGGGTCGTTGGATAGACACAACTTCATTAGGTCGACCATGGGAGGTTGACATGCATTAGATCGACAAGGACAATAGGTCGACATGGTCATTAGGTTTTTGGTGTCGTGATGGGGAACCCAAATTAGTGCACCATGCTCGCCATGCTTCGGGCAAGGTCCATGTGGATCATTAAGTATGAAAAAAATCCAAAAAATGGGGAAAAAAGTGAAAAACTCATGTCGACCTTTTGACCTGTCGACCTAGTACATGTCGACCTAATGGCATTGTCGACCTTCAGTAGTCAACCTAATGGGTGTCGACCTAAGTTGTGTCGACCTAACGACCATAACCCCATGATTGGGTGTTTCTGACTGATTCCATGTCATGGAACCATATCAGGGAAAGCACAGCATGGCATGGTCGCGTCTGATGCAACCACGCCAGACAAGGAGTTAAACATTCAAAAAGACAATGCAACAAAAAGTTTTAAAATCTGATTTTTTATCAAGAGATGATCATTAATGGAAAGTCTGTAATTTCTTATCATATGTGATTATCCAGTGGTATTTAGGTATAGATTCAAAGTAGTTGAACACTATATATCTAAAACAGAAACTCAAAATAATGGTTACTTCGATAAGCGTGATCTAAGCGTGTTAACCCAGCAAGAAATATATGCTTAGGGTTGAATTCCACAAGGTCAAATAAATTGCAATTGGAATTGATTGCATAGGCATCACATGTATTATGTATATTGTGCTGAATGGATATTTAAAAAAAAACACATTGAATACAGTAGGTGCAAACAAATGGCAGGAAAAAACATTAGTATCAATAATTGCAACATTTCTAAAAAAAAATATTGCTAATAATTTTCATAGAAATATGTTGCGACAAGCATTTAGCATAGACACGCCCATAGGTGGAGCACCGTTTGGGTGGAGCATGACATCAATGGTGTACTATGGTTGTTTCCAATAACAGTGCCAGATTACCAAATAGGCAGAGTCGGCACCGGCCTATGAGTATTGCACTTTTTAAGGGCCTGGTAACAACGTATCAAATCAGTATCTTCTGTCAGCTGTCAGTTTGCAAATAAAATTGGTGCCACCTACATACGTGTAATGTAACAGTAGGTATGGTCATCTCCATCTAGCGGCCGACGTGCGCACTACTTAAAGTAGTTCAGTGCTATCCCATTAGAGCACACGCACGAGAAACTAAGCTTTCTGTGAGTTAATGTGTTTAACAATTTTTAACAATTTTTTGTTTAATAACATAGTGGCCCAGATTTATCAAGCCTTGGAGAGTGATAAATAGCACGGTGATAAAGTACCAACCAATCAGCTCCTAACTGTCATTTTTCGAACACATCCTGTAACATGGCAGTTAGGCGCTGATTGTCTGGTACATAATCACCGTGCAATTCATCAATCGCCAAGCCATAATAAATCTGGGCTAATATGTTCATTTGTTTAATAATATTAATAATTGTTAAGGTTTGTTTTGTGTAATAAAATTGGTTTATTAAAATTGTTGGTTGGCAAAATGAAAACGTATTAGGAGATTATTTGTGAGGGGGAGACCTGAGATTTCAACTGCCTAGGGACTTCCACAGGGTTTAATATGGCACTGCCCAATAATATTGTAGTAATTTGTACAGTTGTAGTAATGCCCAATAATATGCTAGTAATTACCGTAAAGTGTAAGTATTATTATTATTATTATTATTGTGTTTTTTTTTACTATTAAAACTTAATTTCATCAAAAAGATGATTAGGTACAAATTTTAGCAGTAAGATGACACACTGTATTTTCCAAAACTTTACTTTTCTTTAAAAATGTAATAATCATAATGTAAACTCCCCAGCAAGAAGCACCAACGTTGCTATGGTGATCTGAATCAGTACTGAATTGTGGGGGTGGCCATTTTGAGAGCACCCACATATGTGTGTGGGGGAAACAAAGAACATGGTGAATTAAGTTATGATAAATATGCTTCCATCATCCCGTTTTATTTAATTATTTATATAACTCAGTGTCATTCTACAATCCTTGTGGTTTTATTAGGTGTGTTGAGGTGAAATAAATATCTCAGTCACTGTATATCTAACAGAAGCTGGCTTTTTATTTACTCTTAGAGCCAAATGATGCAGAATCTGTAAGTGCTGCCAGCTAGTGATGTCTACTGTAACACTCTAAAGTCTCTTCGGAATTAAAATAAAGGCTTAAAATAACTCCCAAAACATATGCTTTATCACAATGGAGGTATTTATCAAAGTTTGTCAGTAGATAAAATTGTGAGATAAATTACCAACCAATCAGCTACTAACTGTCATTTTTCAAATACAGCCCGTAACATGTAAATGAGAAGCTAATTGTTCAGTACTTTATCTCTCACAGTTTTATCTCCCCCCAAGATTTGATAAATACCTCCCTGTGGCCGAACACCCATCCCACATGATAAACTCACGGCTCATTCGCCATTTTTTTAAATGGATGAATCGTCGCTAGGTGCAATGTTCTGTAAATATATCGGTAATAATGTGTCTTAACATGTTATGCGTATTGCTGTAAATACAGTTATAAAATTGCATGTTTAACATTTCTAGACTATGCGCTTATAAGAAATGCATAAGGCAGTGGTTCCCAAACTGTGTGCCGTGGCACCCTGGGGTGCCGCGGGACACTTGCAGGGGTGCCTCAGGTTGGTTGTCAAGGACCAATTCAAACTATTTATTGTCAATGTAATAGGCAAAACCAGTGCTGGTGGCTGCTAATTATAAAATATGTGGACATACAGAAGCAAATCTTGTCCCTCACCACACAACTGACCCTAAGGATAACATATAAAAATAATTTACTTAATCTAATATTTTTTTCTAAATTTCTCAATAAGAAACTTGTGGCCTAGGGGTGCCGTGAAAAAAAATCTGACACTCCAGGGTGCCGTGACTCACAAAAGTTTGGGAACCACTGGCATAAGGTATTTTATTTCCAAAACCCTTTAATATTTGGAAACAAACTGCCCTTGGGACATTCTCACATAGGAATTGATATGGTCATGATCCTGACACCAGCAATTGTTTTGCAATGAAGTCCAGGGGGATTTTTTTGGGTCTCTGTTTAAAATTTATGGATGCGCACTGGTGAAAAGATAGTTTGTTGTTTTTCATAATTTTCCTGATGTGTGGAGCTTTCTATAAAAGAAGGAATGAAATTAGAATTCAAGTCATATTTACATTGTAAAAGAGACCGTTAAGCTAAATCAGACTGTTTTGGGGAAAGCAAACTGGATTGGGTTACATTCAGTGGTGCAAGTGGGGGGTACGGGTGGGTACGGCGTACCCGTAAGAATTTAGCCGTGGGTACGCCGTACCCACACCGACGGGCCGCCGCTCCTCTTCCTTCCCTCCCTCCCCTGCTCCACGCCGCACCCGCCGTCCCCGCCGCACCGCCGCTGATGTGAGGGAAGGTATACATGCCCCCCAGTGCCAGGTCTAACATGCCCCCCCCCAGTGCCAGGTCTAACATGCCCCCCCAGTGCCAGGTAAACATGCCCCCCTCCCCTACTCACCGCTGCCGCTGCCGTCGCCGTCCTGTCTGTCATGTGAGGGAAGGAGAGCGCAGCCTGCGCCTCTCGTTCCCCTCAGTCTCCGGTGGGTGTTTCAGTTTACTTCAGCGCCGATCCGTGAGCCAATCAGAGCTCGCACCCGCGAGCTCTGATTGGCTCACGGATCGGCGCTGAATTAAACTGAGACTCCCGCCGGAGACTGAGGGGAACGAGAGGCGCAGGCTGCGCTCTCCTTCCCTCACATGACAGACAGGACGGCGACGGCAGCGGCAGCGGTGAGTAGGGGAGGGGGGCATGTTTACCTGGCACTGGGGGGGGGGCATGTTAGACCTGGCACTGGGGGGGGGGGGCATGCTATACCTGGCACTGGGTGGGCATGTATACCTGGCACTGGGGGCATATCTGGCACAGGGGGGCATATATACCTGGCACTGGGGGATATCTGGCACTGGGGAACATGTTATACCTGGCACTGGGGGATATCTGGCACTGGGGGGGCATGTTATACCTGGCACTGGGGGATATCTGGCACTGGGGGCATATCTGGCACAGGGGGGTATATATACCTGGCACTGGGGGCATATCTGGCACACGGGGTCATGTATACCTGACACTGGGGGCATATCTGGCACAGGGGGGCATATATACCTGGCACTGGGAGATATCTAGCACAGGGGGGCATGTAAACCTGGCACTGGGAGATATCTGGCACAGGGGGGCATGTATACCTGGCACTGGGGGATATCTGGCACTGGGGGGGGCATGTTATACCTGGCACTGGGGGCATATCTGGCACTGGGGGCATATCTGGCACAGGGGGGCATATATACCTGGCACTGGGGGCATATCTGGCACAGGGGGGCATATATATCTGGCACTGGGAGATATCTGGCACAGGGGGGCATGTATACCTGGCACTGGGGGATATCTGGCACTGGGGGCATATCTGGCACTGTAGTGGCATTTCTGTATCTCTCACGGGGGGCAATGTATATCTGGCACTGGGGGCATTTGTGTATCTAGCACTGTGGGGCAATGTGTATCTGACACTGTGAGGCAATGTACGGCACTCTGGGGGCATTTCTGTATCTGGCACTGTGGGGCAATGTGTATCTGGCACTCTGGGGACATTTGTGTATCTGGCACTGTGGGGCAATGTGTATCTGGCACTGTGGGGCAATGTGCATCTGGCACTGTGAGGCAATGTGTATCTGACACTCTGGGGACATTTGTGTATCTGGCACTGTGGGGCAATGTGTATCTGGCACTGTGGGGTTATATGTATCTGGCACTGTGGGGCAATGTGTATCTGACACTATTGGGGTCATACGTGTATCTGCCCCTCCCCCATATGTGTATCACGCTCCCATTTTCATTGGCCACGCTCTATGTGACATTTGGCCACACCCATAAGACATTTTTTCTACTTGCACCACTGGTTACATTATATATATATATATATATATATATATATATATAGAGAGAGAGAGAGAGAGAGAGAGAGAGAGAGAGAGAGAGAGAGAAAACACAGTGGAATACAGCTCAGAAGTAAAGGATCTACAAAAATAATCCACATAAAAAAAGTTCCACATGAAAAACACTCCCTAATTGTTTGCGGTAAAACAGGTAGCCAGTATGGAAAATTCAAATATGACAAATGAGACCACCACTGCCAAAGGACCAAAGGTAGGAATAGGGATAGTTAGTTAGTCCACCCAATGTCCTACCATTGAGACTGCTCTCTAGATACACTCCATCAACAACCCTGCCACTGGGCTCCCAAGCCCTCCCAAAAAGAGCTATGAACGTTTATGTGCTTAAAGCGGGCAGTACGGATGGTGTAGTAGTTAGCATTACTGCCTCACAGCACTGAGGTCATGGGTTCGATTCCCACCATGGCCCTAACTATGTGGAGTTTGTATATTCTTCCCGTGCTTGCGTGGGTTTCTCTGTTTCCTCCCACATTCCAAAAAATATACTGGTAGGTTAATTGGCTTCCAACAAAATTAACCCTATTGTGAATGTGTCTGTGTGTACATGTGATAGGGAATATAGATTGTAAGCTCCAATGGGCAGGGACTGATGTGAATGGCCAAATATTCTCTGTAAAGCGCTGCGGAATATGTGTGCGCTATATAAATAACTGGTAATAATGATGCCTATTTTATCTTTATTTTTAGCTTGTGCGTTTAAGCATCTTTCTTACTTATACCTATATATATATATATATATATATATATATATATATGGAGTACTGGTCCGGCACTCGTGAGTAAAAAGCTGAAAGTGAAAAATGCTCCGGTGCCCTCCAACCAGACTGGATAGTCTGTACATGCACGTAGAAACAAAGTAGGCGGCACTCAGGAGACAGTAATACGGTGAAACCAACGGGTGCTTTACTTCAACGTTTCGGGGTTCGGGACCCCGTCTTCAGGACACACGTGTGAGTCCTGAAGACGGGGTCCCGAACCCTGAAACGTTGAAGTAAAGCACCCGTTGGTTTCACCGTATTACTGTCTCCTGAGTGCCGCCTACTTTGTTTCTACGTATATATATATATATATATATATATATATATACCTAATATATATATACCTATATATCTATTTATATCACAAATGTTAGGTTACTAAGCGCACTATAACTATATCTTGTTACCAAAATCCTAATGGAGTTACAGATCACACACCTCTGTTCTGCTTTCTTTTCACATATCGTGTAATATTACTACAATATTATTTCATCTCTGCTTGTAATTATGTTAGGGTTACAGCACATGTGTATTGTTCTTATGCTCTGTAATTCTGTTATCTTCTATGTTTAAACTGTATACTGACACACTTTCTAATTCCTTATAAATAAAAGATAATAATTAGAGATGTGCGGGTTCGGATTTACTCGGTTCTTAACGCCAGAATTAAAGCAAGTTCAGTGGCAAATGCAGGATTTGCATGGGGGGGGGTTTCCAGAACTGGGTGGAGCCAAGCACGGGGGTGGGGACTGAGGTGACCCAGTATATGCTGGGTCCTTAAAACTAGTGTGTGTGTGTGTGTGTGTATATATATATATATATACACACACCCCGTATATACACCTATATATATATATACATATACACATGTACATATATACTTAGCATATTAAACATGCATACATATATATACACATACAGTACACGTATATATACGCATGGATATATATCATATGTGTGTGTGTGTTTATACTGTATGTATGGAGTGATTTCAATACACTTGATTTTTGCATAAGACCCTGAGTGCCGCTGATTGCGTCATTGCCTATTGACATATACATGTGTATATATGTATGCACATGGATTTATATGTACTATAATTAAAATAAACTTTTATTAAGCACTTACAAGTGCCACCAGGAAGACAGCAGGCTGCAGAGGACGCTAGACAGCCATTAATAATACTTATGCAGAAAGAAAAAAATAATCTTTTTTTTGGTGGAGGGGGGGGGGGGGGGGGGTTTCTGGGTGCTCGAAACCCACCCCCCCTGCGTGCGCCACTGAAGTTCGGATTTATACGGATTATTCTTATTGGCTATCCAAAACTTGTGGCAACTAAGAAGCAATAAGATGCCATTTTGAGATTCGGCTAAATCCGAGTAAATCCAAGTAAATCTGAACCCGTACATCTCTAATAATAATAATAATAATAATAATAATAATAATAATAATAATAATAAAATGAGACACATAAATCCACATATTCCAAGTTGTGTTTGTTAAGAACTTCAGTTGACTTGTATAGACATGGTGTAACAACAGGATACATTTTTATTTGTATAATTGTCACAGTCATTTGTTTCAGTGATGTCATAGCTGAAATCTAATCACCATTCTGAACAGTTCAAGACTAAACTCTATAGCTTCTGTAGATGGCTTTAGCTATAAGCTTGTACTATTTGCCTAAATTGAAATATAGTCACTATTCTGCTGGTTCCTGAAGTTGTACAGACATGTAAAGTGAGCTTAGTGCATTTCAAACACAATTCACTCCATACTGCTTCCTGACATCCTGTCTTGTGCTTCTCTATTTGCATCTACTACAGTATGTCTCATTTTAATTTTAAATCTCACAGAAGTGAAAAAAAGTGTTAAAGCAGCAACTTCAGCCCTCTATATATGTTATGAGAGAAAATGTCAGGAACAAGTTGAATTAAGCATTGCCTTTTATGAAAACACAGTGGTGGAAATGTACTAAACGTCAAGTTTTACATACCTGTAAGATTGTAGTGTTACACCTGCAGGATTGCATCCCCTTGATATAGAAGTTCAAGACTGCTGCAAAACTGAAAGCAACAGCAATCACCATCCGGTTTTCCATATTAGAGGGGTACAAACCATCAGATTCACCAAGGGGTGGGTTTAAATTAAACCCCATTGCAAGTCCACCACAATATAATGCCTCTGAGGGACATTTGTAAAACACTTTACAGATCCTAGGGATATCAGTGTTTGTTTTTTTTAAATATTGGAAAATGAACAATAAGCGTGTGGGATACCCTGAAAATATATAACCAGCACTAGGCTTTACCAGTCAAGACTAATATATAGCAGGAGGGCATGCAAAGTTGATTGCTCCCTCCCAAAGTGCCAATCAGCCTCAACTTGGAATCCCTAGGGAAATGGGGCCCTCAAATCAAGCGAAGACCTGCCATGCCTATATGAATAAAACAGTCTTCCCCAAAACAGACTTTCACCAGTACAATCCATTTTGAATGCCGCTGCAAGGCTGATCTTTATCGCTAAACATTCATCATCTGCTTCTCCACTCCATTGGTTACCTGGGGATGTGGTTATGTGACCGGCGGTCCTGCTGACATTCTAAACAACAGGATACCGGCATCGGTGTGGTGATCGGGAGTATCCCAACCGACGGTCACCCATACCCAACCCGTTACCTGTATTCTACCGTATTCAATATAAAATACTTTTACTTACACAGGAGGCTGTTAACCAAGCTACATATGACCAGAGCACAGTAATTTGTATACCCAGATGATACTACCTGCTACTGTCACCACCGATGGTAATTACTCAAAGGGGCCAATGGTCCCCTAACTCTGTAACACAGTTGCACAGGCTGGGCAACTCAAATTCCCACAACGTTAATTTGGATGCCCTCTGCTTCTAGCAGTTTATTCGCCACCTCAAAAGACTGGATGTTGGAGCATATATGAAAGACTAACAAAAAGAGTATGATGCTTAGGCGCATATTGTTTACTTAGCTCTATAAAAGGTTTGCATATGCCCAAGCCTGTCACTGTATTATTGTAGCATCACAGTATTGTAAGACTGTATAGTACTTAACCCAGGATAGATTGATACTGTATCACATTGATTTTTGTTTATCTTCTATCACCTTTAACATGTAGACTAATCTACTGGTTCCACAAGTACCAACAAGTATGCATCTGCCAACAGGATATAGGCCCAGGACTGCAGTTTTAAAAGACACATTCAAATGGATTACAAATTAGTATTGAAAGTGAAATTGTACACTCCAAGTGCAAGTATGAGCTTCATAACATTGAAAGGCTCAGAGAGCAACTCTATTTGAAAATTTGCTACAGAAATGCAGCTAGAGTGTGAGAAACCGAGGACCATTGTCCTGGTGCACACGACCAGCCCAGTGCACTGACAGTCTGATAAGTATAATCTTTAATCAACTTATTACATATCTTGTTGTTACAATATGTTTGTCACTTGTACCATTGCTATTAGCTTTGGTCAATTCTGTAATAGCTAACACTGTCAACCTAATCAGAGTTACTCTCATTGTGCGTCGCCCCCCACCCTCCTTTCCCTGCTCTGGAATACCCAACAGTGCAGGGAGAGACAGTCCACGCACAAAAGCAGATCCCTCTCCATCTATCTTTTTTTTTTTTAATTCAATACATTTTTATTGGATTTTATAATTTTGCTTTAACAGCTTATACGACAACTAAAAAACAAAGACAGACACAATAACCAGCATACAGACAGCTGCATATAAACAGAATAGAAAAAAGAGGGGAAAAAAATGGCCACATAATACACAGACAGATACAAATTCAGACAAAACCATACAACTGCAGAGCACTGGTGATCTAGAGCAAGACATTCCTAATATACCACTTCCAATTTAAGCACATGCATAGCATAAATAGCATAACAGTATTGCAGTCCAACAGAACATGGCTGGCCACGGGCTATCCACCTCTGAAATTCCCCAAAAAGAAAAAATAAATATACATCTGAGCCTTATTTATCCTTGTAATATCTAGAGCCCATCCACTTACCCCAAACCATAATTAATTTTTTTCTGCTTTCCTAGCCAAGAACACAAACTTTTCATGCGCAATGGTTTCATTGACCAAAGAGATCCATGCCTTAGGTACCGGGGCTTCCCCAGCCAACCACAACCTAGCTATGCAGACCTTTGCCAGAGCACATAAATTAATAACATACCGCCTGCTGGGCGGATCTAAAGCCTCTTTGTCTATAGCCAGTAATACACATGTTACAGGCGTAAGTATGGGAGAGGGAATACCTGTATCAATTATGACACGTATAACTTCTTTCCAGAACACCGAGATCATAGGGCATGACCAAAGCAGATGCCAAAAGTCAGCTCCCAGACTTCCACACTTAGGGCACAACGAACTATGAGATCCCCCAATATGCACCAACCTCACTGGGGTCATATACACTCTATGCAATACATATAATTGTTTTTGTTGGTATCTAACGGAGGAAGTGGAGAGCCGATGGGACCCCAAAGCACTCTTCCATACATCATCCGCCAACAAACCTACATCCGACTCCCACTTACCCCGAAGAGAAGCTAGAGGGTCAGTATGGTGCATCTGGAGTATACGACCATATATCCTAGAAACCAAGTGCCCAGAGTCCAGCGTCTGCAGCATTGATTTGACCGGAGAGTCAGCGAGGGTTGGAGGGCCATCGGGAAATTGAGCAGCCAAAGCATGTCGCAATTGAAGAAACCGAAAGAAAAACCCTGAGGGGATATTATGTTCTAGTTGAAGTTGCTGAAATTATTTAAGCGTCCCATCACAATATTAGTGGCCCAAAGAGTACACTCCCCATCTTCCCCACACCTCCCGGACTTGAAGCTGACACAGCTCTGGCAGACCATAACTATTGTCCAGTGGGGTATCAGGATCGACACCGTGACCCTGCATCACAGAATGCACCAATTTCCAAAACAAAATGGATTGTTTTATAAGTGGCAGTGTGGACATTTTGACGCTGCCGCAGAGGAGTAGCTGTAGTGGGGAACCACCGGGATAATCATGAAGCAGCATTAGCGAATGCAAAGCCAAGGCATCAAGATCTTTCACCCATTCCCAGACATGTGCCAGCTGCGCCGCATAGTAATAAAAACGGAAGTTGGGAAGAGCTAAACCCCCCGATTCCCGTGTCCTGGTCAGGGTATCCAATTTCAGACGGGCCCGCTTACTAGCCCATATTAGAGAGGAAAGCAAACCATCCATTTGTTTGAAAATCTTCATCGGGATATAAACAGGAGACTGCTGTAAAATATATAAAAGTTTAGGCTGGAAGACCATTTTTACCATATTAACTCTCCCTGTAACCGTCAATGGTAGCTTCCCCCAGGTCTTCACTTTACCGCGAAGATACATTATTTGAGGTGTAATATTAAGGGAGGAGAAATTCTGAGGATCGTTAGACACCCAAATGCCCAGATATTTGAAGGAGTCCACCCACCGCAATGGGAGAGGAAATACTGGGGAGGCAGGAATCTCACCCCGGAGTGGGTGTCAGGCGCGGCTGCTCTCGCCGAGTAACAGTCACGGCCGCCGTGCCTCCCTGTTCCCCCGCACGGCGCCTAGCAAGGCAGCTGCACGACATCATTAATTAGGTTCTTTGCAGCTATTGGAGGGCTCTCTGTTATATTCTGTCTCAGTGCATTACACAGACGCCGGTGACAGCTTCCTGTGAGCTGTTCCTGCTCTGGAGAAAATTCCCTGTCCGGTGTCCTGTAGTCCAGTCATCTGGTTCCGGTGGTCCTGACTCCTGGTGTCGGAAGCCAATCCTCGTACTTCTCCCCGCTTTCTTGTCGGGTGTTTACCTGCGTTAGAGATCCGAAGATTCCAGTTCGCTTACGGTGGTTCCCGGTGTTGTGAGTAGCGGCCATCAGCCGCGCCTGGCGGCCTTGGCCGTGGAATTCCGTTTATGCTGGTTCTTTTTGGTGTTTTGCGGAGGTGTTCCGCCATAGCTGTCCTACCTGGTATACGGAGGTGCCATGTAGGGTTTGGATAGCGTACCTTGGTCTCCTTTTCCTTTGGCGGCCGTGCTGCACATACTATTAGTTGTAGTTCTTAAGTAGCCCTTAGCTCAGTTTTGTGTTTAGTTAGAGGTCCCCTTGTTATCATCCCATCTCCGTTTATTCCTTGTCTCATACTAAGACCGGGGGGCATCGGAGTTGGACAGACCTAATCCGCCCTTCAAACACGGCTGCCGTGGGCCCAAGAACACATAGTCTCACAGGCGTAGACGGACCATGTGGGTGAAACAACGGAGTTAGGTTGCTAGGGGTTATTATTATATCTTGTCAATAATTCAGCGTCACGTTCTTGTGCTCGGAACTTACCACTCTATATCGTTCATTCAGAGCACAAGGAACGTAACATTATCACCGGCCAAAAAAAAAGAAAACAAACAAAATTTAACATAAGCAAAACTAATCCAATATTCCAACTAGGGAGGTGTTGGAATTCTATCCTCATGAATCCCAACCAGCTTTTGGCCAATCAGATCCAGGAACTCACTCAGATGGTGCAGGATCTTACCCTTCAGGTAAGGTCGCAGGAAGATCTCCTGCGGGCTTCCCCGGGTGTGACTCCTGAACCAAAAAGGCACCTTCCCGATCGCTTTTCGGGTAACCGAAAATATTTCTTTAATTTTAAAGAAGCCTGCAAACTGTATTTTCGGTTAAGGCCCCGGTCTTCAGGTACTGAGTCTCAGGGGATGGGCATTGTGATGTCTTTGCTTCAAGGCGATCCCCAAACCTGGGCTTTTGGCTTAAAATCTGATGATGCAGCCTTACAAACAGTAGATGCCTTCTTTAAATCGTTAGGCTTGTTGTCAGCCTTCATTGACAGCGGAGCTGCTGGGAATTTTATGGATCTTGCCTGGGCTCAGGCTTTGGGAATTCCACAGTTTCATTTTGATAGACCTATCACCATGCATGGGTTAGATGGTGGTCCACTCTCTAATGGGGTAATTACTCATCGCACCCCTCCAGTACAACTGACAGTGGGGGCCTTACATTCAGAGAAAATCGAGTTTTATTTTACCCATTGTCCGGCTGTGCCTGTTGTTTTAGGTCACCCCTGGCTTGCCTTTCATAATCCCACCATAGATTGGCGGTCTGGGGAAATTTCCCACTGGGGTTCCTTTTGTGTTAAAGAATGTATTTCTCGTCCAGTCCGGGTCGCGGCTGTCACTCCGGAATTTATACCTTCGGAATATCAGGATTTTTCTGAAGTTTTCTCTAAGGGTAATGCGGATATTCTGCCTCCTCATCGATCATATGACTGCGCCATTGACTTAGTCCCCGGTGCCACTCTGCCAAAAGGGAGACTATATGCATTATCTTGGCCGCAATACTAAGGCTATGAATGATTATGTACAGGAGAGCCTGAAGAAAGGGTTTATTAGGCCCTCGAAATCTCCGTTAAGTGCAGAGGTTTTTTTTGTTGAGAAAAAAGACGGATCCCTTAGACCATGTATTGATTATCGGGCCTTGAATAAAATCTCTATTAAAAATACCTACCCCTTGCCGTTGATTTCGGTACTGTTTGATCAGCTCCGTACTGCGGTTATTTTTTCCAAAATTGATCTTAGAGGGGCCTACAACCTCATCTGAATAAGATCTGGGGATGAGTGGAAGACGGCTTTCAGTACACAATCTGGACATTACGATTATCTTGTAATGCCATTCGGTCTGTCTAATGCTCCTGCGGTGTTTCAGGATCTTATTAACGATGTCCTCCACGACTTTCTAGGGAAGTTCGCGGTCGTTTATTTAGATGACATTTTTATTTATTCTGAGTCTTCCGAACAGCATGTGGTCCATGTGCGACTAGTACTTCAGAGGTTACGGGAGAATCAGTTGTACGCCAAATTGGAGAAATGTGATTTCCACATCACGGAGGTGTCCTTTTTAGGGTATATTATTTCTCCAAAGGGGTTTTACATGGAAACAAAGAAACTCCAGGCAATCCTAAGCTGGACGCAACCCACTAACTTAAAGGCTATCCAGCGATTCTTAGGTTTTGCAAATTATTATAGGCGTTTTATTCATGCCTTTTCAGATTTAGTTTCTCCCATTGTGGCGTTGACAAGGAAAGGAGCTGATCCTTCCAATTGGTCGCCTCAAGCCAAGTCTGCCTTCCAGGCCCTAAAACAGGCCTTTGTCTCAGCTCCAGTACTCAGACACCCTAACCCAGATCTTCCCTTTATTGTCGAGGTGGACGCCTCAGAGGTTGGAGTGGGGGCCATCCTATCTCAGGAAGACCCAGAGTCTTTGGAGATACACCCATGTGCCTTCATGTCCAGGAAATTCTCCTCCGCAGAATCCAACTATGATGTTGGTAAGCGAGAGTTGCTGGCAGTTAAATGGGCTTTCGAGGAGTGGAGGCATTGGCTTGAAGGAGCGAAGCATACTATTACTGTGTTCACTGACCACAAGAATCTACAGTATATTGAATCAGCAAAGCGGCTAAATGCTCGGCAGGCACGTTGGGCGCTGTTTTTTACTCTATTCAAGTTCATCATCACCTTCAGGCCCGGTTCTAAGAATACCAAAGCCGATGCCCTGCCTGGTTGTTTTCTTCCTGCTCACAATAACCACTCTTCCGCAACCCCCATTGTCTCATCATCCATCATCCGGTCCGGATTCACACAGGATTAATTCACACAGCTAGTCCAGCTTCAGCAGCAGGCTCCCAGTGATACTCCTGTTGATTGTCTCTTCGTCCCTGAGTTCTTGAGAGGCACTATCCTTGCTGAGTTTCATGATAGTAAGGTTTCTGGTCAGGGTATTGTTAAAACCTTGGGGTTAATCTTTCGCTCGGTGTGGTGGCCTAATCTTTCCAAGGATGTAAGGGAATTTGTCATTTCCTGTCAGGTTTGTGCTCAGCACAAGATATCCCGATCTCTGCCGCTCGGGCAACTCATACCTCTTGCAATTCCATTCAGGCCATGGTCACACATT
The DNA here is from genome assembly GCF_028390025.1 of Pseudophryne corroboree. Lineage (NCBI taxonomy): Eukaryota > Metazoa > Chordata > Amphibia > Anura > Myobatrachidae > Pseudophryne > Pseudophryne corroboree. Next base: position 22,716,374 of record NC_086455.1, read on the forward strand.
TCCATGGATTTCGTGGTGGATCTTCCTCTTTCATCCGGATTCTGGGTAATTTGGGTAGTGGTGGACCGTTTTAGCAAAATGGCCCACTTCATTGCTCTTCCCCGATTACCCTCCGCTCAAGTTTTGGCAGTTCTGTTTCTCAGCCATGTCTTCAGGCTTCATGGTTTACCCGTGGATATAGTCTCAGACCGGGGACCACAATTCATTGCCCGTTTTTTGAAAAAATTTTCTGCCTCATTAAACATGAAACTCTCTTTAACATCTGGATACCACCCACAGTCTAACGGGCAGACTGAACGTGTGAATCAGTCACTAAAACAATATTTACGTCTTTATTCTGCCAAACTTCAGAACGATTGGTCAGATTTTCTTCCTCTGGCCGAGTTTGCCTATAATAACTCTTGCCATTCTTTCACCATGGAGTCTCCATTCTTTTCGGTCCTGGGCTTTCATCCTAGAGCCAATTCCTTTACTCCTCATTGTCCAGCTTCTTCGTTGACCATAACTTCCCGTTATTTGGAGAAAGGTACACCTTGCCCTTAAGAAGGCTGCTTTCCAAGAGAACGTTTTTTCTGATAGGTCCCGACGCCCGTGCACATTTAAGGTGGGGGATAAGGTGTGGTTGTCAACCCGCAACATCAAGCTCCAACAACCCTCGGCTAGATTGGGACCCAGATTTATTGGACCATTTCTTATTTTCAAGAAAGTCAATCCAGTGGCTTTTCGGCTACGGTTGCCTAAATCACTTAAAATCGGCAACTCTTTCCACTGTTCTCTTTTGAAGCCATATATTTTTTCCAAGAGATTCGCTCAGAACACTTTACAGGGTAGACCTCCGGTGGATGTTAAGGGTCAACAAGAGTTCCTTGTGGAGAAAGTCTTAGATTCTAAGTTTTCTCGTGGTCGGCTCTATTTTTTGGTTCATTGGAAAGGGTATGGCCCGGAGGAAAGGTCTTGGGTCCTGGACAAGGATTTACATGCCCCTAGACTTAAGAGATTGTTCTTTCAGGAATTTCCTCAGAAACCCGGATCTAGGGGTTCATTAACCCCTCCTCAAGGAAGGGGGGGGGTACTGTTAGGCGCGGCGGCTCTCGTCGAGTAACAGTCACGCCTGCCGCGCCTTCCTGTTCCCCCGCATGGCGCCTAGCAACGCCAGGACACTGTGCGAGCTGAGCTGCCGGGCGCCTAGCAACGCCAGGATGCCGTGCGCGCTGAGCCGTGGGGCCCTGGCAACGCTAGGATGCCATGTGCGCCGAGCTGCCGGGTCCATGGCAACGGGGACGCCACAGGCAGACCGCGTTCCCCGTTGCCATGTAAATCAAGTAACACCTGTCTAGCTCTGAGTCGTGCAGCAAGGCAGCTGCACGACATCACTAATTAGGTTCTATTTGTGGAAGGCTATTCCACTTGTCCACTACCCTTTCTGTGAAGTATTTTTACATACACCGTGTGGAAAACAATAAGCACATGCTTGTTTGTACCTCTGCAGTCAGAAACTAACACACACCTGCTACAGCAGAAAAAAATGTTTTTGCATACAATAAGTGCAACATACTAAGTAACCAGCCTCCGGCATGTATCCTCCTTCAAACCTCTCCCACAGAGTTGACTGGCGCAGCATATAGGCATCATGATAAAACTCTGGATAACCTGCAACCACACTGAGTATACGGACGTGAGCATCAAAGACCACCTGCACATTGAGGGATTTGAAGTTATGCCTATTATCATAGACATGACTACTCAAGTGGGGTGCTCTGCGGTGCTCTGATCTCAATGTGCAATCTATGGCTCCCACCACATTAGGGAATGCTGAGAGCCTATAAAAGGCTACTTTCAGGTCCTGCCATTCAAACTCATAACTGGGAACTTAGATATATGTATGCCACAATTTCTTCATGGAATATAACACTTGAGTTAAATACCTTAAGAAAGTGGTTTGTGCAATCCCCAACACCTTAGAGCTCAGACTGAAATGAACCTGTGGCAAAAAAGTTCAGGGAACACATTAATTTATGCAGCCCAGGCAATGCATAGTTGCTGCCAACCAAAGGTTCCAAAACATCTCTCACCTACTCATATACGTTCAGGAGGCTCGTGCAGTTCAACCTAAAAAGCTGAACCACCTCTTGATCTGGGAGTTGGTCCAGGTCCATCCTCGCTCTGTAGGTACATCTGGCACATAGCCTAATAGGGACCTGGATCTGGTGATGGTCCTGCACCCTCCTCCTGCACAGCTACTCCAAAGTTATAACACCACTCAAATACAGCTCATAAGAAGACTGAAAAAACGCCACTGCTACTCCCACACAGGTGCAATGGATGAAGGTCTGGTTTGTAGAGGGGTCTAATTGGTGATCAAGGTGTTCTCCTCTGTTAATATGCCTCAGATGTTGATTTACAGTTATTGTGGGATTAAACTCACCTATCTGAACCTGGTCTATTTTGTTGGCGAGTTTTGGTAAGGTTTTGGGTACGAGTGTACAGCCCACAATCTTAGGCATTGGATGAGTTGTATGTTGAAAATGGTAAAACATTTGGATTTGACCATTGCGAGTTGTGATAATGGCAGAAACATGAGCGTTTTCATGTTCTCGCATCCTATTACATGTGTGAGTCCTAAAAGAGTGTGAGTTTAGTGCTAAACTCACACTTTTTTTATAATTCTCCCTTTCTTACATTTACCCAATTGTGTTATTTTATTTGTAACATTGGGATAGATCCAGATATCATTTGTAATAGACTTTCTATATTAAGAGGTAATAAATTAAGATATAAATGTAAAACAAAGAAAGTTAGTAAAGGCCAAAGTCAACAGTAAAGAACTTGGGGCTGATGCAGGATTAAACACAAGTCAGCCTTATTTACACCTGCATTGTGTATACGAGGAAAAATGTGCCCATGTGCAGACTTGTATGGATCAACCATACTTCATTTACCCATGTGCTGGGAATTATAGCAGTCATCATTATCATTACAAGTGCACACTTGCAATTGCCATATATTTGGTGCAAGAGATTTATACATATACATGCACATTAAAATCTTTTGCGAACAAACAGAATAGAAATCAGTCACCCCATGGGACTACTGCTCCTTATTAGCAACTGACGTAAGTCACATTGTAAATACATTGACATGTTTGAAGGCTACCAATGTACCAGACCGTCAGGTTTTTCTTAGAGTAAAACAGATGAGTGGACTCCTGCGCTGGATAATGTAGGCAGCAAATGGATATCTACCAGTGTTACCAAAACTGGAAAAGGCAACAATAGACAAGACAAAGATTCGATATCTTATGCGCCCAACATTTGATAGGATAAAACAGATACTCAATCTTATGAAAGTTCTCGTGTAACAAGTCCAAAACGGTTCTCCTTCCTCCCTCCTTTTAGGTTAGAAGACCCAAAACTTTTTCCTCCTCCAAACGAACACCGTAGATGGTAGCAGGGGAAAGCAAAAAACAAACAGAAAAAGTCCAATGTGTAGTACAGTCTTTTCCACAATTCGGAAAATATAAAGGTGAATCAATTCGGGAAGACCAGGATCTTTAAACGTGGATTCCCACTCCGTGTATGGTCTAAATTAGGGGACCACCCAAATCAACGTGATGATGTGTATTTATGCTCACTTTGTATGCTTACATAAAACACGTATTCTCATGCACATAAAGGTATCTTTTTCCTTGTTATTTACTTCTCACAATTAGTTCCCATATATTACCCAAATGGTCAGAAAGATTTTCAGCTTACACGTAGCTTACTTGTAACAAGTAGATGTAATCATATAACGGTTTCTTTGATTGTTCTCACACAGAAGGGATGGCGTTTTCATAAACTCCCGTCCATGGATGTTAAAACGAACCACCTCTTCATAATTTATATCTCCCCCTTCTTGGTCTAATTTAGATATTTTTTGATTATTAGGCATCCATACAGAAACTGGCGGCCAGGCGGATCGGTGTAGGTGTTCAGGTTCCTCTCTCTCTCTCCGGGAGTCCAAATGAACTTTGCTCAGTGACACCCTGTACGCGAGGCGCACACACAGCCCTAATACATCACACACCGCCGCACTGTGCTGAAGATGCTGATTCCTGTCCCCAACCTGCTGAGGGGAGAGGCTGCGGTATTACTCAGGAGTCAGGACTCGCCAACAGAACACGCAGCAGCAGCACTGATGGTTTCACTAACTCGTACCTCCGAGGTGGTTCGTTTTAACATCCATGGACGGGAGTTTATGAAAACGTCATCCCTTCTGTGTGAGAACGATCAAAGAAACCGTTATATGATTACATCTACTTGTTACAAGTAAGCTACGTGTAAGCTGAAAATCTTTCTGACCATTTGGGTAATATATGTGAACTAATTGTGAGAAGTAAATAACAAGGAAAAAGATACCTTTATGTGCATGAGAATACGTGTTTTATGTAAGCATACAAAGTGAGCATAAATACACATCATCACGTTGATTTGGGTGGTCCCCTAATTTTGACCATACACGGAGTGGGAATCCACGTTTAAAGATCCTGGTCTTCCTGAATTGATTCACCTTTATATTTTCTGAATTGTGGAAAAGACTGTACTACACATTGGACTTTTTCTGTTTGTTTTTTGCTTTTCCCTGCTACCATCTACGGTGTTCGTTTGGAGGAGGAAAAAGTTTTGGGTCTTCTAACCTAAAAGGAGGGAGGAAGGAGTACCGTTTTGGACTTGTTACACGAGAACTTTCATAAGATTGAGTATCTGTTTTATCCTATCAAATGTTGGGCGCATAAGATATCGAATCTTTGTCTTGTCTATCGTCAGGTTTTTCTTGTTTGCCCTAAGCAATACTAAAATTTTAAATGACTGGGTCCCATAGCAACATTCAGAAGGGATCAAAGGTTAGAGCTATGGGTAATCTGTAACCTTAAGGCCGCAATTTTATATTACTAGCAATATTAAGTTGATATATCACATGAAATATGGGTATACAGTATACTGTATATCTACATGTAAGATTACCTTCTTATTCATACTCCTCAGTCTATGAATACTGTGTCAGTCTACACCAGAGGTACCCAAACACAGTTCTCAAGGCACCCCAACGGTCCAGGTTTTAAATGTATCCATGCTTGGACACAGGTGACTTAATTAGCACCTAAGTCAATTCGATTTAATCATCTGATCTGAGCCATGGATATACCTAAAACCTGGACTGTTGGGGTGCCTTGAGGACCACGTTTGGGAACCTCTGGTCTACACAACTTTTTAGCCACTAGCTGACATTCTGTCCTATAAAGATTTCTATTGGGATTACAGTGAATAATAAGCAAATATACACAACACTATAACAGTTTTTTCCCTGTATAATTGGGTAAATAGAGATTAAACCTAAACCATAAACATTTTTGTTTCACTCTATTTTAATGTTATATCAAAGACCATTATTAGCTGGGGACGTGGTGCCACAAATTGTGTCATTGTGGCTCCATCTCACACAGTGTTTGCCTTGAATACATGCGTACGTCTCTGGGTGCAGGACTACAAGGATGTGGATGTTAGCCACAGTGATTTGTTCTTGAAGCACAATGGTCCTATTTGTCATTTAATGTGTGGCCTAGTTAAAGGAAGCAAAAGTAATCAGCTGGGGACTAGCTGTATCTTCTTTCTTCTCATGGTTCCTGTAACAAATTTACAACATTCAGTCACACAGGCCCAGATTTATTAAACCTTGGAGAGAGATAAATAGCATGGTGATAAAGCACCAACCAATCTGCTCATAACAGTCATTTTTCAAACACAGCCCGTAACATGACAGTTGGGAGCTGATTGGTTGGTCTTTTATCACCGTGCTATTTATCACTCTCCAAAGCTTGATAAATCTGGGCCACAATGACAAACTCATCACTGACAAGAATGATTTAACAACAGGCAGATGTTCTGGATATGGACATGCAAATAAATACACTTGGCCTGCTTATTTTTTTATTTGCTTCCTGTTTTAAATTAGAATAGATTTTGCTTTTTGTTTGCATATACGGCTAAGCCCAATTCCAGACTCAGAAATCCCACAGAGCCAAAGATCATATGTCACATATGTGTAAGCTGATCCGCTTTATTACACTCTGAGACCAGAAGACATCTGCAGAAGATAAAAACCAAGGATATTGTACCTAATTTACGCAACGCCAGTCTCTGTATGTTTGGTGCAGTCTTCCATATTTACTTCAGTACTCTATAAAGGTCTAATGCAATCTTGTGTTTGTGTAGTATTTGTTTTCCAATTGCCTTAAATATAAAAAATGATTATATGGGAGGATTTCTTCACAATGAGAGCATCTATTTGTGGATATACACATACTGAGTGTGGGTGGAGAAATTGAATGAGATTAATCTGTTTATTGCTTGGACAAGCACCTGGTTGGACTGGGTCACCAGTCCAATTTACCCCCCCCCCCCCCCCAGGTGGGCCCTACTGCCTAGGATCCCACCAAGGGGTAAATTGGGATGGAAAACCAGCCTGGAAAATTCTGGGAACAGCCTTACATGGGTGGGATCTGTGAAGGGGACGGGTCTTTCTTCTGGAAAGATACACACTGTAGGCCTTCCTCCCTCCTGTGTGCCCCAATACTAAATCAGCCTAACTTGAGTTCCAAATTGAACTCTTTTCCTAACTAGTATTTTTTTATTATCCCCATTAATTACACATTATATTAATACTCCTACCATCACTGGCGTCACAAGGTGGGTGCGGGGGGTGCGGCCCGCACCCAGGTGTCACCCGCCGAGGGGTGACACCAAAGTGCCAGCTCCTGCTCATTGACAGGAGCCAGGTGCTGCACTGTCACCGTGTAGGAGCAGGCAACAGAGACATGCTGATCTCCGGGAGCAGCCCGGACCACCGGAGTGACGGAAATGCGGGTTGTGTCGCTTAGCCCCGCCCCGCGAAGCCACGCCCCTCCCCAGGATCACACGCTTAGCTACGCCCCCTCCCGTGAAGCCATGCCCCTTCCGCGGCTGCAAATGAGGTGAGTGACGCCTCTGCCTACCATATAACCTTAATAGTCCTCACCATTATACTAATAGCACCAGTGGCGTAACTAGAAATTTTTCTCCCCCAAGCCAAAAAATTTTTGGCGCCCCCCCCCCCCCCCCCCCCCCCGCTGCATAACTGGGAGCAAGAAAGGGACAAATATGCGCGCGCCGAAGGCGCGCGCTGCAAAAAAAGGGGCGTGGTTTTGTTGGAATGGGCGTGGTTTCTCGTAAAGGGGCGTGGTATTGCAGGAAAAGACTACCTTATACCCCAGTTTTGCAACCTGCACGCCCAGACGTTAGCCACCACAGGAAAGAAAAATAATCCTGATTCATGCCCCTTACATTATTTGTCATTTTTCCTCCTTATAGTAATGCCCAGTATACATTATGCCACATACTGCAATGGCCCTTAGACATTATGCCGCACACAACAATGCACATGACACAATATGCACACACTGTAATGCCCCCGACACATTATGCCACACACCGTAATGCCCCCGACACATTATGACAGGAATCGCAATGCCCGTTATACATTATGCTACACACTGCAATGCCCCTGATACATTATAGCACATACAATGCCTGTGACACATTATGACACACACCGCAATGACCTTGAGACATTATACCACAATGCCCGTGATATAGTATACCATACACCGTAATGCCTGTGACACATACCGCAATGCCCTGCCCGTTATACCCTATGCCACACACCGCAATGCCCGTTATGTATTATGCCACACTGCAATGACCCTGAGACATTATACCACATACCACAATGCCCGTGATATAGTATACCACACACCGTAATGCCTGACACATTATGACACACACCGCAATGTCCGTGATACATTATGCCACACACTGCAATGACCCTGAGACATTATACCACATATCACAATGCCCGCGATATAGTATACCATACACCGTAATGCCTGTGACACATTATGACACACACCACAATGTCCGTGATACATTATGCCACACACCGTAATGCCCATTACACATTAAGTCCTACAGTAAGGCTTCTAATTACTTTTCAATTACCTTCTCGTTGTCAGGGGTTTCATGCACTGGGTGTCATGCTCGTTGCCAGGTGTTTCATGCACTGGGTGTCATGCTCGTTGTCAGGTGTTTCATGCACTGGGTGTCATGCTCGTTGCTAGGAGGTAGTCCTTGTTGCTAGGGCTGTGCTCCCAGTGCCACATATGTCCCCAGTGCCAGATATTTCCCCACGGTGCCAGGTACTCACATGCCCCCGGTGCCAAATATAGCCCCCCCCCCCATGTGCCAGGTACACATATACCCCCCCAGTGCCAGATATGCCCCCAGTGCCAGATATTCCCCCCCAGTGCCACATATGCCCCCAGTGCCAGATATTCCCCCCATGCCAGATATGCCGCCAGTGCCATATATTCCCCCCCAGTGCCACATATGCCCCCAGTGCCAGATATTCCCCCAGTGCCAGATATGCCGCCAGTGCCATATATTCCCCCCGAGTGCCATATATCCCCAGTGACAGATATTCCCCCCCAGTGCCAGATATTCTCCCCCAGTGCCATATAAGCCCCAGGGCCAGATATTCCCTCCCAGTGCCAGATATCCCCCCCCCCCCCAGTGCCACATATCCACCCCGTGCCAGATATCCCCCCCCCCAGTGCCATATATGCCCCAGTGCCAGATATCCCCCCCAGTGCCAGACATCCCCCCCCCCCCAGTGCGATATGCCCTAGTGCCAGATATCCCCCCCCCCCCCAGTGCCATATATGCCCCAGTGCCAGATATCCCCCCCCCCCCTTCCCCAGTGCCAGATATGCCCTAGTGCCAGATATCCCCCGCCCCCCCCCCCCACAGTGTCATATATGCCCCAGTGCCGGATATCCCCCCTAGTGCCTGACATCCCCCCCCCAATGGCCATATATTCCCCGGTGCCAGACACCCTCTCCTCTCTCCCCCCCCGTGACAGATATGCCGCAGTGCAGCCGCCGCTTGTTGGAGAACTTGGAGGGACACGGCGGGCGCAGCGTGTGCCTCTCCTGTGTCCCTCCTGAGTCCTGCATCATCTCCGGCGGCCGCGGGTCTGATAGGGGGAAGTGCCGTCCGTGAGCTCTAATTGGCTCACGGACGGCACTTCCCCCTATTAGACCCGCGGGCCGCCGGAGATGATGCAGGGCTCAGGAGGGACACAGGATAGGCACACGCTGCGCCCGCCGTGTCCCTCCAATAAAGCAGACTGACATGCGGACGTTCGTCCGCATGTCAGTCTGCTGTAATCAGTGGCGCCCCCGCAGCCCCTCGCCCCCAAGCCACCGCGAGGACTGCGGGGGCAGTAGTTACGCCACTGAATAGCACCCACACATCCCATTAATACCACACGCCACACACATTTTATTACTACCATCACACACCTATCATGCGGCCGATTGGTGTGTAGCACAGTGCATGCTAACCAAATTTGGTCAGTCATTGGCTGTGGCTGTCAGGGGTGTGATACAGGGTCCCGGTGGTCGGAAGTCGACGGTCACATGACTCACACCAGTATCCCGACAATCAGAATGCCGACAGGGTATGGGGTAATTATTTTACCCCTCTCCTGTCCCTTACCCTAATTCTAAACTGTCTGGGGCGGCGACCCAGGCTAAGATAGTGGGGGTTGTGGCTTGGGCTCCGATAGTTGGGGTGGCGGCTAAGACTAAGGGGGGCAGGTATGGCTAACCAACCCCCTCTAGTGCTTAACCCTACCCCTTCCCCCCACATGTCCTAACCTTAACAGTAGCCCCAATTCTTACCTTTGGAATGTCAGCGTTCGGTGATCCGGCACTGGGATTCTGAGTGGTGTCAGAATTCTGGCATCAGTCACATGACCGCTGAGATCCGTACTTCAGGGATACAGTTATTGTGTATCCCACATTAGAGACGGCTGACACTGTTTTGTGCTTGCTGTATATATGAAATGGCAAATAGTTCTTCAATACACACACACACACACACACACACACACACACACACACACACACACATTACTTAACACACATATACACACATTAACATATACACATTGAACAGGAGTGTAATGATTAATCAAAGCTTCACCACTTCAATCCTGAAGGATACAATTTTAAAATGAGTTCATATGTGCAGAGCCATTTTTTTATTTTATCTTTCGATTTGACTTGCAGATGTAGTGGTATACATGACCTGTCCACAATCCACTCTAGGATGGCGTATGGTATAGTCAAAATAAGTTGTTGTTACTTGTAAATTTTGGACAGACTGTCACCAGGTTTCAGCAGTGGATGTGAAAAGTGCCCTGTAGTAAATTTACCCAACAGTATTAAAAAATGGTAAATAATAAATAAATGTGTTAACAAAGGGTCTAATTCAAGGTTGATTGCAAAATAACATTTTCCTCTAATGAGCAAAACCATGTGCACTGTAGGTGGGGCAGATGTAACATGTGCAGAGAGAGTTAGATTTGGGTGGGTTATTTTGTTTCTGTGAAGGGTAAATACTGGCTGCTTTATTTTTATACAGCAATTTAGATTTCAGTTTGAACACACCCCACCCAAATCTAACTCTCTCTGCACATGTTATATCTGCCCCACCTGCAGCGCAACATGGTTTTACACATTAAAGGAAAATGTTATTTTGCAATCAACCTTGAATTAGGCCCTTAGAGTTAGGCAGGAGATGTTTTCCTCATAGAGGGGCAGCTGCCATGAAATAAAGTGAGGGGGCCAATATAACTTTAGATAACTGGAAAAAAAAGGATTATTGCTCTCTGGAACAAATGGATCAAAGTAAAATGTTTTATTACTAATGTGATGTATACTGTAGGTAGTGTACTATTCAATTGGATAATATGATGTATACAGTAGGTAGTGTACTATTCAATTGGATAATATGATGTATACAGTAGGTTGTGTACTATTCTATTGGATAATATGATGTATGCAGTAGGTAGTATACTATTCAATTGGATAATATGATGTATACAGTAGGTTGTGTACTGTTCAATTGGATAATATGATATATACAGTAGGTTGTGTACTATTCAGTTGGATAATATGATGTATACAGTAGGTTGTGTACTATTTTATTGGATAATATGATGTATACAGTAGGTTGTGTACTGTTCTATTGGATAATATGTATACAGGAGGTTGTGTACTATTCAATTGGATAATGTGATGTATACAGTAGGTTGTGTACTATTCTATTGGATAATATGATGTATACAGTAGGTTGTGTACTATTTTATTGGATAATATGATGTATACAGTAGGTTGTGTACTGTTCTATTGGATAATATGTATACAGGAGGTTGTGTACTATTCAATTGGATAATGTGATGTATACAGTAGGTTGTGTACTATTCTATTGGATAATATGATGTATACAGTAGGTTGTGTACTATTCAATTGGATAATATGATGTATACAGTAGGTTGTGTACTATTCTATTGGATAATATGATGTATACAGTAGGTTGTGTACTATTCTATTGGATAATATGATGTATACAGTAGGTTGTGTACTATTCTATTGGATAATATGATGTGTACAGTAGGTTGTGTACTATTCTATTGGATAATATGATGTATACAGTAGGTTGTGTACTATTCAATTGGATAATCTGATGTATACTGTAGGTTGTGTACTATTCAATTGGATAATATGGTGTATACAGTAGGTTGTGTACTGTTCTATTGGATAATATGTATACAGTAGGTTGTGAACTATTCAGTTGGATAATGTAATGTATACTGTAGGTAATGTACTATTCAATTTGATAATATGATGTATACAGTAGGTTGTGTACTATTCTATTGGATAATGTATGTATACTGTAGGTTGTGTACTATTCAGTTGGATAATGGGTTGTATACTGTAGGTAGTGTACTATTCAATTGGATAATATGATGTATACAGTAGGTTGTGTACTATTCTATTGGATAATATGATATATACAGTAGGTTGTGTACTATTCAATTGGATAATATGATGTATACAGTAGGTTGTGTACTATTCTATTGGATAATATGATGTATACAGTAGGTTGTGTACTATTCTATTGGATAATGTATGTATACTGTAGGTTGTGTACTATTCAATTGGATAATGTGATGTATACTGCAGATAGTGTACTATTCAATTGGATAATATGATGTATACAGTAGGTTGTGTACTATTCTATTGGATAATGTATGTATACTGTAGGTTGTGTACTATTCAATTGGATAATGTGATGTATACTGCAGATAGTGTACTATTCAATTGGATAATATGATGTATACAGTAGGTTGTGTACTATTCAATTGGATAATGTGATGTATACAGTAGGTTGTGTACTGTTCTATTGGATAATATGATATATACAGTAGGTAGTGTACTATTCAATTGGATAATGTGATGTATACAGTAGGTTGTGTACTATTCTATTGGATAATATGATGTATACAGTAGGTTGTGTACTATTCAATTGGATAATATGATATATACAGTAGGTTGTGTACTATTCTATTGGATAATATGATGTATACAGTAGGTTGTGTACTATTCTATTGGATAATATGATGTATACAGTAGGTTGTGTACTATTCTATTGGATAATGTGATGTATACAGTAGGTTGTGTACTATTCTATTGGATAATAGGATGTATACAGTAGGTTGTGTACTATTCTATTGGATAATATGATATATACAGTATGTTGTGTACTATTCTATTGGATAATATGATGTATACAGTAGGTTGTGTACTATTCTATTGGATAATAGGATGTATACAGTAGGTTGTGTACTATTCTATTGGATAATATGATATATACAGTATGTTGTGTACTATTCTATTGGATAATATGATGTATACAGTAGGTTGTGTACTATTCTATTGGATACAATTATTCACAGTGACATGTCCACTTTAAAGGCACACATTCTCACTATGATCGCTCTACTGATTTTCTTTGATAAAGTATTCTGATAAAAACACACGTCACACCCCTCAGGCATGAATAGAACAACATATTCTACGGGATATTCATTTTTGCAAACTTGTGAAAGAAAAATGCACATTTTGCCGAGCCCATTTGTAATCATTTATAAATAAGTTGCTTTGTGCAATGTAGAGTAACTGGCACCAACACTTCTAGGAATTTATAGTTGAAACTACCGCAAATACTGGATCATATCAGCCAAGATAAAATGTTGTAAACTTTGATCAAATATTTGCAAATACATAATAAAGAAATATATAAGAGTAAATGTGTGCAAAGTGGGACTAGAAAGACACCATACGTGCATATTTCCCTGGAAGCAGTAAAAAGAGTGGAGAAGTGAGCCTGTGGAGAAGTTGCCCATGGCAACCAATCAGCTGCTCTGTACAAATGTATAGTATGCAAATTATAAATGTTACTGCAATGCTGATTGGTTGCCATGGGCAACTACTCCACTGGCTCACTTCGCCACACTTTTGACTGGGAGGCGGCCTAACACATCAGAAATCCTAATCATACCCACTGAGGGTGGCCATACACACTATGATGCGGCCACACCCCCATGTCCTAATTCATACTTTACCAACATTGGTAGTTATGCCATAGTACCACATGACCAGTAGCTGCTCTATTATTGGTAGCTGATAAAGCTTCTGTCTAATAGTAGCCGCACACTTACCCATAATCAGGTACAAGTGTTATTACGCTATCTTACGTATCCATTGTTTCCTCTGCCTCTTACATTGCAAGTTCATTGAAGACGGCCAACATTATCCTTCTTTTCTATGTAATTGTCATTTATTTGTATACTAATCCCTTAAATGCTGTAAATGTACAGCGCTATTAAATATGTTGGCACTTTATGAATAAAGTTTAATAATAACTAGAAGTTATTTCTGTATTTTATGCTCATTGATTTCCTTTAAAGGAAATTAAGTAATTCATGTTTCGCTTGCGTCATGAAAACTCTTTGCTGTATCTAAAGAATAAGGTCTATTGTAATCTATAAATGCCTGTGTTTTTTATGCATGACTATATACAGTATACTGAGTACTTCAACATTATTATTTTTTTCACAACGTGTCTGCATCTTTTTTGCTGTTAATAAAATTGTTCAATGAACCAGGCAACGGGTAGATTTATGAACAGTAATTATCCTGGCTACACAATAAATGTTACATTTTGACATCTAACTGGCACCCAATTAGTACTTGCCTCCCCACCCACACATATGGAGCAGCACCTGGGGAGGTTACACAATCCAGTGAGGATATCACATGGTGGGAAAATTATGGCAAAATTTCAAATATGTACAAATTTGCCTTTGTTCATTTTTTAAAAAAATTACATTTTATTTTTCCACGCTTGTTTTGACAACCGATTTTTCTTTAGGTTATAGTATTAGAGATGAGCGGTTCGGTTTTATTGAAAACTAGACACACCTGAACTACGGGGACCCGACTCGGATCAATTTTGGGGATATAAGTGGACCGAGACCTGAGTCAGGACTTCCGTTGAGTTCGGAATTTAAGATGAAGGGCTGATTTAAAACCCAATCTCTGGTTTTGCTGTTTTTATCAATTTTTATCGATTTTTGTTTTAAATAAAGTCAGATCCAAAACCAAACCCAAAACACTTGAGGGTGGTTTTGCAAAACCAAAATATGTTGATGATTTGGAACCAAAACACGCAGGTCTGCGGACATCTCTGTATAGTATACAAGAGATTGAATTACTCTAAATAAACGTATACTTGTGTACATAGGGGGTCATTCCGAGTTGATTGCTTGCTGCTTTCGTTCGCTGCTCAGCGATCAGGCAAAAAAATCAGCACTTCTGCGTATGCGGCGCAATGCGCATGCGCGTCGTACTAATACAACGAACGATGTAGTTTCACACAAGGTCTAGCGAAGCTTTTCAGTCGCACTGCTGACCGCAGAGTGATTGACAGGAAGTGGGCGTTTCTGGGTGTCAACTGACCGTTTTCAGGGAGTGTTCGGGAAAACGCAGGCGTGCCAGGAAAAATGCAGGCGTGGCTGGGAGAACGCAGGGCATGTTCGTGATGTCAAAACAGGAACTGAACAGTCTGAAGTGATTGCAAGCGCTGAGTAGGTCTGAAGCTACTCTGAAACTGCACAAAATTATTTTGTAGCCGCTCTGTGATCCTTTCGTTCGCACTTCTGCTAAGCTAAAATACACTCCCAGTGGGCGGCGGCATAGCGTTTGCACGGCTGCTAAAAACTGCTAGCGAGCAAACAACTCGGAATGACCACCATTATGTGATAAAGAAGCTGTGTAGTGGAAGCGCACGCTGACTCTGTATTTCTTGCTACAGCTTTATTTCATCAAGATGACTGCAGACCATTAACCATTACACAGTAAAATGTTAATGGCCCCGTCAGTTACTGAGATCTACTCCTTAGTCACCGACCAGCTTTCCTGGTGTCGGTCATCAGCATAAATTCCCCCTGTCTTTTATACCTTAAGGGTACATTTACTAAGCAGTGATGAGAGCGGAGAAGTGAGCCAGTGGAGAAGTTGCCCTTGGCAACCAATCAGCACTGAAGTAACATCTAGAAATTTGCATACTATAAAATGATACAGAGCTGCTGATCGGTTGTTGGGGAAATATCTCCACTGGCTCACTTCTCCGCTCTTATCACTGCTTAGTAAATGTCCCCCTTAGGCTGATCCCCCTTCCCAGACTGACAAACAACACTCCCTCCTTGCCTTTAAAAGGGAGCTCTTCACAGCTGCTCTGGTTGATTAATCACATGTTTCAGCTGCCAGAGGTTGGAGAACTGTACTGAAGTTAATCAAGCAAGTAAGACACACATCTACTTACCTCCAAATGCACCCCTGGTTCCTGTGTTCCTTTGTTGCACACTGCCCCTAATGCCTCAATTAGAAATTTACTTTTTTGTATAATATATTATTTATCAGAAAATAATGATGACAATGTAATGAATCAAACAAACAAACAAACAAACAAACAGATAACAACTACTAAGTGAGGTCCATATGTGAGTGTGTGACTTATTGGGGGATATTCAATTAGTATCAATGGTATTCAATTAGTATCAAGTGCTGATGATCCAAACTTTTATCTGGCCATGTGCAACCACTAACATTTTATATAGAGATGCACAGGAAACTTTGCAAAGGTGAGTCGCTATAAGTAGCATTGATGACAGTGCGCAGCCATACATGGTCTCCAACAGTTCATGTTTTGAAGAACACTTGTGGATCTATCAAAATGTGTCAGAAATAATGGCAGCACCTCTGGATCTTTAACAATTGGTCAGTTAGTAATTAATATACTGTACGTGTGCACCAGCTAGGAGATACGTAAAATGTGAACAGATAAGGTTCCGAGTTGTAGTTATGGGGATGATTTACTCCTGGGGTTCTCCAATCTTAAACACTTTGTTTGAGAAGAAGAAACTGGAAAAAATAAAAATATATTATGTGCACACTGTGTTATAATGTGTGTAAAACAATAGATGTATGGTATGCTCACCATTTAGAATAGTTAGACTCGCCTTGGTTAATCTTGCAACATTACCTGCCGGTGGTCACAATAGATGAGGAAACTAGATTGTGTAATGTTCATATGGTTCATACAAGGTAATGGGAGAATCACATTATGTATATATTTCTCCAATGGGAGAAGTACATTGTGTATATTGTGTTGTTGACAAGGTGGGACCTACCACATTGATAGTTTGTTGACATTCGCACCCTATGTTGGTTGTTATTCGCTTTGGACATTCATTTAAAAACCCCAATGTCCATCTGTGTTTGCAACAGATGTTGTAGAATTTTGCCTCACTAGTATAATAGGGGGTCACCCGCTAACGAGTGTGGATCAATTGTCATGTAACTTCCTTGTCTTCAATAAACACCATTTAAAGATGTTAAACTTGAAAATGTTATTAATACTTTAAGGTTCATACAACATTTCTATACAAAAACAAGAGGAACATAAAGTTACAAAATAATACACAACCTAATAAATAACTGGTAATAAGTGGGAGGTGTATGAAAAATAAATAATAACCTCCAAATTATTGGGTGCAACACTTTTCTCAGATTTCTGCTCCCTCATGCAGGTATCTACATAAGGTTCCTCGATGACCTACTGTGGCCACTACAGCCATTCATCTTACTGGCTGGACAGACAGCTCCTTGAGCCGCTATTCACCATACAACCAGTAACGGTACAGATCGGTTTTATAACGGTGGCTGCTAATTCAGCTGCTTTACAAATACCATACAAACGTTTCCCACCAGCAGCAACAATTGTTATTCTGCTATCTTGTGTATCAAGTGTTCCCCATTCTTTAGATTGGAAGCTCACCTGGCTTCTCTACCTCATGTCTCACGTCATTATGGGCCCAATTTAGAGCTGCACACACAGGGGCACATTAAGAGAGGAGGGGTCCTATGTGCAGTCTCCTTCTGGGCCACCTCCTCTCTAGCTGGAAGTGCAGTAGACTCTGAGCACTAGGACACCCTATATAGCCATATAAAATACACTGAGAACATCATAAACACATGAAATATATAAAAAAAAGCTAGATCCACATAAAATACATTGAAAAGTCATAATCACACGAAATACATCGGAACAATCCAGATGCACACGGAATACATTGGAAAAAAGTCAAAACCACACAATATAAATTGGAATAAGCCAGATCCACACAAAATTCTTTGGAAAAAGCCAGATCCACATGAAATGGGATCCAGTCTTCAGTTCGACAGTAAGTAGGTTGACAATGTCCAAGCAATCAGACATTCTGGCCTCTAATTACATGAGGCAGACAAAAATATATATTATATATATATATATATATATATATATATATAAAAGGCTTTTCTAGGTGTGGGAATTCAGTGTGCATCTGGCTTTTTCCAATGTACTTTGTGTGGATCTGGCATTTTCCAATGTATATCATGTATATCTGGCTTTTTCCAATGTATTCGGTGTGGATCTGGTTTGTTCTAATGTATTTCATGTGGATCTGGCATTTTCCAATGTATATCATGTATATCTGGCTTTTTCCAATGTATTCCGTGTGCATCTGGTTTGTTCCATGGTGTCACTCCTTTTCCCCATGTGACTTCTGCACCCCAATACGTCAGTCCAGTCCCTTCTCCTTCCGTGTGTCACTCCAGCTCCTCCCCCCCCCACCAGTTCTGCACGTTGCCACTGAAAGTAAGAGGAGGGGCTAACGGAATGAGAGAGATGGCAAGGGGATGAGTTTCCACACTTGTAAACAAGCGTACGTCCACACTGACAGGAAGACATAGTGGGGGGAGGAGACGGAACACTGGCAGTGACCAGGGTGACTGACAGCAGTGGCTGTGGTTATCTAGACCTGCGGCCACCACTATGATGGGCAATGCCAAAGAAGGATCTCTCTTTCAGAAACTCTGTGTCATCGAGAAATCAACCTCGTCACATATGGTGTTGCCATTAAATTGTCCTTTTTCAACTGAAAAAACAGCATTTGGAAAAGACAAATACCCTTGCAGGATTATTGAACATAGAAATTAATTTGCAGGCATTCCACAATATTTAAACAATCCGCCTACTGTACGTCCAGAGTTGGTGGTGACTTGTGTGAGCAACTTACTTGAATATTGCAGTTTGATGAATGACCAATCAGAAGATGGACACTGGGGCAGATGTATTAACCCTGCAGAAGTGATAAACCAGTGATAAGTGCAAGGTGAAAACGCACCAGCCAATCCGCTCCAATATGTATTGATAGTTAGGAGCTGATTGGCTGGTACTTTATCACCTTCCACTTATCATTGCTTTATCATTTCTCCAGGCTTAATACATCTGCCCCAATCTGTGCTAAGCCTACAAATGAAACTGGCACTGGCTATGAAAGATTCGTTGACCGTCAGGACCTTTTTTCTAACAAATTCAAACCGATGAGAAGGATTTGACGAAAAGCCGTCAAACCTGAGATGGAATTGTCTGAAAGCAATGGAAAATGTGGCTTGTGTCTTCAGAAAGCTTATGAATTTATAATGACAATTCCGGCAGCATGAGTTGAGACAGAACATGTATTTTCTGCAGCTCGAGGGAGCTCTGCCAAAGTTGGAAAATATGATGTTGAAAAATCAACAACTCTCAGTGGTCACCTGAATGGGCAAAGACTGCACTGGAATTACGGAAGACATTTAGGAGCCTGTAGACCTGACACGGAGGTACACACATTGCATGTGCAACTGGGATTTTGTTCTAAATGGACTTTTGGAAATATGTTAATAACACACCTCCCAGCTTTCCCGATTTTGGCGGGACAGTCCCGTTCTGTACAAGAAGGGGGCGTGGTCAAATGGAGGGGGTATGACCAGTCCCCCCTCCATGAAAAAAAAATGATTACCTGTTCCGTGCATCCGTGAATGCCACACAGCCCACCTGTGGTTGGTGTCCAGGTCAGCAGGCAGTAAGGTGCTGGGTGCTCGCTCCTACACCCATGCAGGGGGAGAGAGAGAGTGAACAGGCTGCTGCTGCGGCTGCCTCTCTCCCCAGCTCAGCACACAGCACTGAGCAGTGTGCGCTGGGTTGGGGAGAGCGGCTGCTGCAGCGCCAGCCTTTCCTTCCTCTCCTATCAGCTTTATGCAATAGGAAAGGGGGAGAGGGGTGCAGCCAGACCTGGGCCCCCTTTAGGTCCCTCCACCAGGCCTGGGCCTGGGTAAAGAGTACCCCCCCTTCTCTGCACCACTGCTGCAGGGTGCCATTCCAGGCACCATGCTAGCCACAAGTAAGTGCTGAAGGTCAAGTATGGTGCCCTGCGTTCTGTGTGATGTCACTGCTCGCATACCTCAAGTTAAGGACTGTGGGACTGCTGTGGTTTTTTGGGGGAAATTACTGTAACTTATTTTATTTCTTCTTTGACAACAAGTATTACTGACAAATCTCCGAATGTTCCATGGAATCAGCAGTGGCTCCATCCATTGCGAACAGTTATTAGTCCATTATAGAATTATTTTAATTTTCACAGAAGAAGCAATCATTCTTTATTTGTTAACTACAGGGTGATTCAAAAGTCGCAGTAAAGCCTTTTGTTTCAAAAACTGTGCAGGAAATGGGAAAACTGGCCAATTGGCCATCTTTAATCTAAGTCAGTTTTTTCAAATGGAAATGGGGTCGTGTAACATGTCAAACTACTTCAGAATTTGCTGAAAAGTTTATTGCTGCAAACAGATTTGAAGTAGCAGGTATGGTTCAAAAGTTACTACACTTTTTTTGTTGCAGGTAACTGAAGATGGCTTTGACAAAAGAGGAGAGAATTGAGGTCATTTTGATATCTGGAGAATGAACGTTGTGTGCTGAGTTGTGGGCTCTTCATTAAGGATGCCAAAACCATTGTTGAGGTTGTTTTGTCAGTAGCACTTTTTGGACGACCACTCCGAGACTTGTCAGCCACAGTTCTAGTTTCTAGGAATTTGGAAATTAGGCACCTGACAGTGTTATGTGAAATTGGAGGTCTTTCTGGGTGCTGGTTGTTAAAATCTGCAGCTATGACACGGAAACTTTGTTCTCCAGACATCAAAATGACATCAATTCTCCATCTTCAGTGACCTGCAACAAAAAAAAGTGTAGTAACTTTTGAACCATACCTGCTATTTCATATCTGTTTGTAGCAATAAACTTTTCAGCAAATTCAGTCACTCTGCGACAAGCAGTGCGACTGAGAAGCTTCGCTAGACCATGTGTGAAACTACATCGTTCATTGTAATAGTACGTAGCGCGTGCGCATTGCGCCGCATGCGCAGAAGTGCCGTTTTTTTGCCTCATCGCTGCACAGCGAACAAATGCAGCTAGCGATCAACTCGGAATGACCACCCATGTTGGGAGGTATGATGAGGTATGGGTCACCTTCATTATTTAACTCCTTGATTATGCCATGTTTTAAAAAAGGGAGGAACCGTAGAGACTCTAGTGTAATCAGGTATTTCCAACATGAAAAAAGTCCAATCAGACACATTTTAAACAAAAGAAAGTGTGGCTGTATTACATATTTTATATCCACTGGGGATTATGTCATCTCTACTCAGGCAAAAAGCTTTTATGAAACATCATTGGACCTGCACTAGTACATTTCTCATATATCGCTTTTTATGTCCTTGTGGTTTTTATACCTAAACGTAACAGCGATCGGGCAGTTTGCCCAATCACGCCACAATTGTTTGTAACAGGTCAAAACAGTTGCTACAGTTTGAATGAATCCAGGTGAAATTTCAAGTTGGACACAGTGGCAAGAAAAGGGTTAAATGTACCCAGTGGATTGCACTTCTTTTTGTGATATAGGGGAACATTTACTAAGCAGTGATAAGAGCGGAGAAGTGAGCCAGTGGAGAAGTTGCCCATGGCAACCAATCAGCACTGAAGTAACATCTATAATTTGCATACTATAAAATTATACGGAGCTGCTGATTGCTTGATGGGGCAACTTCTCCTCTGGCTCACTTCTCCGCTCTTATCACTGCTTAGTAAATGTCCCCCACAGTCACATTTTAGTGGTTTTGTATTAGTCTTTGAATTTTTTTGATGCAATCTGACTTTCCTATTATCAGATATAAGTATTTGTTTAGCTATGCTTACCATACTATGGCCCTGATTTATCAAGCCTTGGAGAGTGATAAATAGCCACGGTGATAAAGGACCAACCAATCAGCTCCTAACTGTCATTTTTCAAACACAACCTGTAGCATGGCAGTTAGGAGCTGTTTAGTTGGTCTTTTATCAGCATGCTATTTATCACTCTCCAAAGCTTGATAAATCCGGGCCTATGTTTCCACGGCGATGGGTGCATCTGATTGATACCTGTGAACTGTTTCTGCATAATTGCAGGCATGTGTGGAGGACACTTGTTTGTGTAACATGGGGGTTGTAAAGGAATGTAAGTTTTCATTTGTTTTAAATCCCTGTGGGAAGCACACAATAAAAGGTAAAAAGTCCTGAAATGTCATAATGTAATCTAAATGTACTATTCATTTTATAGCGCCAAGTGTGACATCCCCAGTGTTGGACTGGGGCATGTAGGGCCCCCACCAGGGAATACAGTGGTAGGGCCCATGTTTAGGGGTGTGGCCAGTCTCTAGAGGGGGTGTGCATACCTCCCAACTTTTCTCTCATCTGAGGAGGGACACTATCGCGTGCCGAAGGCGCGCCCCCGATTTTAGGGGACGTGGCCTAACGAAAAGGGGGCATGGCCTCGTGGCAAGTGCCACAATCACAAGCCACGCCCCCGTCTTCATCATTATGGTGGCATGAACAGCGCTGTGAGAGCTGCTGGTTATGCCCCCTGTCCCTCTCTGCCGTGAATAGACGCTGTGCGCATGCGCACAGCATCTATTCACCGCTGCTCTGCTCAGAGCAGCGAGTGACAGGGGGGATCTCCCAACTGCCCCCCCACCCACGGGACACAGACCGTGAAAAACGGGACTATCCCGCCGAAATCGGGACAGTTGGGAGGTATGGGTGTGCCCAGCCGCCACATTGGTTTGCCTAACCATTTTGCAAGTGTTGGTCCCTTAGATAAATATATACAGTAAATACTGTAGTGCATGCAAGATAATGTACTAGATTAGTAACAGCACAGTCTGGAACCTGATCCCTAGAGGATGGAGCGGGCCCCCAGGCAGTAGGGCCCACCGGTGGTTTCCCCTGTACCCCTGTGGGCCAGTCCAACCCTGGACATCCCTTTGCTACTTTTATGAACATTTCAGCCACAGCTGTTAGCTGGAAGGGTACCCGGCCAAGCACATTATTTGCACAAGGTTCCGAGTCCCAAATTGTATCTACCTCAGAAGTGCAAGAACCAATAATTACCAGCACACTTCAGTTCTTCAATATAGGAACAAGAGAGCAGGTGCACCCCACAACCATTAGAATTATAATACATTTAATTATCCATCATATCTGAGGTTCTTGGCATAAATTGGCCAATATATGAGCCTGCCCACCATCGTCACTGTGACCTCATCGGATAGGTCCCTAACATTATGGGGGTTCATCTCTGGGGCGCAGGGCACCCCCAAACCACCCTAGCCAAGCCACCCCAGGGCACCACACAAATAAAGAATAGACGTGAGAATGAAGGTATACATTACAGTTCTTGAGAGCTAAACAAATAAAAACCCAGCTACAATGATATACTTTATTACTGCAGATTTACAATAAATGGCCTTTCCTGCCACCCAGTGGAGAATAGTGTAATGAGTTGTGAATTACCTTTTTAATCAACAACCTTGCAATTTTCTGCTCAGTATGATACGATAACTTAGCTCCACTGCCACCTAGTGGTCTTATTGGATACAACCGTAATGTGTGACTTTATTGATGGTGTAATAAATGTAATGCATGCAATATTTGTATAAGCATAATTGCACAGTATTTTACTAGACAAAAAGGTTTGTTATATTTTGTTGTCAATCATATTGTCAACATGGTCTTAATGTTCCTATGCTTGGCATATTGACGCGGACCACGTACGTCAACATTCGACATATCATCAATATATAAAGGAAATTAAAGAATGCACCTACCTAGGTAGGGTATATACCGCCCAGTGGTCAGTCAGTGTGAGTTGAGGAACTTAAATGTCACCATATCTACCAGCTGCTCACAGTGAGGCATTCAACTTCAGATGAAGATCCCAATGTAGGGACAAATGTAGCCTTTATGAGGTGTCCAAATCCAGAGTGACCACTCCTCCCGCTTTGTCTGCTAGTTACGGCGGAGCGGCCACAGCACGGCAAGTGGGAAAGGGACTTGGGTAGCAGCCACAGCCTCAACACAGGAGAGGCCAGCTTACCCAGCACAAGCAACACCACCACCATCAACAACTGAAGTTACTCCCGATCACGGCCACATTAAAGAAGAAGAAACAGGGTAAGTTAGGGACAGTTCATTTGAAAGACTTTCCTACCTGCTGATAAAAGCGTCTCAAAGCTCCAACAAAATATCAACAGAGGAGCTGTAAACATTGCACTTTCCCCTTCCCTCCCCTCCTTTTTTATTCATTTATTTTCACTTATTATTTGATTTTTATTGTTATTTTTATTATCTTATTTTATATTTCTTTTTTACACAATTACACAGAACACCACGCATTATCATACATAGCGCTCGGCTCAAATCTCCAAAATTGCACTCCAAAAATAACCTGAGCAGCTTTTTTCACAGCGCAGCAAACTATACAAATTTTCTTACCAATGAGCATTACACTCCCATGAAAATGAGCATGACACCCAGAGCATGAAACCCCTGGCAATGAGCATTACACCCAGAGCATGAAACCCCTGGCAATGAGCATTACACCCAGAGCATGAAACCCCTGGCAATGAGCATAACATCTCTGGCAACGAGCATGACACCCAGAGCATGACACCCCTGGCAATGAGCATGAAACCCCTGACAATGAGCATTACAGGCCTGGCAATGAGCATAACACCCACAGCATACAAACCCCTGGAAATGAGCATTACACCCAGAGCATGAAACCCCTGGCAACGAGCATGACACACAGAGCATGAAACCCCTGGCAATGAGCATTACCCTCTTGCAACGAGCATGACACCCAGAGCAAGAAACCCCTGGCAACGAGCATTACACCCCTGACAATGAGCATAGAACCCAGAGCATGAAACCCCTAGCAATGAGCATGGAACCCAGAGCATGAACTCAAGGGAACTAACAGGTAATTTAAATGTAATTAGAAGCCTTACTGTGGGGCATAATGAATCACGGCATTGTGGTGTGTGGCATAATATGGTACAGGGGTCATAATATGGTGCAGGCGGCATTACTGTGTGGGACTTTATATGGTGCCATTTTTTTTTCCTGTGGTGACCGAGTTCTGTTGGTGCATGGTCAGAAACTGGGGTGTAAGGTGGTCTTTTCCTGTGAGGCCACACCCATTTTAGCGAGGCCACACTCATCCTAGCAAAGACACGCCCCCTTCCTATATCGCAGAAACCATTTGTGTGTGTGGAGAATGGGTCCTGCAATTGCACAAAGTACCGAACATTGGAACTATGCGCATGACGTAGCAGATGTGACTGGATCTGAATGACCCTCCTTATGCAATAACTGATTTTTCTCTGCCAGTCTTCCTTACAGTATTGGCACCCACCCCAGATAGTTTTATTTTATGTGCAGGTTCTCTACATAATCTACTAGCTCCAGGACTCCTAAAGTAGCACTAGGACACGTATTGTCGCACCAGGACTCTTTCACGTGCCTTTCCTTTGTGCAGGCTCAGCAAAATGGCTTGTGCTAGTTTCAATTGCCAGAGGTTCATGAGTGCTGAAGGGACTTTTGCCATGCCTATCTCCTCCACTCTACTGCCATACCACCTCCTATTCCTGAGACCCTGGTGGTGGTCTATGATGTCATTTCCTTAGGGATATTCATAGACCATTGATGGTTATTAACCACCGATGGTTTCCCCTTTAGATGATCAATGGTTTTATTATTGATGGCGAGGTCCGATGATTCTCACTATCAATGGTGGAGATGATGCAATGATTTTTTTCCCCCTTGGGGTAGCTGACACCACACTCCTATAAATTGAGCACTTCCTCACACCCCTATTGTTCAACTTTGCTCTATTCCTCTATTATCTGACTTGCCTGCCACCTTCTCAATAACAATATTTGAGATGATCATCGATGATTAAAATAATTGATGATTCTCCTTTGATGGAAACTACCAATAGCACCATCAATGGATGCCATCCATGAGGCGAACCCT
This sequence comes from Pseudophryne corroboree, assembly GCF_028390025.1. Taxonomy (NCBI): domain Eukaryota; kingdom Metazoa; phylum Chordata; class Amphibia; order Anura; family Myobatrachidae; genus Pseudophryne; species Pseudophryne corroboree. The sequence goes on from NC_086455.1 coordinate 22,742,182, forward strand.
TCGATGACCATCTCTACATTTCCAAGCTTCTCACAGCACAGGGATGCAGGAAATTACATTTTCTGGAACCTGAGTTTTTGTTGCACTGCCCTCTACCGTCAGTAATCAGTGAATGCATTCAATGAAATCACTCTTCACATATAATTATTTTGGCCCATTAGTACCTCCAGCAACATCTAAGAAGAAAGTAAGCACCACCTCATAGAGTAGTATTACACATATATTTTAGTATTTTAAGGATCTGCAGCTCCTGCATACCGTAGATGCGTAATTTAGGGGTTTATTTACTAAGCCTTTGGATGGAGATAAAGTGGATGGAAATAAAGCACCAGCCAATCAGCTCCTAACTGCCATGTTACAGGCTGTATTTGAAAAATGACAGTTAGGAGCTGATTGGGGGTAATTCCAAGTTGATCGCAGCAGGAATTTTGTTAGCAGTTGGGCAAAACCATGGCCCTCATTCCGAGTCGTTCGCTCGTTCTTTTTTTTCGCATCGCAGTGAAAATCAGCTTAGAGCGCATGCGCAATGTTCGCACTGCGACTGCGCTAAGTAATTCTGCTATGAAGAAAGGATTTTTACTCACGGCTTTTTGTTCGCACCGGCGAACGTAGTGTGATTGACAGGAAGTGGGTGTTACTGGGCGGAAACACGGCGTTTTATGGGCGTGTGGCTGAAAACGCTACCGTTTCCGGAAAAAACGCAGGAGTGGCCGGAGAAACGGGGGAGTGTCTGGGCGAACGCTGGGAGTGTTTGTGACGTCAAACCAGGAACGACAAGCACTGAACTGATCGCACAGGCAGAGTAAGTCTGGAGCTACTCTAAAACTGCTAAGTTTTTTTTGTTCGCAATATTGCGTAAACTTCGTTCGCACTTTTAAGATGCTAAGATACACTCCCAGTAGGTGTAGACTAAGCGTGTGTAACTCTGCTAAATTCGCCTTGCGACCGATCAACTCGGAATGAGGGCCCATGTGCAGTGCAGGGGAGGCAGATATAACATGTGCAGAGAGAGTTAGATTTGGGTGTGGTGTGTCCAATCTGCAATCTAATTTGCAGTGTAAAAAAAAGCAGCCAGTATTACCCTGCACAGAAACAAAATAACCCACCCAAATCCTACTCTTTCTGCACATGTTATATCTCCCCCTCCCCCCCCCCCCCTGCAGTGCACATGGTTTTGCCCAACTGCTAACAAAATTCCTGCTGCGATCAACTTGGAATTACCCCCATTGGCTGGTACTTTATCTCCATGCACTTTATCTCCATCCAAGGCTTAGTAAATAGACCCCTTAGAGTCTTATCTCATAAAGTGCTGTACAGTACCCATCAGATTCTTTTCATCATTTTGTATCCCAGCCAAACCTCTGAGCATTCTGAAGGAAAGTCAGATGAGAAAGATGAATTTGTCTCTCAGATTCAAAGGAAAACAGTGCTGATGTGGAAACTCCACAAAATGGTCCAGATTCAGAGTTGCATGCAATATCGATGTACATGTAGTTCATTCATCTTATGCTACTGCACGTGTCCAAAAACCCACAGCCAAATTATAGACGGGGCGGTCCTCCAGGGTCCCCACACTCTGGCAAACAATGCCCAGGTCCGACCCCCTTGCACCCTTCCTGGCCGGTTCTGAGTCCCAGCAGCACAAGAAGGATTTTAACTTTGAGACGGAGACAGCTTTGTCTCCATCTGTAAGTGAGCCCCATCCCCTCACGGACGTAATGCCACGATTCTCTCTCTCTCTCTCTCAGCCCTCTCTCTCTCCTTGACACCCTCTTTCTCTCCCTTTCTCTCTTGTTCCCCCTCTCTCTACCCCTCTCTTTGTCTCTCCCTCAGTTCTATCCCTGACACTTCTCTCGCTACAGTATTTTGCTACCTTTTCTGTCTCTGTCTCCCTCCCTGACACCCTCTCTCTCTCTCTCTCTCTCGTGGTCGCTCCTCTCTCTCTCTCTCTCTCTCTCCCTCTCCCTCTCTGACACCTTATCTTCCTTGCTCCTTTCTCTCACTCTTTCTATGTCTCTCCCCCTCCCTGACACCCCCTTTCTCCTGCTCGCTCCCCCCTACCTCTCTCCCTGACATCCTCTCTCGCCCTCTCTCTCTTGCACTTCCTCTCTCTACCCCAGTTTCTCTTTTGCTCCCTTCTCTCTCTGTTTTCCTCCCTGACACCCTCTCTCTCTCTCTCTCGTGCTCGTTCCCCTCTCTCTCTCTCTCTCACTCTCCCCTCTGTCTCTCTCTCCCCCTCCCTGACACCCCCTTTCCCCTGCTCACTCCCCCTACCTCTCTCCCTGACACCCTCTCTCGCCCTCTCTCTCTCTCTCTCTTGCACTCCCTCTCTCTACCCCAGTTTCTCCCTCTATTTTGCTCCCTTCTCTCTCTGTTTTTCTCCCTGACGCCCTCTCTCTGTCTCTCTCTCCTCTCTCTCCTGACTCTCTCCCCCTCTCCCTTGCTCCCCTCTCTCTCTCTGTCTCTCTGACACCCTCTTTCTCTCTCCCTCTCTCTCTTGTTCTCCCTCCCTGACACACTCTCTTTTTCGCTTTGACACCCATTCTCTCTTCCTGACCCCTCCCCTCTCATTCTCCCACCACTGTCTTCCTCACTCCCCCTCTTTCTCTTTCTCTCTCCCTGACACCCTCACTCCCCTCACACTCTCCCCTTCTCTGATAAGGGGCATAGTAATGACAACGGTTGGGATGCAGAGTCAATTTTATTGGTGGGGGACGCCACCCCTTTGTTGCCCAGGGCCCCCACTAGCCTTAATCCAGCCCTGCAAAAACCCACAACTCCTATGGTGCATGTGTTACACAGAGTAATGCACAAAGGCACTGTTGACATTGAGATGGATGGTATCAACATTCCAGGGTGGTAGCTGGGAAGTAGCTTAGAACATGCACAGAGATAGTCTGTCACGTAATAGGAGTGTCACAGGTGTGTCTGTGAATGTGGTTGCAAACATAGGCACTCAAACCCTCACACAGGAGACCAAACTCAGATGTAAAGTCTGCAGCTTTCATAGGGCTGGTGCAAGTTTTGATGGTGTCAGCAGAGGTTCCGGAATGGGGTGGGGAAGGGTCTTCCACACATTGCCGATGTACTGGCGGAGCAGAAGGAGCAATGTGAAGTCAGGTGAAAGACGGCACATTACCTCCTCCGTGCAGTGCAGGGTGTTCCCGGCAGCCAACATCACCTTTAACATGCTGGTGCTTGCTGACTGCAATTCTGCAGCTGCTGCTATAGTCCCAGGCTCCTCCTTCACCCATCTCAGCGCCTCCTTCTCTATGGTGCGCAGGGACGTCTTTTCGTATGGGCTCAATAGGTGCTTGCCCATGGGCCTCAAGAGTATGAGGGCCCTAGGCTAATAGCTGATGGTCCCTTCTTTCCAGCAGTACCAGATTTTGGAAAATCGGCCCTGGGGAATCAGAGATATCTGACTTCAAAGCAGTGGTCCCCATCCAAGCCTGTTATTTGCTCTTCCCAGCAAGATATCTCAGGTTCTGACTTAGAGTTTTTCTCCAAAAGCTGAGACTCTGCCCTTTCAGTGGACACTGGCAGTTTGTCTCTACTGTGCCCAGAACCAGAGATATCAGCCTTCCAGCAGCTGGTCCCTGCTCCAGCTCCACACGCCTAGTATGCAGATTTATATTATCATTGGTGGATTGCTCTGTCTCCTGAACTCTGATCCCCAAGTCCCCAGTACCTCCTGATAGGTGGAACTCTCTATATTGTTATCACATTCAAAGCTAAGAAATCTATTTCAAGGAAATGGAGATATATGCAGTCAAGCAAGCTGCCCTCCCACCAGAAAATGATGAATATTAAGCTCACTCCACTATCCACCCTTCCCATATGTATTAAACACCCCCTACCACCCTGGAAGTCATGTACCAGGACCCCTTCATTCAGCCTAATGCTCCCTTCTACAGTTTAGTGTTCTCCCTCCCGCCCCATCTGTGCAGTAAAGGAGTAATTAGCAGGCTGAGCGGAAGATAGAACACCCCCTACAGCCCACGGGACATCAAAGCTGCCGCTGATAGCACCCCCCACCTCTACTGCTGGAGGATGGGTAGGGGGTCCAGTGCACCGTTGTGCCCAGGGGCCTACACTGCTGTTAAGACGGCCCTGATGGTACGGCCTCCACCCTTCCATGGTGCCAGTTTCTCCTCCTCCCCGTAGTACCGACTCCTACTCCCAGGTGGCCCCCCAGCTTATAAACATTCTGACGCCCCCTAGGTGTGAGTAAATATCCACCAGGCGGTATTTTAGAACCTCAGGATGCTGACTCTGGATGTCTCTATCCTTGCACATTTGGATGCATTATCTACACCAGGGAAGTGCTATGTAGCGGCATTAGCAGACAGATGACCGCCAATAGATGCAGCCGTATCTCTGTCAACCTCTGAATCAGACCCTGTATATTTTATTCTCCCAACTTGATCAGGTATATGACTTTCCCCATTAGACTGACAGAATTTACAGTGGCACTGACAGCACTGGCTGGGGAGACGAGGGACTGTATGGGAATCAGGCAGTCAGTGAGAGCTGTGAGGGGAGGGAAGGTCCTCCCTGCAGTTTACTACTGAGTTTGTGCACTGAAATTAGTCTGCTTATTTAGTAGATTTCAAATAATGTATGCTGTTAGTTCTCTTAGGGCACCTTTCACCACCCTGCAGAGAGAGAGAGAGAGAGAGAGAGAGAGAGAGAGAGAGAGAGTGTGTGTGTGTGTGTGTGTGTGTGTGTGTGTGTGTGTGTGTGTGTGTGTGTGTGTAAGTGTGGGGGCTTGAGAAGTTTTGCTGATTTTATTTGGCCACTTTGACCACTACACCTTCTACCGACATTGTAGGACCTGGCATCAAGGCACACCACTCTTGTAGGCACACTGGAATTACCAATTCTGGGTTTTCTACTAATGGAGATCAGATAGCAGGAATTGAGCCAAGTTCTCCTTTTCTGACAATCCAACCACAACAAATTTCTTGGATCACTTCTCATGAAGCTTCCTAAAAAAAAGTAACGTGCTCCCTATTTTAAAACCTGTAATTTTCACACATGCAAAGGTGACATCCCAGGGTATGTGTTCTACTCCTAGATGCTATTATTGGGTGGTTTGAATAGACAGCTTGATTGGAGCACAGTTACAGAACATATGGCTTTCCCCAGGGACGCAACTAGGGTGGGAGGCTAGGGGCACATGTTCCCGGGAAGCAGGATTTCAGGGGGTGCAGAGACGGTTATTGGCCAATTGTCCTTACACAGACAGTAGCTCCCCACTTCCTTCCCCAACCAACATGGCGGACAGGCCTGACCTTGATATCATCAGCAGCCTCCCATGACAGGTGTCCTAGACTACGGAGAGAAGCTCTGGTTGTGGTGCTGGTGGATGTTGTGACAGGTGGCACGCTTCCGATGGACAAAATGGGATGCACCTCTGAGCTGAGCGACTGTATGGATGAACCCGGCCGTCTGAGCGGGCTGGTGGAAGCTGCTGGAGTTCTCATGGCCTCAGTTTTGAGCCAGGGATGTGACCGCTAAGATACGATGTCCGATGGCCCCAGGGCCCCCGGGTGTATGTACAGGGGGGTGAGCAGACGGGAGAGCTGCGGAGATGTGCTGTGCAACAGCGCACCCATGGTCCGTGCTCACGAGGCTGGGTGTGCTGGCTATTGTGGTCCTCCAGCCATTCCCATGAGCTGCCTGCGCAAGAATGTGTACCAGGCTTTTGCTGCAATATCACACATCATTATTATATTATACTGTATACACAGACACGTTATTCCCAATGTCAGGTGCATGTCAGCTCTACATCAGCATGACTGAAAGTTTCTCATCTCACATCTCATTTACAGTTTATGGGTACAGTATATATATATATATATATATATATACTGCTCAAAAAAATAAAGGGAACACTTAAACAACACAATGTACCTCCAAGTCAATCACACTTCTGTGAAATCAAACTGTCCACTTAGGAAGCAGCACTGATTGACAATCAATTTCACATGCTGTTGTGCAAATGGAATAGACAACAGGTGGGAATTATAGGCAATTAGCAAGACACCCCCAATAAAGGAGTTGTTCTGCAGGTGGTGACCACAGACCTCTTCTCAGCTCCTATGCTTTCTGGCTGATGTTTTGTTCACTTTTGAAAGCTGGCGGTGCTTTCACTCTAGTGGTAGCATGAGACGGAGCCTACAGCCCACACAAGTGGCTCAGGTAGTGCAGCTCATCCAGGATGGCACATCAATGCGAGCTGTGGCAAGAAGGTTTGCTGTGTCTGTCAGCGTAGTGTCCAGAGCATGGAGGCGCTACCAGGAGACAGGCCAGTACATCAGGAGACGTGGAGGAGGCCGTATGAGGGCAACAACCCAGCAGCAGGACCGCTACCTCCGCCTTTGTGCAAGGAGGAACAGGAGGAGCACTGCCAGAGCCCTGCAAAATGACCTCCAGCAAGCCACAAATGTGCATGTGTCTGCTTAAACGATCAGAAACAGATTCCATGAGGGTGGTATGAGGGCCCTTCGTCCACTGGTGGGGGTTGTGCTTACAGCCCAACACCGTGCAGGACGTTTGGCATTTGCCAGAGAACACCATGATTGGCAAATTCGCCACTGGCGCCTTGTGCTCTTCACAGATGAAAGCAGGTTCTCACTGAGCACATGTGACAGACGTGAGAGAGTCTGGAGACGCCAAGGAGGGGTGGTCTTCAGTATGCCGGCTCTTGGGATCCCGGCGCACAGTATACCGGCGCCGGAATCCCGAAAGCCGGCATACCAACACTTATACTCCCTTGTGGGGGTCCACGACCCCCCTGGAGGGAGAATAAAATAGCGTGGCGCGCGTAGCGCGCCACCCTGCCCGCAGCGTGGCAAGCGCAGCAAGCCCGCAAGGGGCTCATTTGCGCTCGCCACACTGTCGGTATGCCGGCGGTCGGGCTCCCGGCACCGGTATGCTGGTCGCCGGGAGCCCGACCGCTGGCATACCATACTACACCCCCAAGGAGAACGTTCTGCTGCCTGCAACATCCTCCAGCATGACTGGTTTGGCAGTGGGTCAGTAATGGTGTGGGGTGGCATTTCTTTGGGGGGCCGCACAGCTCTCCATGTGCTCGCCAGAGGTAGCCTGACTGCCATTAGGTACCGAGATGAGATCCTCAAACCCCTTGTGAGACCATATGCTGGTGCGGTTGGCCCTGGGTTCCTCCTAATGCAAGACAATGCTAGACCTCATGTGGCTGGAGTGTGTCAGCAGTTCCTGCAAGACGAAGGCATTGATGCTATGGACTGGCCCGCCCGTTCCCCAGACCTGAATCCAATTGAGCACATCTGGGACATCCATCCACCAACGCCACGTTGCACACAGACTGTCCAGGAGTTGGCGGATGCTTTAGTCCAGGTCTGGGAGGAGATCCCTCAGGAGACCATCCGCCACCTCATCAGGAGCATGCCCAGGTGTTGTAGGGAGGTCATACAGGCATGTGGAGGCCACACACACTACTGAGCCTCATTTTGACTTGTTTTAAGGACATTTACATCAAAGTTGGATCAGCCTGTAGTGTTTTTCCACTTTAATTTTGAGGGTGACTCAAAATCAAGACCTCAATGGGTTAATAAATTTGATTTCCATTGATAATTTTTGTGTGATTTTGTTGTCAGCACATTCAACTATGTAAAGAACAAAGAACAAAGTATTTAATAAGAATATTTCATTTATTCAGATCTGGGATGTGTTATTTTAGTGTTCCCTTTATTTTTTTGAGCAGTGTATGTATGTATATATATATATATATATATATATATATATACAGGGTGATTCAAAAGTCGTAGTACACCCTTTTGTTTCAAAAACTGTGCAGGAAATGCGAAAACTGAATACTCCAGTAAGGTGTGGGTGAGGTGGGCTATCTTTTAGGGTATGTACCGAACATGGGCGCCATCTTGAAACCGGCCATCTTGAATCTAAGTCAGTTTTCACATTTTTTGAAACAAAAGGGTGAGTGCTTTCTCGCAATTTGACTTCCTGCAATGTAGGTTTGCACCTTTGGGAAGTTTGTTGTTGTGAAAACAGCCTATTCACCAACCATGCAATCTGTAATTGCGACCCTCACTCACTGCACATGGATGTTGCTACACGTGTAATTTATTGGTGTATGTACAATCATAATAGGTGGATGTGGATATATATATATATATATATATATATATATATATACCAACACAAATGTACAGTATTCCTTTCCCCACGCTTCTATTAAAATATATTCTACCAACAGTAATAATATATATATAATATATCATAAATATTAGCTGCACCTTTAGAAGAGAAGCCACCAGCGAGAGTTCTATCTAACAATGGGGGTCATTCCGACCCGTTTGCACACAGCAGTTTTTCGCTGCGGTGCGAATGGGTGCGGAATGCGCATGCACGCCGGCCGCTATGTGCGTGCGCGACATTGCCCGGCGACAGGGGTCGCCAGTTTACGCCGCGTCTAGAGAACAAAGCGTTCGCAGCGGTGGCCGCTAAGAAGATTGACAGGAAGGAGGCGTGGATGGGCGGATCCGGACCGTTGGAGACCGTTTTCGGGGAGTGGTGAGTATAACGCAGGCGTGTCTAGGACAACGGAGGGCGGAGGAGTGACGTCAAAGCCGGGCCCATCATCGCTGGATCCATCGCACAGGGTAAGTATGTCCAGCCCTAGTCTTGTTTTGCTTGAATTGCTTTTTAGCTTAGCAGGGCAGCAGAAGCGATCGCAGCCCTGCTAAGCTAAAATGCACTCCCCCCATAGGCGTGGACTATTGATCGCAGCCGCAGCAAAAAGTTGCTGGCTGTGATCAACTCGGAATGACCACCCATGTGTAACAGTGTGATGATTAGCTCCTAGTTTGTCACATATCTGGTCTAGCTTACAGGTGATGTTTTCATCTCATGAAAGTTGATAAACCATTAATTGAAATGTACCCGATATTGACACATTTTGACATAAAATAAAAATATTACCAAATTTATTAAAACAATAGTTCCATATAAAACCTTTTTACAGTACAAATCACAATTAATATATGTGCACCAAATAGCCGGAGATTTTTCTGCTTGATGGGCCGTTGCCACTTTTTGTACATCCTAGACAGAACAGTAATGTGGACACAGATTTCAAACACCCAACGCATTTTGCTGAATGTCATTTGCTCCCATCCATTAACAGATTTTCATTCCAACCAACCAACTAGTTGGACAGTAGGATAAAAGTTGGTCTGGTGTATGGCATAGTGGAGTTTACAGTCTAATTTCCTTACCACAAAACAGAGACAATAGAGTAATTACTCAATAAATCTAACAGCATTAGGCCCGGATGTGAAAAGGTCCCATTCAGTAATGGTCCATCCTCTCCAAAGGCCCCTGATTTAATCTTCTGAGCATTTTTTTTTGTTTGGCTAATCACATGCACAGTGAGCTCCATTTGGATTATTAGCTCCACTTATTTGAGGGGCAATCACTTACAACGCATGGACTTTCACTTGGCCCACATTACATACCGCCGATAATATAAACAAATGGCAAACACAGTTTATAAATAACCCTTAGGCTTCCTGTCCTTTCAGTATAACACTTTTCTTGTCGATCAATCACTTCCAAATCACCCGGATTAGTCCTTACACTGTCTCCATGGTCCAACCAACCAACCAACCAACCAACCAACCAACCAACCAACCAACCACAACCATGTTATAGTCAAGCAGGTCTATGCACATACTATATAATATTTTGTTTCAATTTGGGAGTTATGGTGGGTACACACTAGACAACTCGCAAACGATGAGATGTCATTAGTGACGGGACCCAGCGGGGGTGCCAGCATCGGCAAGTGCATACAAAGTTGACTATGCCAGCAGAATGGGGCCATTGTGTCGATATCGTCCTAGTGCGTACGCACCTTTAGTCTGCTCACGTTGACAGAAGAATGACTTTCTTGAATGGCATTTAGGGAACGATAAATTCTGAGAATTTATGGGCTCATCACCTTAATTTGATGTTATATTCTTCTGTGATTTTGATCAAGTCCCCTCCTCATCACTACCTCCCTCAGTATGCATTCTTTGTTTTCACTGTTTTTGCCCATTGGTTTATATTATGTACTGTATATTGATCTTTCATATAATAGCATTCATTCTAATAATATATCAGTACCGCATGCTTTATTTGGCGGTCTGTGTAGTAACTCTTATATATAATCAATAAGAAAAAGTATAAACAGTTTGTTCCATAATTTTTCTTCATCAAATAAGAATCATGGATAAAACTGATAGTAGGAGAGATTATGGGGTCTATTTATGAACCAGTGAAAAGTGTAGAGAAGTGAGCCAGTGGAGAAGTTGCCCATGGCAACCAATCAGCTGCTTCGTATAATTATATAGAATGCATTCTATAAATGTTACCTCAACACTGATTGGTTGCTATGGTCAACATCTCCACTGGCTCACTTCTATACACTTTTCACTGCTTTAAGAATAGACCCTATGTGCCTTGGTTAAACCATTATGGATTTGTGGGTGAATCAATCCACAAGTATGTACAATGACAATAGCAATCTAATCGTAAGTATTAAAACTGTCCTAAAATTCAGTACACTATAGATGCCCCGTTATAATTCTTTCCTCTTAGCAACCAGCTACAGTATTTATCTATATCCAAAAAGCGTGAAATCCAGTTTATATATCTTCAGCAACTTCTGTAGTAAACTGCCGGGTAGCTGGGCAAAATATTTAGCACTTATCTTAGAATCTGTTCTTGATTCATTGTACTTCTTGATGTCTGGGTATTTGAGGAATGGTGGTGCACCAACTACTTTCAGAACATAGTCAGAATCCACTTTCAGTGTTTCAAACTTGCCTAGTATGCTGTAATTGACGTTGCACGGATCACAAAGATAGTGCATAGGTCTCCAATGTGTATCTAGTTTTTCTGCGTTCCGATCAATGATAAAATTAACAAACTCCTGGAAAGATACAGATTCTGATGACTTATTGTTTTTTCTGTACTGTGATTTGATGACGTTGGCAATTTGTGTTCCATAGTAGTATCCACCATAATGAAGAAATTTATCTCTATAGGCTGAAACGAGTCTTTGTAGCGGATCGCGAGTAAACAACACTTTAGTATATGTTTCAAGCAGTATGCTTTGCTGATCAGGGGGGTAGTCAATCAGTCTCTTAAACAGTGCATTTTCATGGACTGCTTCATGGTCAATATACTCTGCATCTACGTTGAGGTTTATATTTAGAAGAAACAGAATCCTCTTCCAGTTGGAACAGCCTACTTTTGGCACCTCACAATATATTAGCTTATGGTGTTCTTCCACATACAGCTGTTTGGCAACAGCAGCCTTGATCTTATACAGTGGTTTACTAAGGTTATGTTGTGCACATTCTGTCTTTAAGATGTGTTTACGGTGATTTTGAGCGTTCAATATTTCATTGAGATCTGAAAAAAAGAAACAAATGTGACATAAATTTACGATCGACAGACTGTGGCTTATTTTAGAAGTGAGGAAGCCCCCAAGAGGGCCAGATGTACTAAGTTTTGAAAAGTAATAAATTGCACGGTGATAAAGTACCAACCAATCAGCTCCTAACTGTCATTTTTCAAACCCAGCCTGTGACATGGCAGTTAGGAGCTGATTGGCTGGTGCTTTATTACTGTGAAATGTATCACTTTTCAAGGCTAAAAGGTGCATACACACATTTTGACTTTGCAATTTCCCTGGAACTCCCCAGAGCCATGAACCACCGATAGTGACTATCTTTACTTGAGATTTTGACTACAGTATGTGAGATATTGACTACAGTAAGTGCCAATTCTGACTATACTATGTACTAGATTGTACACACAATATAGTCAAGATTGACTTGCCTGCACAGTCTATCGTATCTTGCGATACCGACCCCACAGGAGTGTGCATCGCTATCGCAAGCTGTGTACACATGGTGCTATTTGCACTAACTTTCCTTACGATTTTGACTATATAGTCAAAATCGTAAGGTTACATCGCAACGTGTGTATGCACCTTAAGAGTTGGATCCACATGCACTGAAATGCTCTTCAGCTTGTGCAACAGTGAGTACGGCTCTACTATTACTTGCTCAGTAAACCTACTTGGTTAAACTACACTGGAATTATCCTTGGGTAAAATCTAGGTAGTGTGTACATTACGTATGCCAAACCACTACCTGTACCCACATGTCCAACAAGATCCACTCTGTATACGGTTACTCCTATGTTTTATGGTTCACTGCCTACAGTTCTTATAACTTGTACACCTCAAACTTGAAGACAAAAGAAAAACTACCTCCTAGTAGCCTGAAAGTCTACTGATCAAAGGAGCTAGTTACATATAGAGTCTAATGGTAGTTCTTTTCCCTGTTAGAATCTACCACAGCCAGTTAATTTCCATTTTCTACGGGACTGCAGGCAAATCATTCAGTTCTATACAGTCCATTTAAGTAGCTTTTAATTTTTAAATCATCAATCATTGGCATCATTTGTATTGATCAGATTGCACGCTAGCCAGATTTATGCCCTTATTTATCAATGAGTGATAAATTTCACTGTGAGTGATATATTGCACCAGCCAATCAGCTCCTAACTTCCATGTCACAGGTTGGGTTTGAAAAAAGACAGTTAGGAGCAGATTGGCTGGGGCAATTTATCACTCACAATGACATTTATCACTCATTGATAAATAAGGGCATACGTAATACTGTTGGTAGCCACAAGATTTACAGTCACAGGTGTATCTAGGAAAGAGGAGGCCATGTGCAGGACCGTCTGGGTCCCCTCTTCTCTAGCCGGCAGAGCTGTAGCTCTGGGCACTAGGGTCGCTAGCAGACGCCAGCACTGTGCCAGAGTATAGTGCGCATGCGCAGTTCTCTGGGAAAATGGTGCAGCAGCCATTTTCTCAGTGATTTCCTTACTGCGTATGCGTGAAAATCCAAGAAAATAGCAGCCGCACCATTTTCCTGGTGATTTTTGCAGCGCTGATGCTGCCGATGTGGGACTCTGGAGGGTAAGCATTGAAAATAGGTTACGCACTTTTCACTTCAGTACCAGGAATGAGCAAGTAGGGAAACTTTATGGTGATTGTGATGATAATTCCCAAAAGAAAACAGGAAAACAATGTAATGAAGAAAAATATATATGTTGGCTTTCTCGGCATCTTATCAGGACCACTGCAAAAAAACAGAAAAAAAAAAGGTTAATATATTTCATACATAATATAAGTGAACTAAATATTCAGTTTTTAAGTCAAAAAATATTATCTATCTTTACCTGCACTGAAGAAACAAATGCTGTTGACGTGGGTTGGGTTCGGAATGCCGGCTGTCAGAAAACCAACAGCAGCATCCTGATAGTGAGAATCCCAACAGGGGGAAGGTAAGTATACTTACCTTCCCCCAGTCCCCACCTAACCCTCCCTTTACACAGTCTAACCCTAACCCTCCCCGGGGTTGCCTAAACTAACCCCCCTCCCTGCAGCCTAACCCTAACCCTTCCCCAGCAACCTATTCCTAACCTCCCCCACCCACAGCTTACCTCTTGGCTGCCCTGGCAGTGTTCTCCCTGGTGTCGGGATGCCAGTGCAGGATTCCGCTCAATGGGGGTCATTCCGAGATTATCGTAGCTGTGCTAAATTTAGCACAGCTACGATCATTCACACTGACATGAGGGGGGATGCCCAGCACAGGGCTAGTCCCTCCCGCATGTCAGTGCCGACTCCCCCCGCAGAAGTACAAAGGCATCGCACAGCGGCGATGCCTTTGCACTTGAAGAGTAGCTCCCGACCAGCGCAGCTTTAGCGTGCTGGCCGGGAGCTACTCAGCGCTCTCCAGCCCGCAGCAGCTGCATGTGACATCACGCAGCCGCTGCGGCCAGCCCCCGTTCGTTGGCTGCGTTGTCCGGACCGCACCTACGAAACGGAGGCCAAATGCCCCACCCCTCCCCGCCCAGCGACCGTCTCTGCCTGTCAATCAGGCAGAGGCGATCATAGCGGGCCGACGGCCTTCGGCCATCTGGCATGCGCCGGTGCACTGCGGCGCCCGCGCATGCGCAGTTCTGAGCTGTTCGGATGGCTGCGATAAACTACAGCGTGCGATTGGGTCAGAATGACCCCCAATGTTGGGATCTGTATTTAGATAAGAACCAAAAAGTGAGTGTTTCCTCAACTGCGCACTGCTTAATATATACAATAAATCTACATAATAATGGAAAGTCAATATACGTGAAGATGTAAATATACTGTATAGTCAATGTACTAAAGGTGCCAATATGTGGGAAGTCTTTTCACAGTATTTGCTAGTCTTTATCCAACAGATAAGGAAATTTGCACGTATATTGACTTTCCATTATTACGTAGATTTATTGTATATATTAAGCAGTGCACAGTTGAGGAAACACTCACTTTTTGGTTCTCATCTTGGATTTGGGGTGTTGAGTGACACCTAGAGTCGACCTCAACTGCTGCCGCACAGGGCGCAGTGGTTCACTATTTTCTTTGTAAGTTGGGATCTGTATTTAGACTGCTGGGATCCTGACCATCGTGATTCTGACCGGATCCCGTTGAAGTGACTCTAAATGGTAATTAGTTGATCTTAGACAGGCTAGATGATCTTAAACACAACTCCAAGCAGTGGAGAGAATTTGACCACATCCTTTGGTTTATTGTTATCATAATCTCAAGGCAGGGACAATTCAGGTAACCAAGTGCCATCAAACTACCACAGCCACCTTACTCCCAATCAAGACTTCTAAACACCAACCCCAACCAACTAGGATATCTGACATGCTATCCTGTCAACAAATATAAAACCGGGTTTTGATAACTTATCTTGTTGGTCAGGAACCCTTCAGGACTGTAGACCATACAGTTCCAGGATCTTCCCCCCTTTTTAACCACAACAGTAACTGAGATCAATTAATACAGTATATGAATATTTTCAATCATTTTTCATGCCCTGTAACTTCCTTTCTATTGTACTTTTTTGAACAGGGGCTGCATGGCACTGGGCGCAGGACACAGAGGTTGGTGCGGTACAGGGCCTCACCTTGGCATGGGATTTAAAATACATGGACTCGATGGTTATGGTTGGATTTTACTCTGAGCCATAGGACACTGCAGCCACCCATTTTTTGTCATCTCCTCAAGGTAATCCTATGTAGTGCGCCCAAGACGGCTGCCTCATCTGGTACCTTTTATTGGTGGAATATATTACCCGTGGAAGTCATTACCCAAAATGTCTTCACCAACCCTACAATATGCTTATTGTGCTTTCTAGGTTTCTGTTGTTTTCATTTATCATTAACTACCACAAAAAGGGTGTTTCACACCTTAAAACTGCAATCAAAACCTAAAAATGTCTTGTTCATGGCTACTATATATGTTTTAGGAGTATGTTCAGACATAAGGACTGGATTAGCAATATTCTTAGTGCTATCACCACTCATCAGAATTATTTTATTTATTACGAGTTATTTATATAGGACACAGATATTACGCAGCCCTTTACAAAGACTATGTAATCATTAATTTCGGTCTCTGCCACAGTGCAGCTTAAAAACGATATTGCTTACCACATTGTTTTCTTGGCTGTTTACTTTATGACTATTATATTTAAAGTAATACCACTGGTATCATCAAGATGTTGGACCATGGGCAACCAATTCCACCAAGACTCATGGTCTGTTATAAGTTATGCCTTGATAAAGACACCAGCAGTGTCGAAACGCGTTGGAAGGAGGATCTGATCTTTTTGGGGAGATGTTTGGGACATCACCTTTGAAGTTGGACGGCGGGCTCCGGGGACGCCTGATGTTACCATCTTTAACCTTGCTGTTTTTGTCTACTCATTTGGTAGACCACTTCTTTTGGTGAGAGACCATCCATATCCCCTAAGTGTTTTTATGGTGATGTTTTGTGAATAAATAGTGCTACACTATTGGAGGTTTTGTCCTTCTCTTTTCGGGTTCAATACATTGAGGAGAGGATTATAAGTGGACAGAATCCAGACTGGTGAAATTCCAGCTCCCACAAAAACGTGATTGTCTACTCTTAAAACGAGAGACCTTACACATTTGAACCCAATTTAAAAAAAAATTTTTTTAGATAATGCATTTGCTAATTTATTTTTAACACTAGGAATGGTGTAATGGTATGAATGGCGCAATGGTTAACATTACTGCCTCATAGCACTGAGCGTTGCAATAAGTTTCCGGATACACAAAAAGTATTATATTTACAAATAAAGGGAACATTCCATTTTTTCAATGTATTCACCACAGGAGCCTGTGCAAAGTTGCATGTGCTCAAACCACTTTGTGAAGCAACTGAACCAGTCCGAAGCAGGTACAGATGGAGCCGCTTTCATCTTAGGTGGCTCCATCGCAAAGGAGCACTCCCGGCGTGACTAGTCGATCCATCCGCCTAGTCACACCGGGAGTGCACAGAGATGCTCCCATTCAGGGGGACGGGAACGCCCGGGCGAGTGTGCCCAGTCACAGATGGAGCCACGACTAGCGTGGCTCCATATGTACTGTATGTCTTCTACATGCTGGATGTAGGTCTCCACTGCAACTTCCGGTGACTCAAAACAAATCCCACACATCTTGTGGTTGAATTGTGGGAACACAAAGATGTCAAAGGGGGACAGGTCTGGACTGTACGGTGGATGACCATGCTCCTGCTTGCGCTCATGGGCCAGAAAAACCACCACTTTCGAGGACTTAATGGAAGATGCATGATGGAGAAGGGCACCACGGGTTTGAGTTCTTGGAATAAGCTATGGCTTCCAGGACTCACAGCAGGCATTGGTTGGTGTACCAGTCCCCAGTGACGATGCGCTGCTGCATGTGTGTGGTGCGGTAGCTGCATGACCAGTCTTGGCCACACAAATAGCCACCATCTGCTTAGCCACTCTGTACTCATGTCGGAACTTCTGTGGAAGTGCACATTCAACTGGGGTCCACTGATCAGACTGTTGTTTGTTCTCGGGTTCAAAACTGTAGATCCATGATTCATCACCACTGATGATCTCCCAGACAAAGATGGAGTGACTTCCATCGAAGCTGGCCAGCATGTTGCAGTACCAAATCACCTGAGCCTCATTCTGCTCCTGAGTCAGTTGATGGGGCACCCAGCATGCAGAAACCTTGCTCAGGGCAAGCTTTTCATGGAACATCAAGCCTATGGATCCCGAGAAGATACATATCTCTAACTGGGCCATAGTCACTTTGGTGTCCACCTCAACTGTGGCCTGCATGGCAGCAACGTTGTCCTCGGTGATGGTGGACACAGGTCAGCTGCAGTGCTCCCTGTCTTCCATGGACCATCTCCTATGCTGAAATTCTGCAAAGCACTCAAACACAGTGGTTCAGGATGGTGTTTCCTCTCTAAAAGAAGCTCGCAGTCAGTCAAAACTCTCCTGCTGTTGCAGACCACTCTTGTAGCCATAGAAGATCATGGCCCGACAGTGGCCTCTGTTGAGCTCCATAACAAGTCTGTCTTCTTCAGTGTGCAGTGCTGCTTATATATGGTTCTGTGCCTTGACATTCCACAAGAACTTTAGTCAGAGATTACAGTTCACAGTCAGAATGTGTCTACTCTATCAATGCACTGCACATCAGGAAAATTATTGCACACCCATCGTACAATGTATAGTCCCTACTATATGCACACATGCGCAAACATACACATCAGGCACCACCCCTGTCATGGAGTGGGGGAGGGGGGAAGGTTTGATGTTCTCACGTCAGTAGTCCCCGACCCCATATTGGACACTATGTCACAAATTGCGGGTCCATTATTTTAGCCCCACCCCCTCCATACAAACCCATGATTCACAATAAAATCTCCCCATCCTGGCCAGTTTTACCTGGGATGCAGGAGTCTCTGACAACTTCCAGGAGAGTAGGTAAATATTCATTATAGTTACTATCCTATTTTCATCCCTTGAAATGTGATCAATGTTTTATTTGTATTTGATTTATATGTATCAGTCCACAATCACTCACATTACATAGCGATGCATGTACTATTACAGTAGCTCCAGTGACATTACTAATAAGCAATTCATCTCTTTTCTAAATAATAGTAATATACCGGACTGATGCATATTCACTACACTTCCTGCTGAAACGATCAGAAATGTACAGTAGAGGAGCACGTTACAATCAGAACAATTTCCAAGACTACTTATACCTAAGGCTAGGAGCTACTAGGGATTTCTTATGAACTGGAAAAAAGTATGGAGCCTGATTTCGAATGAAGAACTGATCGCTGCTGTGCGTTTTCTGGGATTGTTCGGAAAAACGCAGGCGTTCCCAAGCGTTTTCAGGGAAGGTGTGTGATGTCAGCTCCGGCCCCGATCAGCCTGTTCTAATCGCACTGGACGAGTAAGTTCTGGGCTGTGCAGAGACTGCACACCCACGTTAAAACCAGCCACTGGTGAGTGAGGTGCAAATGGATTTGCAGCTGTCTACCGAGATTGCACACTTGCACGGCGAACATACACTCCCCCTTGGGCGGCGACGATCTGATCTCAGGGCTACAATTTTAGCAGCCTAGTGATCAGATCTGAATGACCCCCTAGGTTGCTGTGGAACCACACAGCCCAGAAGAACAAAAAAAAAAAAGGAGAAACTCATTAAGGAGGATGTGAGTAAGTTGTACTGTAAGTGAGAGTTGTAAGTGAAATCACCTCTTAAAGAGCTTATAGACAGTGGGCAGAAAAAATAGAGGAGGAAGGGGGGTTAATAAAGGTATCTGTGCCAAAGCTGCCGTCTCTGTCTATGTATTGGCACGGGAATGCAAGAACAGCAAATATGACAGTTTTACACAATGAACAACTTCATTTAATAATCAAAATGTATTTTTCAACAACTTTTTTTCTGTTTAAACCAGCAATAAAAGATTCTGGAAATATAGAACTATTGACACACCACCATTATTTCTGCTGAAGCAGATTGTCGGAGTCTCACTTACCTTTCTCAACGCTTTTCCTATCCACGCTTTATTACATCATTGCATTTTTTTTTTCTTTTGTTTTTTTTTCAATAATATGCTTTGGTTTTCTTTCTGGATTCTTGTTCTGGTTTTCTTTCTTCTTTCTGTGTTTTAAGATAAATCCATACATTAGTGTGAAGTTCAGTAAACGGAGAGTAAACTGTCGCTGAATGTACTGTAGACTGAGCTGTGTGAAGCTAAAGTCCACTCTATTTCCACTCCTCACTAGTACAGTATGTCATAAATGGCCATTTGTGTACAATGTCTCCAATAACGTCACACCATACTGTATTTAATGAAAGGGATTGCTTTAAGATTAATTAATATCACTGACATTTGCATTGATTATGGTGACAAATACTAAATAAATCAGTACCTGTTACAGTAAGCCCCCCACCCCCTCCCCCTAAAAAGGAGAATATAGAGGGACAATTCAATTAGGAGTGATTGAAAAGCTCTCCATTCCTGCACGATGTATAGGAAAGGTACAGTATGCACAAATCACATACTTACGGTATGGTAGTCTCAATTTATGCATTTTAATATGTACCCCATGGAAGACGCTGAACTTATATGGGCTATTTAGGGGAGAAATTGGGGTAATTCAGGGGTGATATAGAGTGCCATTGCTGGTGTTCCAACATCGTCACAGAAGCAGATCAAAGGGCACCACCCCTATTGGAATCAACTCCATAGGGTATTGTTAAATACTGATGATGTTGTTTGCACATAGCATTATTTTTATTTTCAGACACTGCTTCATTCTGTAAAGAAGGCACATAGGGCCCTATTCAGAGTTCCACAGAGTGCTTGGTACTAAGGGTCTAATTCAGACCTGTTCACTCGCTAGGGTTTGTTTTGCTTTCCTGCGTTCGCATAGTCGCCGCCCATAGGGGAGTGTATTCTGGCTGTGCAAGTGTGTGAATGCATGTGTAGCAGAGCTGTACAAACAGATTTTGTACAGTCTCTGCGCAGCCCAGAACTTACTCAGCCGCTGCGATCACTTCAGCCTGTCCGGGACTGGAATTGACGTCAGGAACCCTACCAGCAAACGCATGAACACGCCTGCATTTAGCCAACCACTCCCAGATAACGGTCAGTTGACACCCACAAACGCCTTCTTCCTGTCAATCTCCTTGCGAACGCCCGTGCGAATGGATTCTTCGCACAAACCCATCGCTGAGAGGTGATCTGCTTTGTACCCGCGTGACACGCCTGTGCATTGCAGTGCATACACATGCGCAGTTTAGACCTGATCGCCCGCTGTACCTAAACGCAGCCTAGCGATCAGGTCTGAATTAGGCTCTAAATGTACAGATTATCTAGCTTGTGTTGCAAATTCATGGATGATCAGAGCCGGCCCTAGGCATTGGCAAACTAGGCAATTGCCTAGGGTATTTGCCTACACCTAGGGGCCGGCGCAGCTAACAGTGGTGGTTCATGGGGCATCGGGTGGTCGGCACCAACGGGTGCCTCTGCTTTTCACATCTGAGCTAAGCTGCCAGTTGTAGCACCGGAGCGGGTGCAGTCAGAGCTGCCGGTGGGGCAGTTTGGGTATTCCGGAATTGGGGGCAGAAAGGCTGCCTCTAACAAATATGGCCGCTGGTCCTGGAAGAGTGCTGCTGCATATGCCCAGTCGCAGCAGCGCCTCATCCCATGGCTTCTGCGAAGTTGACTCCAGGCAGTGAGACACCAGCCCCCTACCCCCCACCACAAAGCAGCAACAGTGTAGGGTGGACTGGATGTAGCGCCAGAAGTAGTTTACAAAAAAATTAAGTAATTGAAGGCAATTGCAGAATGTGTATATATGTGTGGGTGTGTACACTATATGTGTGTGTGTGTGTGTGTGTGTGTGTGTGTATATATATATATATATATATATATATCAAGCAAAAAACTCTCCTCCTGCGCTGTTCAGTTACAAAGTAAACGATTAGGTTAGATTATCTCTAGGGTGGGCTGCCTGATTCCGCTAAGTTCCTTGTTAGGAGGAACTGAACATAGAAAATAGGATATGGAAAAAGGGAAAATATGGCGCCCGGGATTGGAAATACCCTTACAGCTAAAATGTTCCTTAAAAGGTTTCACAATCAATATTAAACAGGTTTTAAAACATATAATGGACTGTTCATTCATAAAAATGTATTAAAAAATTAAACAAAAACATGATATGTGTCCATCATTTTTACATAGACATTAGGATGTAGTTTCTCCTATAGTGATCCGTCAATAGGATGTAGAAGAATGTAGGCAACTTTCTGCTGTGTCCTTATTCTTCCTCATATATTATTCGGAGATAACATCAAAAGTAAAACGGTAAACCAACGCGTTTCGTCTAATGACTAGACTTCATCAGGGGTGCGTCTTAGATAGCAGTGTCTATCAGAAAGAAGAATGAACCTAGACCACTGGCCAAAATGGTTCATACGGGGATTTCAAAGCATCATTGAGGCGGAATATAGAGACATCAATTCAGCCTCGTATATCTAGTAATTCAGATTTCATAAAGCTCCAATATGAGAAACTTTCATATGAAAGATGGAATCAGCAACTTCATGCAAGAAAGGGGGGACCTCATGGGTCAATTACAGATGAAAAAATATAGATACAAATACAAGATTCTTATCATTTCAAATGGATATGGAACCTTCCACTAGACAGTCAGCAGTGATCCAGCATCCATGCAAATATATATATATACACATATATATATATATATATATATATATATATGTATATATATATATATATATATATATATATATATAATGTATGTATATGGGCTCTAACAAAGTATGGCACTCATGAGGCTGGTAACATACATAAATGTTTATTAAATCAGGTCAATGCACATTTCAGGGTGTGTGCGCCCCTTCGTGAGGACCAATAACAGTACATATAGACAAAGGGGTGCACACACCCTGAAACACCCATACTTTGTTGAAGCCTATGTAGATTTGTAATTTTGGCACTGGAGTACTTGGCAGACTTTAGAGTAGTTCTGTATATATATATATATATATATATATATATATAGTTATATTCCTTTCTTTTTCTGTGTGGCGGCAATGTGTTATTTTACTCCATGTTTTTTTCCCTGTGTCACAGCAAATTAATTTAATATTTTTCCTGTGCTGCAGCAATGTGTTTGTCATTTTTCTTGTGTGGGGGCAATTTGTTTTTCCCTGTGTGGCGGCAATGTTTTTTAAAAAAAATTCTGTGTAGCGGCAATGTGTTTGACATTTTTCCTGTATGGCGGCAATGTGACATTTTTTCCTGTGTGGGGGCAGTGTGTTTTTTTCCTATGTGGCAGCAATGTGTTTGATATATTTCCTGTATGGCGGCAATGTGTTTTTCATTTTTCCTGTGTGGGGGCAATGTGTTTTTTTCCTGTGTGGCGGCAATGTATATGATATATTTCCTGAGTGGCAGCAATGTTTTTGATATTTTACATGTGTGAGGGCAATGTTTTTGACATTTTTCCTGTGTGGGGGCAATGTGTTTTTTTCCTGTGTGGCGGCAATGTGTTTGACATTGTACCTGTGTGGAGGCAATGTGTTTTTTTCCTGTGTGGCAGCAATGTGTTTGACATTTTTCCTGTGTGGGGGCAATGTGTTTTTTTTCCTGTGTGGGGGCAATGTGTTTGACATTGTACCTGTGTGGGGGCAATGTGTTTTTTTCCTGTGTGGCAGCAATGTGTTTGACATTTTTCCTGTGTGGGGGCAATGTGTTTTTTTCCTGTGTGGCGGCAATGTGTTTGACATTGTACCTGTGTGGGGGCAATGTGTTTTTTTCCTGTGGCTGCAATGTATTTATTACTCTGGGGGCCAATGTGTGATTTCAGACAAGACAGTTTCTGCAGCCCTTGCAGCAAGGCCACCTCCCCATTTTGTAATGTCACGTCCCCCTTTTTTGGGCATGTGCAAGTGTACCATCCTGGTAGATCAGGAAAGCTTTTTAGCTTTCAGACTAGATCTCTGGGTGAGGGGTGCTGGATGAGAATTGTTGTGGGTGAGGGTAATGGGTGCTGCTGGCTGCTGCTGTGATCTGTGCTGCTGGGAGAGGGGTGCTGGGTCAAAGGCGGAACTAGCAATGGCACTGGAGGCACCAGTCAAAATCTTGCCTGGGGCATCTAGTTGGTTAGGGCCGGCTTTGTGGATGACTTTATGGATGCTGACCAAAAGTTTAGCATTGACAGATATCTACAATAGAGGCACAGAGTTTGTGGTAGTAGTTTTCACCAGGGACCCCTGCAAAGGGATTTGGGCACTCAGGGATTCAATAACTAGATGACACAGCTATTTCTTAGGTCAATATTACATATTCTTCAGCATGAGTGCAGCTGAGTGCCTGAATGCCGCATTCCCACATTGTGTGTGTGTATTATATATAGTTTTTTAAACACTGGTGCACAAGATACCATTTCGTGTGACACATATAATTTATAATGGACTTTCATTTATTGTATACTTTCAAAGCACTACATGACCAGGGTCCAAGGTATCTGAAGCAGCTCCTGATTCCATACCGCCATGCTCGATTACTGCTGTCTGTAGATGAAGGACTATTAGCAGTACCTAGAATCTCCCATAATGCATCTGGGGATCGAGCTTTTAACCATGTGGCTCCAACTCTATGGAACGCACTTCGGCGCACAGGTTGAGAGGCCTCCAATCCAGAATCCTTCAAAAATGAACTCAAGACTTTCCTGTTTAGTCATTTCCATAATTGTCCCTTTAAAATCTCCATGCTCTCTGTAGTTTATGAAAAGCTGTTCCGTTCTTCATTGATTCGGTACTGTATTATGTTAATTCTGTTAAGTGCCTTGAGTCCTATTGGAGAAAGAGTGCTATATTCATAAAAATTACTATTATTATTATTATTATTATGTTTCTCTCTCCTACAACCATTAGTTATGGCTTGACATATACCCAAAGGTTCTTTAGACATACACTTGCTCTTATTTTATTATTATTATTATTATTACTAACAGTCTCTTATATAGCGCAGCATATTCTGTTGGAACAACAGTAATAGAACAAATGTGGGTAAAAACAGACAGACATAGGGGTAGGAAGGCCTGGATGGACACCCGGTTGGCATTCAACACTTTGCCAACCATACCTCCACACATGGTAATTTGGATACATACTGGATATTTTTTATTGCTTGTATATAGGATATTTTTTATTTTGAAGGAGAATCTACACTCATTTGAGTTACCCATTAAGATTTTAATTTATACCTAATAAAAGCTAAATTTTGGAATACTAAACTGAAGTGTGACCCCCCCAAAAAAATCGATTTTTTTTTTTTTTTTTTACTCTTTCCTTTTTTTTGCTCTTTTGCAAAAATAAAAAATAAAAAACAAAACAGCTGTTGACACAGTTTCTTCTAAACATTAGAGGGATTTTTACCCACAACAAAATGAATAGTTGGTAATAAAAAAAAATGTCTTACCTTTTACTATCGCTCTCTTGCTTTCTGGTACAGGATCAACACTTCTCTGTTTTTTTAAACATTTTATGTAATAGCAGAGGCACTAGTGAATTAAGTGGGAGTAGTCGAGACACACGCACAGTAATAAAATCCACATTTCTATGCATAATAAATAAAAACACTGATACCAAAAATAAACACCCATTTTAATGAAAAGCACAAACGTAGCTCAATTTCACTTCACTAAACTGTCTCATATGGTTAATTATTTGTCAGTTTAACAGACTTTCAACAAACTAGGTCATATTTACTGACTCTAGGTTGACATATTCTATTTACTGTTACAACACTGCAGCCAGTGACATTGGAGAATATAAACTGCTGTTCTTTTTGGTGGGACAATCTGAGCAATATACATTTCAAGTTCCTGAAACTCTTCTGCGAGGTGTAATCTGTAGACTCCATTTTTTAGAATGTGTTGAGCAGCAAATTCATGCACTTGGAACATATGTTACTTTAGCACAAAAATGAGCATAAGGTTACAAAAACAGCATTTGGTCTGGTACAGTATATTGTACTTTTGTAAAATACTTTTAGGGGGAAATGTAATTGTTTTAGTGGAACCCTGTGCCCAATGGTGCAATTCAATTGTTACCCTCTTTCGGCACGCATATAGCAAACACCCATTATTTCTGCAGAAGTGTACAAAAATGGGCTTTTTGACAGTTTTTCTGTTGAGATGAATGCTCTAGTTGGGTTTAGCCATTTCTCGCTGCTAAACCATGTACTTTAGGGCATGATGTATGCAAAAAAAAGATGTGCCCACCGGCGGAAAAAACAGTTGCATATTGCCCTGTCTAAAGTAACGGGCGATAAGCAATTACAGTCACCTATAAAGCAATTGACTTTCACCATAAAATATGCATTTTCTTATCACACTTTCACAGTACAAATGACTTTAATGTAGGCTTCTGCTGTATGCAGATTTAGTCCAATATTCCATTTACAACTCCCTATACTTATATACAGTAGGTAGAACAGGGGTAGGAAGAAGAGGCAAAAGCAAACTGAGAGCATTAGGGGGGTGTTTTCTTAAATGTGGCTGAGGTTGGCCTGGAACAAATGTATTTACATCTTTCATGAGCTTTGGCATAGCTAGCGTTCGACATGAGTGAGAATTCAAATACAAAATCTGCCAAATTTCACAAAAGCCTGTAAAATTCACCCAGTAGGCACATTACATTTGGGATAGATTCCTTAACATCATATGCATTGGAATATGTGGAGATGTTTTTAAATAGGTGTTTTTAAATAAGTGCATCAAGGTACTCCCCTCCTATTTAAAGGACACTATTAACATTTTAAATATTGTTAAAAACCTGAAATGGAAAGATAATGTTAAGTGGGCTACAATTGTTGTGCAGTCTCTCTATACCTGTATTCAATACCATAACATAAGGGAATCAAACCTTGTAGAGAATTTTTAGAACAGGACCCATTTATGGACAATCAGCACAAATCATTAATTGATTACCTAATTTTATTAATTTAAATGCATAATTTTTTTACATTATTTGACCATTTTTATCTCCAGGTAAGCGGCACAGCAATGGGTACTATTTTTGCACTCAGTTATGTAATATAGTCATATTCAGTTGTGCGAAAGAATTAATTTATTGTGACAGCAATCTCTATAAACAGAATATATACTTATACAAAAGATATATTGATGAAATAATCATTATCTGGAAAGGAGATGAAATTCTGTTTACTAATTCCACTGACTACATCAGAGAGAATGGCTATAATCTGAAATTTACCTACAACCTACAGAACACTGAAGTAGAGAGCTACATTAAGCTGGTAGATACCAACAGTTACCTACATTACATTAGCAAACACGTAGGACGTTGGAAAAACCATAATATCAATTTCACCATACTAAATGGAACTGCAGTGATGGGAACACGTGTAAGAACAACTCAAGATTTATTCTGAGAGGTTTAAAGAGAAGTTTAAAGAGAGGCTACCCTGAAAATATAATTAAAGAAACCATATTCAATACAGAACACTTACAAATTGAAGAACTCCTTAAGTACAAAACTAAGAAAGAGAAAAGGTATATGGTTCCATTTAAGTGGTTAAAGGAAAAGGTTTTCATATCTACTGTATAAATGCTTTATGCACTGTGAG
This sequence comes from Pseudophryne corroboree, assembly GCF_028390025.1. Taxonomy (NCBI): domain Eukaryota; kingdom Metazoa; phylum Chordata; class Amphibia; order Anura; family Myobatrachidae; genus Pseudophryne; species Pseudophryne corroboree. Next base: position 22,768,853 of record NC_086455.1, read on the forward strand.
AAGGAAGGGATAAAAGGGGAGCAGTGGACTAAAGAGAGTCACTGCTTATTGTATATGTGCAATTCAAGGACACTGTGAACATACAGTACACAGGAAGGGTAATGTCATTGTACAAAGGTCCAACAATCAACAAAGTACTGTATTTGCTGGTAGATATATTTATGAGTAGCAACTGTGATTATATGAGCAATAAACATAATTATTCTACGTCAGAGCTAGTGTGAGTGTGTGTGTGTGTGTGTGTGTGTGTGTGTGTGTATATATATATATATATATATGAACAAACAAGGTGGCACTCCCAGATTCAAATGGTGGAACATTTTCTTTTAGTCGTGTAACAACGTTTCAGGGGAATTTCACCCCATGTGTGTGTGTGTGTGTGTGTGTGTACATGTATGTATGCGTGTGTGTGTGTGTGTGTGTGTGTGTGTATGTGTATATGTATGTGTGTGTGTACATGTATGTATGTGTGTGTGTGTGTGTGTATGTGTGTGTGTGTGTGTAAATGTATGTATGTATGTATGTATGTATGTGTGTGTGTATATGTATGTATGTGTGTGTGTGTGTGTGTGTGTGTGTGTGTGTATGTGTGTGTGTGTGTGTGTGTGTGTGTGTGTGTGTGTGTGTGTGTGTGCATCTGTGACTGTGGGCATAATGTGTGTAAGCATCTCTACTACAGGGGTGATGTGTGTAAGCGTCACTACTACAGAGGGTGTTGTGTGCATAAGCATCACTGCTACAGATGGCATTGTGTGTAAGCATCACTACTACAAGGGGCTTTGTGTGTTTAAGCATCACTGCTACAGGGTGGTGTTGTGTGTAAGCATAACTACTACAGGGGGCATGCAGGGCACGTTGTGTGTAAGTGTCACTACTACCGGGGGTGTTGTGTGTAAGCGTAACTACTACAGGGGGCATACAGGGCACGTTGTGTGTAAGTGTCACTACTACAGGGGGTGTTGTGTGTTAAAGCGTCACTACTACAGGGGGCGTACAGGGCACGTTTTGTGTGTCACTACTACAGGGTGCGCAGGGGGCGTTGGGTGTAAGCGTCACTACTACAGGGAACATTGTGTGTAAGCGTCACTACTACAGGGGGAATTGTTTGTAAGTGTCACCACTACAGGGGACATTGGTCGACATGCATCAGTTGAGTTTTTCACATTTTTGAAGTTTTTCATACTTTACAATCCACATGGATGACGATTGTGCTGAGCGCAGCAGTAGGGGAGCGAGTCACCTTGCCCAAAGCATGGCGAGTGAAGGGACACATTGCGGTAATTGGGGTTCCCGGTCACTTTACAAATAAAATAACACCAAAAAAACTCAAAAAAGTCATGTCGACCTTTTTCCATGTGAACCTTTTCTACGTCGACCTGCTGACCATGTCGACCCTTTCAAGGTGTCGAACTAGTGCCTGTCAACCAATACTGTTCGGTCTAATGAGTGTCGACCGAACAAACCCATTCCACCCCCACCACAGCACCCTTTCCGCTTATCCCTCCAGCACCAGTCAATGTAGCCTGAGCTGCACAGCACCTGCAGCCAGCTGGCCTCTCAAACCCCAGCACCGTTTCCGCTTATCCCTCCAGCACCAGTACCTGTAGCCTGAGCTGCACAGCACCTGTAGTAAGCCTCACCTCCCCGCCCCCAGCACTCTTCTTGCTTGCCTCTAACCAGACAGAGCCCAAGATGTTGCACTGTTCCTCCTCACTATCAGAAGGAAGTTGTCTCTCTCACACTTCCCTATGCAGAGTTCCGGCTGACAAGAGTTCCAGGAGATAAATGGTAACTCCAGGTACCGGCGGTACGAGTCAGGGCCCGCCCTCTGTCTAGGCCGGCGTCCCATAGCACCAGGGGACAAATTCCTGATCCCCCTCCAAATTGCTGTACTATTAACCATAGAAAGCAATATTCTAATATAATCAATGTGAATTGTTACACCATCCCTCCAAGAGATATGCATCCTAAGTATACTTACCAGACTGACAAACATGTCATATATATTTTTTTTATCAAGTTTTGTCTCTTTGGCATGAAACACAATGGGGTCGATTCAATTCACCGACAGTTGAATAGCGCCGGGAATTAGCTGCCGGCGCTATTCAATACAGCGACAAGTGACCTTCAATTGTCGGGAATTCTTCTCTCACCCCCAGGGGATGAGAGAAGAAATCCGACAAAAGTGCTGCCGCGCGGCCAGCGCGATGCTGATTCTGTCAGGAATCAGCATCGCGGCGGAGAATGTCCGTTCTCCCAACAAATTCAAACTATTAAGTCCGGGAGAACAGGCCTTCGCCGACTTAACTGGAGCTGAATTGAATAGCGACGGGAGCTATTCAACTGTCGGTGAATTGAATCGACCCCAATGATGTTGGGGATATGGTCAAAGAACAAAAAAAAATAAATAGTTTCCTGCTACTGATGGTGGTGAGTTTATACATTTTTATAGAGATGCAGTATTGTGACCGGCAGTCGGGAGACCGGCGGTCACTATACCGATGCCGGAATTCCGAGCAGGGGAAAGCCCTACAGTCAGCATGCCAACTAACAGGTACTATTCACACTCGTAGGTGTCCATGCCACCAATAGAGTGGGAATAGAACCTGTGGTAAGCGCAGCGAGCTACCGAACACGCCGCGTGGCGAGTGCAGCAGACCCGCAAGGGGCTTCATTGAGCTCACCCCCTCCCGCCAGCAATGTGTTCACCAGGATCCCGGCACTGGTTTGGTGACTGGTGGTCTCCCAACCACCGGTCACCCAATCCCAACTCTTGTAATAGTTTGTAACAAATCCACAATAAAATAAAAACAAAATGATTCACAAAGTTCTATTATATTAACGTTTCCATATTATAATATACCTAGATAAAAATCTGGGTAAAGAAAAGAGAACACATTTTACAAAAAAGATAAACAGGAATATATGTAGATCTTCTCTTGGTTATCAGTAATATATATGTACCCTGACCAAAACTAATCTGCCATGAGGTTTTCTGTACGTCAGTAAGCAGATATAGACTGAATATTACCGCTCGTTTTAAAAGGATTTCAATGATTAACAAGTATCTGTCACATTTCCTGAGCCACCGAGAATGTTTACACAGATACCTTGGAGAAATTCCAACCCTATTCCTGATAGACATTTTGTAGTGAAGAATTGAAATGATAGCGTTGAGTTATTAATAACAATCAGTATTAATAACAATCACCTTTCAGCAGAACTGTACCCGCACATGGCACCTGGTGACTGGCTATACCAGCCCTGCCCAACGATTGGCCATCAAATTGACTCCTACTGTAGGATTAAATTTACTAAAACGTGCATTTTACAGTGATTTAAATCTGCCACCCATTGCCAGAGCTATTCACCTTGAGACCACTGGATCTATTATTCAGCAGCCTAGAGGGTAATTGTAGAACAACCACCGATTCACAGCAAAAATCAAGAGGCCAAATTACACCATCACAAAGGTCAAGAACAGGGGCAGATTAAGAGAGTAGGGGATCCGTGTGCAGCCTATGTGATCATTACATCCACTGACTTTGAGGCAATTTCAAACTTGACAACCCTCCCCCCCCGCAATTTATTGCATTCTGCTTTTTGTCTTTCTACATACATACTGTACATGACGTACAAGCACAACGAATGATGCCGTTTTGCAAAGGGTCTAGCGAATCATTTCAGTCGCACTGCTTGCCGCAGAGTGATTGACATGGAGTGGGCGTTTCTAGGTGGCAACTGACCGTTTTCAGGGAGTGTGCGGAAAAACGCAGGCGTGCCAGGAAAAACGCAGGCGTGGCTGGGCGAACGCTGGGAGGGTTTGTGACATCAAATCCGGAACTGAATAGTCTGAAGTGATCGCAAGCGCTGAGTAGGTTTTGAGCTACTCTGAAACTACACAAACATTTTTTGCAGGCGCTCTGCGATACAACCGTTCACACTTCTGCTAAGCTAAAATACACTCCCAGTGGGTGGCGGTATAGCGTTTGCACGGCTGCGAAAAACTGCTAGCGAGCGATCAACTCGGAATGACCCCCATAGACCTCAATGTAAGGGTCATCTACTGAGGCCTCCCAGCTCCCCTGCAGGTCTTTACCCAAGAACACGAGCCCTTAATTTGGCTCCATACTGGCCTGCACATAGGTGTGGTCTTTACAAATGATACATTGAAACAGAACAAGAGAGACAATGGCTGTTTTTGTAAAATATATATTTTAATACGCTGACAATTTCATTTATTTTCACTACTATGTTTTTATACTTCATCAATTTGAATAGACTGAATAAATTTGATACATATTTTAATACATACCAATAAAGTACAGTATATAACTTTTATTATGATAAATTCGGTCCTATTGCACCCTTGAGACTACTTACTTTTCATCTTTCTATTGTAATGACTGCCTAACACCGCCTAATGGTAGCGCAATCGCTGCACCTGCTAGATCCTTCAAGTAACCACAACCCAGAGAGAGAAACCTGGAAAGGTGATGCAAGTCTGCGAGGTTTAATGCACCTCCCGGGACAGGATGACAACCCCTTGGATCAGGGTCTACATTTTATAAAGGAAAAACGTTTACTGCCTTACAATCCCTAATGGTAAGGCTTACTCAGCATTGGGTGTGGTCCTCTTTTGGTGAGAAGTGGGGACACAAAACAACTATTGGACCCCCTCATTTACAGAGTATTGGCCCAATGTTGACTATCGCTGGAATATCGCTTTAGATTTTACTCAATGCTGCGCAAGGTTTGTTTTTGAGAACATTCTCTCCCATACTCTGGCCATGAGATGGCATACTGGGATAGGACATTGCCTGCTATGCTGGAGACTGTGGGCCCTCTGTTGTCATAGAACCTCTGCTTCGAATCCCAAGACTTGAATTTATACCATGCTGCTCCTAAAGAAAAGGGCTATGCTTTAACTATGTGCTTATCCAAAATGTACTGTAGGTTCTGACTTGTATTATTTTAATTTCTTTTGAAGATACTACAGGTCGGGTCTCTGTTATCCGGAGACCTGTTATCCGGAATATTCTGAAATCCGGAATATCCTGGAGCTGTAGTGACGTCATGACGTGCCGCAACGTCATGACGTCACTACTACTGTGACCAATGTCTGGCTGTGGGAGAGTGGCTTTGCAGCTAGTCCCTCGCCACATAGTACATGCCAACCCTCGCTGACCCCTGCAATGACTGCCAGACCCCCGCTGACCTCACCACAGACCCCCATTGCCCCTCCCAGACCACCGCATTGACAGCCGGACCACCCATGAAAACTGCTGGTCCCCTCTCCAGACCAGGTATTCCATTATCCGGAAAAATCATATATCCGGAATGCTCCTGGTCCTGAGCATTCCGGATATGGGATACTTGACCTATATTAAAAAAAGCTGCTTAGATCAATGCACCCTGTAGCTGCCCTCCCTACTGCCAATGATGGCGGATGTTCTGGCTCAGATCCCAATCTTGGGGATGCTCCTTGCATGTTCTCATGGTATTTTACTCACCATCAGATCTGCTGAAAAGCATCTACCACATGCGGAACCTAGCTACATGGATTGGCCACTGTCAGAGAGGGGGCCTACAGTCCGACTTTCGTCATCATCCTGTAAGCAGAGGGAAGGCACATCATCCAGGGTGCTAAATAGGGCATAGCCATCCTGTGGATCTCCAGCTGTTATGAAACTACAAGTCTGGCAAAGCTTGCTGGGACTTGTAGTTTCACAACAGCTGGTGAGCCACACGTTGGTCAGTTTTCTGCCATGGGAATTGAACCAGGACTCCGCCATTACTGCCAGTAGAGAGAACAGCTACAGGAGGGGATGTTTGACATGACTGCAGCACTGATGTATGAGGACATGTGTTTGTGTAACTATAAACACTGTATGTGTCACATAACTGTATATATGTTAGAAATAAAAGCTGGTTGATACAACCCTGGATTGCCCTTGTACATGTAATACTGTATATCTAGTGTGTCATTATATGTGTGTGTATATGTGCTTGTCTGATGCAGTTGTTTATTCAGTCAGACACACACTTGCTCAGAAACAAATATATTATATCAGTTACAATTTTCCCTTAATTTAGAATTTGTTCACTTTTCAATATTAAATGATTACAAAAACTACTTTGATACACTACTTATGCTATATACAAGCAGTCTGAGGCAACACCTTCTGGCCACAACATGGGTCATTATACATTCAAATACCCAGAACCCTTTGTGGATAAATGTGATGTTTTGCTGTGGCATCTAGGACATTATTCGGTTGTAAAATATACAATGATGTGTGATTGGTTGTACCCAGATGGCTGCAAGACTGTTGAGGTTAAGCTCGTCATTATCACGTGCCCCAATCTACAAGTACAATCTGTTTCCAATTTCAAATTTGAGATGATTGCTCTGTATCCAACATGGACCTCCTGCAACATAACGAGCACCCCATGAAAATAATTAACCCTTTAGTTGCAATGTCTTTAGGTCTCTCCTAAAAAGAGCATTTATGAGGGTGTTTCAACAAGTAAGATAAGAAGACCTCTCACATGTGTAATGTTTTCTATTTCATTCTAATTTCCCACCAGGCCAGAGCAGATAGCCACTGCTTCTACTCACGGCTATTGGACTGCGCCTCATATCAGTCATACGGACCCAACATCAGGTGTAAGATGACAGGACTGGCAGAAACATGGTCACACACTGAGATGCGTAGTGTGATCAGATATGTCCATCTAAAGGGCACATCAGCAGCTGAAATTCATCGTCAAATTGTTGAGGTGTACGGTGATAATAACGTCATGTAATGGAAACAGGAGTGGATTTGGTGTATTGCCCTTGATAATGACAGGACAGACATTAAAAGGTGACCAGTGATCCGGCCGGTCAAGCACGTCCAAAGGCAGTGCATCAAACCTATTTCCATGACATAACGTTATCACCGTTCACCTCAACATGGGAGGTCTTGTTACCTTACTTATTCCCCTTTTCCAGTGCCACTAAGAACCCAGGTTATAGCCGTGATAACCAGGGAGAGGCTCAGTGGAAAAGGGTTAACCGTGGTCCAGTGACCTGGGAATCCAACCCAGGTCACGGTGCAATGTAATCAGGTAAGCCGGGTCTATGCAAGCACTGTACATGTGACCGCTGATGTCATCAGCCGGGTCCTGTCACCAGTCTGACTAGTGTCTCAGCCAGGTCTCATCCATGTTAGAGTCGGCTACCAAATCCCGGGTGCGACCTGGCATTTAGATGGAAAAGCAGTATTATTAAAAACATGCTCATGTATGAATTTAAAGACCTATCATCTGTAAAAACTCTAGAGAAGGGATTTTAGGCTCAGTCTGTAAATTGTACGGCAGTGATGTACAGATTGAATAATTCTGCCTGTGCTCCTCCATATATATTGCAGTAAATAATCACATCTGAGAGGATTTATTATCCAGAGCAATTTTCCTGTGAAGCAGGTTTTATCTACTGCAAATCTGAACTCATCGAGGACAGAGCTTATTAAAGAGTTTGATGCTGGATATCGTTGCAGACTGGGCACTCTAACTGAACATGGATGTTAACTTCAATTTAATAACACAAACGTTTTCCCTTAAGAAAATGTTTTTTGCAATTTTTCAATCTTTATTACCCAGCAAATCGTGCTATTGCTGTGTAGGTCTCATTTTTACAGTAGCTACAATATTTCCATTATGTATTACAGCAATCAGGGAGAATGTTTGGAGGGTGATGGAAGGGCAATTGGCTTGGGACCAATCTTTCTGTGGTCCCATTATCCCTGTCCCTCTGAGAGCTAGGCCAACCCAGGGCAACTAACCTGTGGGGGCTCCTAACTATAAAATTGCCACAAAGAGCAGCAGTAAGAAATTCTAACTATTGGGTCAAAAATGAAACTATTGCACCTTTTCTAATTTTGGAGATTTATGGGATCGGGAGGTGTTGTCCCTATGTGGAATCCATAGTTGGAATGCCTGGAAATGTTTTTCATTAAGCTCTGTGAGGCCAAGAGGCGGAACTAGCAGTGGTGCAGTTGGTACATTACACAGAGACCTGCCGCTGTGAAGGGGCCTGCAACATGGCAATTAGTCAGACTGACTCATTATATGCCACCGCCGTCCATCAGTCTCTGCTCCGTGCAACTAGCCACCAGTCTCCCCAATGAGCAGCTAAGGCTGACCTGATGCCTGCTGTCTGAGATGAGTGCGGCCCAGCTGGAGGGTAAGAGGGGCCGTGATCCCCTCTCATCCCAGCTCTTCCCCTCTTCTCTGCCATGCCTATTGCCTTGACCCCAGCAGTCCTCTGTCTGAGGCTGTGTTTGCCGTTGGTGTCGGGGAACTGATGTCACAATCTCGTGACCAGCCCCCCGGAGTTAATACCCAAAAAGGAGTCACCTTCCATGTGCTGCAGGTCTGGGCCCAGGTAAGCAAACTGCCTCGCTCCATCACCCTCCACATGTCACCCTCTGCCTGTCACCAGTAGTCTCTTTCCGTCACCCATGCCCTGTCACCCACTGCCTCTTTCTGACACCCTCTCCCTTCCACCCACTGCCTGTCACTCAATTCCTGCTGCACCTCTCTCCTTCACCCAGGCCCTGTTACCCTCTGCCTCTCTCTGTCACCCCCTCCCTGTCCCCCACTACCTCTCTCTGTCACCCCCTCCCTGTCCCCCACTGCCTCTCTCTGTCACCCCCTCCCTGTCCCCCACTGCCTCTCTCTGTCACCCCCTCCCTGACAGCCACTGCCTCTCTCCATGACCCACTCACTGTCACCATCCCTGGAGAGAAGGAGGAGGAAAAGAAGAAGAAAGAGGAAAAGAAGAAGAGGAAAAGAAGAAGGAGAAGAAGAAGAAGAAGGAGAAGAAGAAGAAGGAGAAGAAGAAGAAGAAGAAGCAGAAGAAGAAGAAGAAGAAGAAGAAGAAGAAGAAGAAGAAGAAGAAGGAGAAGGAGGAGGAGAAGAAGAAGAAGAAGAAGAAGAAGAAGAAGAAGAAGAAGAAGAAGAAGAAGAAGAAGAAGAAGAAGAAGAAGAAGAAGAAGAAAAAGGAAAAGAAGAAATAGTAGAACAGGAAATTCATCACATTGAAAGTACAAATACTCTAATCTATTGATCAGCACATGATCAATTTTCTGTGGAAAAGAAGAAATAGTAGAACAGGAAATTCATCACATTGAAAGAACAAATACTCTAATCTATTGATCAGCACATGATCAATTTTCTGTGGAATGCAAATGTAGTTTTGGTAATATATGATGTATCACTTAAAACATTCAAGGAGGTAGTCTGTATTTTCTATATATATTTTATTTTTATGATTAGGCAATATTGTTATTTAGCGCTACTTTCTCCTATTCTTTTTACATTAACTGGATAAGCGTTTATCTGAATACATTTTACACTGATGTATATAAGTATCTACGGCTCTGCCCTTGTCTCTCTTTAATAAATATGTACTCTAGCCAGAGATTAAAGTTTTGCAGATAATCTTAAAACTAGTCTGAAAGCAGAGTTGCTATTTATGACAATAATCAGAAAAAGAAAGCTTGAACATTGCACATATTTAAAGATTAAAAATGATTAACAAGCATTTGTTACATTCCCCAAGACACTGTGAATGTTTACACTAATGCTCTGGAGATATTTCCACCGTATTCCTGATTAATATTTTCATAGTAAAGCATTTAAGTGATGGAATTGGCCTCATAATAACTAGCAATAATAACTAAAAGGGAACTTTACAACAGAACAACAGTCATCTCATATCACTCTTGGTGCACTTAGTAGAGGCTGCAGATTTACTTTCCTTTAATACAGTAGGAAATCCTCCCCTATGGAACTGTGGTTGCTGGTATTTGTATAAAATAAATATATTCAGAAATGTTGTAAATACTGTTTATTTAAACCGTTATATGTTGAGGGTGTTTATGAACTTGTTATGAGACTTCTATAGAGAGAGACAAGCTGTAGAATAGAGGCAGGTTTTACAACCATCTAGAAGTCCTACGCTCCAGGACTGGAGGGCGTCTAGGAGAGGGCACGAGGACAAGCATGGGTAAGCATATAAACATAGAATTTGACGGCAGATAATTCCTTGCTCTTATCCTTTTATTCGCTACCCCTAAATGTGTGCAAGATTCAGGGGAGCGCAGGAGTAGGAATGGACGTTGGAAAGCAATGATTTGTAACCGTCAATGTTTTTTATTTGATGTTAGCGTTTTTACCATTCGATGGCGCCATTCCGATGTTTGCCACCATCGAATGGTAAGCATTTGATGGTGTTCCGATGCTTGCTCCGGGTCCCACCCCGTATCTCGCCCCCAGTCCCATCCTCACTGGGCCACGCTGCAGAGGATTTGCGCATGTGCAAACAGGTTTTTTACGCATGCACAAATCGTATGATTTTATTTTTTATCGAAATCTTTTGATGTGATGGTTAGTTACCATCGCATCGAAAGATTTGATGGCAGAAGCCCAGCCATCATACAAGGGATCAGTATGATATAGCAGCAGCTGGGACGCCGGCTAGCAGGATACTGACAGTGGCATCCCAGCTGCCTATATGCCGGCAGCAGAGCGAGTGCAGAGAGTCCCTTTGCTGGCTCGCTGCGCTCTGCAAATTGCGGGATCGGTGGCCCGCTGTGCTTGCCACATGTTCTATTCCAACTCTATGGGTGTCGTGGACATCCATGATTAGGAAAAGCCCCTGTGAGCTGGGATTACGGCTGTCGGCATTGTCGGCTGCAGCGTTCCCGACTGCCGGCAAATTAACTGCATCCCTCATATAATGGTGGGCTTCCGATGTCCATCCTTATGCAGGAGCCATGGAGTCCAGTGCTGTTAAAGATAGGGATGGGCTGGAGGTGGAGAAGGTTCAGTTGATTAGAGAAAGAGTCTGCGGACAGCAGTGTAGAGTGAGTGCCCTAGCTGACATTAATCCCCGGTTACTGCTGGACTGGAGCTGCCATTTCTCTGCAGGAGTGTGAGTACCGGAGTGTTCGGGCTGTGGGGATGGAGCAGTCTGTCAGCTCATTGAGAGTCACCGCTGTTTGCCCTCTCTGAGGAGAAGAACACTACAGGCAAGCCCTTCTATTAGCTACCCTCACACAGCACAGAGGTGCAGCAGAGGGGCACAGCATCTGGAGCTGGACTGAAGGAGGAGGTGTCAATCAGTGATCAGTGTTGCGGTGCCGGGATCCCCTGCAATCTGTAAAAGGAAAGCAGGTACTAATGGTAAAGTCTGAGGGGTTCACAGTATCACTCAAGCTAAACCTCCCATGCTGCAGCAATAGCTATTCACAAGTCAAACTGGAAGATGCAGTTACAGGAGTTGTTAGCACTAGTCAGGAACACTACACGTCCTCCTGCATCTACTACCCACCCCTTACCTAAAGGCTTAAGCACAGTGAGGAGAGAGGGCTCATTCAGGACTATAATAAAGAGAAGTTTACAGTAGATCAGAACAGCGGTGATTCTTCTTGAATACAGGTCAAGGTAAGCAGGTTATATTTACGCTAAACTTTAAGCTTTGTAGTGATAAAGGGGGTCATTCCGAGTTGTTCGCTCACTAGCAGTTTTTAGCAGCCGTGCAAACGCTATGCCGCCCCCCACTGGGAGTGTATTTTAGCTTAGCAAAAGTGCGAACGAAAGGATCGCAGAGCGGCTACAAAATAATTTTGTGCAGTTTCTGAGTAGCGTCAGACTTACTCAGCGCTTGCGATCACTTCAGACCATTCAGTTCTGGATTTGATGTCACAAACACGCCCTGCGTTCACCCAGCCACGCCTGCATTTTTCCTGGCACGCCTGTGTTTTTACGAACACTCCCTGAAAACAGTCAGTTGACACCCAGAAACACCCACTTCATGTCAATCACTCTGCGGTCAGCAGTGCGACTGAAATGCATCGCTAGACCTTGTGTGAAACTACATCGGCCTTTGTGAAAGCACGTCGCACGTGCGCATTGCGCCGCATACGCATGTGAATTGCACCGCATACGCATGCGCAGAAGTGTCCTTTTTTTTGCATCATCGCTGCGCAGCGAACATTTTGAGCTAGCGATCAACTTGGAATGACCCCCCAAAATCCAAACTAGTATAGTAGCTCTCGGAAAGACCGTTGGCCACTCAAGTTGTCTATGCAAATACTGACTCATAAGCATCATATTGGTCTGCCATCATTCCATACTTCAAGGAAAGGAAATCATCGCAAAAGGATCTAGGTCTTTTAATTCTGGGGCTCCAAAATTCAAGTAAATGTGCACCAACAAAAGACTGGTCAGTAGATGCAATGAATAGTTGTAGTTTAGTGGAGAATATATGAGAGTGTGAGTATGGTATGGGGTTATGATGACATTTCACCTGAAATGTGTAAGGGTTTTTTCGACATATTGAAGTTTTATTAATGCTCAAAGATAATTCCTTGAGTACAAGTTTACAAATGTACTATATAAAAACTGAATTTCCTACATAAATCTTTGAAATTCACATCAATTTAGGAAATAAAAAGCCAGGTAGTCTGAAATTAACATATTTGTTAGTCTAAGGAAAAAAAGGATGACATAATTTCAGTATGTCTTGACTTTGTATAATAAAGAAATTGTTACAAGGATAACTGTAGAGAACTGTTTAACCAATGTCAATGTGAAAAGTGAAAGTGTTGGAAACTGCATAAGAAAGTGGTTAAACGTTGTTTATCTTCCAACTCAAAGTGAACAGAAGAAACTTTCCCTGATAAAGTTTACAATCATTTTTTGTTGAGTGTGGTTACTGAGTCTTGCAATAAAGTGCTGGGAAAAGAAAGCACAATAGCAACTGCTACACACATAACTCACTTACCTTGAAGGCGTTCCCAGGTTCACTTCAAGGGTTAGTAGAACAACAAAGTCTTGGATGGAAGTACTGAATAGAAGGTCAGATAGTTTAGTGTTTAAAGAAGTCACTGTTGGGTTAAACTAAAATTAAGGGTGTCATTCCGAGTTGATCGCTCGCTAGCAACTTTTTGCTTTGCTGTGATCAGATAGTCGCCGCCTATGGGGTAGTGTATTTTAGCATTGCAAGTGTGCGGACGCTTTTGCCGCCGACTGAACAAAAAAGTTTTTTGCACTTTCTGAGTAGCTCTTGACTTACTCAGCCGCTGCGATCACTTCAGTCTTTTTGGTCCCGGAATTGACTTCAGACATCCGCCCTGCAAATGCTTGGACACGCCTGCATTGTTCCAAACACTCCCAGAAAACGGTCAATTGACACCCATAAACACCCTCTTACTGTCAATCTTCTTGCGATCGGCTGTGCGAATGGAATCTTCATTAAATCCATCGCCCAGCACCAATCCTCTTTGCAACCGTACAACGCGCCTGCGCATTCCGGTGCATACGCATGCACGGTTTTGCCGAGATTTAGCCTGATCGCAGCGCTGCAAAAAGTTGCTAGTGATCAACTCGGAATGACCTCCTAAATTTAATCTAGTACTAGCAGTAAAATCCCAGGTTACAACAGCCAATGTGTTTTATATACCCAGTCTTATTGAGTTATTTTGCTTTAATACTATCAAAGTAAGGTACTTACCGTATATACTTGAGTATAAGTCGACTCGAATATAAGCCGAGGCACCTAATTTTACCACAAAAACCTGGGAAAACTTATTGACTCAAGAATAAGCCTAGGGTGGGAAATGCAGCTCTAGCCGTACACAGCCCTCATACTGCCAGATATGCCCCCACAGTGCCAGATATGCCCCCACAGTGCCAGATATGCCCTTATACTGCCAGATATGCCCCCCACAGTGCCAGATATGCCCTCATATTGCCAGATATTCCCCCACAGTGCCAGATATGCCCTCATACTGCCAGATATGCCCCCTCAGTGCCACATATGCCCCCCCCCCAAGTGCCAAATATGCTCCCCCAGTGCCAGTTACAAGTTACCCTCCGCTGCTCCCGCGCTGTTTTGTGAAGGAGGGACACGGAGGGCACAGCGCGCACCTCTCCTGTGTCCCTCCTGCATCTCAGGTGGCAGCGGCGTGTGTGTGTTAAATGAAGTGTCGGTTCGTGAGCCAATCAGAGCTCACGAATGGGTACTTCATTTAATAGACCCGCCACTGCCGCCGGAGACGCAGGCGGGACACAGGAGAGGCACGCGCTGTGCCCTCCGTGTCCCTCCTTCCCACTGACTTGAGTATAAGCCGAGGGGGCTTTTTCAGCACAAAAAAAAGTGCTAAAAAAGTCAGCTTATACTCGAGTATATACGGTATGTTCTCTGCGGTAAACACGTTCCTATATGCAACCCTGCTTTAAAGTAAAACTCCATGAAATTGTATTTTTGCAAAAGATCTCTGTAACCAAAACAAGCAGATGTGCAGAATTCCCTTGTTGAGATTCAACTATGTCCATAACTGCTGTCATTCTATAGTCAGGAGCTGAAAGTCTGGAACTCGACTGTAAATTCCTGTATATGCAAGGTTGTAAATGCAGCCGAACAGCTAAGAGAATGGTAATTCAAGGAAAATAATTATTCAGTGGTTACAATAGCTAGGGTGTTAATTCAATAACATGCATTTTCCGTGGGAGCTCTTGATAGTCTCAACTGTTAAACTTACAACCAGAAAAAAAAATGTACCGGAGGATAAAGATAACAGTACAACGGCAAATCCCACAAACAGTAACAGTCTGAGAGTAAGGGGGACATGTACTGAGCAGTGATAAAAGTGGAGAGGTGAATCAGTGGAGAAGTTGCCCATGGCAACCAATCAGCATTGACGTAACATTTATAATTTGCATACTTTAAAAGTATACAGTGCAGCTGACTGGTTGCCATGGGCAACTTCTCCACTGGCTGACTTCTCCACTTTTTATCACTGCTTAGTACATGTCCCCCTAAATTAGAAATCAAGGCACCAAATCACAACGTAACATCTTAGGTTGGTGTCAGAAGGGTGTTTTCACTGCTGGCTTATTTCCATATACTGCTCTTCTTTAATAAATGACACCAGTTAATCTATACAGTAGGTGTGGTTACTGTAGAGTGAGTATACACTAGTAATAGTAAATGTGTCATATTACCAATATCTCCACTGGACAGGCTGAAAGCTGAAAAAAGGAAGGGAACATAAGCAAGGTAAAGTAACCAAGGGCATATAGACAAAGAAATAAACGTCAATGAAGTAGAAGTATTCTCAGTTATTATGTTATTACAGAGTTTACTTTGGTATATCAGTTTAGGTCACTTGTCTGTATAGCATACACAGGTAAATACAGTTTGTTAATACTTATTATCTTGCTTTTTAAATAAAATATGGATATGGGGGTAATTCCAAGTTGATCGCAGCAGGAATTTTGTTAGCAGTTGGGCAAAACCATGTGCACTGCAGGGGAGGCAGATATAACATTTGCAGAGAGAGTTAGATTTGGGTGTGGTGTGTTCAATCTGCAATCTAAATTGCAGTGTAAAATAAAGCAGCCAGTATTTACCCTGCACAGAAACAAAATAACCCACTCAAATCTAACTCTTTCTGCACATGTTATATCTGCCTCCCCTGCAGTGCACATGGTTTTGCCCAACGGCTAACAAAATTCCTGCTGCGATCAACTTGGAATTACCCCCATTGTCAGGATTGTGGAGAATACTGAAATTAGCTGCACAGTATTGATTATAATAGGAAAATTTTTGCACACTTTAAATGAGTAAATATTGACAGGTTTTACAACACAGCTTAAACGAGTATATGCAAAAGCTAGAACGTTGTCTGCTTCTCTTCTTTTATATAGTTTTTGCTTAAGAGTGTCTATGGAAGACTAAAGCCAAAATATACAGAATAAAGTGCATTCAATTTGGTCATTTGCATGTTGTGTTGTCAGTTTTTTTTTTTTTTACTTGTGTTCCAGTGAAACAGTTTGGTTTCTATTAGATGTGCATGGGGTTTCGTGTTTTGGTTCTGGTTCTAATTTCATCATCGTGTTTTGGTTTTGCAAAACCATCCTCAAGTGTTTTGGTTCAGAATCCAGATTTAAAATCCAAATATTGGTTTTGGATTTCTTGAAAATGGGTAAATCAGTTAAAATCGTGTCATTTTTGCAATCCAAAACCCCAAATTTGAATTCAAACTCAGAATTCCAAACCATGGGAAGCTCTGAACCGGAACTCGTTTCTGATCTGCAAAATTTGTGTGGGTTTGGAATTTTTTTAAGAACAAAACACCCATATTTAGTTTCTATACAGTGACCATGGTCTATACTAGGTGTTTTTATCTTGCTTAATACTAAACTGCATATACCAATGAGATACATTTTATTGCAGATAAGAAGATCGTTCCCTATTTAGTTTATTTAGATTTATTGGACGTTTTTCTTTTACTTTTTTACAGCATTCATCTACACATATCTGAGTAGTTTATTCTGTTTTTAGTTTGGTTTTTCAATAGTATTTGAAGGCAAACTGCATGATCTCTGGGAGAAAAATGTGAATGAGCCCTAAAATTTCTCAGCATTTAAAATTGGTATCCGGTCTCTAGGTCGACAGTAACTAGGTCGACCACTATTGGTCGACAGTAACTAGGTCAACAGGGTTTCTAGGTCAACAGGGTCTCTATGTCGACATGTTCTAGGTTGACAGGTCAAAAGGTCGACATGAGGTTTTTTTAAGAAACTTTTTTTAAAAACTTTTTCATACTTAACGATCCACACGGACTACGATTGGAAATAGTAACCTTGCCCAAAGCAAGGGACACTGTGCCCTAATTAGGGTTCCCGGTCACTGTATGGAGAAAATGACACCCAAAAAAACATAAAAAACTCATGTCGACCTTTTGTTCTGTCAACCTAGACCATGTTGACATACAGACCCTGTCGACCTAGCATCCCTGTCGACCTAGTTAATGTCGACCCTCCATACCACACCCTTTAAAATTAACCTAACATAATGGCATATGGGAAAGTTCTTACTTGCTGCTCTTATTTTGTCCATTTTCATGTATATAAACTACAATAAAATGAATGGAAATTATATTATATTTCATAGAACTTATTATTTCTAGCACACCCTACATTATAAGCATAATGCCCTAGAAAACTACATTAATAGAAAATTACTAATTTATATACAGGTTGAGTCTCCTATATCCAAAATGCTTGGGACCAGAAACTTTGGATATTGGATTTTTCCATAATTTGCAATATTTCCATACTAAAGTGAGATATCTTGTAGATGGGATCCAAGTCTAAACACATAATGCATTTATATTTCATAAACATCTTTTACACATAGTCTGAAGGTAATTTAATACAATATTTCAATAATTTTGTGCATGAAGCAAAGTTTGTGTACATACACAAAATGAATTTACATTTGATATACACAGAGCCTGAAGATAATTGTTTACACATTTTTTAAATCATTTTGTGCATTATACAAAGTTTGTGTTCATTGAACCATCATAAAACAAAGGTGTCACTATCTCAGTAACGCAAAATCTTTTATGGCGTTTTTCATGTTGTGTATATACTGTACTTGAGTGGCAATGAGCAAAACTCCTGATATTTGGTTTGCAGGAGAACCAGTGATTTTTGGCCAGTCTACAATTACTTGATCAGTCAATTTACGGGTGTTTAATTAATGTTCAAACAAAATTTTTTGTTTAAAAATACATTTTAATAGTATGAATATTTTCAATTACTTGTTAAGAGACACTTCAAATATTTCAACATTTCGAATGTTGCTTTCACAAATAGATTCAGTGATCCAAGCATTCCTAGCTTGGGTTTATTATTGTTATGGTCCCCGGAAAAAAAATATACAACCCTATGCTGAAAGCACAAGGTCTCCAGCCAATACTTCAAGGAAGAGTCTATTGGGATAATGTTTTTACGACAATAATCTGCCATAATCTGAAAGGATATGTTGGGGATTGAATTTAACACTGACATTTTTACTGAATTAGCATGTGCCCAATTAATTAATTAATTCATCATAAATCAATTATCTGAGCACAAGTAAATAAATTATTATTGTATCCCCTCTCTCTTGGTAAGAGTCTTCTGGTGGAACCAGAAGACATACACCTGGAGAAATACATCAAGAAAAAGTTTCTATATACACCTTTTTACAAGACCATGTAGATCTCTGGAAACCATTCTCTTATAGACTCTGGTCATTGCCCCAGTCGCCTGCTAAAACGGACTTTCTGGAATACTGAACTAATATTCTGCAGCTTGCAGTGGAATCATCTACTGTGGACAGTGCTCTTCTTCAGGAATTCAGAAGGTAAATGATGCGGGCCAATTAAAAGCCAAGGATACCAGCACTCTTTTGTAGATGCCTGCTGAGACTGCTCAGCTCAACAGACACTTGCTGCAACTATATTTATTCCAGTAATTAGTATCGCACTCCAGCCGCCAGCTGACAGAGACTAATACAATTCAGTAACTTATTGCAGCTTCCATCCATTTGGCTGAGACGCATCCAAAAGATGCTTCTCAATATATCAGTTCTCTGACATATGATTATTACGAATCTCTGCTGGAGGTTGTATTTGTTTAAGTGGTCTGTCCCTCTATCCAGCAACGTCTGTGGACCTTTAGCTTTTACAAATCATCAAAACTGTTACGTTATCAGCAACCTCTGTTACCATCTTGAAGACGAGCAATATGGGTTCTCCTGTTTGCCATGGGCTATAATCCTCTAGATACTTGTGATAGAAACACTGGTAAAGTGATACATGAGAGATATGATTGTCCCAGGTTTTTGGCCCTGTATGTATTTTAAACCACCAGGAAATGTCTTTTTTGCTAAACAGACATGATGAGAGTTTGGGCTTTTAGTAAAGGCATGAAATGGGTCCTGGGGGTGTGGATGTGAGAGATGAAGGAGGGCTCCATCCACAAGGACAATTTTGGGTCATTAGGCTTTCAGCCTGAAAGCTCGCTAGTTAGTGCCTGCACCTGTAGGAGGCTGATATAAGCTCTGTCAAGGCTTGGCTCAGAGCTCACTACCTGGGGAAACAGGTACCAAGCTTGTTGTGAGACACTGTGATTTACTGACTGTAAGTACTGTGCTTATATGTCTATGTTTGTGGTAAGGGCGTTAGGTCCTACCACTCAGAAAGGGAATCGATTATGTTCAGTTAGTGCCCAGATGGGCTTGGATTTACTTTTATGTTTTGTTTTATACTGCAAAATAAACCCTGGACTGGTGTGCTGTTTTCCTAGCTGCGTTGTGTTTGGAGGTGCCCATCTACTCCAGGAGAGGGCACTCCTACCCTGATCTCCTTAGAATACCATTTACATCCCAAATCTCCTTATTGGTTGGACACTAATAAATGAGTTTCATACATATATCTGGGCATTTTCCAGGAGAATAATATCTGATTCAGCTTGTTGGTCTCACTGTCTTTTAATTGCAATGTCAATATATTTATAACATTGTTTATACAATATAGGTGATGTTTGTATAGTTTTTTTTTTTTTTAAATGGTGATTTTTTTTTATTACAGATACTGACTCCTTTTCTATTAGTAGAGCTCTCACATAATATTCTCCTCATGAATATGAAGATTAGAAAAATATAATGTCCAACTAATTGAATTTATAGTACTAAGGCTTTTCTATTTTGACTATTTCAGAGTTCAGGACTGTACTGTTCTTGGTCCTTGTGCATCAAAACAAAATGCGGAAGGGGCATCGACAACTGATATGTGTGCTGATAATCTCTTCTGCTCTCTGCACCTACTTTTTACACATGAAATGGACAAAAAACCTGTTTTACTTTGGTAAGTAGTTTGTGGGAATTTCCTACATCTATAAGTAATTGTCACCCAATTTCATCTTGTTCTCTACGGGGTCTGGTGGTGGCAGTCAGTGGCGGAACAAGCAAGCGGTGGGCCCAGGTGCAACAAAATGCTTTGGGGCCCCCCCCCCCCATCCCATCCAAGTCCACCCCATGGGCAGTGCGCGCCGTAGGCGCGCGCAAAAATACATAGTGGCGTGGCTTCGTGGGGAAGGGGTGTGTCCACAAAATAATACCAATTCATAAAACGGTGCACAGTAGTCTCCATTCTTCAAATTACGCCGCACAGTAGCACCACTACACCAGGTAGAGACCCTTTTACTCCTTACAGCGAACAGATTCCCCTTTTTACACATAACGGCAGACAGCGTGCACTTTTTACACATAACGGCAGACAGCGTGCCCTCGTTACACATAGCGGCAGACAGCATACACTTTTTACACAATGGCAGACAGCGTGCCCTCGTTACACATAGCGGCAGACAGCGTGCCCTCGTTACACATAGCGGCAGACAGCGTGCACTTTTTACACATTACGGCAGACAGCGTCCCCATTTTACACATTACGGCAGACAGCGTCCCCATTTTACACATTACGGCAGACACCATACACTTTTACACATAACGGCAGATAGCGTGCCCTTTTTACACATTACGGCAGGCAGATTCTACCTTTTTACACATAGCGGCAGGCAGATTCCCCATTTTTATACATAGCGGCAGGCAGATTCCCCATTTTTATACATAGCGGCAGGCAGATTCCCCATTTTTACACATTGCGGCAGGCAGATTCCCCATTTTTACATTGCGGCAGGCAGATCACCCATTTTTACACATTGCGGCAGGCAGATTCCCCATTTTTACATTGCGGCAGGCAGATTCCCCATTTTTACATTGCGGCAGGCAGATTCCCCATTTTTACATTGCGGCAGGCAGATTCCCCATTTTTTACATTGCGGCAGGCAGATTCCCCATTTTTATACATAGCGGCAGGCAGTCCCCCCTTTTTACACATTGCGGCAGGCAGTCCCAACAAATAAAAAAAGAAAGAGAAAGAAAGAAAGAAAGAAAGAAAGAAAGAAAGAAAGAAAGAAAGAAAGAAAGAAAGAAAGAAAGAAAGAAAGAAAGAAGAATTATACTTACCCTCTCTGTTGGCTCAGGCTCCTCGGTGCAGCTTCCCGGGCAGTAGAGAAGAAGGAGGAGGGAGGTGAAGGAGGGAGCCGCAGCAGCGCTGTGTTACTGGTGGAGGCGCTGCTGCTGCTGCTGCCCCTCTGCTTCCCTATAGGCTGTTCTCAGAGACAGCCTATAGTGAAGCAGAGGAGCAGCAGCAGCAGCGCCTCCACCAGTAACAAAGCGCTGCTGCGGCTCTCTCCTTCACTGAGAGACTGTGACCTGTTTGTATATGAGGGAGGGAGGGACGGACCCTCCTCCCTCCTTCGTGTGCGGGTGGCCAGAATCGTTCCTTATGACGGGCGGGTCACAGGAGCGCTGGTGTGCGGCTGCGGCATGACATACAATGAGTCATTGTGACTCATTCATGTAATGCCGGCCGGCGGCTGTGGGCCCTTGAGTGCGGCGGGGCCCCAGTGCAATGCACTGCCTGCCCCGCCAGTAGTTCCGCCCCTGGTGGCAGTGCATTTATTATAGATAATATAGGGGGTAATTCAGAGTTGATCGCAGCAGCAAATTTGTTAGCAGTTGGGCAAAACCATGTGCACTGCAGTGGGGGGGGGGGATATAACATTTGAAGAGAGAGTTAGATTTGGGTGGGTTATTTTGTTTCTGAGCAGGGTAAATACTCGCTGCTTTAATTTTACACTGCAATTTAGAGTTCAGTTTGAACACACCCCACCCAAATCTAACTCTCTCTGCACATGTTATATATGCCCCACCTGCAGTGCACATGGGGGGTAATTCTGAGTTGATTGCAGCAGCAAGTTTGTTAGCAGTTGGACAAAACCATGTGCACTGCAGGGGGTCAGATATAACATTTGCAGAGAGAGTTAGATTTGGGTGGGTTATTTTGTTTCTGTGCAGGGTAAATACTCGCTGCTTTAATTTTACACTGCAATTTAGAGTTCAGTTTAAACACACCCCACCCAAATCTAACTCTCTCAGCACATGTTATATCTGCCCCACCTGCAGTGCACATGGTTTTGCCCAACTGCTAACAAATTTGCTGCTACGATCAACTCTGAATTACCCCCATAGTTATAGTTAAACCTATTTTTTTTCAATGCAATTTTCCTTTTTGTCACAGCGGTGGCCAGCACTATACTTCTAGATCAAAAGACGAAAGGGCGTATTTATCAATGATCACATTTACAATGCAATCTGGGTATGATATTAGCACCCAGGATCGCATTGCAGAATGTGATCACTTTGGGTGAATATATCGCCCAGCAAAGGCAGGGTAAGGGGCTCCAAAAAGGAGCCCATCCCTGTGATGTGCGTAGTGCGCGTCCGGGCCTTCTGTGCATATGCGGTCAGCGTCACCGCAGTGCACAGGGGCCATTTCCGGCTGATAGTTCCTAGGGAACCCTGCCAGAACTACATGCAGTGAAGTGTAGCCCATAGGCTACAATGGGCTACTGCAATTTAGGAGATTGCGGTAGCTGCAGGGGCCAATATTGGCAATGCTTCGCATTCCCGATATTGATACATCGGGCAGCATCGCATCCCCCATACAAACATATGAGAGATGCGGCTGCAGGTTGGCAATGGAGGGATCGCAGCAGGTGCAATCCCTCCTTCATACATCGCAGGGATGCAGAGTATTTGCAACTAGCCCCCAAACCAGGTGTTTTTGGAGTCATAGCCACAAATACTCTTTGACAAATGGGCCACATAGATGTTAAATCATTGGTAATTCCGAAAGAGAGGTTACCACGACCATTAACATAAAGAGCAGAAGAATTGGGACACAAACGGTTTTGTACGTTTAACATTTCTGAGAAATGTGAACACACCCAAACTTGGGAGTTACGAGAGCAACCAATTCCGACTCAGGGTCTTTCCACCAAGTTCAGATCTCAAAATGAGGCACAATTTAATTTTCACGTGTTTTGCATTGCATATACAGATGCGCCCTCTTATGTTGTTGCCAGTGCTGTGGCATGCCACAGCATGTATGAAATGAACAGTGCCCACTGGCGGCCAAATTCACTGTGCTCATATCCACAATCCCATAGGATCACATTGTGTGAAAAGGGCAAAAGCATGGCGTACTGAGTCGCCAGCGTGTGCAGCAATACGCATGCCGCAACAGCATAAGGACACATCTGTAAATCGATTTTCCTTTCAAGAGTGTTCTTCGGAGTTGCAGCGTATAGTACTGTACTTAGTGGGTGTGAACGTGTCCCCATCAGTGCATCCCAAATATACAAAGTCCCAAAAAGACATTTGTTTGCTAGTGGTAGAAAAAAACCAACCCATTGTCTTTTATTATACTTCAATTTAAAATGTATTTTTTCAAGCGTGTGTGTTTCAGAGAGACAGTATATATTACTCTACTTAATGGTTGTAGGTGGATCCCCAACAGCTGGGTTCCGGTATGAATGGTCGACCATGTTATGGTCGACAGCGACCACTATTGGTCGACATTGACATGGTCGACATGGACGCATGGTCGACACATGAAAGGTCGACATGCGGTTTTTAACTTTTTTTGGTGTTGTTTTTTGCGTAAAGTGACTGGGAACCCCAATTAGTGAACCGCGTCCCCTCGCATGGCTCGATTCGCTCGCCATGCTTCGGGCATGGTGCCTTCGCTCCGCTACCGCTTCGCTCTCCACAGATTACCGTTCCAATCGTAGTCCACGTGGATCGTAAAGTATGGAAAAGTTTCCCAAAAGAAAAAAAAGTTAAAAAACTCATGTCGACCTTTTCATGTGTCCACCTTTCATGTGTCGACCATGTGTCCATGTCAACCATGTCAATGTTGACCAATAGTGGTCGACCTAATGACTGTCGACCATAACATGGTCGACCATCTGAACGGATACCCTACAGCTGCACCCCAAAAATATGAAGTGCTAAAATGACATTTGTTTGCTGGTGTTACTACAGCATAATTCAATTTAGATCATATTTTTGCAAGAGTGTGTGTTTCATAGAGACAGTGTATATTACTGTACTCACTGGGTGTAAACGTGTCCCCGTCAGCTACAGTCCAAAATTAAGTGCCAAAAAGTTGTTTTCTCCTGGTGTTAAACAAATTACGTCTTAATTCAATTTAAAACATATTTTTTCAAGAGTGAGTCCTCCAGAGCAGCAGCGTGCTATAAATAATATTTTTCTGCTGGTGTTTACAAAAATCTCCAGTCTTTTAATAAAACTGCATGCTAAAGGTAATAGTCCCTCATTTCCCTATCTCATTGTAAAGGTAGGAACGTTAACCATCTATTGAGTTCATTCAAATTTTTTATCAAAATGTGGAAAATTCTGTAATACAACAAGTAGATTCAGCATCAGCAATCAGCAGCATGGATAGATACCAGCACATGCAATCACCTTCATCAAACTTCTCTGTGATCTGTTGCACAACAGATCACTGAAGCCATGATGGTTACGTTAGCATTAGATTTGCATACAATATCCACTGTCAATGAATCTGAATTTTTTAAAAATGACAGGTTAGAGCAGGAGAGGCTAGCTGTGGCCCATAACATTTCTGGGCATATTTAGCATTCACTAACTGCATGGAGAACATTGCAGAAGCTACAAGAAGAGTTCCATTTGCCTTGCCACCAACTGAGCAAGAGGTAGCAACCAGGTGGAATGCCACCCTGTATATGCTTTAGTGACTTGGGGAACAGTAACAAGCCATCAAAATTTACACATCAAGCCATGAGATAGGGTGAGGGGGGCATGTTACCATAGTCCAGCACACTGGAGCATACTCTTGGTTTTATGCAAGCTATTGACACCATTTGAAATTGTGACAATAAAGTGAGTTCAGATACTGCCAGCCTGAGACAGGTCATACCTTTACACTACTGGAAAAGCAGCTAGAGAAGCCAAAGGAGGAGATGAAACAGAGTGATTCTGCTAAGTATATTAAACTTGTAGATCAAGTTCTTTTTTTCACTTTGCGAGGACCCAAGGGTTTGCAACATTTTCCATTTGGATCAGTACATTTTGGTAACCATGATTTATCATAAGTTTAAGTCCTTTGTAACACCTTTGTCCAAATGACATCGATCTTAAAAGATGCAAAGAGCTTCTTGCAAGCAAGTTATTAGGTCAAGTGGCACATGACACATCTCGTGCTTCAGTTTCTTCTGCAAATGCTGCTGCTAGGAAAAAGCTGACCTTTTCTAAGAGACCCACTGGTGATGATGAGTCAACTCAATGCACCAAAGTGAAATCTGATGACATCTGATCAGAATTAAAAGAATTGCCCACATATATTGACACCTCTACCATGACTCATGCTGATACAGTAGACATCAAAAGAATGATAGAGGATTACTTTAATGATAATGTACAAATTGAAATCTGAATGAAAAAAAGGCAATTTGTATACACACTAGCTTTGTGTTACTTATACTGTACACCCTCCAGTGTGCATTCAGAAAGAGTATTTAGCACAATCAGGCACCTTGTGAGTGATCAGTATAGGAACCTCCTATGGGCTACTTCCAAAAAAAGGTGGAAAAACTTATGTATATCAAAATGCACTACAAATTATATAAGTAAGACTTGTGCCGCCAATTACAGTAATCAGAGATTTCTTCTGTAACTGTGGATTCCAGTGAGGATGAACTAATATGGTGAGATTTTGATATTAGCAAAAGTGATAAAGGTGATGATGATAATGACATCTTTCAATGTAATGATGATTAACAAAACTGTTAGCTGCATTAAGGCCATTGGTAGCTTGGTTTAACCAAACCACCAAGATGTTTTCCTTTGTGGGGGCCCAAGAAAAACAAGCAGTTCATCCATTAAAGTGCCAGTCCCTATCACTGAAGCGCTATGGAGCAGTGGCTATTAGTCCAGCGCTACCTGGTGCCTGCAAAGGCCAGAATGGTGGTGACAGGGATACTGAGCGGTGGATGTGTAGTGTATGAGTGGGCGGAGCACACAGCAGATAGAGACTGGTCGATAGACTTTATATCGACTGTGGGGGGAATTCATTTCATAAGCACAGAATACAGATTTATAACTTCTCACAATAGCAATGGAGTAATGGCGTTTATCTACTACTAAAAAGAGACTTTGCATTAAAGATTAAAGATAGTAACAAAAACAATTTGGTGGAGTTCAAAAGGCATTGAATAGTCAACATATCATAAATGAGCCATATAGATAGAGATGATCACTTGAGGCGTTTCCTTATTTATATGCAAAAGAAAGGTTATAACTTATTTTCCACAATGTTCTTTTTACTCATTGATAAATGTACATGAAACAAGAGGAGGAAAACAAAAATGTGTAGTACCTTCTTTAAATATGGTTCACACACTGGGTTTTAAGGAGTACTATCATCAACCTTCTCTTTATATAAAGACGCACCGCACTCACTTAAAAGGTGAATGTAAAGGGTCAGAGTGAATCCAGGGGGAAAAGTTCTAAAGTCCAGCTCAACATAACATTCTGGAATGGTTGCAGAGCAAATAGACTATATATCCAGTGTTAGAGTCTCTGGGTCACTCAGTCATCAATATCTCAAGGTTCCAAACCAACGCATTTCGATATGGATGTCTTTCTCAAGGCATAGGGGATGAGCCTTTAGAGTTGAGAGCATAATCATGTATTTATACCGCCCCACCCACCAATAAGCCTGGCCGGATGTGATGTGACTATAATAAAACACAAGTTAGAAAGTGAACAAACACATTTACATTTAAAGCTTGTGCGTGTTTTGGGATTGGCAGTCTGGCATCCACGCTACAGAAAGAGCAATCATCCAGTGTGTCCAAGTTTCTTTCCGGGAATCCTTTGCGTTCCAACCATGCGTTCCATGTATGAATGGAATCGTGATCTATGTATTACAAGTAAATAATCTCTGGTGCGAATGGGATGCTTGATAGTGAAGCTAAAATGGCAAATAGTGTACAGTAGAAAACAAATGGGTCTATGATAAAAAGTAAAAAGGTGTCTCAAACGCCCTTATTCAACAGCTGACCAATTGACAAATTGTCCAATTTACCATCCAAGGCTTAGTAAATAGACCCCTAAAAAAACAATTCATGATTTATATTAATTAAATTGGAAAGACATGCTATGCAAATCAAACCACAAAATGAGACATTTTCACTATTACAGACAATGACATGAAATGTTTTTTTTTTTTAAATAGATAAGAAAAAGTAAACCATGAAATAAAATAAATGAAAAATAAAACCAATGGAGCCCAAATAAAAATGATAACGCAAATTAATATAATAACATCACATGGTGGTAAGGTTACAACATGTGTGCACCCCGGGAGGCCCAGTGAGAGTGACTGACAGGCAGAGGGGGTCGCGGGGTGGGAGGGGGCGTGCCAATGGCGTTAGAACACCGTTAGTGAGGCATGTCCGGACCATTGCAGGGGCAGGCCGTGGCGGCTGCATGGCGTCATACGTAGCCGCTGTAACCCAGGACGCAGCGGGTAGCCACTTGCCAGCACAACTAGGCTGCGCAGACAGGGAGCTACTCGGCAGTTGCAAAAGTATCGCTGCAGTACGATGCTTTTGCACCTGTGCGGGGGGGGGGGCCTGTGCCTGACATGTGGGGCGGACTAGCCCTGTACTGGGGGTTCCCCCCGCATGTCAGAGAAACTGATCGTAGATGTGCTAAATTTAGCACATCTGCAATCAGATCTGAATCACCCCCTTGTCAACTGCATACTTATGTGTCGACCAAGTTGTAGGACATTGTGTTGCTATGCAATGCTTTTTAATGTAATATCATTGTAAGATTGATTTTTAAGAACCTCTGTTTAGTGTTTTGTTATTTACTGGGGGGGGGGGATTGAACACTAAATACACTAACTAAAAATACACTCAATAAAAAAAAATAAAGGGGAATTATTGTTAACCCATGATAAGGCAATAAGTAGCAGTTAATGTGAGCAGGTAATCATTGTGATGACATGAGGGATTGGAGGTATTTTGAGATGCTAAAGGGGGTATTCAATTAGCTCCGATAATTTCAGAGCTATTGAATTCTTCCTCATACTGTACGTATTCAATTGCAAGCCATTTTCGTCTGTTTTTAAGGCACTTTCGCCAATGCCTTTTCACTTTGCCTTTTTTTTTTAGAGAAAAGGCATTGGTGAAAAATGCCTCAAAATTGGTGAAAATGGCCTGCGTTTTCACTGGTGGCAGGTGCGAAAACACATGGATTTGCCGATCCACATATTTTGTGCTCCTACCAAATTTTTTGCCTGGATTAAAAAACAGCCCTGCTATTGAACCACCATTCGCCCTTAAAAATAGCATAAAGTGCAGTTTTTTTCACCTAGGCAAAGAAACCTCCCTAATTGAATACCTCCATTAAGTGTTGGTGTAGTTGTACAGGTTGAGTCTCCCTTATCCAAAATGCTTGGGACCAGAGGTATTTTGGATATGGGATTTTTCCGTATTTTGGAATAATTGCATCCCATAATGAGATATCATGGTGATGGGACCTAAATCTAAGGACAGAATGCATTTATGTTACATATACACCTTGGCCCTCATTCCGAGTTGTTCGCTCGGTATTTTTCATCGCATCGCAGTGAGAATTCTCTTAGTGCGCATGCGTAATGTTCGCACTGCGCATGCGTCAAGTAACTTTACTAAGAAGAAAGTAATTTTACTCACGGCTTTTTCGTCGCTCCGGAGAACGCATTGTGATTGACAGGAAATGGGTGTTACTGGGCGGATGTACGGCGTTTTAGGGGCGTGTGGCAGGAAACGCTACCGTTTCCGGAAAAAACGCAGGCGTGTCTGGAGAAACGGTGGGAGTGCTTGGGCGAACGCTGGGTGTGTTTATGACGTCAGCCGGGACCGAAAAGCACTGAATTGATCGCACAGGCAGAGTAAGTCTGGAGTTACTCAGAAACTGCTAACTCGGTTTTGATCGCAATATTGCGAATACATCGGTCGCACATTTAAGATGTTTAGATTCACTCCCAGTAGGCGGCGGCTTAGCGTGTGTAACTCTGCTATAATCGCCTTGCGAGCGAACAACTCGGAATGAGGGCCCTTATACACACAGCCTGAAGGTCATTTTAGCCAATATTTTTTTATAACTTTGTGCATTAAACAAAGTGTGTCTACATTCACACAATTCATTTATGTTTTATATACACCTTATATACACAGCCTGAAGGTCATTTAATACAATATTTTAATAGCTTTGTGTATTAAACAAAGTTTGTGTACATTGAGCCATCAGAAAACAAAAGTTTCACTATCTCAGTCTCGCTCAAAAAAGTCCGTATTTCGGAATATTCCGTATTTCGGATATTTGGATATGGGATACTCAACCTGTATTCATTATTTTATGATGTGGACACCATTTATATCACCACAAAATAATAAATGTTGCCCATACTAGAAATATTTAAATCACCAATTAACAATCACAGCACTTAATATTGATCCTTTAATATTAATAACTTTTGCTCTCTTATTAAAAATAAAAAATAAGGCTCCAACTAATATTAATAAAATAGTATTTCCCCCATTCAGTAAGAGAATTATCAATGTTGTTTCCCTCCTCATTCAATATACAGTATATGATTGCTCTCCTTATAAATTAATAATAATTATTATGATGATGATTATTATTATTATTATTATTAGTAGTAGTAGTAGTAGTAGTAGTAGTAGTAGTAGTAAATCTGAGATTTCTATACTTGCACTGGTAAAAACATTGATGGTCATTCGATGTTCTATTTTACGTTAAAAGTGTAGTTCCTAGGTGGCTTTGTGGTGGGTTTATCTTAGCAGATTTGCAGAATGCGATCTCGCTGGAATATCGCAGCAATACCACTGGAATTTCAAACCCACCGCTTAGTAAATGTCACTCATACAGTATTGCACAAAGGAACCTCACTGAATTTATTACTCATGATAGACTGCTTCCTTTTACATGTGTAGCTGCAGCACCCTGTCATTTACAACAGATGAGTCTTCTATTGTGATAGATCATAGTAATGTTTTAAATACAATTAAAACAATGTATAGCCTATATATGGGCACCCCCAGTGTATGCACCACCATTAATTCAGAACTTGAAAAGAAAAGAAATACTCCAAACCGCTCTTATCAAATTACAATGGCTGCCTGTGTTTTTCAAAAGAATCCTTCATCAAGATTCAACACTCATATATTTAGGATGTGTACACACGGTGAGATAAATCTGTGAGATTTTGACTATATAGTCAAAATCTTATGAAAAGTTAGTGCATATCTCATGGTGCTAGGCAGCTTGCGATACACATTCAATCCCGATGCGCGCTCCCGTGGGGTCGGTATCGTAAGGCTAGATAGACTGTGCAGGCAAGTCAATCTTGACTATCTAGTGTACAATCTAGTACAAAGTATAGTCAAAATTGGCACTCAGTCAGAATCGTTCACAGACAAAATCTCAAGCACAGATAGTCAAAATCTGTACAATCTGTGCTATCTGGGCTCTGGGGGAGTGCAAGGGAAATCACATAGTCAAAATCGAACAGAGCAGGGATCTCACCGTGTGTACACACCCTTAATTAGACCAAACAGAATGAAAAACACATGGCGCTACTGTAAACAAAAAACACCTCTTCATAAAAAAAAGTGCAAGGTTCACACATAATAATCAATAAAAATATATCCTTTCTCTTTTGGGAGAGATCCACAAGATCTATAAAATAAGAACAGAAGAAAACAGTGCAACACCAGATGGTATTTGGCCTTATAAATCCATATTGGTTTCACTCACATAACTATGAGTATATAGTGCATATCACCCACACAAGATGCTGTTTCTTACTTCAAGATCCTTCTCTGGAAGACTGTAACTTCTGATGAAGGTCATAAGACCGAAAACGCGTTCGAGCTAAGGGACATCTACCGTTGTACGGGCCGATGCAGGAGAGATGTGTGATGAGCGAACCGCTCAGCACACATCTCTCCTGCCGCTCAGCACAGCGCGATCTGTGCTGAGCGTGCGGGGGGAGACGGGGGGCCGCTCACTTCACCCAGCGGGTGAAGTGAGCGACCCGCTAGATTGGCCTGCATGCAGGCCAATCTAGCAGCAGCGATAGCGATGTGCGGGGCCACGCATCGCTATCGCTGAGGGGGCTACACACGGAGCGATCATGCTGATATTCTAAGCAATCTAGTCAGATTGCTTAGAATATTGCTCCGTGAGTACCCCCCTTATCATAGTTTGCTCTGTGGTATGTTGGTCTTCCTCTTTTCTATTTGGAGTTTTCATCCTCCCTCCCACTTTTGTTATTGTTTGTCTGTGATCAATGCTTAATTTTTTTTTATTCAGGAGCGGTGCAGATTGGAAGTTATTTCCCCTATGGTTCAGAGAAAGCCTATTCCTACTGCCTCAGGGACTAGGTCCGCACTGTCCAAGTAGGGGAAGAGGAGTCTTAGATAATACAGGTTGTGATAGGAGTAGGCTGAATCCTGCTCTCATTTTGATATTTATAGATATGGATTGGCTGTGGTCAATGGTCAGTGCCTTCTTGACATCCTAAGTTACACCTGTGGGATTTCAATTTATTAATAAATGCTGTGACTTCAATTTTGTCAAATATCATTGTCTCTGTCTTTCTTTTAGAGTTAGGTTTAGTTTAAGGTATATAGAAAACTGAGTTCATTTAGT